>NC_134122.1:8907500-9507500 GCF_040939455.1 Microcebus murinus | reverse complement strand
CCAGAGGCATGTGTGAGACTGTTGGACCCCCCGCGATGCCCACTGGGTCAGGCGCAGCACGGCAGTGAGCAGGGTGGGCAGGCAGTGTGGTGACTACAAGAGCTGGGCAGGTGCCCCTTTAGAGATGGCAGCTGCTTCTCAGCTCTGGCTGACGGCAACTCACAGCAACACCCGCAATGCCCATTTCCTGGTCTTTTTCATCAGAGGCTGGAAATCCAGAGTTGGATGTCAATTAGTTGGCACCTAATTAAACTCTCGTTACAGCAGTGTTCCCACTGACTCTGCATAGATCAAACGCAACACACCTGGGGCCAGATCTGATGCCAATTTAAGCTTCACATCTACCTGGAAGGTGGATGCTGGCAGCCCCACTGAAACAGATGAAGGAACTGAGCCTTGAAGACATTGATCATTTGCCCAAGGGACAGCTTAGAGAGGACAGACCCAACATTTTACTCCAAAGCTTGTGCCTTCCAACCTCCCCAGAACCAAGCTAACCCCATGGATGGCTCAATTTCAGCATAGAAAAAGGGCTCCCTTGTCAAAGGGCCATCAGACAAAAACCAACCTCTTGATGGCTGACTCAAATTTTACCTTCTCAGAGAAACTTTCCTGCTGAGAGTTCTCCGTGATCCCAACTGCTCTCCACACTGTGCTGCTGTGGCCCCCCAGCCCCTCCACACCCCTGGTACAATCCCTACCATGGAAAAGATTACGGGGATGTAAACTGGCTCCCTGCCCCCACCCTGGCTTGTGAGCCCTCTCAGGGATGGAAAGGAGCTTCACTGAACCCCCCTCCGCTCACAGAAGAAATCAACAATTGTTGCATCTAGACTCTAGTGGGGTTCAGCTCCATAGATCCACAGTGGCTGCTTTAGATGGAGAGGACCAGACCAGGCCAGGACACAACCGCTGCCCCGTGCATGTAATAAGCAGGGCGAGGTGGAAGCTTTGTCTGCTCAAGCATACCGCATGCACAGATAAAATGGCCATTCTTCCCAAAGTCAGGGTGCTGGCTCCCAGTATTGTGGGGTAAAGCGGTACAGCCAGGCCAGGACAAAAGGACAGACTGGCTGCCACCACACAATGTAAAGAGGCAGGCTCTGCCTCGAGACAGAGGGGCTCAGGCCATCCAAGTGGGCTTATAATATCTAAGATTAAAGACAGAATAAGTGAGCAAAGAATAGGGCCATCAATTTACTTACTCTAGATCAGGGGTAGGCAAACATTTCCTGTAAAGAGCAAAGCAGTAAATCTTTTAGGCTTTTCAGGCCATGTGGTCTCTGTCACAGTTACTCAATTTGCCATTGTAGCATGAAAGCAGCCATAGATAATGGTAAATGAATGGATGAGGCTGTGTTCGAATAAAACTTTATTTACAAAACAGGTGGCCAGCCCAGTTTACTGTAGGAAAAAAACACTAAAAAGCAGAGTACAAATACTTTAAAGAGAAAGTATATCTTCCCTTATGACTGAAGAAATGCAAATTATATACTTACCACCACATGGTACCATTATTTGTGTAACTACTAAATTAACCAAGAAACATTTAAGATGAAATTCCCCAAAGCTGGTAAAGCTGGTGTATGCCAGCATACACCACTGGTAACAATATATTGATGCAGTAAGTTCTGAAAAGGAATGTGGCAATGCATAGCAAAAGCTACGAAAATATCAAAATACCTTTTTCACACCTTGCAAATTAAGCTAAGGAGGAACAGGAGAAACGAGAAAAGGAACAAACAACTATTCCACTAGTCCCTCTATCTTCTAGATATTGAGGAAGAAACTAAATACGGTCATCGCTTGCTTTAATTTCTATTTTCTGATGAAGGAATTAAGTGTCAGAAAAGTTCAACAATTTGCCCAAGTTCTTCAACAGGGATTCAAGTCCAGGATTATCTACATCTAAAACTTTTTTCACAATACAATGCCTGACTATAGATAGCATAAAGCACAAAGACTTTTACTGAAGTCTCCCAGTAAAGGTATCAGTAAACTACAACCCCCAAGCCAAATCCAGCTGCTGCCTATTTTTCTAAATAAAGTTTTATTGGAACACAGCTACATACATCCTTTCATTACGTCTTGCCTATGGCTGCTTTCATACCACAACAGAGGTGAATACTTTGGGCAGAGACCAGATGGCCCACAAAGCAGAAAATATTTACTGTCTGGCCCTTCACAGAAAGCATTTGCCAATCCCATCCTAGAACACTATAAAATGGAATTTACTTTCTTTTGGTACAATGAGAGAAAGGTTAAATAACTGCAGTTCATTGATGTGGTGGAATGTTACGCTGCCTTTTTTAATTGCAAAAAGAAGGAACATGGACAAGTACTATAATGTAAGTGGACACCCTAATTCAAATGTAGACACAATGCAATTATGTAAAATGCACATACAGTATATGCTTTGAACAAAGGCAGAAGTGGAATACCTAAAAATTTCAATATTTAATGTGCTAGGAAGGTATATTTAAAGGTATATTCTGTTTTCACAATAGCATTTAATTTCATTTTGGTTTTTCTTCTTTTAAGTTGTAGAAGGAAAGAACATATTCCAAGAAATGCAGATGCAGGCAAAGAAAAATGGGATGGAGTGGGTGGGACTACCACCCTGGAGGAAGCAGGATGCTGTCCAGGCAGGCAGAGGAAACGCTACCTGCCAGGCTTCTGAAGGGCTCCTGGATCAGCCAGCAAAAGTCAACAGGCTTCAGACTGCTCCACTACTCACCAGCCTGCTGCCCACAACCTCTCCCACCTCAGGAAAAAGGTAATTCTCACCCCTTCCAGCTGCTCGGGCACAAAACCTACTTGAGTCCCCTGCCTCATAGGGTCTCTGCTCTGACATCACCTTCCCAGTGAGGCCCTCCTAACCACTCCATCCAAAATTACAACAGCCCTCCCCCAGTAATTCATCCTCCATCCAGACCATTTAGTGGGACAGATTCCACACTTGGGCTCTGGACTGGGCTTTTGATCCATACCTGGCCAAGCGGAGTCACAGTAAGGGAGGGTTCTAGGATGACCACATGGCCAGCCAGACCCTGTGTGTCAGCCCCAGGAGTTTTGGTGGAGCGTTTCAGGAAGAGGCCCACTCTTTGCTCTGGGGTTGCTACATTACAGGATGTGGCCCAAGACCTGCTGGTAGTCATCTTGCCACCGTGGAGGAGAGGCTGCCTGTGTATGAAGCCAACAGAGAGGAAAGCAGAGCTGAGAGCTGTACAGAAAGGCAGTCTGATAGTCCCTAAGCACCTGGATACAGCTGAGCCTGAAGCCAGCACTATCCCTAGACTTTTATATTACAAGACACTATAAATCCCCATGTTGCTTAAATCAGTTTGATCACCTTCTGCCACATTCAACTGAAAAAAGTACTGGCTAACACACCAAGCATTACACCAGCAAAACCTCCATGGTATGTTCATTCAACTTGCTTCAATAGACACCATCAGTACAGCCCTTTGACAAGTGATAGCACCAAATGATCATCCAGTAACTGTTTGCTGAATGGTGAACCCTGAATTTCTGGACAGTCTCTGCTGCCAGTGGAGCTCTCATGCTTACTGGCAACATTTTACACTAATACCACTGCTTTGGCAAAGAAAGCAATCAAGAATGAAAATTTGATGTTAATGCAACTTTTGGGAAATCACCCTAAAAACATAATGTAAAGGAGGAAAAACTACCTTGCACAGAAATGTTTACTGCATCATTACTTATAACAAGAAAAGAAAAAAGAAAGAAAGAAAGAAAGAAAGAAAGAAAGAAAGAAAGAAAGAAAGAAAGAAAGAAAGAAAGAAGCTAAGTTTCTACAAGTAGAATCAATAAAGATTGTGCTACATGCCAAATGATGGATTAATGATGGACCAGGCATAGCCCATAGAAGTGATCAATATGATGTCCATGTAGCAGTGTGGTAAAGTTTTATCCTGAAATGTTAAGGGTGAAAACAAGGTGCAAATTTATATACTAACAATAAAGTTACTTCAGCCTATGTCAGTGTTTCTAGCAATCTTTTTTTCATTATTGCCCCTTAGGATAGTTTTTAGACATTTTTTTCCTAATCACTCCCTCCCTGAAATATTAATACCACAGATATACCGTATATCTGTTTATGTACTACATGCATATCTGTGCTTTATATAAAAGCATACATTTTTAAATCCCCTAAGAACCAATTTCCATCCCTTGTGGCTGGTATCACCACCACTGAGAATGCATGGCCTATGCATACATAAGACAGTGGCAGATGGAAGGTACTTTACCTGGAATTACGTCCACATTGCCATAATTTAGAGAAATCCATAAAATCTTGGATTTTAGTTCTGAATTTTAAGAGCTCTAGGAACTTGACTTCCTATTCGTTACCATACACAGTCATACAGCAGGGAAGCAGGAGGGTCAACGCCAGTGGGATTTAGACCATTGCTACCTGCTAGCACAGGAGGTGGTCAAATGTTTGCTGACAGTGGAACACTTACTTCTTATATTCCACCATAATAGATCGATCCAGTGCCTTCATGAGAGGGGAAAAATATGTTGACAGCATCACTTTCCTGCTTTGAATGAAAACCACAAATATTCTTTTTCCATTCACTTGTTTCAGCCGATTCTTTATTCTAAGTACAAGCCACTGCTAGAAAGGTTCCAGTCAATGCCAAGGAGAAAACCATGCCCTTCAACATTCCAGAAAAATAAGAAAACACTGCCAATATGTACACAAACATCAGGCAAAAAACAGCAGTAAATCACACACTAAGCCCAAAACTCTGATACATCAGGCCCTAGGAGCTCATCTGTCCCACTAATTATTTGACCTCTGTGGCCTGGTTTTCCCCACCCTTGAAACAGGGATTTCAGGGTCTTTCTAACTTCAGAAGAATTCCTGAAAAAATAATTACTGATGAAAAGGAACATTAACGACTTTCAAGTATAAAGTCTTACAAAAGACAGTACTTGCGAATAATGACTTTCTGGCTCTACAGGTTCTACTTTCCCACTAAGAGCAAAAGCATTACCTGGAAATCAGAATTCCTTAGCCTTAAGAAGCTGGCAACCAAGTATTCCTATCTATAAGGTTCTGTAAAGAAAAATAAATAAATTGTGACCACTACCACCCTAAGACAACCACCCACACATGCCTGGCAAGTATCTTTCTGGCAAGTACCTGATAATTTATTCACTTTCATATACACATAGGAATAAATGAATATTGTCTCATATGTTTGTTTGTTTGTTTGTTTATTTATTGAGACAGAATCTCGCTTTGTTGCCCAGGCTAGAGTGAGTGCCGTGGTGTCAGCCTAGCTCACAGCAACCTCAAACTCCTTGGCTCAAGCAATCCTTCTGCCTCAGCTTCCCGAGTAGCTGGAACTACAGGCATGCGCCACCATGCCCGGCTAATTTTTTTCTATATATTAGTTGGCCAATTAATTTCTTTCTATTTATAGTAGAGACGGGGTCTCACTCTTGCTCAGGCTGGTTTCGAACTCCTGACCTCGAGCAATCCGCCTGCCTCAGCCTCCCAGAGTGCTAGCATTATAGGCGTGAGCCACCATGCCCGGCCTCATATATGTTTTAATTTACATAAGGTATATACTTTAGCTATAATTCTACACCCTGCCTTTTTTAGAGAACATTAACATTGAGAGATGGCCACGGTGAGGTGTATAAATCCATATTATTCCTTTTAACATCTTTGAGGTTTCCCATCATGTGACCATACATACCACATAATGTTTGTCCACTCCCCTATTAATGGTCATTGCAGTAGTTTCTGCCCTCATGATACCCATTTATCTTGTGTATGCATTACCTAGGGCCATTCCACTTCCTGGTTGTTTGCACTTAATGTATTCAGCCTTGAACCCATCTGACCTCTGACTCTATGTAAACATTTTCAACTCAAAATTGCAGCAGATCTCAACATAGTATTCCTGGCACCAAAAATTTTTTTTAAAAAACCATCAGACTCTAATTGCCAATGTATAAGATACACAAGAGACTGAAAACACTTTAAGGGGGGAGGGGGCATGGGCAATATATGTAACCTTAACACTTGTACCCCCATAATACGCTAAATTTAAAAAAATAAAATAAAATAAAAAATAAAACACATTAAACCCCACCAAAAGACACAATCAGCAAAATCCTGCAAAGAATCCTTAAGATAAAGGACTGTTTCCTTTAAAAAAAAATTGCAAGGGAAAAAAAGAGGAAAAGAAAAGAAAAGAATAGAAAAATAGAAGGAATCTGTAGTTTAAAAAAAGATGTTGTGCTTCAAAGAATACCATCAAGAAAATGAAAAGACAACCCACAGAATGGGAGACAATTTTTGTAAATAATATATCTGATAAGGGACTTGCATCCAGAAATCATATAAGATTCTTATAAGCTCAACAAAAACGACAAACCAAATTAAAACATTAAGCATAGAACCCAGCAGAGAACCCAGATACAAAACCATCTACTTACAGCCAACTGATCTTTGACAAAGCAGACAACCATGTACACTGGGGGAAAAGAGCCCTATTCAATAAATAGTGCTGGAGGCCAGGGGCGGTGGTTGACGCCTGTAGTCCTAGCACACTCTGGGAGGACAAGGCCAGAGGATCACTTGAGGTCAGAGGATCACTTGAAGTCAGGAGTTCAAAGAACAGCCTGAGCAAAAGCAAGATCCCATGTCTACTAAAAATAGAAAAAATTAGCCAGGCATGGTGACACACACCTGTAGTCCCAGTTACTTGGGAGGCTGAGGCAGGAGGATCACTTGAACCAAGAGTTTGAGGTTGCCATGAGACAGGCTGGCGCCACGGCACTCTAGCTTGGGCAATAGAGTGAGACTCTACCTCAAAAAATAATAATAATGGCCCGGCGTGGTGGCTCACGCCTGTAATCCTAGCACTCTGGGAGGCCGAGGCAGGTGGATTGCTTGAGGTCAGGAGTTCAAAACCAGCCTGAGCAAGAGCGAGACCCCGTCTCTACTATAAATAGAAAGAAATTAATTGCCTAACTAAAAAAACAAATATATATATATATATATATATATATATATATATATATATATAATTAGCCGGGCATGGTGGCACATGCCTGTAGTCCCAGCTACTCGGGAGGCTTAGGCAGCAGGATCGCTTGAGCCCAGGAGTTTGAGGTTGCTGTGAGCTAGGCTAATGCCATGGCACTCACTCTAGCCTGGGCAACAAAGTGAGACTCTGTCTCAAAAAAAAAAAAAAAAGTCCAAAAACAATAGAGACTGGGATGGATGCAGAGAAAAAGGAACACTGTTGGTGGAACAGCAAGTCAGTATAACCTCTATGGAAAACAGTATGAAGATTCCTCAAAGAACTAAAGACCTACCATTCGATCTAGCAATCCCATCTACCCAAAGGAAAAGAAGTCATTTTATCAAAAAGACACCTACACTCAAATGTTTATTGCAGCACAACTCACAATTGCAAAGATGTGGAATCAACCCAAAAGCCCATCAATTCATGAATGGATTAACAAAATATGGTATATGTACACCATGGAGTACTACTCAGCCATAAAAAAAGATTAATACCTTTTGCAACAATCTGGATGGAACTAGAGACCATTCCCCTAAGTGAAGTATCTCAAGAATGGAAAAACAAATACCACATGCACTCACTATGAAATTGGAACTAACTGATGAACACACAAGTTCACAGAGGGAAGTAAAACTCAGTGGAGAGCAACCAGAGGAAGTGAGGCACAGGAGAGGAGAATAAATGAACTTAATGGGTACCATGAACACTATTTGGGTGACAGGCACACCTATAGCCAGGACTCCAGCATTATAAAAATGATCCGTGTAGGCCAGGCATGGTGGCTCATGCCTGTAATCCTAGCACTCTGGGAGGCCGAGGCAGGCAGACCTTTTGAACTCAGGAGTTTGAGACCAGCCTGAGCAAGAGTGAGACTCGTCTCTACTAAAAAAAATAGAAAGCAATTAGCTGAACAACTAAATATATATATATATATATATATATATATATATATATATATATAATTCCATCTTCTACAGTGAGAAGCATACCCAGAAAAATTTAAAAATAAAATAAAAAAATAAGAAAATAATGAAAATAAGAAAATGTTAAAAAAAAAAAAATATATATATATATATATATATATATATATATATATACATATAGTACCTGGGTATAGTGGCGCATGCCTGTAGTCCCATCTACTCCAAAGATTGAGGCAGAAGGATAGCTTAAGGCCAGGAATTTGAGGTTGTTGTGAGCTAGGCTGATGCCACAGCACTGTAGCCCGAGCCAACAGAGTGAGACTCTGTCTCAAAAAAAAATGATCCATGTAACTTAAAACATTTATACCCCCTTAATATTTTGAAATTTAAAACTAAATAAATAAAAATAAAATGTAAGCAAAGGATCTGAATAGGCATTTCTCCAGAAAAGGTATACAACTGGCCAGAATATGCTGAACATCACTAGTCATAAAGGAAATGCAAATCAAAACCACAAACAGATACCACTTCACACCCACTAGAATGTCTACTATCAAAAAGACTGATGGTGAGGAGTAGAGAAACTAGAATCCTCACATACCGCTGGTGGAAGTTAAAATGATGCAGCCACTTTGGAAAATAGGCCCTCAAATAGTTAAATAGGGTTTATAACCCAACAATTCCATTCAGGTTTACACCCGAGAGAAATGAAAACATCCACACACAAAAACCTGCGCATGAACATCCACAGCAGCATTATTCATAATAGTCAAAAGGTGGAAACAATCCAATGTCCATCACCTGATGAACAGATAAACAAAATGTGCAATATCCATATAACGGAATATTACTAACTACTTGGCCACAGAAGGGAATAAGTATAGACACATGCTACAATATGGTTGAACCTCAAGAACTTTATACTTAGTGAAAAAGGCTAGATGCAAAAGGTTACATATTGAGGCCGGGCCCAGTGGCTCACTCCTGCAATCCTAGCACTCTGGGAGGCCAAGGTGGGCGGACTGCTCGAGGTCAGGAGTTTGAAACCAGGCTGAACAAGAGCGAGACCCCATCTCTACTATAAATAGAAAGAAATTAATTGGCCAACTAATAAATATATAGGAAAAAAAAATTAGCCAGGCATGGTGGCGCATGCCTGTAGTCCCTGCTACTCAGGTGACTGAGGCAGAAGGATTGCTTGAGCCCAGGAGTTTGAGGTTGCTGTGAGCTAGGCTGACGCCATGGCACTCACTCTAGCCTGGGCAACACAGCGAGACTCTGTCTCAAAAAAAAAAAAAAAAAAAAAAATATATATATATATATATATAACAAAAGGTTACATATTGAATGACTTTATGTATCTGCAGTCCCCAACCCCTGGGCCATGCCCCATACCATCTGTGGCATGTGAGGAAACAGGCTAGGCACCACTGCCTAGCCCACCCTCCCCCCTACCCACGACACCCCACTGCCCACCCCCAGTCTGTGGAAAAATTATCTTCCATGAAACCAATCCCTAGTGCCAAAAAGGCTGGGACCACTGATTTATATGAAATCTCCACAACAGGCAAATCCACAGAGGCAGAAAGTATTAATAGATTAGTCGCTGCCAGGGACTAAGGGAAAAGGGAACATGGAGCGACTGCTAATAGGGGTACGAGGTTTCTTTCTTAGGTAATAAAAATGTTCTAAAATTGATTATGGTAATGTTTGCACAACTCCGTGAATGTATCAAAAAATAAAGAAACTTTAAAAAAAAGGAGGCAAGCGTTTAAAAAATACATTATAAAATAAAATGCTAAGACAACCATGGAAATTTGAACACTGATTAAATATCTCATGATATTATGGAATTATTGCTAATTTCTTATAGGTATGATAATAGAATTATGTGGGTTTTTTGGTTTTGTTTTTTTCTGAGATAGAGTCTCGCTCTGTCGCCCAGGCTAGAGTGCAGAGGTGTCATCACAGCTCACTGCAACCTCAAACTCCTGGGCTCAAGTGAGCCTCCCGCCTCAATCTCTCAAGTAGCTGGGACTACAAGAAGCACAACACCATACCTAGCTAATTTTTCTATTTTTTATAGACACAGGATCTTGCTCTTCCTCAGGCTGGTCTCGACTCCTGCTCTCAAGTCATGCTCTCACCTTAGCCTCCCAAAGTGCTAGGATTATAGGCATGAGCCACCACAGCCAGCCAGAATTATGTGTTTTAAAAAAGAGTCCTGTGTTTTAGAGATACATATGAAAATATTTACAGGTGAAATGATACAGTGTCTGGGATTGGCTCCAAAATAACCTGAAGAGGGGGTGGGAAGTAGGTAGGGATACAGATGAAATGGTCATGAGCTGGTCACAGTGTAAGCCATGTTAGGGTACATGGGAGTTCATTATACTATTTTCTCCACTTTCATGATGTTTGAAATTTTCTATTTAACAAAAGAGAGAGAGACAGAAGAGAGGAAGTTATTTCCATGCCACATTATTTTATTATATGCCAATTATCACCACAATTGAGGAAGGCCATTTTGAACTGAGTTCTCAAAAAATGATTAAATATACCTTGGGACTTTCCCTGCCATCCTCAGAGATCACTTTTTCTGCCTCAATTACAATCTTTCCAAAGGAAGGCTTTCATCCTTAATGCTTTTTCCTAAAAAGCCATTTGTTGGTTTCCTTTTATAATTTGTTTGGCTTTAGACCTAATGATTTTTTACTTAAATTTAAAAACTTCCTGAGTTTTGATACTAAGTTGTTCCTTGAAAGATAAATTGACCAATTTTCCTTGACTTGGCAATTTCATTTCCTCCTGTGATGAAGGCAGAAGACAGAATAGTCCAGAACTGTGAGTTTGTGGCAGAGATTCCTTGGTCACATTAAAAGAAAAAGTTTCAGAGAGTCCCTGGTCCCAGCCCTTGTCCCACAACTGAGCCAAGAAACAACCCCACCCCCACCCCACATGGGTCTTTATGGAAACAACAACAGCTGTGAGATCCTGACAATATACTATGTGAGATGCACAACACCAATCACTTTACCTGAGCTGTATTATTTAGTCACTACAACAAGCCAAGGAGACAGGTACTATTACATATCCCTATTTTGCTGGGACTTATAGAAAGGTCAAGTGACTTACTCTCAATCACACAGCTTTATATGGCAGAGCCAAGATTTGAACACAGGAAGTCTGGCCCCAGAACCTGCACTTAAACCACGCTACAACACCTCCTGGTGGAAGCCAGCTCATGGCATCTTTGTTGTGCTATCACCAACGTTCAAGGATCAGAAAAACAAACGGTGGACTACCTCCCAGGAAATCCCCCCTCACCACCCCATCATGAGGACCATCAATTTCACAAATCTTGCTCTTGAACATCTCTTAACCAGATTTTTTAAAAATCCACAAAGGTAACTTAACAGGCAAAATTGAAGATGGGTATCCCCACCTTTGCCCCCTCTCGATCTTCCGCAAGGCCTGGGTGGAAAGCTAGCGCCAAGCGGGCTGGTGCAGGGATTCCTCAGAAGCAATTCCACAGTGAGGGAAAAACGGGCAGTAAGAAGGTAGGCGGGTTCTCCTAAGTAAATCCAGATCCAGAGTGGCCAAAAAGACAGTGAGCTGAGAGGCTTCCCTGAGTCACTCCCATCTCCACCCAGGAATGACTTAGCACCAAAACACCAATAGGACTCTTCGGAGGAACGAAGGGTGAACACCCAGTCAGAGTCAAAGGACTAAACTTCAGAAACACCGAGGACCAGCTGCCCCACCTCCCTGCACTTCCAGCCGCCCCTCCAAACCACCCCTCGCTGGTGGGAGGGAGAAGTTTGGACTGGGAAGGGCAAAGCAACGGTTCCCAGAGGGGCCAGGCATTGGACAAGAAGGGAAGGGCTGCAGGGCAGGACGGGAGAGACCTTAAGTGATGAGCTAGGATGAGAAATGCAAGGGGCTGGAGTACGAGAAATAATAACTGAAATGTAAAACCGAGGACCGGAGGGGGAAGCTGAGAGGGTAACTGGAAACAACTGGTGACTGGAACAGCAAAGCACTGGGGGACAGGGGTGGGGGAATAAGAGGGATGGGGAAGACAAAGGGGTTGTAGAATTGAGAGTTCTCTGGGGACAGGGAACTACTGCGACCACGGGGGTTCAGAGGTCAGCAAACTAAGAGTCCAGAGACACTTTGCTAGTGGGGAAACCGGAGTGACTGGAGACAAGGGGCCTGGGTAGGGGGAATGACTGGAGAGCGGGAGACCGGGAAGTGGAGCTGGCACTCGGCGGGTCTAGGAGCTGGGAGGGACTGAGGCAGGGAAGGTCTCAGAACCTGGGGGTCTGGGCAAGGGGCCCTGGGGGGCAGGGAGCGGGAGCCGGTTGGAACTGACGGACAGGAGCAGGAGACTAGGCGTGCCCGGCCTGGGGGGTCAGAGAACTGCAGGTGACCAGGGGCCAGGACCCGGGGCACTGGCGGCCAGGGGTCAGGAAACGGAGCGCTGGGGCGAGGGTCTGCGAGCCAGCGGGGCGCGGGGACTGAGGGGCCAGAGTGTGCGGCTGCAGCGGCGGGAGCCGGAGCGGCCGGGGAGGGTGACAGCGGCGGGGCCGCCACTCACCGCTCATGGTGCAGCTCCCCGGGCCGGTGCCCGCGCCGTGCCGCCGCCACAGCCGCTTCTGCAGCCCCAAGCTCCAGACAGGCCGGGAGACAGCGTGCCCCGCCCCGGCCGCCCCGCCCCGGAAGCAGAGCGCCGCCGCCGAGGCCCCGCCCCCCGACCCGGAACGAAAACACCGGCGCCGGCCTGAGGCGGGCAGGCGACCTTGGCGCGAGTGCAAGACTGGGAAGCGGGACTGAGGCGATTTGGGCAGGAACGGGGAGGGCTCCCCGCAGACCCCAGAATTCGCGGGGAGGTGCAGCTGTCCCCAGGTCCCCGAGACCCCTCCCCGCCCTCCTGGGGCTCGCACCTCTGTCGGGGCCCCTGACACAAGCAATGGGACGGCGTCGTACCAGAGAGGGGTACGAGCTGGAAGGGAAATTTTAAAGGAGCAATGGGCCAAAGCGTGGGCACAGGGCAGATGGGCAGTCCCGGAGGGTCTCTCTGAGCAGGCGGCTTTTGAGCCCAGACCTAGGTGATGAGAGGGAGCGGGCACGGAAAGGTCCCCAGAAAGGTAACGGCTAGTACAAAGGCCCTGCCTGGAGGGGTTGGCTGGGGCGAGGGGATGCGTGAGCACAAGGTGGTGAGAGGAAGGAGATTGAAGACGTAGGGGGGCGGCCTTGCAGGCCAGGGTAAGGAGTTTGGACTCTTCCCCCTAACAGTAGGTAGGTAGGGGAATGGGAGGCCATTGCAAGAATTCAAACAGGGAAGTGACACGATCTGAATTAGGTTTTAAGACATCACTCTTCCTGGGATGAGAATGAATTGTAATGGGGCAGCGTGGAGAAAAAGAAGCTGGTTCGGAGGCTATTGCAGTTGTCCAGACAAGAGATAATAGTGCTTGGGGCTACCTTGGTGGCCGGTGGAGATGAAGAAGGTGAAGGATTGGAGGAAAAGGGACCAGAAAGGTTGAAAGAGTATTTCCCAACTAGTTTAGCCCACACCCAGAGCGAAAAAACACATTTGCATCACAACCCAATACACATATGCATACATTTAAGGAGATGTTTAACAAAACAATTCTGTAGGTAATATATTCTCTTCCATTTTTTTCCTTTCTTTTTTTTAATGCTGACTTGAGACTTGATCCACTAATACGTGTTGATCCAAAATTGAAAACAGTGAATTGATGACTAAGCCCCATTAGGAAATAGAGCCAGAATTCCAGCCCAGTTCTGTGAGACCCCACAGCCCCATGGTGTGGCTACTAGGATCCCTATAGAGACAGTCTCTGCCCTCCCACCCCCCTGGAATTTACCTTTAAGGAAGCAACTCAGCAGAGGCCCAGAGCTCTGCAATGTTATTTATAATAGTGAAGAAATAGAAAACACCAAAGCCCAAGTACAGAAGAAAAGCTAAGTAAGTCATGGCCCAGCACACTCGGAATGTCTTGCAGTAGTTGAAAATGCCAGTGTTAAAGCCTGGAAATATGGGACAATGCCAATAAGAATACACTAAGTGGGTGTGTGTGTTGTGTGTGTTGTGTGTGTGTGTGTGTGTGTGTGTGTGTGTGTGTGAAAAAAAAAAAAAATACACTAAGTGAAAAAAGTCCCATGCAAGATAGTCTTAACGCCGTGATTACAATTGTACCAAAATATAGCTATGTATCGGGACTACAAGAGAATATAAAAATAAGTTTGGTTGATGAGATTGTTTTTTCCATTTTCAAAATTATACTTTATAGTTATTGTTAATTTGTTATTCCAGTTAAAGAGCTGGTGTGTCTGATTTCTCCTAGACAACCTGGTTTAGGTCTGCCTGCGTCTGTAACTTTGGCAAACCATCACATACCTGCTTCACGGAGTTGTCAGGAGGATGTTGTCTTATACCTTCTCATAGCACCCTGCACCTTTATAGCACTTGAAGCAGGATAATTTATTGAAATCGTCATTTGTGTGTGATATCATATAAAGTATATTTGGTCTTTGTCTCTGGTTCCAGTCACAGAGCCCCTAAAACTCTTAGAATTTCATACATGTTAGGAATGTCTTTGTTACTCATTATGCACCCCTTTTGATCATACCTGAGTTTATGTTAATGAGGTGACTTAGATGAAAATGCATGATTATAAGATTGGAATTTTGAGTCCCACCCACCCACTAATCTCTGGGAAAGGGGAGGAGGGACTGGGAAACTCAAGAAAAAACTCAAACTGCAAGATTTGAGGGGCTTCTGGATTCCTGAGCTGCCAGAGGGTGGCACCCCCTGCAACACGGCATGAAGGCTCTGCACCCCTTCCCCCATTCCTCTCCCTATGTATGTCTTCATCTGTATCCTTTATAATAAACCGATCAATGTAAGTAAAGTGTTTCCCTAAATTCTGTGAGCAGTTCTGGCAAATTTTCAAACCGGAAGAGGGAAATCACGTGAAACCCAATTTATAGCCAGTTGGTGAGAAGCACAAGTCACAACCAGGGACTCTCAGTGGGGATCTGAAGTGAGGGGCAGGCTTGTGAGACTGAGCCTTTAACCTGTGGGATCTGACACTATCTCTAGGTAGATAATGTCAGAATTGAATTGAATTATAGAACACCCAGTTGGTATCCAGTGGAAAATTGCTTGGTGTGTGAGGAAAACAACCCATACATCTGGTGATAGAAGTGTTTGATATTGAATGTGAGTAGAGAGAAAAAACAACCTGTCTTTTCCTTTACATTGTGCTTCATATTTTCTACCACCAACCAGCCCCCTTAAATACAGTTGACTCTTTTTTTTTTTTGAGACAGAGTCTCGCTTTGTTGCCCAGGCTAGAGTGCCATGGCGTCGGCCTAGCTCACAGCAACCTCAAACTCCTGGGCTCAAGCAATCCTACTGCCTCAGCCTCCTGAGTAGCTGGGACTACAGGCATGCGCCACCATGCCCGACTAATTTTTTCTATATATATGAGTTGGCAAATTAATTTGTTTCTATTTATAGTAGAGACAGAGTCTCGTTCTTGCTCAGGCTGGTTTCGAACTCCTGACCTTGAGCAATCCTCCCGCCTCGACCTCCCAGAGTGCTAGGATTACAGGCGTGAGCCACCGCGCGCCCAATACAGTTGACTCTTAAACAACATGGGTTTGAACTGCATGGGTCCACTTATACTCAGATTTTTTTCAACCACAGATCAAAAGTACATATTTGGTGCAGTGGCTCACACCTATAATCCTAGTACTCTGGGAGGCTGAAGAGGGAGGATTGCTTAAACTCAGGGGTTCAAGACTAGCCTGAGCAAGAGTGACACCCTGTCTATATTTTTATATTAAAGAAAAAAGAAAGAAAATACATATTCGCAGGACACAAAACCCATATACACACAGGGCCAACTTCAGGATTTGAGTATGTGTGGATTTGGTATACTGGGGGCTGGTGGAGTGGGGGTCCTGAAAGCAAACCTCCCCACCTTGCCATATACCAAGGGACAACTACATTGTAATTCCTTCTTCCTGGGATTTTAGCAGACAGGACCAAGAATCCAAGACTAAAGTGAACAGATCTTCATGGGCTTTTGAAAAATCTAAACTCAATGAGAAGCTTATACTAGGTGGTGAGGGGGAAGGGAGAAAGAGGGCCTCTGAGAAGCTAGGGACCATATTCTGAGGCCATATAACAGGAAACTAGTGTGTCCCTGCTCTCAGACACAGACCAGACCTCAAGGGGACTAAATGACCATCATCACAGAAATTATGTATATTTATATGTGTGTGTGTGTGTGTGTGTGTGTGTATATATATATATACTCTTAACTCATTTAATCCTTTAAAAAATGTTATCAGTAGATACTATTGTTGTTCTCATTTTACAGATGGGAAAACTGAGGCCTGGAGTAGTTAAGTAACTTTCTCATAGTCACCCAAGGTCTACAATTACCTAATAACCTATAATTACCTAATAATAGAGGCAGGATTCAAACCCAGGAAGTTTGGCTCCAAGAGCCAATCCCTTAACCACTATACTATATTGTTACCTGTGGTGCTGAGGGGCCCCAAATGGGCAAAAAGTTCCCACCAAGGTCCCCCATATCCCAAACATTCACAAAAGCTACAGAGCCCCAAGACCTGGGGGTTCAATGCTATGGTGCCCATAGGCATCTTTTTTCTTTTCTTTTTTTTAATTTTTTTTTTTTTTTTTTTTTTTTTTTGGTGCTGAAACCCTTGATAGAATGCTGATAGGCATCTTAACTCTGACCAGTCATCAGATGCCTGAGGGCATCCCTTGTATTGCCTTTCCATAAGACCCCAGGACCTTTGCACCACCATAGGAAAGGAACCATCCCTCAGTAATGACAAAGATTGTATCCCAAGAGGAAGGAACTCAGAAATGGAATTAAATTGATGTGTAAAGAAAAAAAGAAATAGATCAGGCTATCTGGGTTTAAATCCTGGCTCTGCCACTGCTATGGTTTGAATGTGTCCCCTCTAAAATTCAGATGTTACCAATGTGAATAGTACTGAGAGGTGGGGCCTTTAAGAGGTGATTAGGCCATGAGGGTTCCTCGCGTGTGAATGGGAGTAAGACCCCTATGAAAGAGGCTTCATGCAGCATTCAGCAGGGGTGCCCTTCCACTCTTCCTCCACGTGAGGACACAGCAGAAAGGCCTTTACCAGATGCCAGTGTGTTGATCTTGGACTTCCCAGCCTCCAGAACTGAAAATAAATTCCTGTTCTTTATACATTACCCAGTGTCAGGTATTCTGTTCTATCAGCATAAATGGACTAAGACAGCCATTTACTGTGTTGACCTTGCTCTGACTCAGTTCCTGTCATCATCTGTAAAATGAAGATAATAACATCCACCTAGGTGGATCACAGTGGCTCACACCTGTAATCCTAGCACTCTGGGAGGCCAAGGCGGGCAGATTGCTCGAGGTTAGGAGTTCGAAACCAGCCTGAGCAAGAGTGAGACCCTGTCTCTACTATAAATAGAAAGAAATTAATTGGCCAACTAATATATAGAGAAAAAATTAGCCGGGCATGGTGGCACATGCCTGTAGTCCCAGCTACTCGGGAGGCTGAGGCAGGAGGATTGCTTGAGCCCAGGAGTTTGAGGTTGCTGTGTGCTAGGCTGACACCGTGGCACTCACTCTAGCCTGGGCAACAAAGCAAGACTCTGTTTCAAAATATATATATATATAAAGAAATTAATTGGCCAACTAATATATATGGAAAAAATTAGCCGGGCATGGTGGCGCATGCCTGTAGTCCCAGCTACTCGGGAGGCTAAGGCAGCAGGATTGCTTGAGCCCAAGAGTTTGAGGTTGCTGTGAGCTAGGCTGATGCCACGCCACTCACTCTAGCCTGGGCAACAAAGCAAGACTCTGTCTCAAAAAATAATAATAACATCTACCCACCCTATAGTTTTTTGTGTGCATATGAGTTCCTACAGGCAAAGCATTTAGAATAGTCCTCGGCACATTAGTAAGGTTCTATAATTGTTAGCTATGGTTATTATCATGCACTGGTATTTGGGCTGCAAACAGTACCTAGTACAACTTTATCACAGTTTGCAATCACACACCTACTTGTACCACTATGGTAACGCCTGATGCCTCCATGAAGCTAGGAGCTCCCAAGGTCAAGAGCCACCTAAACAGTACACACTAGCTTAGAGTGGCCCATTCTAGGCTTCTGCTACTTACAGAAGTACATAGGCTAACCTTGCTTTCCTTTAACAGAAGTACATAGGATAACCTTGCTTTCCTTTAACAGAAGTACATAGGCTAACCTTGCTTTCCTTTAACAGAAGTACATAGGATAACCTTGCTTTCCTTTAACAGAAGTACATAGGATAACCTTGCTTTCCTTTAACAGAAGTACATAGGATAACCTTGCTTTCCTTTAACAGAAGTACATAGGATAACCTTGCTTTCCTTTAACAAGACAGAGAAAAATCCAGTCTGTCCCGAAATGTGTATGTGCATGTACAGGAGAGAGCACGTCTCTACCCATAGTAGAGATGGGTAGAGAAATGCATGACTATGGGATCTACAGATTGCCATGCTTTGTTATCAGTGAGTCAAGAATTTAATCACAAAACCAAGGCAGTTTCCACAATTAAGATCCCAACAATAAGATAGAAAAATATATGTAACATAAACAGTTTCCATAATTAAAGAACAAAAAACTATATCACCAACTGAAAAATAGTCATCCTAAAAAGACCTAATGCATCATTTCCCTCTGACAAAAGATTTTCAAAGTAGCTCTCTAGCAGTTGAAATGGTTAATTATCTAGTAGAAATTGATTTCTCTGTCCCTGTAACACTCAAAGCAGCTGACAGGCTACTACAATAGTCATTTGTTTTTGTGGTGACAAGAATGGTTGCGCCTTCCTCCATGGCTGGGAGTGGAAAGAAATGGTCAGAATCGACCTTTGGTTTGCTCTTGACACAGTCTTCACAGATACATTCTTCTACTGTGTACCCCAGGCCTCTTGGAAGAGGCATTCCATCACCAGTCTTGTTGTGTTCCGGGTCAGCATTAGCCACGTCCAGGAGAACCGATCCTGATTGTACAGAAACAGAAACATTAACCTAAACTTCACAGTCGCTTGTGTCATTTATGGTTGTGACAGTCTTAGCAGTACACATCAAGACTCCAAAGAATTTGAGACAGATCTTTGTTTCTTTTTAATTTTAGAGATAAGGTCTCACTATGTTGTCCAGGCTGGACTCAAACTCCTGGGCTCAAGGGATTCTCCCACCTGACCCTCCGGAGCAGCTAGGACTGCAGGTGCATGCCACTGCATCCAGCTTGAGACAGATCTTTTCAGACAAAAAGAATATGTCATGGCTAAGCATGGTGGCTCATGTCTGTAATGATAGAACTCTGGGAGGCTGAGACAGGAGGATCACTTGAGGTCAAGAGTTCGAGGCCAGCCTGAGCAAGAGTGAGACTCCATCTCTATGAAAAATAGAAAAATTAGCCCATCATCACCGCACATGCCTGTAGTCCCAGCTACTCAGGAGGCTGAGACCGGAGGATCATTTGAGCCCAAGAGCTTGAGGTTGCAGTGAGCTGTGATGATGAAACTGCACTCTAGCCTGGGTGACACAGCGAGACTCTGTCTCAAAAAAAAGCAAAAAGGAATATGTCCTACACTAGAAGTCATCAGCTAACCAACCACAGGCCACTTTGGGCTTGAAGACATGGTTTGTTTGGGGGCATACAGTGTTTAGAGTGTTTGTTTTATGTTGACCCACACTTAAAAATCAGGAGATTTCACGTACAAATCTAGACGACTGGCCTGTTTTTTAAAAGGCAACAAAATGTGGTGACATGGAGCCAGCATTCCTACATGGAAACGGTCGCTAGAGTTGGTAGCAGCTGTCACTTTCAGGCAGGGCATGGGCTTCCCTGTTGGCAAAGCCTCCACCTGGCCCACTGCATGCATTTGCTACCCACTTGGCCCTTCCAGGCGTGACGTCTTGACCCTATCTTACACACGTGAGAGTGACAGAAACTACCGTATGTCACAGCGCACCAAAGTCAGCCTGCAGGTGACACTTTAGAATTCAGAAGTAAACATGCTTCTCTTGCAGAGCATTTTACAACAGATTAAACATTTTTTAAATGAATTTCTTGTGAACACAAAAGGAAGGAGTGAGTCTCCATTATGTCTGCATTATATACCTGTGCAAGTAAGTTTTACGGCTTCCTGACATTCCCCAGTGTAACTCCATCTCCCAAAACATCACACACTTAAGTTCACTCTCAAAATAAGCCAGACACAGGAAGAAAAATACTGCGTGATCTCACTTATATGAGGAATCTTAAAAAGTTAAACATGTAGGAGCAGAGAGTAGAACGATGGTTACCTGGGTAGGACTGTGGGGGTATTGGAGAGATGTTGGTCAAAGGATACAAGGTTGCGGTTATGTAGGATAAATAAATCTAGAGATCTAATGTGTAGCACAATGACTATAGTTAATATTGCTGTATTAGATACTGCCAATTTGGGTTGTTTTGTTTTGTTTTGTTTTGTTTTGTTTTTGAGACAGAGTCTCACTCTGTTGCCCGTGCTAGAGTGCCGTGGCATCAGCCTAGCTCACAGCAACCTCAAACTCCTAGGCTCAAGGGATCCTCCTGCCTCAGCCTCCCGAGTACCTGGGATTACAGGTATACACCACCACACCTGGCTAGTTTTTTCTATTTTTGGTAGAAACAGGGTCTCACTCTTGCTCAGGCTGGTCTCAAACTCTGAGCTCAAGCGATCCTCCTGTCTCGGCCTCCCAGAGTGCTAGGATTACAGGCGTGAGCCACCACTCCAGGCCCCTGTCAATTTGTTAAAAGTATATTTTAGGTGCTCTCCCGAAAAAGAGGGGGGGAGGGGAATGGGGACATAGATAGTTAATTTGCTTGGCTGTAGTAATCATTCACTATAGGTATGTATGTCAAAATATATTGTTGGCCAGGCATGGTGGCTCATGCCTGTAATCCTAGCACTCTGGGAGGCCGAGGTGGGCGGATTGCTCTAGATCAGGAGTTCGAAACCAGCCTGAGCAAGAGCCAGACCCCATCTCTACTATAAATAGAAAGAAATTAATCGGCCAACTAATATATATAGAAAAAATTAGCCGAACATAGTAGTGCATGCCTGTAGTCCCAGCTACTCGGGAGGCTGAAGCAGCAGGATCGCTTGAGCCCAGGAGTTTGAGGTTTTAAAATAAAAAATTTAAAAAAAATACATATTGTTCACCTTAAAAATATGCAATTTTTATTTTATGTAAAAAATATTCACTCTCCACCTGTATATCAGACCCCAGGAGGAAGGGGAAAATGCATAAATTATGCAGAACAGTCATCTCCCTCTCCTCCTGCACTAGAAAGCAAATGAGGCGGCTGCTGTACAGGTTATGCATGGAAAATCAATGCATAAAGAAATAGGGCAACTGCTGCTATGCGTTTGGGAATCAGATCATGGGCAGAGGTGCTACAGGAAATATTTTTATCTTAAGAGACCCTTAAGTAAGTAGAGCATTCGCTTCTCTGAGACTGGTTCTCTGCTGCTTAATAAAGATAATTATTTTTTAGATGATTGCTCATTCATCCAGGAGCAATTGGTTATTCATTTCTGGCATTTTTCAATAGGCAAAGGTTAGGCCAAGCAAACAACACTTATATTTGTATTAAAAACATGGCCATAGATCTTGCCAAAGATGCTCTTCCTGATAGCAGTGGGCTTGGCTAGCAGTTTCTGCTAGCATGACATTTAATCAATGTGCTCACTTGATAGTCAAAGAGACAGATGTTTCCCAAGGAAGCCTCAGTACTTCGGTACAGTAATTACCAAGGGAAGAATTTAGGGGAAGGCTGGCATTGTAGGACACCTGCAAAGGTATTAACACCAGGACAAAGATGCCTTGCTTCTACCATGAAGTTCATTTAACATAACTATCCTCTAACATACTCCAAAGGTTTGTAATCGAATGAAATAGTCAACCTTAGAAAAAGACAAGGAACTGAAACTCACAATAGCCACCTCTTGGAAACAGATTTCAAAGATTCACTGTCAAACCAACCTGTGTTTTTAAATTCATCCTTTGAGGGTTCAGAGTTCATCTTCCTTAGTAAGAACATTAGCACGAAAATTGCCAAGGAAACTGTCAAGCTCAGGCCCAAACAGGTCCAGAGGATGGCATTTGTTCCTTTCACTGAATTGGTCACACCTTTATTAAAAGAATGTCAGAGAGATAATGAGCTGATAGCATAGTATTCACATCAAGTGTGGATTCTTTGCCAGGCAATCCCCCTAATTCATCAGCATCGACTTTTTTTTTTTTTTTTGGTGAGACAGAGTCTCACTTCTATTGCCCGGGCTAGGGTGCTGTGGTGTCAGCCTAGCTCACAGCAACCTCAAACCCCTGGGCTCAAGGGATCCTGCTGCCTCCGCCTCCCGAGTAGCTGGGACTACAGGCATGCGCCACCATGCCCGGCTAATTTTATATATATATATACATATATATATATATATATATTTTTTTTTTTTTTAGTTAGGCAATTAATTTCTTTCTATTTTTAGTAGAGACGGGGTCTCGCTCTTGCTCAGGCTGGTCTCGAACTCCTGACCTCGAGCAATCCACCCGCCTGGGCCCCCCAGAGTGCTAGGATTACAGGCGTGAGCCACCGCGCCCGGCCTAGCATCGACTTTTAAATTCTAAGCACCACTTAATCAGAAGCACTGACAAAAATCTATGTTGCTAATAGTGCTGAGAAAAACCGGGTTCGGTTTGGAATCATTACTTTGTTCCCGCAGACATTTTAATCATTGCCTCATTTCTTTTCTCTTTTTCATTCAGAGCATCTCGCCATCTTTCCCGTAAGGTTTATTTTCTGAATAAACAGTCGATATAGAGAGACTAGTTCACACCAATGAAGAATCACCCAAGCGGTATTACTTACTTGCATTACAAAAACGCTGACAAATTACAGGAGGAGTACTAGGACATCGCAGGTGACAAGGTTTGCAAGCATGCAGCAAACTGTCAAAATACTCATTTTGGAAACACTGCCGAGCCATCTGGAACATGATCGCACAAAGAAACGAGGGAGCTCCAGAAAGAGCAGCGTGGAAGGACAAGCAAAATCTTGTGAAGTCCCCAGACAATGCAGCCACAGCAGCTAGAATACCAGGAGAAAAAAAGAACTTCACCTTGCTTTGTTGGTTCTTATGGGGGCTGTTTGCGGCGTGGCTAAGGATTTGAATATCCCCTCTAATTCAAGCTTTTAAGTTGGAGGCTTGGGTGGGGTAAGAGAAGTGGTATAAATATCAGGGCAAACTATACCTGAAACAGAAACTGCTAAATTTATAGAGGAAATTTCTCAGCCAGGTGATAGTTGCAAGATGCAGACAAGCCCACAGCATCAAACGGAAGGCCCAGTAACCATTTTTAGATCATCTGTTTGTGATCTTACTATGTGACAGGTCCCAGGGAGATGGACAAGGTCTGTGCCCCTTAGGAAGTTAAAATATAACAGGGAAAATAGAAATAACCACAAAGGATAATAGTAACTAACGGAATGTGAGGAGGGAAAAGAATATCAAATATGACTACCTTTTCTTGCTGTTATTTTTTTTTTTTTTTTTTTTTTTTTTTGGAGAAAGAGTCTTACTCTGTTGCCCAGGCTAGAGTGCTGTGGTGTCAGCCTAGCTCACAGCAACCTGAGACTCGTGGGCTCAAGCGATCCTCCTGCCTCAGCCTCCCAAGTAGCTCACCACAACACCCAGCAAATTTTTTCTATTTTTAGTTGCCCAACTAATTTTTTTTCTATTTTTAGTATAGACAGGGTTTCACTCTTGCTCAGGCTGGTCTCGAACTCCAGAGCTCAAGGGATCCTCCCACCTGAGTCTCTCAGAGTGCAAGGATTACAGGTGTGAGCCACCGCGCCCAGTCTAACTACCAGGTTTTGAATCTACGGAGAACTGCAAAGCCACAGACAGAAATAGGGCGTCTGGGTGTTGTAATATATACATATATAGCTTTTTGTCCGCAGTTGGTGGTCCATAACTCCCATAGCCCTTGTTGCAG
Source organism: Microcebus murinus (assembly GCF_040939455.1). Lineage (NCBI taxonomy): Eukaryota > Metazoa > Chordata > Mammalia > Primates > Cheirogaleidae > Microcebus > Microcebus murinus. Next base: position 9,483,359 of record NC_134122.1, on the reverse strand, counting down.
TCTTTTGTTACAATGTTGGGTGTGTTAGGCTTCAGGAAGCAGAATCTCTGGCCTTCCTCACCTGCCCTAAGGCAGGACTCTAATCTTCCCCCACCTTTCTGACTGTGGGTCATAAGACCTCATTCTTTTTATTTTTTTTTTTAAGTCAGAGTCTCACTCTGTTGCCTGGACTGGAGTGCAGTGGCGTCAGCCTAGCTCACAGCAACCTCAAACGCCTGGGCTCAGGCGATCCTTCTGCCTCAACCTCCCGAGTAGCTGGAACTACAGGCATGTGCCACCGCGCCCAGCTAACTTTTTGTATAGATGTATTTTAGTTAGTCATATAATTTCTTGCTGTTTTTAGTAGAGACGGGGTCTCGATCTTGCTCAGGCTGGTTTCAAACTCCTGACCTTGAGTGATCCGCTCTCCTCAGCCTCAGAGTTCTAAGATTACAGGCGTGAGCCACCGCACCCAGCCAAGAGTGCCCTCATTCCTTAGAGGGCACTGCTCTATATCCCGAAGGCTAATCACATTTCTACAAGGTTGTCCATAAACACCCAAGAGCACAGGTCCAGAGAGCTGAACACATGGACATTCCCAGAAGGTGATGCGCCCCTCGCCCATGCCCTGCTCTGCACATCTCTTCATCTGTATCCTTCATAATACCCTGTATAAGAAACCTGTAGGCCGGGCGCGGCGGCTCACACCTGTAATCCTAGCACTCTGGGGGGCTGAGGCGGGCAGATTGCTCAAGGTCAGGAGTTTGAAACCAGCCTGAGCAAGAGGGAGACCCCATCTCTACTAAAAATAGAAACAAATTAATTGGTCAACTAAAAATATACAGAAAAAATTAGCCGGGCATGGTGGCACATGCCTCTAGTCCCAGCTACTTGGGAGGCTGAGGCAGCAGGATTGCTTGAGCCCAGGAGTTTGAGGTTGCTGTGAGCTAGGGTGACACCACGGCACTCTAGCCTTGGCAACAGAGTGAGACTCTGTCTCAAAAAAAAGAAAAGAAACCTGTGAACGGTAGTTAAGCATTTCCCTAAATTCTGTGAGCTGCTCCAGCAGATTAACTGAACCCAAAGATGGGTCAGGAGCCTCAACTTGAAGCCATCGGTCAGAAATTCCAAAGGCCTGGACTTGCAACTGGTGTCTGAAGTGGGGGGCAGTTTGGGGGACTGAGCCCCCACCCTGCGGGATCTGAGGCTATCTCTAGGTAGACAGTGTGGGATCTGAATTAGAGGACACCCAGGTAGTGTCCACTCTTTGGGGTGTGGGGGGAAAGCCCCACGCATTTGGTCACAGCGGTCTCCTGTGTCGGTGGTGGCTGTGGTGTGAAAGCAGAGGGAAAACTGTGGCTTGAGGTTTTTTACCAAAGCACTGGGTTCAAGTTCCTCTACCTGGCAGTGAGGCAAGTGGCTGAGGCTGCCTGGGTGGGACAGCAGGAAGCTAAGGCAGCTGGCCAGCGGGGTGCCACTCCCTGCCAGATGCCTTTGGAAGAGAAGCAAAGGACACAGCAGAAACATGATTAGAAGAGAGATTAGTTGGGAGAGGAACTGGGTGCAGTGGCTCACACCTGTAATCCCAGCACTTGGGAGGCCAAGACAGGAGGATCGCTTAAAGCCAGGAGACCCAGACTCTGCAAAATTTTTTAAAATTAGCTGGTGTGGTGGCACCTGCCTGTAGTCCCAGCTACTCTGGAGGCTGAGGCAGGAGGATCGCTTGAGCCCAGGAGTGTGAGGTTGCTGTGAGCTATGATCATGCCACCGCACTCCAGGCTGGGCAACAGAGCGAGACCCTGTAGAGAAAAGACAGGGATTATCTCCCGTAACAGGATGGTGAGAAGAGATTTTGAGGATGGGATGGATAGTGGGGTCAAACTCTACAGGAAGATCAGAGGGGACACGCTAGGGAAGCAGGTCGTTGGTGGTCTCTGAGTGTGTTGGTGCGTGGAAGCCAGCTTGTCGGTATTTAAGGAGTAGTGAGGGCCGGGCGAGGTGGCTCACACATGTAATCCTAGTACTCTGGGAGGCCGAGGCGGGTGAAGTTCGAAACCAGCCTGAGCAAGAGCGAGACCCAGTCTCTACTATAAATAGAAAGAAATTAATTGGCCAACTGATATATATATAGAAAAAATTAGCTAGGCATGGTGGCGCATGCCTGTAGTCCCAGCTACTCGGGAGGCTGAGGCAGCAGGATCACTTGAGCCCAGGAGTTTGAGGTTGCTGTGAGCTAGGCTGACGCCACGGCACTCACTCTAGCCCAGGCAACAAAGCGAGACTCTGTCTCAAAAAAAAAAAAAAAAATGGGGTGGTGAGCAAGAAGAGGCAGCCCATGTGAGCCGTGCCAGGAAGCCAGGAGAACACAGGAAGCATAAAGCTTTGTGAACTCTTTGGAAAGAAAGCACTGTGGTGTCTGACAGGTGTACTTGCTCAGGTGCTTGCTTGAAGTCACACGTCCGAGAAAGTTCACTGCAGCATTATGTATATTCACTAAAGCATGGGACAACCTGACTGTCCATCGTGGGGGCCTCACAAGGGAATACTACACAGCCATCAGAAAGAGTGAGACAGGCATGTTCTCATGTGAAAGGTACATCACAGGGACTGGGTGCAGTGGCTCACACCTGTAATCCCCGCTCTTTGGGAGGCTGAGGCAGGAGGATCGCTTGAGGCCAGGAGTTTCAGACCAGCTTGGGCAACATTTAGCCAGGCGTGGTGGTGTACACCTATAGACCCAGCTACTTAGGAGGCTGAGGCAGGAGGATCACTTGAGCCCAGAAGTTCAAGGTTGTAGTGAGTTATCATTGTACCACTGCACTCCAGCACAGTGTGAGACCCTGACTCTAAAATATAAGAAGAAGAAATAAAATAAAATTCATAACCATACTAACCAATTATTAACTGATCCTTCCACTGATGCCTGAAATGTTGCCAAGAGACACTTCCCTGGGTAAGTGAGGCCCACCTGTTTACTCCTCCTCGTGGGGGTGAGAGGCTAATTCCTATTCTCCTGCGTGACAGGTAAGAAGATGGGAAGCACAGCTCCCTGAGAGACAGAGATAAATGGGCAGAAGAAGGTGGAAGATGTCATACTAGACATGACTCCTTCCATAAGAAATAATGTAAGGCCTTAAGTGAAAAGGGAATTTTCTGGCTTTATAGCTAAAAAGTCCAGTGGTAGAATCAGATTTAGGGGGCCCAGTCAAGTCCAACAGTGTCCTGGTTTCTCTCTCACTGGCTCAGCATGACCTCTCTGGTCTTGGCTCTGTTCCCAGATCCGATTCATGATCATAAGACAGCTGCAGCCCCTCAGACCTCCTGGTTTCTTCTAAACACACCCCCTTGTTTCTTCTAAACTCATAGTTTTAAACGTGTGAACTCCCAAACCTATGTATGTATCCAACTCCAACCTTGCCCGAAATCCAGACCCAAATCAACCGCCTGCTCAATGTCTCCACTTCAAAGTCTAATCAGTTATCAGAACTCTTTTTTTTGAGACAGAGTCTTACTTTGTTGCCCAGGCTAGTGTGAGTGTCGTGGCGTCAGCCTAGCTTACAGCAACCTCAAACTCCTGGGCTCAAGCAATCCTTCTGCCTCAGCCTCCTGAGTAGCTGGGACTACAGGCATGCGCCACCATGCCCGGCTAAATTTTTCTATATATATTAGTTGGCCAATTAATTTCTTTCTATTTATAGTAGAGACAGGGTCTTGCTCTTGCTCAGGCTGGTTTCGAACTCCTGACCTTGAGCAATCCGCCCACCTCAGCCTCCCAGAGTGCTAGGATTACAGGCGTGAGCCACCATGCCTGGCCCAGTTATCAGAACTTATTAACATTAGTGTCACTAAAGTTGGTATTCAACCCCCCACTGCTAAATTTGACTGGCTTTAAAAAAAAAAAAAGAAGTCTAATCAGGGTCTCAAACTTTACTATATTAAAGTAACTTTGGATTCTCCAAGAGAAGAACAAATACTTGCCTTTATCAAACCTACTCGATCATAGAATCCCCTTTTGCAAGGATCGCCTATGAGCATGTAGGAACATAAACTTTGTGGAACACAGTTTGGGAAAAACTAGGCCAGGTTATCGCCACAATTCCCTCCAGTTCTCAAAGACTGTGACTTGGGGACTTAGCAGAGCAGCAGTGAAACAGACGGAGCGTGACTTTAAAACAAGGATGTTTAAAACTTTCATGAGGCGGGTGTTGGTGTAACAATGCCACTAAATGAATCTGTGTCTGGCTTTGCATGACGCAGAACAGAGGGGAAGCCAGTTCCCGAGTCAGCCTCAAGCCTCGACTGCCACTCACAGCTCTAAGGAAGCAAAGCGGTGCTGCCTCAAACTTGCAAAGCATCAGTGGCTTGTTCTGCAAGGAAGACCATCCAACTAAAGATTTGTTTTCCAAAATTGCTAAACTGTCAACAAGTTTTTTTGTTTTGTTTTGTTTTTTTTAAAGGCAGGGTCTCCCTCTGTCACCCCAGCTATAGTGCAGTAGCCTCATCATAGCTCACTGTAACCTCAAGTTCCTGAGCTCAAGTGATCCTCCTGCCTCGGCCTCCCAAAGTGCTAGGATTTACAGGCATGAGCCACCACACCCAGCTGCTGTGGGAAAGTTTTTACAGCAGAACATTTTGACCTTTAGCCGTTAACTGAAAACCAAAAGTACACAATTCCTTCTTAGGACCTTGGTAGATTTTTCCCTTGGAAAGAGATAACTAGGCCTGTATTAGTCACTGTTCTTCAGAGAAACGGAACCAACAGTGCATATACACATATACACACACACATATACCCATAGATTGAAAAAAGATCTATTATAAGGAATTGGCTCACACGATAAGGTCCCAAGATTTACTCTCAACAAGCTAGAGACCCAGGAGAGCCGAGGTGTAAATTCCAACCCAAGAACCAGTAGCTTGAGACCCAAGGAGAGCTGCTCTTTCAGGTCAGGTCTGAAGGCAAGAAGAGACCAGCGCCCCAGGACTGAGGGTTCTCTCACTCTCAGAAAGGTCAGCCCTTTGCTTCTTGTTGTACCTTCAGCCGACTGGATAAGGCCTGACCCGATTAGAGGGGAAGGGAGGGCCATCTGCTTTTCTCAATCTCCAAATCCAAGTGTTAATCTCATCCAAAAATACCCCCCCCCCCGACACACCAAGAAAGTTTGACCTGATATCTGGGTACCCTGTGGCCCAGTCAAGATGACACATAACATAAACCATCCCAAGGATTGACTACACAAGCAATCCTTGCCTTCCCTTGACTTCCTTAAATAACCTTTTGCTGGCTTGTGCTATCCTGACTTGGTTACTCTGGGAGCTCTGATTCCCAGGATGCCCATCCCTGTATGGTCCCAGGATACAGGAAGAGGAATGTGCATGAGGCCTGGAGAGCAGATGGGCTGTGGCACCTGCAGCATCTGTTCTCTGGAGTATCTGCAGCATCTTTGTTCTCTGTTCTCTCTCACCGTCACATGTGGGTATGGATGGCTGCAAAGATGCCCAGTGGATTCAAGCATGTCTCCATTCTCCTTCTGCTCCATGTCCAGCTCTTCTCCCCAGATGCTGGCCTTGCTGACCAACAGTGGCCTGAGCCCTGCCACTGAATGCCTGGCTGAGCCACAGAGGCAGGAGCTGTACAGAGGCAACCTAGACCATGCCGTGGACTGCCCCATCCAGGCCACACTCTGGCAACTGGATATTCCTGACCTCTCAAACTGACTGGTTGATGACTCCTCTGGCCCTCACCTCCCCTTCCCAGACCTTCACCTCTCCAGATCCTCCAGCGATTGTGTAAGGTCTAATTCCTATAATTAGACCAGCAATTGTGCAAGATTTAATTCCTTCCCTGATCCTGTAATTAACATTCATGGTGGCTCAGCTCCCTGGGCCAACACTGACTGATGTCCTCTCTTTAACCTTGATGTTTTGAACCTACAGTTTAAATATTCACACAAAACTGTCCAGATCCTGCCCACAGAGCTGCACAGCAGTATGCACTAGGCACAAGTCTTTTTTTTTTTTTGAGACAGAGTCTCACTCTGTTGCCCGGGCTAGAGTGCCATGGGGTCAGCCTAGCTCACAGCAACCTCACACTCCTGGGCTCAAGCAATCCTCCTGCCTCAGCCTCCCAAGTAGCTGGGACTACAGGCATGTGCCACCATGCCCAGCTAATTTTTTCTATATTGTTAGTTGGCCAATTAATTTCTTTCTATTTTTTGGTAGAGACGGGTTCTCACTCTTGCTCAGGCTGGTTTCGAACTTCTGACCTTGAGCGATCCACCCACTTCGGCCTCCCAGAGTGCTAGGATTACAGGTGTGAGCCGCCGCCATAGGCACAAGTCTTGAAGCCAGAAAAATCTGAATCTTGGCTCTAACACAGTGGAGCCTGTGTGGCCTTGGGCAAGGAACTTAACCTTTCTGTTCCTCATCCAGGACAGGATAAATGACAATAGTGCCAACTTTCTGCATTGTTGGGAGGATTAAATGAGACCATTTACGGAGTGCATAAATTTATGTGTAGAAAATTTATGAGCACAGTTCCTGGGCCCTGAGTAAGTGCTGAGCAAACCTTAGTGATTTGGTTATTATTAATGAGAAGCTCAGAGTCAGCCAACCTCTGGGGAGGTTATTTTCCCAGGGCTGAATAAAACAGTATAGTAAGAGGGCAGCCCCACATAAATGGGGGTTAAGGGTGAACCGAGGCTATTCAAACACCAAAGCCAGGAAAATATTAAGCATCATATGTTGGAATGGCAAGGAAAGATGCCACAAGAAGGCTGGGCAAGACTGGAGGGCAGGGTAGATGAGAGTTTGAAAAATGAGTTAAGGCAAGGAATTAGTGCTAAGGTAGATGGTAACAGGCAACCGCTAGATGACTTATATGTAGCACTAGAGTGGGCACAGTGGCCTAAAGAAAGCTACAAGTCCAGACCAAAAAACTCTTACCTTTTCTTAAAGTATAGAAATATCTTCAAGAAATTCAAAGATCATTGCAATACTGCGTCTATAGGTAGATGTTTTCTCTAGTTTTGAGATAGGGTCTCATTCTGTCACCCAGGCTGGAGTACAGTGGTGTGATTATAGCGCGCTGTAACCTCGAACTTCCTGGCTGAAAAGATCCTCCTGCCTCAGTCTCCCGAGCAGCTGGGACTACAGGTGCACACCACCATGCCCTGCTAATTTTTTCTATTTTTAGTAGAGACGGAATCTCGCTTTGGACCGGGCTGGTCTTGAACTCCTGAGCTTAAGTGATCCTCCCGCCTCAGCCTCCCAGAGTGCTAGGATTACAGGTGTGAGGCACTGCGCCCGGCCTGTAACTTGTTTTTGATCAAGGAGATGGGATCTGGAGGGACGTGTGTCACTTGAAAGCAGAAGCTTTCTGAGCCACATCCTCCTTCCCTCTGCCATGGTGACTGGGGATGCTCTGTGGCCTGGGTTCCAACAGGAGGACCATGTGGAGCACAGCCCCAGCTGACCCAGAAGGGACACTGTTATGGACTGAAGGTTTGTGTCCCCCAAAGAGTCCTATGTTAAAACTCTAACCCACAGGCCGGGCGCGGTGGCTCACGCCTGTAATCCTAGCACTCTGGGAGGCCAAGGTGGGCGGATCACTCAAGGTCAGGAGTTCGAAACCAGCCTGAGCAAGAGTAAGACCCCATCTCTACTATAAATAGAAAGAAGTTAATTGGCCAACTAATATATATAGAAAAAATTAGCTGGGCATGGTGGCGCATGCCTGTAGTCCCAGCTACTCGGGAGGCTGAGGCAGGAGGATCGCTTGAGCCCAGGAGTGTGAGGTTGCTGTGAGCTAGGCTGACGCCACAGCACTCACTCTAGCCTGGGCAACAAAGTGAGACTCTGTCTCAAAAAAAAAAAAAAACTCTAACCCCCAATGTGTTGGTATTTGGAGACGAGACCTTTGAGAAGTGATTAGGTTTAGATGAAGTCATGAAAGTAGAGCACTCCTGATGGAACTAGTGCCCACATAAGAAGAGGCAGAAAGAGAGATCCCCCTCTCAATGAGCACACGGCAGGGAAAGGCCAAGTGAGGAGAAGACGAGAAGGTGGCTGTCTCCAAGCCAGGAAGCGAGCCCTCACCACTGAATCGCCACCACCTTGATCTGGGACTTTCCCGTGTCCAGAACTACGAGAAATTTCTGCTGCGTAAGCCACCCACTCTATGGTATTTTGTTACAGTCGCCTGAGTAGACTAAGGCAGACATGCTGCGTGGATGGGAAATAAAGCCCGAGATTTAGGTATTGCTTGTTACTGCAACAGAACCTCACCTATCCTGACGCAGAGTCCAGAGCCGTTGTATTAACCTTCTGCGAGATTGTCTCTTTACTCGCACTAAAAACTTCTCTATGATAACTGTACACTCCCGAGCAAGCCCTTTCCAGCGTACTGCACTCCACAAGGAAAGAAGCCTCAAAGGAACACAAAAGTAACAAGAACACAGAGGAAGCCGAAACTCTGCATTCAGGTTAGTTTCTTCGTCAACGTGAAACAGCCAGAGGGAAGTGGGCCTTGGGCTCAGGGGAACGGGGCGATGAAGCAGCTCCCAGGCAGGGTCTAATGAAGCGGGGAGCTCAGGCGTCCTGCTGGGCGAGCCGGGCCAGGGCGGAGACTAGCGCCAAGACCACGATCTTCCTCTCTTCCTTAGATCTCTGCGCCTTCCTCAGAAGCCTTGTTTGCTTGGCGACATGAAAAGGCTAATTTGATGTGGGGCCAATTCTCGAGGCTCTCTGCTAGTTTCCGGGGAAGATTCCCTTTGAAGATCAGCCCCTCTGAACTGCTTTCTCCCGCACGCACGATCAGAAGTGCCATGTTCCGTCAGCTCTTTAGAATTTTTTCCAAGTGGCTTCACTCTGATTTCCAGGGCGTCTCGACTGTTCACAGTGGTGAGGCTCCCAGGTCAGGGAAGGTTGATTTCTTATTCTTTTTTTCAAGATTTAATTTTTTTTGAAGCAGCTTTAGATTCACGGCGACATTGAGAAGAAGGTGGGGACATTTCCCACGTGGCCCCCCTGCCCACACAGGCGCCCCCCGTTAGCAATACCCCCATCGGAGTGCAGAGTTCACGCGTCTGGCATACCAATGAACCTACACCGACACATCACTGTCACCGCAAGTCCATAGCGTGCATTAAGTTTCACTCCTGGCGTTGTACACTGTGTGAGTTTAGACAAACGTATGATGCTATCTATGTATCCATTATTATAGGATCATTTATTTTCACCACTCTAAAAATCCCCCATGCTCTGCCTGCTCATCTCTCCCCACCCAACCCTTGGCAACCACTTATCTTTTTACTGTGTCCGTAGTTTTGCCTTTTCCACAACGTCATAGAGCTGGGATCATACAGTATGTAGCCTTTTCAGACTGGCTTCTTTCACTCAGTAGTGTGCATTTCGATTTCTTCCATGTCTTTTCACGGCTCCATAGCTCATTTCTTTTTCACACTGAGTAATAGTCTATCATCTGGATGTACCACAGTGTATCCATTCACCTACTGAAGGACATCTTAGTTGTTTCCGAGTTTCGGAAACTGTAAGTAAAGCTGCCATAAGCTTCGATTTTCTTTTTCCTAGGGACGCTTTTTGTCTCCGCTCTAAGCATCAACCACCAAAAGCCATAGAACGTCCCGAGAGTGGCAGCTGCGTGGTCAGATGATTTAAGAAGCAGAGAAAAATCCTTCCATCCAATAAAGTTGATCATGGGCCTACTGTATACCAGATAGTATACCAAGCACCAAGGTGCAACAGTGAGTTCATTTTAGACGTGGTTCCTGCCCTAACAGCACTTAGAATCTTGTAGGGAAAACCAAAAAAATTAACATAATAAATAAAGTACATGCTATTGTGAAAATGCCACTAAGGAGAAAGCACGGTGCTAAGACTGAAACTGAGAAGAGGTGAGGGCGGAGGGGAAAGAAACGCCAGTGTTAGTTGGGGTCTTCCAAGAAGCACTCGCCAAGGTGGCGTCAGACTGTGTATGGGGGGAAGCATCTCGAAGGAATAAGGGGAAGAGCTGAAGGAGGAGGAAGAACCTGAAGGAAAATAGAAACTTCTTTTCCCTACAGTTTACCCAGTCCCTGGATAGAGGTGTCCACTGCCAGGGGGTAGAAGGAGGAAGGTGCCCTGGGACTTGTGCTCAGGGGAACTGTCCCCCCAACACCCCTGCCCAGTACCTGTGAATGGGATCTTATTTGGAAATAGAATCTTTGCAGATATAATCAAGTTAAAATCAGGTCACGCTGGATTGCAGTGGGCCCTAATCCCGTACGAATAGTGTCCTTGAGAAGGGGAGAAGAGACACAGACAGAAACAGGGAGGAGACCACGTGAAGACGGGGCAGGGACTGGCGTGCTGCGGCTGCAAGCCAGGGAACACCAGCGACTGCCAGCAACCACCAGGAGCGAGGAGAGGCAGGGAAGGATGCTCCCCCAAAACCAGAGAGAGCATGGTTCTGTTCACACCTGGGTTGCACGCTTCTGGCTTGAGCCACCAAATGCATAGTACTCTGTTATGACGGCGCCAGGTATTAATAAAAAATGCCCAGGAAGTAACATTTAATCTGAGACCCACCAGGTCAAGAGAAGGCAGCCATGTGACCCACCTGGGAACAGTGTTCTGGGCAGAGGGAACAGCAAAGGCAATGCCCCCGAGGCGAGGGAGGGCTCCCCGTTGAGCTGGAGGATCTGGAAGAGGCCGTGTGGGCTGGAGTGTGCTGGAGCTGGGGACGGAGAGGTGAGCGGGGCACCGCTCAGGTAGGGCCCTGTGGGGTTGGGGGTCAGGGTTTTAGTCCAAGTGCCCTGGGAAGCCATGGTGCGTGTTTAGCAAGGCAGTGTTGTGACCCAGTTTACAACATAGAAACGATTTCACTGAACTCCATGGTGACATGGAACATGGACTTGGTGCAAAAATGCAGGGTTTTGTTGTTTTTTTTCTAATAACACTGTATTAGCCTAAATTTCCTGGAAAATAGAGCCTTAGGCAAGGATGAAAATGCCAATGGTTTATTTCGAAGGTGCAAACTGGGCAGCAACAGGGAGAAGGGGGGGGGGGAGTGAAGAAAGGAGGATGTGAAGTAATGCAAATAATGAGGGTTTGGGGCTGAACTGGGCCCCCCCCCCCTGCATTCATATGCTGAATTTCTAACCCTCAGTACCTCTGAATGTGGCTGTACTAGGAGATTGGACCTTTAAAAAGGTGACTAAGTTAAAATGAGGCTGTTAAGGTGGGCCCTAAACCACCAGGGCTGGTGTCCTCCTAAGAAAGAGACAGACAGCAGGATGCTCAGAGAGACAGCCAGGTGAGGACACTGCCAGAAGGCGGCCGTCTGCAAGCCAGGGAGAGAGGTCTCACCTGAAACCGCACCTGCCGACACTTTGCTCTTGGACTTCTAGCCTCCAGAACTATGACGAAATACATTTCTGTCGTTTAAGCCGCCCAGTTCATGGAGTTTTGTTATGGCAGCCTGAGCCGACTAGCGTCATCATGAGTTGCCCCAACAGCTGACTCGGGGTGAGCTGAGAGGAGACAAGGCAGGTGCTGTCTGCGCCACACGCAGGACCTCCCCAGGTGTGCTGTGTCACTGGTCAAACAGTGTCCCCTCTCCACCCCACTCAGAATTCACGTCCGCCTGGAACCTCAGCATGTGACCTTATTTAGAAATAGGGTTTTTGCTGATATAATTGGTTAACACATTGACTGCCACACTAGAAAAAAAATTTTTTCCCTCGGCCCACGGTGTTTTATTACAAAGAGAGAATTAAAAACTTCAAAAATAAAACAATCCTTTATAATTTAATGAAAATTTTAATATTTTTTATTGTTTCCTGTGCCTCAGTTATATGCAGCATGATCCATGTTTTTAGAATTAAATTGTCAATGTTAATTGTAACAATAAGAACATCAACAAGTAAGATTTTCATGAACCATCTGCATGCAGGGTTTTGCTTCACAAGGCCCCAGGCTCAAAACTTGCATGAGTTAAATACAACTCACGTAGCAGTTAATGTGTTAAGGATCTCGAGGTAAAATTATCCCGTATTTGGGGGATATGACATAATAAGAAATATATATTTGGCCTCTGTCCCAGGTTCCTGACACAGAGCTCCTATAACTTTTGTAATTTCCCAAGTGATAAGAAAATCTTACAGAGCCCCTAAGTCCCTGAGAATTTCTTGGGTGACGGGAGCATCTATTGTACTAATGAGGTGACTCTCAACAGGCTCGTGGAGACCTTCAGGATGAGGGTGCTCACCAGAAAGACCGCGCCATGGTTAGCAGCTTGGGAGTTCAGGTCCACCGCCCAGCCTCTGGGAGGAACAGGGGCTGGAGACGAAGTTAATGACGCATCACGCCTATGTGATGAAGCCTCCACGAAAATCCCCGAAGCACAGGGTTAACAGAGCTTCCGGGTTGGTGGACACATCCATGTGCTGGGAAGGTGGCACATCCCAACTCCTCAGGGACAGAAGCTCCTCCACTTGGAACTCTTCCAGAACTTGCCCTACGTACCTCTTCATCTGGTGGTTCATGTGTTTACTCTGTAATATCCTTTATAATAACCCCCAAGAACATCCATTCAATCCTTCAGTCATCGGATTTCTACTGAGTGCCCGCTATCCGCCCGACACACCGTGCAAAGTGGAGAAGTGGACAAAATGGTTACAGTGTCTGCCTTGGGGAGCTCGGCTGTGCAGGGAAGAAAGGCATCGAGCAGTAGTTAATTACAAATCATTCTTTCCAGGTGACGGGGTGTTCTATGGGGATCTTGTAGGAGGGGTCTTCATCTACCATCCACCCAGCAGTGGGGAGATGCCATTAACATTCTCTTTATATTGGAAACACAAATGTTTTCACACCAGAACTTTTGATCCCTTTTAATCATCTCAGATCTGTGGATATTCCCTTTTAATCTACATTAGATTAAGCAAGTCCCCACTCAAAAGTTCATTAGGGGCCGGGCGCGGTGGCTCACGCCTGTAATCCTAGCTCTCTGGGAGGCCGAGGCGGGCGGATTGCTCGAGGTCAGGAGTTCGAAACCATCCTGAGCAAGAGCGAGACCCCGTCTCCACTATAAATAGAAAGAAATTAATTGGCCAACTAATATATATACAAAAAATTAGCCGGGCATGGTGGCGAATGCCTGTAGTCCCAGCTACTTGGGAGGCTGAGGCAGGAGGATTGCTTGAGCCAGGAGTTTGAGGTTGCTGTGAGCTAGGCTGACGCCACGGCACTCACTCTAGCCTGGGCAACAAAGCGAGACTCTGTCTCAAAAAAAAAAAAAAAAAAAAAACCCACAAAAAAAAAAAAAAAGTTCATTAGGGAGATGATTACATATCAGAATACTGAGAGCAATGATTCGATTTCTTCTCAGGATCATCCTAAACAAATTTAGGTTTGGTATTTTTTAGTTCACAAAATAAGTTTTTTGTTTTTTTTTTTGAGACAGAGTCTCACTTTGTTGCCCAGGCTAGAATGAGTGCTGTGGCGTCGGCCTAGCCCACAGCAACCTCAAACTCCTGGGCTCAAGCAATCCTGCCTCAGCCTCCCAAGTAGCTGGGACTACAGGCATGTGCCACCATGCCGGGCTAATTTTTTCTATATATGTATTAATTGGCCAATTAATTTCTTTCTATTTATAGTAGAGATAGGGTCTCACTCTTGCTCAGGCTGGTTTCGAACTCCTGACCTGGAGCAATCCGCCCGCCTAGGCCTCCCAGAGTGCTAGGATTACAGGCGTGAGCCACCGCGCCCGGCCACAAAATAAGTATTTGACACAATATTTTGAAAAGTGAAGACTGAAAAATGTGTCAGAATAAGAACTAAGTTTAAGAACGTACATCAAAATCTTCTAAAATGACATGAGATCTGAAACAGGAGTGTAGAGAAAAAAAAAACAAAAAGAAATAAAATAGAATGACACGAGGGATTCTAGCTGTAGGTACAGTGATGTGAGCACACACCTCTTTGTGTCTCTCACTGGTTGCAGCTACAATACTGGGCCAGAATGCCCAGTGACAGTGACAGTGACAATGAGTGGAGACGAAGAGGAGGATGTGAAGTGCTAGCAAAGCACAGGTGAGTTTTCCTCCAGTTCTCCCATCGCTTGGCCCTGGATGTGGTTGCAGCCATAGAAGTGGGTCCAGAGTGGGGTGACTGAAGCCCCAGATCCAGGCTACAGGATCAAAAGAGGGGTCCCCAGAGACCTAGAAAGTACCCAGGTTGTCATGGAAATGGATAAACTTGGGGAAGTGACCCCATAAAAATCATTTATGAACTCCTGGGCTTATCCAAATATAAAAGGCCTTGAGAACTTTGAGACAGACCACTGCCTCGTCCACACCCTGGGCTGGCTGTTGGGTGGCACAGGGCAGATCTCACTGACACTGCAAAGCCTTCGCAAGGTGGACTGACATTGGCACCACGGCCCACAGAAGATGGATAAGGATCTTCAGCCTGAAGCTAACTACCCTGACTGCCTGCTAAAGCAACAACAGGTCACCTTGTCATCTGCTTACATTCTCTTGGAATACCAAAAAACTGGGTTTGAATAACCCAAGAGATGACAGGAAAAAGAAAACAGAGAAGTGAAAACAAAGAGAAAAAAAAAAAAATAGAAAACAAATTTTAAAAAGATGGACCTAAATTTAAACATATTAATAAATATAAATAGTCTAAACACAAATATTAAAAGACAGATTTGCACAACTTCTGAAAAGAAAAAAAAAAAGACAGAGATTGTGAGAATTGGTGGGGAGCATGTCTAAAATATGTGCTTTCTACAAGACAGTTACTTCGAATATGATGATATAAGTAGCTTAAAAGTACAAAGATGGCAATAAAAATAAATAAAAGGCATGTATATTATTACTTTTTTTTACATTTTTTTCTTTTTCTTTTTCTTTTTTTTTTTTGAGACAGAGTCTCACTCTGTCACCCTGGGTAGAGTGCAGTGGCATCATTGTAGCTCACTGCAACTTCCAACTCATGGGCTCAAGGGATCCTCCTGCCTCAGCCTCCCAAGTAGCTGGCATTACAGGCACATACTGCGATGCCCAGCTAATTTTTTTCTATTTTTAGTGGAGACGGGGTCTCGCTCTTACTCAGACTGGTCTCAAACTCCTGAGCTCAAGCGATCCTCCTGCATCGGCCTCTCAGAGTGCTAGGATTACAGCATGAGCCACCATGCCCGGCTAAGGCAAATATGTTAGAAAGGAAGAAATAAAACTGTCTCTATTCACAGAGATTTGATTGTCTACATAAGAAAATCCCAAGGAAACTACCAAAAAGACTTCTAGAACCAGTAAATAAGTTAGTGTAGCATGGGATATAAGCTCAAAGCACAAAAATCCATTGTACATCTGTATACTAGAAGTGTATAATTAGAAACTGAAACTCAAAAAACGATACATTTACAATAGCTCTCCACCAACAGATAAACTAAATAGATATAAACCTGACAAAACATGTACAGGATATGAATGCTGAAAACCACAAAACATTGATGATAAAAATCAAAGAAGACCTACATAAATGAAGAAATATACTCTGTACATGACAGACTTAACACAGTAAAAATGTCAGTTCTGTCCGAATTGATCTATTCCAACCAATCCAGTAGGATTTCTTATACATACAAACAAGCTGATCCTAAAAATTCATATGGAAAGGCAATGAAACTAGAATAGCTAAAACAATTTTCAAAAAGAATAAAGTTGGAGAAATTGTGCTATTCACTTATAAGACTTATTATAACACTACAGTAATTAAGACAGTGTGTTATTGGTGAAGAAACATATATTAAGAGAATATAATAGAGAGCCAGAAATAGGCTCACATAAATATAGCCAATTCTTTTTTTTTTTTAAAGGTCTCTGTCACCTGGGCTAGGGTACAATGGTGTCACCACAGCTCATTGCAACCTCAAACCCCTGGGCTCCAGTGATTCTTAACCTCAAGCAATCCTCCTGCCTTGGGCTCAGGAGTGGGCCACAGCACTCAGCCAACATTGCTGATATTTGATTGCAGGAGGAAGAAGGACCCATGAGAGAAAGACAGAATTGGAGGTGCTGGGGATCGAACCCAGGGCCTCATGCATGCTAAGCATGCGCTCTACCACTGAGCTACACCCCCTGGGAATTCTTACCCTTTCTTTTTAAAATATAATGGTTGGTAGAGCTTATTGGATTCCTGATTCACACAAACTATTAAAAAGACCTTTATGAGATAACTGAGAGACATTAAAAAATGGACTGGAGTATTGGAAGATACCCAGGAATTACTATCCATTTTGTTAGGTGTGATTATGTAAGAAAAATGCTCAAAATTTGTAGAGCTGGCCGGGCGCTGTGGCTCACGCCTGTAATCCTAGCTCTTGGGAGGCCGAGGCGGGCGGATTGCTCAAGGTCAGGAGTTCAAAACCAGCCTGAGCAAGAGCGAGACCCCGTCTCTACTATAAATAGAAAGAAATTAATTGGCCAACTGATATATATATAAAAAAAAAAAAAAATTAGCCGGGCATGGTGGCACATGCCTGTAGTCCCAGCTACTCGGGAGGCTGAGGCAGAAGGATCACTCAAGCCCAGGAGTTTGAGGTTGCTGTGAGCTAGGCTGACGCCACGGCACTCACTCTAGCCTGGACAACAAAGTGAGACTCTGTCTCAAAAAAAAAAAAAAAAAAAAAAAAATTTGTAGAGCTGTATATTGAAGTAGGTAAGGATGAATAGCTATGATGTCTGAGGTTTGCTTTAAAATACCTGAGCAAAAGTGAGGGGGCAGAAAGATTCGCAGTCACAGTCATTTATAACGTCTCCCATCTGGGGGCCAGAAAGCCTCAGAACTGCTGCCTCTGACTGAATGTGAAAATTGGGTTCCTGGCATGACTCTCAAGGTGACTGTCCTTCCCTCTGGGACACAGAATGCAACGTTGCATGTCACGCTGCTTCTCTTGCTTTGACTTTTGAATGCACACTTCCTTTTCCTGACCCTTGCTCTCCTTTAGATGGAAGAGCAATCTCAAACCGCAGGGAACGTTCGTCCCTGGAATAGTGACACCACGGAGTCAGACTGCGACTTGAAATCCCGGCCAAGCCCCTTTACTAGTCCTGTGGCGTGGGTCAAATTTCCTTAACTTGTCTGAGCTTTGGTTACTTCCTCCGTGGAAGAGAAATGATAATGATATTAGGTATAACTTGAGTT
The DNA here is from genome assembly GCF_040939455.1 of Microcebus murinus. Taxonomy (NCBI): domain Eukaryota; kingdom Metazoa; phylum Chordata; class Mammalia; order Primates; family Cheirogaleidae; genus Microcebus; species Microcebus murinus. The sequence goes on along the minus strand of NC_134122.1, from coordinate 9,466,169 downwards.
GCTGGGAGATGAGATGATGCTTAGGACAGTGGCCATGTGCAGTGGGCGTGGTCCGCCCAGAGAGAAGGAGTATTTGATCACTGACAGGTTTAGATTGCCTTGGGCCAACCCTGGAGGTCACTGCCTGGCACTCAGCAAGGACTCAATAGATGGTGGCCATTTTATTTTATTTTTAATAACAGCTTTATTGGGATATAATTCACTTTCCATAAAGATTACCCTTTTAAAGTGTATAATTCGGTGGTTAGAGTTGTGCACCAATCACCACTATCTAATTCCAGAAAATTTTCATCACCCCCAAAATAAACTTTGCATCTGTTGGTAGTCACTCTCCACTCCCCCTTCCTCCAGCCCCTAACAACCACTCATCTACTTTCTGTATCTATGGATTTGCTTTGTCTGGATATTTCCTATACATTTCAAGGTCATCCATGTTGTAGCATGGATCAGTAACTTCATTCCTTTCCGTGGCTGAATAATGGTTTATTATATGGACGTACCAAATTTTGTTTAATCATCAGTTCATGGACATTCGGGTCAGTTCTACTTTTTAGCTATTATGAATAATGCTGCTATGAGTCTTTTTTTTTTTTTCCAGACAGAGTCTCACTCTGTTGCTCCGGATAGAGTGCCATGGTGTCAGCCTAGCTCACAGCAACCTCGAACTCCTGGGCTCAAGCAATCCTCCTGCCTCAGCCTCCCAAGAAGCTGGGACTACAGGCATGTGCCACCATTCCTGGCTAATTTTTTCTACATATATTTTTAGTTGGCCAATTAATTTATTTCTATTTTTAGTAGAAATAAAATAAAACAGTGGAGAAAGTTCTCTCCTACGAGGCATGGGTCAGGTGGTTGTTCAATTCTCATGGCGTGGGTACAGTCCCAAGTCTTTGAAACCCCCAGAGAATCTTCCTGTCAAACAGTATTCTCCTAGTGATTCTAGGAGCCCAAGGACCCCCAACTACTGCTGAGATGGATTCAGAAACAGATACATCACCAAGTGGGAAAGCCATTAAACACACACACACACAGAGGAAGAGAGGGAAGGAAGGATAAGCAGAGTTTTCTACTTGAAGAGATGGCTGCTCTATTTTATGCTACTGTAACAGAATGCCACAGGCTGGGTTAAGTTATTTTATTTATTTGAGTCTCACTCTGTTGCCCAGACCAGAGTGCCGTGGGCCATGGCGTCAGCCTAGCTCAATGCAACCTCAGACTCCTGGGCTCAAGCGATCCTCCTGCCTCAGCCTCCCGAGTAGCTGAGACTACAGGCAGATGCCACCACACCTGGCTAATTTTTTTTTCTTTTTTTTTTTTTTCTATTTTTAGTAGAGACTGGGTCTTGCTCTTGCTCAAGCTGGTTTTGAACTGCTGACCTCAATCGATCCTCCCACCTCGGCATCCCAGAGTGCTAGGATTACAGGCGCCCGGCCCAGACTAGGTGATTTATAATGAACGGAAATTAACTTCTCCTGGTTGTGGAGGCTGGGAAGTCCAAGATCAAGGGGCCAGCCTCTGATGGGGGTCTTCTTGCTACATCATGGCATGGCAGAAGGCGGAAGGACAAGAGAGCGTGAAAGCAAGAGAGAGAGAGGGAAGGGGGCAGAACTCATCCTTTTGCAAAGAACTAACCCCTGCAACAACACGTTAACCCATTCGCCAGGGCACAGCTCTCCAGAACTAATCCACTCTTAAAGGTCCCACACCTCGACAGGGCCGCACTGGTGATTAAGTTTCCAACACGTGACCTGTGACCTCCGAGGGCACATTCAAACCATAGCACTGCCTGAGGCTCCAATTCTACCCTCCCAGGCTGTATGTAGCACTCTAGCCAGAAGCCTCTCTGTTTCTCCTACTAACTTTTAGGAGAGTTTCTAATTTTAATAAATAATTAACAGCATGCTCATTTGGCTGGCAGCTGCCCTGGGCTAGCTGTAACATCAAGGCTTGTTTGTGTTTCCGTTTTCAGTCATTTATTCCCTTCCTTGCTGGACCTATTTTTAAAAGTTTCCAAACCAAACAAAAGCGGCTTCAGAAAAACAGCTTGTCACATGACAGTTTGGTCCAGTTCGAGGGAAAGCCTGACTTAGTGAAAGAAAGTTCATTGGCCAGGTGCGGTGGCTCACGCCTGTAATCCTAGCACTCTGGGAGGCCGAGGCGAGGCGGGCAGATCGCTCGAGGTCAGGAGTTCGAAAGCAGCCTGAGCAAGAGCGAGACCCCCGTCTCTACTATAAATAGAAAGAAATTAATGGGCCAACTAATATATATAGAAAAAATGAGCTGGCCATGATGGCGCATGCCTGTAATCCCAGCTACTCGGGAGGCTGAGGCAGCAGGATTGCTTGAGCCCAGGAGTTTGAGGTTGCTGTGAGCTAGGCTGACACTACCACACTCACTGTAGCCTGGCCAACAAAGCCAGACTCTCTGTCTCAAAAAAAATTTAAAAAAAGAAAGTTTATTTAAAAAGAAAGGCTCCCTAATCCTAGCACTCTGAGAGGCCAAGGTGGGAGGATCGCTCACGGTCAGGAGTTCAACACCAGCCTGAGCAAAAGCGAGACCCTGTCTCTACTAAAAATAAAAAGAAATTAATTGGCCGACTAAAATATATAGAAAAAATTATCTGGGCATGGTGGCGCATGCCTGTAGTCCCAGCTACTCGGAAGGCTGAGGCAGAAGGATCACTTGAGCCCAGGAGTTTGAGGTTGCTGTGAGCTAGGCTGATGCCACGGCACTCTAGCCTGGGCATCAGAGTGAGATTCTGTCTCAAAAAAATAAATAAATAAATAAAAATAAAAAGAAAGGTTCCCACCAATGTAGCCTTTCAATTCAATGAGAACTGCCAACCTTATTAAATAGTGAGCACTTTTTTTTTTTTTTTTTTTTTTTGAGACAGAGTCTCGCTTTGTTGCCCAGGCTAGAGTGAGTGCCATGGTGTCATCCTTGCTCACAGCAACCTCAAACTCCTGGGCTCAAGCAATCCTCCTGCCTCAGCCTCCCGAGTAGCTGGGATTACAGGCATGCCCCACCATGCCTGGCTGATTTTTATATATATATTAGTTGGCCAATTAATTTCTTTCTATTTTTATAGTAGAGACAGGGTCTCGCTCAGGCTGGTTTTGAACTCCTGACCTTGAGCAATCCGCCCGCCTCGGCCTCCCAGAGTGCTAGGATTACAAACGTGAGCCACCACGCCCGGCCAAATAGTGAGCACTTTGATGAGAGCGCTCAGTGGATAGGAAGGTAGTTACAATATTTAAATTCCTTTCACTCATGGGCCTTTTTTTTTAGCAGCTAATGGATAGTCCCTTTACCCTGCACTTGATTCTCTAAATCTGATGTGCTACAATAAAATTATGAATATATGAATAATTTGCACACATTAAATTCTGGAATTGCTCTGAAAAGTGTTACCATGCATTTTAAACATCTTTTTGAAATTTCCTGATTAAGAGGTTTCCAGGAAATAGCATCAATTTGGAGCTATGATTAAAGTGAATTTCTTTATTTCTATATTTAAGATTATGCCTATGCTGCAAGTGACATCATTGTAATATAAACATGAGCCTACTTCAAGTATTTCATTTAATGTATTTTCATTGGTGTATATAACGATGTGCAAACTCATGCTTTCAAAATAGATGTCTCTTCCAAACTTCATCAGGCCAAACTGCTAGGCAAACTCTGCTTTTTCATCATTTTGACAGTTGTTGGGAAAGCCTGCTTCAGACATGTGATTTTTCTAACAGTTTTCCCCCATCTTCACAGAAGACTCAATTTATATAGCCTCGTGTCTCTAGCCGCAATCCAAAACAAATGCTGACCTGAATAATAAAAGCTAAGCATTCACAGGGCTCTTGCGATGCACTGGGCATTGTGCTGTGGGCTTTGCACAGACTCTCAGTTAATTTTCACATCGACCTGGTAAGGTAGGTGCAATTACTTCTCCCATTCCACAGATGAGGAAACTGAGGCTGAGACCGAGAGATTACAGAGCTTGACCAAGGTCCAACAGCAAGAATAGGGGTATGGGTAAAGGGTGATGAGTTTAAAGGAGAAAAATGAGAAGATCAGATTTGTGTTAAAAAGAGGGGAAAGGTCAGATGGAAGGCTTTTGCAATATTTAGAGCAGTGGTCCCCAACCTTTTTGGTGGCAGGGATCGGTTTCATGAAAGACAATTTTTCCCAGGGGGTGGAGGGGGTGAGGGCACAGAGCTCAGGCAGTGATGTGAGCAATGGGGAACAGCTATAAATATAGATGGAGCTTTTTACCCCCGCTCACCTCCTGCTGTTCAGCCGGGTTTCTAAGTTTCATGGAGGACAATTTTTCCATGGATGGATGGTGGGGTGGGGGTGGGGCAGCAGAGCTCTGTGGCCGGGGACTGGGGACCGCAGATTTAGAGAGAACAATGCACAGGATTCAGAGATGAGCACAGCCAAAGTTGGTATGACCAATTGGATGTAAGAAAATTGATTCTCCCAGAACTATTTTGTTAGCACTCACTACATGCTATACACCCCACTGGATACAAAAGATGATGAAATAAAAGTCTTCTCAAGTGGAGGAAAAATCTAAAATAATAAGCAAACAAAATAACTGCCAGATGTATTAATTTCCTAGGTAACAACTTGGAAATTACAACGTGGAGGCTTAAAACAACAGAAATTTATTCTCTTTCATTTCTGAGGCCAGAAGTCTAAAATCTCAGTATCAGCAGGGGTTGCTGATAAAACAGACATGCAGAAGAGCCAAAAGATGTGAGACAGACATATTTTAGGAAGAAACCCAGTAGGATTTACTGAGAGTTTTTGAAACGATGTAACAAGAGAATAAATTAGAGAGGTGACAATGATAGGCTATGGGAGTTTGGGAGAGTGAAGGACCTTACTCCTGACCTTACTCCTCTTAAACTTCTGCCTGAGATTTTTATTTGAGAGCCCAGAGAAGGTAGGTGTCACAAACCCACTGAGGGGACCAGGGCTGGGGAAGTCTCACTCCCAGGTGAGGACTGAGCCCTGTCTCGCGTTGGAACTTGCATTTGGAAACCCCCATTAGGCACCTTTATTTACCAGGGCTACATAGAAACAGTGAAACCCTGTCTCTGGTCATTATTTGCCATGGGACGTTCAGAAGGGCGACATTCCTTTCTGGCACACTGGCTGGCGTTCAGTGCCTGTCCTGGAAGCACAGAGCCCTGACGAGGGGGGCAGAGCAGACTCCAGCCCCAGCCGCCACTTGGGCGAGTATCGGGACTTCGCGTGGATGCCCAGGGCTGTCCATTCAGCATGATGTAAGATCATTCCAAAGACCCCAGCGTGGCCCACCACTGAGCTAGAAAGCCCCCCAGCAGAGATCCAGTCCTCTCAACTCTAGGTAGTACCCCAGAGAGACCAGACATCATTCCTTACAAGCAAACTTTCCCTCAACAAGCCATGATTTTTGAAAAAAAAAAAAACTTTCCCGACAGAAGGCTCCTTGCCTGGACCCTCGCTATACCTAGAAAAGTGTCGCTGGTTCATGTTCATGCCACCTCCTACCTGACCTTACTCCTCTTAAATTCCCCAGGGTGGAGAGGTAAATTTTATTGGGTGGCCTCTCTGCTATGACCTCTCTCTGCTTTATTGATTCTTAAAAAATGAATCAAAAGATAAGAATGGGCCAGGCGCGGTGGCTCACGCCTGTAATCTTAGCACTCTGGGAGGCCGAGGTTGGCAGATTGCTCAAGGTCAGGAGTTTGAAACCAGCCTGAGCAACAGCAAGACCCTGTCTCTACTATAAATAGAAAGAAATTAATTGGCCAACTAATATATGTAGAAAAAATGAGCTGGGCATGGTGGCTCATGCCTGTAGTCCCAGCTACTCAGGAGGCTGAGGCAGGAGGATCGCTTGAGCCCAGGAGTTTGAGGTTACTGTGAGCTAGGCTGACACCACAGCACTCACTCTAGCCTGGGCAACAAAGCAAGACTCTGTCTCAAAAAAAAAAAGATAAGAATGAGGGCGTTGGGGTCAGACAGACCAGGATTGAAAATCCAGGTTTCATGTCTTGCTTGCTGGATAACTTTCAACAAGTTCCCTGATGTCTCTGAGAGCCTCCTTGTCCTGTTGGGTCAAATAAGAATATGAAGCGCCCAGCTGGAGGGCCCGGAGGCTTCGGTGAGCTAGCGTTGGTGAGGACTAGGGGGCACGGTGGGTGGCACACGGTCAGAGTCTGGTCCCTGTTTGGCTCGTCCGAGGCAGACCGAGAGAGGCAGGCGGACAGCCCGGCTATGTCCACGCTGACGGACAGCCGGCGTCTGGGTGCCGCTGCTCCCCTGTGCTTTCTCTGCTTCCAAAATCCTGAGGACTTACAGCTGTCTTGGCAATAATGGGCGCTGCCTAACTGAGGAGGCAGGGCCAGCTGTGGAACCCTCCTGGAGGCATGGCCCGCAGGGTCCCTGTACCTCCCGTACCTCTTGGTGCTTGGTACCCCTGAGGGTTAAGCCCACTAAGCATGGAGGCCGGGAGCCTGTCGAGAGCAGGAGGAGCCGTCAGAAAGTGGCCTGGGGAAGTTTCTTGGGCAGTCCCTGGGTAATGCCAATACAGGGTCCCATACCCAGTCATTACCTGCCCTGGGGACGGTACAGACCATTTGCCACCCAGATGGCTGCTGAGAGAAGGCCCCCAAGGGAGTGGCCATTTTTGAGATGCAATGTCCGATGCAATGTCACGGAAGCAACGTCCTAGTGGACGATGGGCAGAGGAAAGATGCGAATATGGCAAGCAAACGGACAGCAACTTCCTGCCTGCCTTTGGAATGAAAATGCACGGTTGGGGCAAAGCGCTGGGGACTCTGCAGTGGACCAGAAGAGGCCTAGGGCTGGCTGAGTCATCTGTGTCGGAGATCGTTTTTTCCTGTCTCAAAACAAGAGTGGAGCTCCAGAGGGTGTGCACGGAGTGGGGTTGAACATTTGCCCCCAAGCGGGCTCCCCAAACAGCGTCACTGGGCAACTTTCCACTGCCTCTATCCCAAAGAACTGGGAGCAGAGATGGCGATTTCCTTATTTTTCCTTCGCTTTTCACAAAAGCCTATGGCACCCAGGTAGTCTCCCTTCCAAGTACTGACCAGGCCCAGCCCTGCTTAGCGCCCAAGATCAGGCATGTTCAGAGTGGGATGGCTGTAGACTAGTGAATTTCTTAATCTAAAGATCACATCTCTCTCAATCCTGAAATCTTTACAGATGACATGATTTGCTTCAAAATAATACAGGAGAAGCAGAAGTGGGTGGAGGTGTAGATGAGCACAGATTGGCCTGACTCTGATGGGTGATGAGTATATGGGAACTTTTTTTTAACCAATAAAAGTTTGTTGCTTTTAAATAATTAGAAGTGTTTTAAAAACTATAACATCCAATACCCAACAGGTATCAAAAGTCTTTTTAGAGTTAATATTCTTTAACCAAGCAATTCTACTTTTAGGAATTTAGCATTAAGTGTTACAATGTAGATTAGTGGAAAGAGCTATATAGTATATAATTGCAAGAAAAAACTGGAAACAACTCCAAATAAGCGACTGCCTAAAAATTATGGTATGTCCCTTCGGTAGAATACTAGGCAGTTGTTAAACAAGATGATGTGGGCCGGGCGCTGTGGCTCACGCCTGTAATCCTAGCTCTTGGGAGGCCGAGGCGGGCGGATTGCTCAAGGTCAGGAGTTCAAAACCAGCCTGAGCAAGAGCGAGACCCCGTCTCTACTATAAATAGAAAGAAATTAATTGGCCAACTGATATATATATAAAAAATTAGCCGGGCATGGTGGCGCATGCCTGTAGTCCCAGCTACCCGGGAGGCTGAGGCAGAAGGATCACTCGAGCCCAGGAGTTTGAGGTTGCTGTGAGCTAGGACGCCACGGCACTCTAGCCTGGGCAACAAAAAAAAAAAAACAAGATGATGTGAAAGCAAATAATAAACTAAGAAAAATATTTGCATTCCCTATTACAAAGGAATAATTTCCCTCACATATAAAAAGCTCCTTTTTTTTTTTTTTTTGAGACAGGGTCTCACCCTATTGCCCAGGCTAGAGTGAGTCCCGTGGCGTCAGCCTAGCTCACAACAACTTCAAACTCCTGGGCTCAAGCAATCCTCCTGCCTCAGCCTCCCAAGTAGCTGGGACTACAGGCATATGCCACCATGCCCTGCTAATTTTTTCCATATATTTTTAGTTGTCCAGCTAATTGCTTTCTATTTTTACTAGAGACAGGGTCTCACTCTTGCTCAGGCTAGTCTCGAACACCTGACTTCAAGCGATCCTCCTGCCTCAGCCTCCCAGAGTGCCAGGATTACAGGTGCGAGCCACTGCGCCCAGCATAAAGCTCCTTTTTATATCAATCAACAACTCGCACACATACAAAATAATCCAAGAATATGAAAAAGAAAGGTATTTACATAGATAAGCAAAGATCACAATTTGATAACATACTGTATCAAGAATTAAAATTAATACGACCTCCATTATCTTAGCCATTATCTATTTCTATATTGATCCAGCAATGCCACTTGTAGCAATTTATTCAAGGAGCATAAAACAGAGAATGAACGAGGTAATTCAGTGCAGCATTATGACAGCAAAAGACTGGAAACCACCTCCAAGTCCACCATGGGAGACTGGTTAAATAAATTGTGATGGAATAAATTCAGCAGACGTATGAACAGGGACCAAAAGCAACCATGAGAGCACAACCACCCTAACTTAACCCTGAGGATCCACAGGGAATGGACTTGGGGTTCAAGCCAGCCTTTGTAGATTCCAAGGGCCAGAGAGACCCCAAACAGCATTTGGGGACATGTAAACGCTAAAGTGGATTTTTGTGTTTTAACATAGAAAGATGGACCTAATACACTGTTAAGCAAGGGCGGGAGAGTCACAGAACAGTATTAGGGCATGATCCCATTCCCATCTAAAGTTTAAATGTCATGTATATATGTTAGGATATGCATAGGAAAAAACTGGAAGAGATGAGTATTAGCTAAGCCATGAAAGCAATTATTAAGTGCTGATGATGTGCTGAGAACATAGGGATAAATGAGAAATTAGAATGTAAATTCCATGAAGGAAGAGAACTTTTGTTCTCTGTTATATTCCCAGTGTCTGGCACATAATATGTGCTCAATAAATATTTATGGAATGGACAGAAGAAAGGAAAGGAGGGAGGGAGCGTTAGAAGAGGGTCCCTGCACCCAAGTTGCTCACAGCCTGGAAGGACACAGGTGTGCGGGCGGAGTGCGGAGGACTGTGGGAGAAAAGGACTCTGAGGGGCGGAGGCTTTGCATACACTCTCTCTCCTCCCTACGCCAGCATCCTCCCCTCCACAGAAGAGAAGTCTGCAAAGTCACTGGCCACAGAGCCCATCTTCAAACTCAAGGCTTGTCCGGCTGCAAGGAGCTCTCTTCTCTCAGGACAAACGAGAACTAGATTATTCTGGCTGAGCTGGAGGGGAGAACACCAGTAGAGAATACACCGTCCCTTTAAACTGGATTTTACAGAACTAGAAACTTTGCGGAAATGAAAGCATTTGTCAACCTCCAGGGGAAACTGGCTTCAAACAATTCAAAGGTGACACCCAATGTCGCTCTAGGGAACTGCACAGAAATCCTAAGTGGTGTTCCGGAAGAGAACATGTCCAGAGGGAGCGAGGCTGGCCGTCCACTTTCACTGTTTTCCAGTCAGTTCCACGAGGCTCTGAGAGAGGCCGGGGTGCAACGAGGAGATCATAGTAGGCCTTGGTTAAAAGATCCTCTGACTCGAAAGTAAGCCCCAAACAGGACGAGCTGCATTCTTCTCGGGGCTGCTATTAATAAATATATCTTTTCTCTTCCTGAATAAGCTGTTGACAGTTTATTTATCCCAGTTCTTCTCTGATAGCACTTGCTTAACTATGGTTACATGTGTTTTTGTTTTTGTTTTTGTTTTTTTTGAAACAGAGTCTCACTCTGTTGCCCAGGCTAGAGTGCCATGGCATCAGCCTAGCTCACAGCAACCTCAAACTCCTGGGCTCAAGCAATCCTGCTGCCTCAGCCTCCCAAGTAGCTGGGACTACAGGCATGTGCCACCATGCCCAGCTAATTTTTTTTTCTGTATGTTTTTTAGCTGCTCAATTAACTTCTTTCTATTTTTGGTAGAGACAGCATCTTGCTTTTGCTCAGGCTGGTATTGAACTGCTAAGCTCAAACTATCCTCCCTAAGGGCTAGGATTACAGGCCGGGCCCCTATGGTTACATTTGAAAAGCAGAAGTGGCAAGAAGAGACTCAGATTTAGGCTAAAACTTTGGCTGAGACTGAGGAGGACCCAACTCGCTCTGCCTCTCACCAGCTACAAGCCCTGGACACATCTCTTCACCTCTCTGAACCTCTGTTTTCTCCCTTGTAAATGGAGATGATGATATACTCATGTTGCAAGTTTGCCAAGTTGATTCAACGAGGTCACTGACGTGCACATAATAAAACAGAAAAAGCTTAGTAAGCGTTGATGTCATTACTATTGAGGCTGACACTTGCTGAGCCTTTACCAAAGCCTTTGACAATCACTGCACTTCTCAATGCTCACAGCAAGCCTACGAAGTAGCTAATATTTCCCTCCACACTGTATAGAGGGAATAACTGAGGTGCAGAGAGAATGATCAAGGTCACGTATTAACAAGTTGCCAAGCTGGAATTCAAATCCAGGCCGTCTGCCTTCAAGCGCCCCTCCCTGCCACGTATTATCCTACAGCGGCTCTAGTAGGATTGTTAAGGAGACTATGCAAGATTAATGCACCCAGTTTTCAAACAGTGCAAAGGATCTGAAAAGACATTTCCCTAAGGAAGATATACAAATAGCCAATAAGCACGAGAAAAGATGCTCCACTTCATCAGCCATCAGGGAAATGTAAATCCAGAACACAAAGAGCTACTACCACTTCAGCCCCATTGAATGGCTTTAAAAGAGAGAAAGAAAATAACAAATGTTACAAGGGTGTGGAGAAATTGGAACCCCCATGCATTGCTGGTGGGAATGTTAAACAGTGCAGCCACTGTGGAAAACTAACTGGCAATTCCTCCCAAGGGTGAACATAAAATTCCATGTGACCCACCAATTCTGCTCTTAGGTATATGCCCAAGAGAACCAAAAACATCTGTCCGTGCAAATCCTTGAGCACAAATATTCATGGCAGCATTACTCTCTGCACCCTCAGTACTCTCTGATTCAGCCAAAAAGCAGAAACAACCCAAATGGCCACCAACTGGTGATGAATACACAAAATGTGCTATACGAAATGGAATATTACTCAGCTACAGAAAGGAATGAAGCATTGGTACATGCTATAACATGGATGAACCATGAAAACATCACGCTCAGCCAAAGACAGAAAGGACCACATATTATATAACAATGTTTATATGAAATGTTCACAATAGGCAAATCCATAGTAATAGAAAGTAGATTGGTGGTTGCCAAGGTCTGGGGGGCTGGGTATGGGGAGGAAATGGACAGTGACTGCTAATGGGTAGAAGGTTTCTGTTGGGGATGATGAAATGTTCTAAAATTGATGCTGGTGGTGATCGCACAACTCTGAATATACTAAAAACTATTGAATTGTTCACTTTAAAGGTGTGAACTGTATGGTATGTGAATTATATCTCAACAAGGCTGTTTTTATTTATTTTATTTTATTTTATTTTATTTTATTTTATTTTATTTATTTATTGAGGCAGAGTCTCACTTTTGTTGCTCAGGCTAGAGTGAGTGCCATGGCATCAGCCTAGCTCACAGCAACCTCAATCTCCTGGGCTCCAGCAATCCTGCTGTCTCAGCCTCCCGAGTAGCTGGGACTACAGGCATGCGCCACCATGCCTGGCTAATTTTTTCTACATATATTAGTTGGCCAATTAATTTCTTTCTATTTATAGTAGAGACAGGGTCTCGCTTTTGCTCAGGCTGGTTTCGAACTCCTGACCTGGAGCAATCCACCGGCCTCGGCCTCCCAGAGTGCTAGGATTACAGGCATGAGCCACCACGCCCAGCCTATTTTTTATTTTTGAGACAGAGTCTCACTTTGTTGCCCAGGCTAGAGTGAGTGCCGTGGCGTCAGCCTAGCTCACAGCAACCTCAAACTCCTGAGCTCAAGCGATCCTCCTGCCTCAGCCTTCCGAATAGCTGGGACTACAGGCATGCGCCACCATGCCCGGCTAATTTTTTCCATATATTTAGTTGTCCGGCTAATTTCTTTCTATTTTTAGTAGAGACGGGGTCTCACTCTTGCTCAGGCTGGTTTCGAATTCCTGACCTCGAGCAATCTGCTTGCCGAGGTCTCCCAGAGTGCTAGAATTACAGGCGTGAGCCACCGCTACCAGCCAACAAAGATGTTTTTAAAGAAAAGATGAAATGTACAAGTAAACTTTAAGGCCTTTGTATGTGTCACATAGCTCACACGCACTACATAATCCTGAGACTCACGTCACAATTTTTAAATCTGGGACCGCACGGAGTCTCATAGACCAATGCTGTTCCACAGCTCCCAGGACAGGCACCAGCTGGGGGCCCGAGGACTTGTTCTTTGCCTGAGTCAGGCCTGGAGTCAGGTGCCTGAGGGCTGGGGGCTGGGCAAAGCCTATTTGGATGTGGTAGTGGGAGGTCTCTCTTCTGGGTACCTCCATTAATTGCTGACAGCCTGTCTTTATTGCCGTTGGCAGCGGTATTTTACTATCGTGAAGAAAGATCTGCAAGGTTCATGTTTTCGCTGAACAATTCCACCAGCGCATGATGTGGTTGATTTCCTGCACTTGATTGCAGTTACAAACAGTCCTGTCCTATTCCTGGTGCAGTGTCTCCTTGGCTCTGGAAAGTTGGAGGCAGGGTCATGCCCTCACCCTGTTTACCAGCAATTCACCTGCCAGCCCCTCTGCTGAGCTTAACACTAAGGACCTGCTCCCACTGGCCAGATGAAACTTACCAAAGCATCAAGCAGAAAGCAATGGCCTCTGCTGACCTAGTGGGAAGGTCAGTATCATTAGCTATCAGGGCAATGCAAACCTAAGCCACAAAGCACTCCCCAGGCGTCCCCCTTCCTGTGTGAGAGGAGGTAGGGATGCTGTTATCCACCACCAGGGGCAAATCCACTTTGCAGTTCCTGGGAATGCTGCCCCCAGGAGAGGGGCAGGGCCCAGCCTACCAGGACATAAACTGTAGCTCAAAACACAGAAAAGTTAGCCGGGCATGGTGGCGCACGCCTGTAGTCCCAGCTACTGGGGAGACTGAGGCAGGAGGATTGCCTGAGCCCAGGAGTTTGAGGTTGCTCTGAACTATGATCATGCCACTGCCCTCATGCCCCAGCAACAAAGTGAGACCCTATCTCAAAAAACTAAAAGAATCAATCAAAGCTGGTTGAGGTGGCTCACGCTGGTAATCCCAGCACTTTGAGAGGCTAAAGTGGGAGGATCATTTGAGGCCAGGGGTTGGAGACCAGCCTGGGCAACTCCCATAGCTGGGCGTGGTGGTATGCGCCTATAGTCTTAGCTACTCCCTAGGGGCTAAGGAGGATCACATAAGCCCTGGTGACCTACGATTATGCCACTGCACTCCCACCTGGGTGACTCAGTGAGATCCTGTCTCTTAAAGAAAGAGGAAGGGAGGAAGGGAGGGAGAGAGAGAGGAAGCAGGGACTAAAGCAGACTGGGCATTAGAAAAACAACACGGGCGAGGCTGAGTTGGGGAGGCAATGGGCGAGGTACCTAAGCCGAGACCTGGAGAGAGCACACACTCCCCTCAGCTCCCACTATTGCCATATGGGAATGCGGGCCCAAGGCTGCCGGAGCTTTCTGTTTATTAAAAGAGGCTGGAAGTCTGGATTTGTGTATGTGTGTGTGTGAATTGGCCTGATTTCCAAATGCTGGTGACTAATTTTAGAATATTAAACATGGTGCAGGCCAGGCGCGGTGGCTCACGCCTGTAATCCTAGCACTCTGGGAGGCCGAGGCGGGCAGATTGCTCCAGGTCAGGAGTTCAAAACCAGCCTTAGCAAGAGCAAGACCCAGTCTCTACTATAAATAGAAAGAAATTAATTAGCCAACTAATATATACAGAAAAAATTAGCCGGGCATGGTGGTGCATGCCTGTAGTCCCAGCTACTCGGGAGGCTGAGGCAGGAGGATCGCTTGAGCCCAGGAGTTTGAGGTTGCTGTGAGCTAGGCTGACGCCAAGGCACTCACTCTAGCCTGGGCAACAAAGCGAGATTCTGTCTCAAAAAAATTTTTAAAAAATTAAAAAAAAACATGGTGCAGCCAAACAAAATATGTCTGGTGACTGTGTGATGCAAGAACAGCCGGTTTGTGGCCTCTCTGTCTTAGAAAGCCTGGTACTAAAGAAAAGATATGAGATGATTAGGAGGCTGAGGTGGGAGGATCCCTTGAGGTCAAGTTCGAAACAAGCCTGGGCAATAGTGAGACACCCCCCCATCTCTATAAAAAATAAAAAAGTTAGCCAGGCATGGTGGTGCACCAGCTACTAGGTAGGGAGGCCTGATGCCTTGAGCCCAGGCATTGGAGGTTGCAGTGCACTATGATGATGCCACTGCATTCCAGGCTGGGTGACAGAGATAGACCCTGCCTCAAAAAAAAACCAAAAAACAAAAAAGAAAATCTGCCCCAAAGGTAATCCAGTGTGTGTGTTTATGTTTTATCTTATTTTTAATTGACAAATAATAACCGTATATGTTTATACATTACAATGTTATGTTTTGATATAGGTATACATTATGGAATGATTAGATCAAGCCAATTAACACACCCATCACCTCATATACTTGTTTTTTATAGTGTGTTTAGGGGTTTTTTTTGTTGGTGGGTTTTATTTATTTATTTTTTTTGAGATGGGGTCTCACTCTGTCACCCAGCTAGAGTGCTGTGGTGTCATCATAGCTCACAGCAACCTTAAACTTCTGGGTTCAAACCATCCTCTTGCCTCAGCCTCCGGAGTAGCTGGGACCACAGGCGTGTGCTACCACACCCATTTTTTGTAGAGACAGGGTCTTGCTCTTGCTCAGGCTGGTCTCAAACTCCTAACCTCAAGCAATCCAACTGCCATGGCCTCCCAAGGTGCTAGGATTACAAGCATAAGGCACTGTGCCCAGCTAGTTTCTTTCTTTCTTTCTTGTTTTTTTTTTTTTTGAGACAGAGTCTCGCTTTGTTGCCCAGGCTAGAGTGAGTGCCATGGCATCAGCCTAGCTCACAGCAACCTCAAACTCTTGGGCTTAAGCGATCCTCCTGCCTCAGCCTCCCAAGTAGCTGGGACTACAGGCATGCACCACCATGCCCGGCTAATTTTTTCTATATATATTAGTTGGCCAATTAGTTTCTTTCTATTTATAGTGGAGACGAGGTCTCGCTCTTGCTCAGGCTGGTTTCGAACTCCTTACCTCGAACAATCCGCCCACCTGGGCCTCCCAGAGTGCTAGGATTACAGGCGTGAGCCACCGCGCCCGGCCTAGTTTCTTTTTAATTGTGGTAAAATATCCATAGCATATAATTTGCCCTTAGTGACATGTAACACATTCACCATCATCATGATCTAATTTCAGAATACTTTCATCACTGCCAACAATCTTTCTTTCATGTCCCTGAGTTTCAAGAAAAAAGAAGCTCCTATCTGATCCAGAAATATATTTCCTTTAAAAAGGTGGGCTGCAGACGGAAGGAGAAAAGGAAGGAGAAAGAAGCCTGTGGCTGCACATCAGATGTTAGCGCCTGGGGTCCAGGCATGCCTGCACCGCCAGCAGCAAGGCTGGCGTGGCTGTCCTGTGACCTCAAAAAGCCCTTCACTGTCAGCTCAGTACAAACAGAAAGCTCCTTGCTGCCTCGGGCCCAGCTGTCATTTCCCACTTGGGTAAAAAAGCATTCCGTCCTAATATCCCACACTGAGCGCTTCCAGCAGGAAAACCCTCCTGAGTTTGCAACTCCCCTTCCCTGAGCCACCCCCGGACACAGGTAAGCTGCTGTAGAAGAGGTTTAGGAAAGGAGGTGCATCGTGAGCCCCCAGGACTCCATCTGGGGGGAGTGCCCGCTCCTGCACTCTTGAGCAGCTTATGGCTTTAAAGCCCCACACGTAATCACAGCAGCGTGCACGCCTCGACTGTCTCTTATTAGCAAGAAGGGAAGTGAGAACCGCCAGTCCTCAGAGCCTTCCTTCCTGTCCCCAGGGTGTTGGCGTAGCCACTTTCAGGGTAAACTGAGAAAATAAAGACACTGCAGCAAGTTTGCCCGTAAGATAATTGTGCCCGTGTGAAAGTTCGGCCTTCTTCTGAAATGATGTTGTTAGGATTCTTATGCTCTTTCTTTTATGAAACGAAGGATGTTGAAAGTAGATGGGTGGTTTTATTTTGTTTTAGTCTGGCAAAATGAAAAGTTGACTTTGTCCTAACCTTTTTTTTTTTTTTTTTTTTTTGAGACAGAGTCTCACTTTGTTGCCCAGGCTAGGGTGAGTGCCGTGGCGTCAGCCTGGCTCACAGCAACCTCAATCTCTGGGGCTCAGCGATCCTCCTGCCTCAGCCTCCCGAGTAGCTGGGACTACAGGCATGCGCCACCATGCCCGGCTAATTTTTTGTATATATATTTTTAGTTGGTCAATTAATTTCTTTCTATTTTTGGTAGAGACGGGGTCTCGCTCAGGCTGGTTTCGAACTCCTGACCTTGAGCAATCCGCCCGCCTCGGCCTCCCAAGAGCTAGGATTACAGGCGTGAGCCACCGCGCCCGGCTGGTTCTTTCTTTATCTTTGTTTTTGCCTCCTTCCAATTTATTTATTGAAGAAGATCATTTGTCCTAAAGAGTTTCCACAGTGGAGTCATTTCAAACACCTCAAAGTCTTTTGTAATTCCTGTGAATTGGTAGTTGGAGCTACAGGTTTGTTTGTATTTAGGTTCGGTTTTTTCAAATTTTTTTTTTTAAATAAAATTTATTTTCTTAAAAAAATAGAGACCCTTTATCAAAAAGTCCCCAAACAATAAATGCTGGCATGAATGTGGAAAGAGAGGAACACTCCTACACTGCTGGTGGGACTGCAAACTGGTTTAACCTCTGTGGAAAGCAATATGGAGATACCTCAAAGCGATACAAGTAGATCTACCATTTGATCCAGCAATTCCATTACTGGGCATCTACCCAAAAGATCAAAAGTCACTTTATGAAAAAGACACCTGCACTCGAATGTTTATAGCAGCACAATTCACAATTGCAAAGCTGTGGAAACAACCCAAGTGCCCATCAATTCATGAGTGGATTAATAAAATGTATATGTATACCATGGAGTACTACTCAGCTTTAAGAAACAATGGTGATACAGCACCTCTTGTATTTTCCTGGATAGAGCTGGAACCCATTCTACTAAGGGGAGTATCTCAAGAATGGAAAAACAAGCACCACATGTACTCACCAGCAAATTGGTATTAACAGATCAACACCTAAGTGGACATATAGGAATAACATTTATCGGGTGTTGGGAGGGTGGGAGGGGCAAGGAGGGGATGGGTATATACAACCAAAACGAGTAAGATGTGCAATGTTTAGGGGATGGTCACACCTGAGGCTCTGACTCGAGGGGGGAGGGGAGGCATGGGCAACATACGTTACCTTAACACTTGTACCCCCACAATACGCTAAAATAAAAAATAAAAAAAAAGACTTAAATCTCTATAACATATCAAATTAAGGCAAATAATAAGCCAATAAAATATTTTGTCACAGAAAAAAAATTATTTTCTTAAAAAAATAGTAGAGAGGGGGTCTCACTCTTGCTCAGGCTGGTCTCAAACTCCTGACCTCAAGCAATCCTCCCACCTCAGCCTCCCAGAGTGCTAGCATTACAGGGAGGAGCCACTGCACCCAGCCTAGGTTCAATTTTTTTGCTGAAAAATATCCCAAAATGGGTGTGATTTCATCACAGACACACAATGACCACTGTCTTTCTGTGGTTTTGGCAGCTGTTGATATTTGACGTCATGATCCAGCAACTCATTAGGAGTGATTTTATATTTCTGTGTGGTGAGGCCATTAGGTGACCAACCCCTCCTGGTTCACCTGGGACATCTCCTGTTTTAGCACCTTCACTCGAGTGTCCCAGGAAACCACTCAGTCCTAGGCAAACCAGGGCAGTTGGGCAACATGGCAAGTCATGTTTTCAGGAAGTGATTCTTCCCGCCCACCCCCGCCTCCCTTTCCATACTGGAGAAGTCGGGGTGAGGCTGTAACAGATCAGAGGGCGCAGGGTTAGGGCTTCCACATGAAGCAGCCAGTCTTGGTGTAGCTGACACCTTAGTGGTTGCCTGCCTAGCATCCATTTCCACCTTCTCACGATACCCTGGTTTTTGCTCAGGTATGATCCCTACCCACAGCCCGCGTGCTTCAGGGCAGCCGAAGACTCCCCAGCTCTGGGAACTGGCTCTAACCTTCCAGAGCCACGGAGGGCTGATTTGCTAGGGGCACTTCCTCATTCTTTCCTTTTAACTTACCATAACATTCAACCATGTTAAGCATGCAATTCAATGATTTTTTTTTTTTAGTAAATTACTGAATTTTGCAAGCATCACCACAAAATATAATAGTTCTGGAGCTTTTCATCACCCCAAGAAGATCCCTCATGCCCATTTATAGGCAACTCCATTCCTATCCCTAACCCCAGGCAACCACTAACCTACTTTCCATCTCTATGGATTTGCCTTTTCTGAACATTTCCTATAGCTGAAGTCCTACAATGTATGGTCTTTTATGACTGTATTTTTTTAGCACGATTTCAAGGTTTATCAGTGTCGTAGCTTGTTATCAGTTCTTTATTCCTTTTTATTTTTCAATAGTATTATATTATCTAGATAGATCGCATTTTGTTTACCCATTCATCAGTTGATGGACATTTGGGTTCTTTCTACTTTTTTGGCTATTGTGAATAATGCTCCCATAAACATTTCCATACAAGTCTTCATGTGAACATATGTCTTCATTCCTATCCACCATAAATATCTAGAAGTGAAACTGTTGGATCAATTTATGTTTACATTTTTAATAACCTTCCCAACTGTTTTCCAAAGTGGCTGGACCATTTTACGTTCCTGCCTGCAATGTACCCAGGGTTCCTATTTCTTTATAACCTCAGCATTTGTTACTCTGTCTTTTTGAATACAGCCATCCTGGTAGATATGAAATGATATCTCATTGTGGTTCTTATTTGCATTTCTGTAACGATGAATGCTGTTTAGCATCTTTCCATGAAACATTGCCTCACTCTCAAGAGCAAGGCATGAAGAAGCAATAGCCTTCCTTTTTCTAAAGTGATGTGAGGTTCAGGAGCTGCCCGTCGCACCAGGCTGGAGCTGACCCAGGGGAGGGCAGAGTTTGGTAAACTATAAAGGAAGGGTCAGATGCCTGATGAAACAGGACATGAAGTCCATCCAAACTCCAGGCTTCTTCAGCTACAGAAGCAAATGAATCCTTTGTATTGTTTAAACCAACTTGAGTTGGATTTTCTGTTATTTGCCTTTTATTGAGCATACTAGAGCAAGACCAACTTCCTTACTGACTCCGAGTCAGATAGTGAGCATTTGGAATCAACTTTGCATGCTTGCTGAGGTCAAGGCTAAGAACTCGATCCATACACTGCAAATGTGAGAAGGCAACTATTGATAACTCCAGCAGAGACATCCAGGAATTAGAGAGGGTGGTACAGAAAGGGAATGAGCTCAAACCGGGAAATTCAAGAAGAGGGCACCAAACTGAACCACAACGTAGAATATTATTCATATTTTAGCCAGAACTAAGACATTTTCAATAGTTCCTCTATGAGAAAGAACAAGAAATTGATGATGTCAGAATGAATCTCATTGTGTAGAATACATAATCTATCATGTGCCTTTTTTATTTTTTTTGAGACAGAGTCTCACTCTGTTGCCTGGCCTAGAGTGCTGTGGCATCAGCTTAGCTCACAGCAACCTCAAACTCCTGGACTCAATTGATCCTTCTGCCTCAGCCTCCCGAGTAGATGGGACTACAGGCATGTGCTACCATGCCCGGCTAATTATTCTTTTCTATATATTTTTAGTTGGCCAATTAATTTCTTTCTATTTTTAGTAGAGATGGGGTCTCACTCTTGCTCAGGCTGGTTTCGAACTCCTGACCTTGAGTGATCCTCCCACCTTGGCCTCCCAGAGTGCTAGGATTACAGGTGTGAGCCACCATGCCTGGCCATAGTGTGCCTTTTTATTACAGTTACGGAGTCCTGATTTCAGAGGATGGGTTCAGTCATTCTCCACTTATCCTTTTCTCATCTTCATAAAGTCCCAATAGCCCAAATATCGATGGAGAGGTCAAGTAAGTTATATGACTTTGACAGCAAAGTAAGAATTTCTTCTAGGGAGGGAGCTGTCTTTGTTGGTAAAGATGACATGATAAACCATGGGCTAGAAAGTGAGCCTCCTCTTCTTCTCTGGCCTTAGGGGCCATGGAACCAAGGTTTCAAAGGAGAGGGAAACAGAAAAATAGAAAAAGAAGAAGGTGGGCTCCCAGGGGGAATCCTAGAGGGAGAGCGTGAGGTTGCAAGCGGGGAATAGAAGAGGAAATAAGACGATGGAAAGCAATGCCACTCCGTCACATGACTCCACTCTGCAATTTCCCCTAAAATCTCCGCTTGGTTGGCTGCCGTGGAAACGGAACAAGAGGCTGAATCCACATTGGGTTTGACATGCTACGAGAAAGAGACAAGACATAACAAACCAGAACCCAAGAGGCAGGGTAGGCCAGGAAAATATAAACCTCCCAGGAAGGAGCAGAGATCAAAGGGACGATCTTGGATTTCCACAGGTCTTGGGGTATAGGACAGAAAGTGTTTCTTAGACAATTTTACATTTCATCTAGATCTATTGCAACCATTACAATGGATGGCTTGGGAAATAGATGAATTCCTAGAAATTGGCACAAAAAAGGAACAGAGACCAGATGCAGTGGCTCACGTCTGTAATCCCAGCACTTTTGGAGGCTGAAGTGGGAGGATCGCTTGAGGCCAGTAGTTTGAGATCAGTCTGGGCAACACAGTGAGACCCCTATCTCTATAAAAAATAGAAAAAAAAAATTAGACTTAAGAACTGAAAACAAAAAAAAATAGAAAACAATTAGCCAGGTTTGGTGGTGTATGCCTGTCACCCCAGCTACTCAGGAGGCTGAGACAGAAGGATTGCTTAAGCCAGGAATTCGAGACCAGCCGGGGCAACATAGCAGAACCCTATCTCTACAAAAAAAAATTTCGGAAAAAGGAACGGGTGCTAAAATAAACTTTTGAGTATTAAATAAATTTAAGAGCAACCAAGACCTCCCTCCCCAAAGTTCATGTGCAGATGGCTCTACAGGTGGATTCCAAAGCAGTACAGATAACATGATACTGGTGTAACCTTGATTCCAAAACCAGACAAGATAAACATGAGACACTTAGAGATCCATTTCACTTATGAGTGTAAAAGCCAAAATTCTAAATAAAACATTGTTTAGGCCAGGAGCGGTGAATCACACCCATAATCCTAGCACTCTGGGAGGCTAAGGGGGGCGGGGAGGATCACTCAAGGTCAGGAGTTCCAAACCACCCTGAGCAAAAGCAAGATGCCATCTCTACCAAAAATAGAAATTAATTGGCCAACTAAAAATATATAGAGAAAATATATGCCTGTAGTCCCAGCTACTCAGGAGGCTGAGGCAGTAGGATCACTTGAGCCCAGGAGTTTGAGGTTGCTGTGAGCTAGGCTGACACCACAGCACTCTAGCCCGGGCAACAAAAGTGAGACTCTGTCTCAAAAAAAAAAAAAAAAAAGTTTAACTAAATCCAACAGTATATTAAAGAAAATAGTATAGCTTGATATTAGTTTCCTAGGGCTGAATAATAAAGTACCACAGACTGTGTGCAGTAGCTCACACCTGTAATCCCAGCACTTTTGGAGGCTGAGGCAGAAGGATCACTTGAAGCTAAGAGTTTCCTACCAACCTGGGCAACATAGTGAGACCTCATCTCTATAAAACATTTTTTTTTTAAATTAGCTGAGCATGGTGGTGCATACCTGTAGTCCCAGCTACTCAGGAGGCTAAAGTGGGAGCATTGCTCGAGTCCAGGCATTCAAGGTTGCAGTGAGCTATGATCACAACACTGTACTTCAGCCTTGGTGACAGAGCAAGATCCTGTCTCAAAAACAAATAAACTAACAAATAAATAAAGTACCACAAACTAGGTGGCTTAAAACATATTGTCTCAAAGTTTTGGAGGCTAGAAGTCTGAAATCAAGGGGTCAGCAGAGCCACACCTCCTCTGAAATCTATAGGGGAGAATCTTTTCTTGCCTCTTCCTACTACAGGCATGCGCCACCATGCCCGGCTAATTTTTTCTATATATATTAGTTGGCCAATTAATTTCTTTCTATTTATAGTAGAGATGGGGTCTTGCTCTTGCTCAGGCTGGTTTCGAACTCCTGACCTAGAGCTATCTGCCCGCCTCGGCCTCCCAGAGTGCTAGGATTACAGGCGTGAGCCACAGCACCGGGCCTAGGGTTTTCCTCTTCTTATAAGGACACCAATCATATCGGATTAGGGCCTACCCTGATGATCTCATCTTAACTTGATTATATTTGCAAACACTCTATTTCCAAATAAGGTCCCATTCAGAGGTATCAGGGGTTAGGACTTCAACATATATTTTTGGAGGACACAATTCAAAACATAACAATTATGATCAAGTAGGGCTCATCTCAGAAATGCAAGGATGGCTCAACCTAAGAAAATCTATCATTGTTATTCATCACACTGATAGGCTAAAAAGGGTGAATCATGTGATTATCATAATTCATGCAGAGAAAGCATTTGATATCATTCAATCAAGAATGTTAGGCCGGCCGGGCGTGGTGGTTCACGCCTGTAATCCTAGCACTCTGGGAGCCCGAGGCGGGCGGATTGCTTGAGGTCAAGAGTTCGAAACCAGCCTGAGCAAGAGCGAGACCCCGTCTCTACTATAAATAGAAAGAAATTAATTGGCCAACTAATATATATATATATAAATTAGCCGGGCATGGTGGTGCATGCCTGTAGTCCCAGCTACTCGGGAGGCTGAGGCAGAAGGATTACTTGAGCCCAGGAGTTTGAGGTTGCTGTGAGCTAGGCTGACGCCACGGCACTCACTATAGCCTGGGCAACAAGCGAGACTCTGTCTCAAAAAAAAAAAAAAAAAAAGAATGTTAGGCCAGGCTGGGCCCAGTGGCTTATGCCTGTAATCCCAGAATTCTGGAATGCTGAAGTGGAAGGATCACCGAAGCCAGGAGTTTGAGACCACCCTGGGCAAAACAGCAAAACCCCATCTCTAAAAAAAAAATTTTTTTTTATAAGCTGGGCATGAGCCAGGCGCAGTAGCTCACGCCTATAGTCCTAGCACTCTGGGAGGCTGAGGCAGGCCGATTGCTCGAGGTCAGGAGTTCGAAACCAGCCTGAGCAAGAATGAGACCCTGTCTCTACTATAAATAGAAAGAAATTAATTGGCCAACTAATATATAGAAAAAAATTAGCCGGGCATGGTGGCGCATGCCTGTAGTCCCAGCTACTCGGGAGGCTGAGGCAGCAGGATTGCTTGAGCCCAGGAGTTTGAGGTTGCTGTGAACTAGGCTGACGCCACGGCACTCACTCTAGCCTGGACAACAAAGCAAGACTCTGTCTCAAAAAAATAAATAAATAAATAATAAGCTGGGCATGCTGGCATGCACCTGTAGTATCAACTACTCATGAGACTGAGGCAGGAGGATTGCTTGAGGCCAGGAATTTGAGGTTGCAGTGAGCTATGATGATACCACTGCACTCTAGCCCAGGCAACAGAGCAAGACCTTATCCCAAAAACTTATAAAAATAAAAAAATTTTTAAAAAAAGAATGTTAGGCTGGGCTTGGTGGCTCATATCTATAATTCTACCACATTGGGAGGCTGAGGCAGGAGGATCACTTAAAGCCAAGAGTTTGGGGGTCTCACTATGTTGCCCGGGCTGGTGGCAAGCTCCTGGCTCCAAGTGATTCTGGGCAACATAGTGAGACCCCATCTCTACAAAAAATTTAAAAATTGGCCATATGTGTTGATTCATGCCTATAGTCCCAGCCACTGGGAAGGCTGAGGCAGGAGGATCTTTGTGTCCAGGAGTTTAAGGCTACAGTGAACTGTGTTCATGCCGCTGCACCCCAACCTAGGTGACAGAGCAAGATAACAACAAGAAAAGAATGTTATACCAACAGGCAATATAACAAAGTAGTCCCCTTTCTAGAATTACGTCACGAGGCGTTTTCATTCCACAAACGTTTGCGTGGTTACCGAGTACTAAGCACTGTGCTAAATGCTCTTCTTACCGGTGCCTTTACTGCCTTATGCAGTATGTTCCATTATGCCCCCCACTTTACTGATGCTTCCCCACTGTGAGCCACGTGGCCCTGGAGATCCTATCCCCTTTTCTGAAAAACAAGAGCCTTGAGCTCTGTCTCAGCACGGTGAGTTTTCTGCTGCATGTCAGAGGCCACTGGAGGGCATCATTCCTATTCAGCGTTGTGCCAGGACACACGGGTCAGCAGAAACCAGGCCGGGAAGTTTGCAAAGAGGAAGACTGACAGGCCTTGGCTGTCACATCATGTCCTCTCTCTCTTGAGGATTCTGGTTCTAGGCGGAACCCCAACTTTCTTATTTATAGCTGTCGTTTCCCCAGCTGCAGGGGGAGCTCTGTTTGTGTATTCATCTGGCAGATGACTCAACCAGAGGCTAAAAAACTGACGGAGCCCTGGTGAGCCCTCGGGAAGAACTAAAACAGGTGACGCCGACTGCTCTCAAAGCCATCCATACACGGTGGATGGATGCCCAGAAAACTCTGGGTCCCACTCTAAGAGATGCCTATTCCTGGGGCTGCTGTTCTTTTCAGGGGAACTCTGCACAGCCTCCTCAGCCTCTCTGCAAGACCACCAGGCTACACCAATCTACTGTGAAAACTTAGGTTCAAATCCCCGCTCTGCCAGTTTCCTGGAGTTGTGTGAACTCCAGGAAAGTATTGAGCCTCTTCTTAAGCTTTAGTTTACTTATCTGTTAAATGGAATCAATAAAAGTAGTTCCCTCATAGGTCATTATGAGGAATAAATATGGTGACACATGCACATGGCTTAGCACAGTGCCTTGCATATCACGGGCCCATCACGTGTGACACGTGTGAATTTCACGTTGGCAGCTGTGGCTGTTGTTACTACTGCTACGTCCCATCTGAGGATGAAGCAGAAGTGCAGCTAGTAGTGGTGGCTTTCACGGAATCATTTAATCTCCTAAAGCCCTTGACCAAGACTAAGACAAGCTTCCAGCTGATGTCGGATCCCACCAGGTTGTCAATAAGTGCCATTCTCTTCTATCAGATAGCTCATTCCATCTTTGGACTACGAGAAAGTTCTACCTTCTTGCAGTGGACATTTAGAGTTGCTTCCTGGGTTGAATTTTTTTTTTTTTTTTTTGAGTGAAGTTCTCTCTCTGTCATCTGGGCTAGAGAACAGTGATGTCATCATAGCTCACTGCCAACTCAAACTCCCGGGCTCCAGTGACCCTCCTGCCTCAGCCTCCTGAGTAGCTGGGACTACAGGCATGCGCTACCATGCCCGGCTAATTTTTTCTATTTTTAGTAGAGACGGGGTCTTGCTCTTGCTCCGGCTGGTCTCGAACTCTTGACCTCAAGCGATCCTCCCGCTTCGGCCTCCCAGAGTGCTGGGATTACAGGCATGAGCCACCGCACCTGGCCCGTAAGACATTTTAATATATGTATACAATGCATAATAATCAAGTCAGGGTGATTGGAGTAGCTATGGTCTCAACCATTCATCTTTTCTTTATGTTGGGAATATTCCAATTCTCATTTCGTTTTGAAGACTTCTCTATGGATCACGACAGGCAGAAAGGAAAAAAAATCTCAAGTCTGAGAAAGTGGTTTTATTACTCAAGGTTCTTCAGAGAAACAGAACCAATAGGGTTGGTTGGGCGATTGCTTGCTTGCTTATATTTTATTGTAAAGAATTGGCTCAGGTGATTATGGGGGCTGAAAAGTCCCAAGATCTGCAGTCGGCACGCGGGAGACCCAGGAGAACTGATGGTGTGTAAGTTCCAGCCCAAGGCTGAGTCTGGAGGCAGGGGACCAATGTCCCAGCTCAAACACAAGCAGGGAGAGCAAATTCTCCCTTAGCCTGTCTGTTCATCTGGCCTGTAGTAGATTAGGTGAGGCCCCCCACGCTGGGGAAGGCCATCTGCTTTCCTGAGCCCACTGATTCAAGTTTTATCTCATCCAGAAACACCCTTCACAGACACACCCAGAATAATGTTTAATGAAACATCTGGGCACCCCATGCACCATGAAGTTGCCACATAAAATTAGCAACCACAGAGATAAAGCTTTCAAAGGCCAAGAGTACTTGGAAAGCATTCAGCCCAGCTTCTACTTATTTCCATGGGGGGGCCTCTCCACTCCTGGTCTTACACCCAGAGCCCCACCTAGCAACAGAAAATGCTCATGGGCACACACACACAGAGCTGTGGTCACAGCCCAGGAGTCACCCAGCCAGGACAATAGGAGTAAGTAGGAGTTCCTTCAGCAATCCCACCCCCCTCCCCACCCAGGATCTACTGGTTACTCACCCTCAGCCCCTGGGGCAAAGCCTGCCAGGACCACTGCCAATTCTCTAGGAAAACAAGAGAAGCATCTAGAAGTGGCTGAGAAATCCCGTGGGCCTGCCACCAGACACTGTTGGGAGGTGTCTAGTCACCATGGCTGAACCTAAATGCCTCTCGGGGGTGGATCTAGGGGACTGCCTCCAGACAGCTGCCAGCTGTGTGTGTGTGTGTGTGTGTGTGTGTGTGTGTGTGTGTGTGTGTGTGTGTGTGTGTACGTGCCCATTCAGAATCAGCTCAGGACTGGCACCGTCCTTCCTTAATCTCTGTCTGTCAATCATCATCCCACAGAGCACCCAACTAAAAACAGCAGCACACACATCACCACCCCCTGTTACAGGTTGGCTTGCATTCCCCTAACAAAGATATGTGAAAGCCCTAACCCTAAGTTCCTGTGAATATGACCTTATTTGGAAATAGGGTCTTTGCAGATGTGACCGGGTTAATATGAGGTCATTAGGGTGGGCCCCAATGATCCAATGACTGATGACCTTACAAGAAGAGGAAAATTTGAAAGCACACAGACTCAAGAGAGAAGGTCATGTGAGGATGAAATCAGAGGTCAAAGCGATGCTTCTGCAAGCCCAGAAATGCCAAGAGTTGGCTGCTTCTGCTACCAGAAGCTAGCAGAAGTAAGAAAGGATTCTTCCCTCTAAGAATTGCTGGCAATTTCTAAGCCAGAAGCACACCTGAGTCCCATCATCCATGGAAAGGATGCAGAATAAACCAGTACAAACATGAATGACCTCCTAGGACTACCACTTCAGAAAACACAATAGTGATACTTCCAAAGAAAAGGGAAGTCACTCAAAACAGAGAAGAAGAGGCAAAATGCTAAGAGGGTGCCCAAAACCGCCAATGGCCAAATCCCTGGACAATATCAACAGGTATGTTTAGAGCACCCGCTCTGTGAATGCATCAGAGTGCAAATGCAGTGCCAGCTGTTGAGCTAATATCCTTGACCCCACATAAAGACCCTTTCTGATTGTGCTCAAAACAAGTTCAGTTGTCCCTGGCCTAGACAAGCTGGAACCCAAAACAGAATTAACAGAACTGAAACAAATTTTCTCCACATGAGTATGCTTTTTGGGATGGCCCTGCGATCTTGAATGTTCTACTGCAAATGTCCACAGGAAGATCCTAAATGCACTGATCACAATGATGCCAGTGGCAGAAGAATAATAGGTAATATTTTACTGAAGGACTGGTGTTATATGCTAGGTGCATGCTAAGCATTTTTGTATTCATTTTCTCCTTTAATACAAAAAACCCTAAAAGGAAGCTATTATTAATATTATGTTTCTTTATAGACAAGGAATCTGATACACAGAAATTCAATGACTCATCCAAGGTCATAAAGCTGGTATGTGGTAGAGCCAAGTTTATCCGAGTCTAGAGCTTTAGACCACTGTTTACTGCTATCTTCCCAGAACGGGTCCATCCACCTGTGACAGGTGATACAAAAAAATAACTGAAATGTCATGTAGCATAAGAGAAGCAAGAACCAGTGCACTGTGAGAAAGCCATTTTCATTTAAATGGCATTGCCAAGATCCAGACAAGTCTTTTGTGCTGCTACTACCTCTAACATCTCAAGGCTGAAAGACCACAGGCAAATGGAGACAAAACCAAAATGTATCTTTAGAAACAACATTAAATAACAACGGTGCAAATATTCGTCCAGGAAGTATCAGAAACTATCGGGCAAATGATCATTCTCCAGATTTATGTTGCACTAGAAATTGAATTACGGAAGCCGGGCGCGGTGGCTCATGCCTGTAATCCTAGCACTCTGGGAGGCGGAGGCAGGCGGATTGCTTGAGGTCAGGAGTTCGAAACCAGCCTGAACAAGAGTGAGACCCCAGTCTCTCCTATAAATAGAAAGAAATTAATTGGCCAACTAAAAATATATAAAAAAATTAGCCAGGCATGGTGGCACATGCCTGTAGTCCCAGCTACTCTGGAGGCTGAGGCAGCAAGATTGCTTGAGCCCAGGAGTTTGAGGTTGCTGTGAGCTAGGCTGACGCCACAGCACTCACTCTAGCCTGGGTAACAAAGTGAGACTCTGTCTCAAAAACAACAACAAAAAAAGAAATTGAATTATGGAGACACTAAAGTGTATTGTACACAAAACTTTCAAATGAATAGATTTGTCTGGTTTGCTAATTGGAAATCAGCCAGTCCTTCTGCTAGGCAATTAGCAACAGACTCTAATTGCCTGGCTGGAAATAAAGGGCCATCCTGTGCTCAGTCTGATGTTGCTGCTGTTATTAGCTTAGGGACATTAGCAGTGTTTAGTAACAGCCACGGAGGATTAGCACCCACCAGCCAGGCTAATCTGACAAAGGCAATTTAAACCCCAAAGAAACAAGATACAATTATAATTTATAGGGGATAAAGGCATAAAATGTGTTTCTGAGCACTAAACTGATACTAGCTGTCGCTCTCTTACAACTTGAGCAGCGGTATAAGCAGTATTCCTGCTCCAGGGGCATCTGGCAATGTGAATTGAAAGGCTCTGAAAAATAGATATTCTTTGGTCCACAAGTTCACATCCAGGAATTTGTTTTACAGAATTAAGGAAGTGTTCAAAGATTTGGTTACAAGAATGTTTGTCATCATATTGTTTGAAAATAGTGAAAAATGTCTTAGGTTGGAATTTCAGCTCTGCCACATGGTAGCTCTGGGTATTTCTTGGGTTTGAGCCTGGTCATCTCCCAAGGGGATAATCCCAAACCCACAGAGTAGCTGCATGGATTAAAAGAGACCTGTAAGCAAAACACCCAGCACAGCATCTAGCTCACAAAAGCAGCCCGCTGAATGGGCGCTATTCGCCATTTGTGTGCCTATTGCTCCACCTATCCGACTCAATTCTGGCTGTCTTGGTAAACACCCAGAGTCAGTTGTTGGTCCCGCCCGACCAGCGTAGGTAAGCAGGACAGAAGAGCAAGGCTATTTCCGGGTTAGTCCCACACTGGCTGCCCCGAGCATCCTCCCTTCATGGCCTCCTCACGGTCCCCGCGCACTGTCCAGTGTGGTCATCCGGCTGTTCCAGCTCTTGCTCCTCCCTCCACAGAACCCACGGACGGATCTTTCATTCATTTCACCCATTACTCACTATGTGCATTTGTTTCCTAGCGCTGCCCTAACAAATTACCACCAACTGGGTGGCTGGAGACAATGGAAATTCATTCTCTCTCAGTTCTGCAGGCCGCCACGCTCCTCCGACCAGACAGGTGGCAGGAGCCGGGGGCTGCAGGGCCTTACTGGCCACGATGAAGATGTTGATCTTTATCCCGCAAGATGGGAGATCATTCCCTACAGAATTTTCAGCAGAGGAATGACCAAAGAACACTGCATTACTGTGCAGAGAGCAGACGACAGGCTCCCGGGCAGAGGCGGGGAGCTGAGACAGGCCACCACACTGAGGTGCTGCAGCATTGCACTTTCTGGCTTCATGGCATTTTATTCCACAACCCTCCCTTCTCCCGGCCTCACTCTCTTCTTGACATCCCTTCTGTTCCTAGAATGAGCTTACACCAGTGTCTTTGCAGGGTGTGAGCCTGCATTTCTCACAAGCCTGCTGGTAAATCTGGTAGCGTTAAAACCCCAGAACTGCTGCCCTTGGGTCTGTTGAGGACAAAGTCCCCGGCATCAGAGAGGGCAGGCTCTGTTCCTGGAGTGACTCCACACAGAAGAGCATTAACGGTGTTACATGATCCACAGGGCTCATCCCTCATTGTCTTCCAGCCCTCACCCACCATCGCCATTCTAGTCCCTCCCTGTGCTGGCTCCCAGTTGGTTGCTGCCGGATGATTAAGTTGTTTTAAATAAATAAAATCTTATTCTGCTCCAAGAATGATGGCCATTTCACCTCCCCAAAGTCTAGTAAGTGAATTATGCATAGTTCAATTACACAGACTTCAAATTGACCATCCTTCCGTCTGCTGGGATGTTCCTCTGTGTTCCTTGGTTTATTTTTAATCCAGCTGATCAGAGAAAAGGTTAAAAATTAAAGTAAAGCTTTGGAAGACATTCTTTACAAGGGCTGGCTGGTGCAGTTTCTGCTTGAGTCCCTGTGCCAGAACCCCCACCCCCACCCCCACCCAATGTCACAATTATGCATGAGGGAGGAGGTTTGCAGTCTGACACACTTGAGTTCAAGTCATCCGACCTCTTTGAACCTTTCTTCTTTTTTTTTTTGTATGTATATTTTTAGTTGGTCAATTAGTTTCTTTCGATTTTTTTAGTAGAGACGGGGTCTCACTCAGGCTGGTTTCGAACTCTGGACCTCGAGCTGTCTACCCACCTCGGCCTCCCAGAGTGCTAGGATTACAGGCTTCAGCCATCACGCCTGGCCTGAACCTTTCTGTTTACTCCTTTTGACAGTGGAGAGAACACATGCAGACCTCCGTTGCCCAGGCTAGAGTGAGTGCCGTGGCGTCAGCCTAGCTCACAGCAACCTCAAACTCCTGGGCTCAAGCAATCTTGCTGCCTCAGCCTCCAGAGTAGCTGGGACTACAGGCATGCGCCACAATGCCCGGCTAATTTTTTGTATATATATTTATAGTTGGTCAATTAATTTCTTTCTATTTTTGGTAGAGACGGGGTCTCGCTCAGGCTGGTTTCGAACTCCTGACCTTGAGCAATCCGCCCGCCTCGGCCTCCCAAAGTGCTAGGATTACAGGCGTGAGCCACCTCGCCCGGCCCGGCTACTTTTTTCTATATATTTTTAGTTGTCCAATTAATTTCTTTCTATTTTTAGTAGAGACCGGAGGGGGGGGGGGCGGCGCAGCGTCTCACTCTTGCTCAGGCTGGTTTTGAACTCCGGACCTTGAGTGATCCCCTCACCTCGGCCTCCCAGAGTGATAAGATTACAGGCATGAGCCACCGCACCCAGCCTCCTTCAGGGCTTTTGTGATGTTAAAGATAAATGCATTTTAAAGCAACATTAAAGATAATAACCATAAGATCTAGCAATTTTTCTTTTTTTTTTTATTTTGGCATATTATGGGGGTACAAATTTTAAGGTTTCAACAAATGCCCTCCCCCCCCCCAGCAATTTCACTTCCAAATGCAGACCCGAAAGAACTGAAAGCACAGACTCAGATAGGTACTTGCACATGCACCACAGCAGCATTACTCACAATAGCCAAAAGGTGGAAATAACCCAAGTGTCCCTCAACAGATGAAGGGATAAACAACACACGGTATTGTGAACTAAAATGAAATCTTAAGGCTCACCACCCAGCTGCTGACTGATTGGACCCCCTCTTGGCCAAAGGAATATCCTAAAACTAAATTGCCTGCCAAGAGGAGAGAGGTGAGACATGCCTCATCATGCCCCCTCCCTTCTTGGGGACATCCTTTGTAACCTATTAACAGGCTAAGGCTGTGCAAGACACACCTGCAGGCCCTCAAATTACACAACAAATATATGTCTCTGATAAACAGTTCCTTATGTTAAAACATTCCAAGCCTTTAGACAAAGCTTCATGTCTTAAACCAATTACAAGTCAAAGAATCTTTAAACTCACCTGTAACCTATAAGTGCCCCCTTTGGAGATGGCCCACCTTTTTGGGCCAAACCAATGTAGGCCTCCCACGTATTGATTTATGACTTTATCTGTAACCCCTGTCTCCGAGAAATGTATAAAACCAAACTGTAACCACGCAGATTCCACTTGCTCAAGGCCTCTTGGGAATGGCTCTGGGTCACGGGCCTCAAATTTGGCTCAGAAAAAATCTCTTTAAAATTATTTTACAGAGTTTGGGTTTTTTTCCATTGACAGTATATATACATACAATGGAATATAAATGAGCCTTACAAAGGAACGAGAGTGTGACACATGCTACAACGTGGATGAACTATGGGTACTTTATGCTAAGTGAAATAAGCTGGTCAGAAAGGACAAATATTGTAGGATTCCATTTATATGAGTTACCTAGAATAGGTAAATTCATAGATACAGGAAGTAAAATAAAGATACCCAGGGGCTGGAGGAGGGGGAAATGAGGAGTTAATGTTTAGTGGGCACAGAGTTTCTTTTAGGGAAGATGAAAAAGTTCTGAAGATGGATGGTGGTGGTGGTTGCAAAACAATGTGACTGTTCTTAATGCCACTGAACTGTTCACTTAAAAATGGTAATTTGTAAAAAAAAAATAAATAAATAAAAAAAAAAAAGAGAAAAGAAAAAAAATGGTAATTTGTGGCCAGGCGCGGTGGCTCATGCCTGTAATCCTAGCTCTCTGGGAGGCCTAGGCTCGAGGATTACTCGAGGTCAGGAGTTCGAAACCAGCCCGAGCAAGAGCGAGACCCTGTCTCTACAATAAATAGAAAGAAATTAATTGGCCAACTCATATATATAGAAAAAATTAGCTGGGCATGGTGGCACATGCCTGTAGTCCTAGCTACTTGGGAGGCTGAGGCAGAAGGATTGCTTGAGCTGAGCCCAGGAGTCTGAGGTTGCTGTGAGCTAGGCTGATGCCACGGCACTCACTCTAGCCCGGCCAACAAAGCAAGACTCTGTCTCAAAAAAAAAAAAGGTAATTTGTTAGGTATATTTTATCATAATTTTTTTTCCTTTTTCTTTTTCTTTTTTTTTCTAGCACATATCACACCTGGGAATTACCATAAATTTTTAAAAGTTAAAAAAAAATTAAAGATAATAATAAAATAGTTCATTAATAAATTATAATTGCTATTATTGCATATTTGTATAATATATATATTAGTTAACAGACTAGCTATGCAGCTTAAAAACCACTGAACCTAGTTGGGGCTTCCTCTGGGCAGCCATAATGCACCTTCTCCAACAAGAGGTCTGTAAAAATGTGCAGGGACCTTAAACAAAAGGCGCTTTCAGGTGTCAAACATAACAAACAATATGTTAATACCTCAGGAATAATGAGCCCTGATTTCTGCAGAATGAATCAACTTTTCATCTGAGTCAAATGATGATTATCAGGCTTCCTCTGTGCTCCCTAGTTACTTGCACAAAGCGGATAGAACGAGACAAAGCATTAGCAATGAGACAGCTATTTCCAATGGAAATCAATAAGCCAGTTCAACCTGGGACTGCTGCAATTTAGACACCTTTTAAGGGCTGAGTGCTGCTGGTACAGGGAGCAGACCTGGGCCACCTGGTCTAAGAAATTGGCAGTTTTTAGAGTGGTCTTGGTAGCTTCATTCTACCTCCACTGGCAAACCCATTCGCAGGGAAACCCCAGAGGGTGAGTGATTGTTGACACCTTCCTGGATTTTAGCCACACAAGGCACCATGATTTTATTGGCTAAGATCCCTTCCTCCAGATGGATGGATTTGGAAAATGAGGCATTGCAAAGTGATGTAAAAATACTGACTCGAGGAAGCGAGGAAGCGGAAGCGTCTCTGATTCCTGGGGAAACCAGAACAACTGGTTTGCTCAGCAGTTCACTGAAAAGGGCTTAACCCACAGGAGCAGGCGAGGAAGCCAACTGGGGCACATGGACTGGTAGATTCACTCTCCTTAAGGCACAGCCCTCCTTAGGTTCAGCGTCATTTTGATTGTGTTGTCATTACCAAGTTTTAACAGTATCATCATCATCTGCTATTAATTCAGTCTATCCTTAACTTTTTAAAAAATTTTGCAGCAGCTCTCATGTTCAAACCCTGCATTCTCTACTATCAAGTAGAGAACATTCATTCGGAACCAAATTCAGGCCCTATTTCCCTCCAGCGAAATCCCCATCCTGCCTCTGATCTAGCTGTCAGGACCATCCACTCTCAAACCCCTGCCTTCTAATAATTCAAATGAACTCCACAAGATCTCTGTGCCCCTTCCCAACTGGAAGTAGCTACAAAAGAAAGACCTCCACCCATTTTCCCTGTTTCTGAGTTCAGTTTGTTTTTTATTTTCATTTTTTTAAGATGGAAGTCTTGCTCAGGCTGATCTCAACTCCTGAGCTCAAGTGATCCTCTCTCCTCTCTGCCTCCCAGAGTGCTAGGATGACAGGCATGAGCCGCCATACTAGGCCCTGAGTTCAGTTAAATACAGATTCAATTTTAACAGCAGAAAGGGGAGAATGAATGGAAGGACGGCCTTCTTGACATAACAGGAAAATATCTAATCCTGTAATTTTCTAATAACAGCTAAAAATCAATCTTGAGCTCTCCCTATGCTTTGCTGTTTCTCTCCCAAATGAGCAGGCACCCTGCTGGGACTCTGCTTTTCACAATTACCCGAAAAGAGCGAGAGAAAGGACATGCAAACCTTTCCCTTTACTTTCACCAGCCTACAGCTTCTAGGATTTGTTTCTACAGCCTCATGCGTTCTTGAGGAGCTCTGGGACCAGAGAGCAGGGGGTGGGGCAGCGGACGCCAGGCCTTACTTTCCCTTCCCAAAACCGTATCTCAGGTACAAAATCCCATGCCCTGAATAAGCCTGAGATCATTATCTCTGAGATCTACATCTCAGAGATAACTGAGTCTCCAGGAACAGAAGAAACAAGAAAGACCAGCCACTTAACCTCTCGCTACTGCCTGCTAATTACTCCACAACAATTACTATTTTTCTCTTTGTCCCCATAAAAGCAGCAAGCCACTTGGTCTTGTTGCTGGTCTTGCATCTGCCTTCCCTTTTTTGGGGGATGCCACGTTGTCACCCTGCTTTCTTCCCCCACCCCACCCCTTCCTCTCTCTCTCCTGAAAGGATAAAATGTTTAACTTACATATACCTTAATTTCTGTGTGAGAAATCTTTCTCCACCATCGCTGTGAGCACCTATCAGGCTTTTTTCCACCCTAAGGAGCCAAATTTTCCTCAGGCTTCTGAATCTTCTGCTAGGCCCCTCTGTGCACTTCCTAGTAAAATTCAGTCTTAACAAAGAACCCTGCTAAGTCAATTTAGCAAGAACCACCTGCAGCCTGGCAGCCTGGGTATCTGATCGTCCTCCACCAACTCCCAGGTGACGTCTGGTCACTCTGGCCTGTCTTCAGTAAGAATCCCACTGGGTGGGTGAAGCCAGAACCCCCCTCACCCCTGATGTTTCCTCTTAATAGTTTCCCTTCTTGCTGGCCCCCTCCCTGTTCCTTGCCTATAAATTCCCATGCTGTGTTTGGAGTTGAGCCCACTCTCTCTCGCACAGCAAGCCTTGCTGTGGCCGTCCCTGCACCTATTGCAAAGGTCCTGAATAAGTCTTCCTTACTGTGTGTTAGTTTGAGTCATTTTTAGATGCCTATTTAGGCACCTTTTTTTTTTTTTTTTTTTTTTGAGACAGAGTCTCGCTTTGTTGTCCAGGCTAGAGTGAGTGCCGTGGCGTCAGGCTAGTTCACAGCAACCTCAAACTCCTGGGCTTGAGCGATCCTTCTGCCTCAGCCTCCCGAGTAGCTGGGACTACAGACATGCGCCACCATGCCCGGCTAATTTTTTTTTATATATATATATCAGTTGGCCAATTGATTTCTTTCTATTTATAGTAGAGACGGGGTCTCGCTCTTGCTCAGGCTGGTTTTGAACTCCTGACCTTGAGCAATCCGCCCGCCTCGGCCTCCCAAGAGCTAGGATTACAGGCGTGAGCCACAGCGCCCGGCCTGGCACCTTTTTTTTTTTTGAGAGAGATAGGGAGAGTCTCACTGGATTGCCCCAGGTAGAATGCAGTGGCTTCATCACAGCTCACAGCAAGCTCAGACTCCTGGCCTCAAGCAATCCTCCTGCCTCAGCCTCCCCAGTAGCTGGGACTACAGGCGCACCCACCATGCACAGCTAATTTTTCTATTTTGTGTAAAGACCAGGTCTCTGTCTTACTCAGGCTGGTCTCAAACTCTAGGCCTCAAGCAATTCTCCCATCTCAGCCTCCCAAAATGCTAAGATTACAGGTGTGAGCCACTGTGCCCAGACTATTTATGTACTTTGTGACTTATGGAGGCCCCTTTTTTCCTTCTCCTTTTCTGCCTGCTTTCGGGTCATTTCATTCCAAACTGCATCTCCATTGATCTAGACTTAAAACAAACGAGAATAAATTTGGTAATGGTTACAGAGCTGTGAAGACATTCACAACCATTGAATTATACACCTAAAATGGGTCAATCGCATGGCATGTGAATTATAAGCCTATACATCTCTATGAAACTATTAAAAACAAACCACATGAAACAAGACAGTTAAGGCAAAGTGTAGACTCAGTCTATTTACCACAGTATTTGTTGCCGATTCTGACAAAACATTTGCTGGGTTACAAAATTAAGCAACAAACATAGTATTCTTTTTTTTTTTCTCTTCTCCCAAACATAGAATTCTCTGTCCATTTCAGTTATGTGCATGGATTCTAGTTCCAAATTTCTGTGAATAAAGGTCAGCTGAATATAGCAAGAACAAAAACCCAACTGAGGACTCAGTAGTTGCACTTATGAGTACTATTGAACGCTGGAATTGATTTTCCAACATCTACTGTTGACTTTGGATAGATAATTTGTCTCTAGGCCAACGGTTCTTGAATTTGGCCTCACATAGTGTCATTTATTTAAATGTATTTAAAATATGCCAATATATCAATGTCCAGGTCCCATCCAAGACCAATTAAAACATAATCTCTTAGGACTGGTTGTAGTTAAGGTTCCCCCAGGTGATTTTAATGTGCAGCCAACAGTGCAAACCATTGGTTTATGAGAGCCTCTTTCCACACTCATTAGGCTGGCTATTATAATAAACAAAAGACAAAAACGCAAAAGCAGCAAATAACAAGTGCTGGTGAGGATGTGCAGAAAGTGTAACCCTTGTGCACTTCTAGTGGGAACGTAAAGTGGTATGGCCACTGTGGAAAACTATTTAATGGGAGTTACTATTTAATGGGGATGGAGTTTCAGTTGGGAAAGATGGAAAAGTTCTAGAGATGGATGGTGGTGATGGTTGCAGAACAATGTGGATGGACTTAATGCCACTATATTCTGCAGATAAAAATGTTTAAAATGGCAAATTTTATGTTATGTATATTTTGTCATAATAAAAGAGAGATTCCCTTTCCAAGAATGGGTATGTGACCCAATGCAGGCCAGTGACAGAAGAAAAGAAACCTTTGGAGGGGTTCTGAAAAGAATTTCCTCCTTCCTAGTTGAGGTAGTGAAAATGGCTTGATGTAAGTCAGGAATTAAAAGCTGGTCGAAGCCGGCGCGGTGGCTCACGCCTGTAATCCTAGCACTCTGGGAGGCTGAGGCGGGCGGATTGCTCGAGGTCAGGAGTTCGAAACCAGCCTGAGCAAGAGCGAGACCCCCGTCTCTACTATAAATAGAAACAAATTAATTGGCCAAGTAATATATATATAAAATTAGCCGGGCATGGTGGCGCATGCCTGTAGTCTCAGCTACTCAGGAGGCTGAGGCAGGAGGACTGCTTGAGCCCAGGAGTTTGAGGTTGCTGTGAGCTAGGCTGACGCCACGGCACTCACTGTAGCCTGGGCAACAAGCGAGACTCTGTCTCAAAAAAAAAAAAAAAAAAAAAAGCTGGTCGGGTGCGATGGCTCACACCTGTAATCCTAACACTCTGGGAGGCCGAGGTGGGAGGATTGCTCGAGCTCAGGAGTTCGAGACCAGCCTGAGTAAGAGTGAGACCCGGTCTCTACCAAAAATAGAAGTTAATTTGACAGCTAAAAATATATAGAAAAAAATTAGTCCAGCATAGTGGCACATGCCCGTAGTCCCAGCTACTTGGGAGGCTGAGGCACCAGGATTGCTTGAGCCCAGGAGTTTGAGGTTGCTGTGAGCTAGGCTGATGCCACAGCACTCTAGCCCAGGCAACAGAGTGAGACTCTGTTTCAAAAAAAAATTATGCTAAGTGAAAGAAGCGTGACACAAAAAATCATTGTGATATTCCAATACAATAAGAGATATCTATCTGGTTTCTTGGCACAAAACTTCTAAAACCCTTATAATTTCCTGAGCAATAGGGGTGCTGCGTGCACCTTTTGTTCTAATATTTGGTCTTTGAGTCCAGTTCCTGTCACAGAGCTCCTAATCCCTTGGAATGTCCCAGGTGACAGTTGTTGGGCTCCTACAAGGGGGCTGGTCACCAGAAAGACAAACCATGATTAGAAGCTTGGAACTTTTAGACCCACTCCCCAGCCTCTGGGGAGGGAAGGGCTGAAGACTGAGTTAAGCACCAAAGGCCAATGATTTAATCAAACATGCCTACATAGTGAAGCCTCCATTCAAACCTAGAATGATACGGTTCAGAGAACTTCTGGGTTGCTGAACTCGTGGAGGGACCAAGAGGGTGGTGTGGGTGGAGAGGGCATGGATGCTCCATGTCTCTTCCCACATACCTTGCCCTATATGCATATCCTATCCCTATGCATACCACCTGCTGTTCACCTGTAGCCTCTGTAATGTCCTTTATAATAAATGGGTAATTGTAACTGAAGTGTTTCCCTGAGTTCTGTGAGCCACTCTAGCAAATTATTTGAATCTGAGGTAGAGGTCGTGGGGACCCCCAATTTATAGCCAGTTGGTCAGAAGCACAGGTTACAATTGGGGACCTGCAATTGGCATCTGCAGTGGGGGCAGTCTTATGGGACTGAGCCTTTAATAACCTGTGGGGTCTGCACTAACTCTGGCTAGTGTTAGAACTGAGTTAAATTATTTGATGTCCTCTATGTGCATTGGAGAATTGGTTTTTGGTGAAGAGAAACCCCCCCACATTTTGGTGACCAGATGTGAAGTACAGTTGATCCTTGAAAAATATGGGTTTGAACTGCGTGGGTCCACTTATACATAGGTTTTTTTTTTCCAACCAAACTAGGACTGAAAATACAGTATCCTCTGGATGCAGAAACCTGAGTATAAGGAGGGCTGACTTTTTGTATATGCAGGTTCTGCAGGGTAGATTGTGGGACTTGAGTATGCTTGGATTTTGGTATCTGAGGGGGGCCTGGAACCAGTCCCCGAATATATTGATGGACAACTGTATCCTATTGAGTGGTGACTAGTGTGTGAGTGCAGGAAAAACACTTTGGTTTTTCCTAAGCTGTTCTAAGTTATTAGTCCTGTGTCTCAACAGCCTTAAGTAAATATACAAGGGCAGTACCATCCCATTTAACATTTATTAAGCACCTTTTATATGCCAGGCATTATACTAAGGCAATGGGAATATAAAGAAGATTTTTTAAAAGACCCTGCCCTTGAGTTGATCTGTCTTGGCACAACACTAATTAACAAGAAAGATTTTTTACTCTCCTGCTGGAGCTGTGCCTGGCAGGTCAAAGCTTCTGAAAACCAACAGAGTGGCTTCTCTCCTTAATATCCATAATTATCCTATTCAGAGACAAGGAAGTTAATGATATCAACTGCTTTTCTAAGCAGCAGTCTTAGCAGTTTCTGCCTCTGTCCCTAGAAAAAGCACCAGGTACAAAGAAACTCCACTAATTCAATTAGATGTGAAGAACTAACCTATCCAAGAGTGATCATATGGTGCCCTAGGGGTGAAACAGAGAAGTGTGGCATCCAAAGACAAAATGGTTGGGAAAGGACCCTGTGGTTCACTATTTGAGTCAGCTGGTTGTGTTGATATTTTCTTAGAACTGGTTTGGGAGTACAAATCTTTTTTTTTTTTTGAGACAGAGTCTCACTTTGTTGCCCAGGCTAGAGTGAGTGCCATGGCACCAGCCTAGCTCACAGCAACCTTGATCTCCTGGGCTCAAGCAATCCTGCTGCCTCAGCCTCACGAGGAGCTGAGACTACAAGCATGTGCCACCATGCCCAGCTAATTTTTTCTATATATATTTTTAGTTGGTCAATTACTTTCTTTCTATTTTTTGAGTAGAGACGGGGTCTTGCTCTTGCTCGGGCTGGTTTCAGAATCCTGACCTTAAGCAATCCACCCGCCTGCCTTGGCCTCCCAGAGTGCTAGGATTATAGGCATGAGCCACCACGCCCGGCCTATTCTCTTCTAATGACTATAAGATGAAAATGCTTATTTCATTCCATAGCAATGCAGCTCTCTCATATATGGCAGAAGTTTTTTTTTTTTGGTTGTTTTGTTTTTAAGCTGGTCAAGTGAGACAGCGGAAGTGAAGAAGGAACAAAAGAATGTGTAACTGGTTGTGATCAATTAGTTATAAACACCACTGCACTCAGACCAACAGGTAGATAAGTAAATCTGTGGGCAATCACTTAATACCAACTTTAAAATGGACATTCTTTTTTTTTCCTTTTTAGAGATGGGGTCTCATTCTGCTGCCCAGGTTGGAGTGCAGTGGCATGATGTTGGCTCACTGCAACCTCAAATCACTTGAACCCCTGGGCTCAAGTGATCCTCTTGCCTCAGCTGCTCTAATAGCTGGGACTATAGGCACATGCCACCATGCCCAGATAATTTTAGAGACTGGGTCTTGCTATGTTGACCAGGCTGGTCTCAAACCTCTGGCCTCCAGTGATCCTCCCACCTTGGCCTCCCAAAGCACTGGGATTACAGGCATGAGCCACCAAACCCAACCAAATTGGACATTCTTAAGAAGGATTGGGTCTTCTATATTAATAGGCTGTAACCAGAACCTTATATTAAGCAGAGGCACACATCATCCAATGGTAAATAAGCAAACAATTTCCATAAGATTTCAAGGAGCCTGGACCACAGACTTGATGAGAAACTTAAGATCAGCCACATGTTGTAATGGATATCTCTGGTTTCTTTACATTTACAGTGCTCATTTATCCAAGTGTTATGTTTTTAAGAGAAAAGCATTTATAAAACTTGCTAGTTTAATATTAAACATAAATTTAAACCACTATAGTGTAGTACTTGCTTTAAAAGGTACCTGACAACTTCATTTTTGACTTATCTCATTAGGCTGAGTTCTCTTTTATCTTTACAATAGAGAAGTTTAAAATTAAAATTCAGATCTAGATCTTGTTACGGTTATCTTTTCTTTTTTTTGACAGAGTCTCACTTTGTTGCCCAGGCTAGAGTGAGTGCCCTGGCATCAGCCTAGCTCACAGCAACCTCAAACTCCTGGGCTCAAGTGATCCTCCTGCCTCAGCCTCCCAAGTATCTGGGATTACAGGCATGTGCCACCATGCCTGGCTAATTTTTTCTATACATATTAGTTGGCCAATTAATTTCTTTCTATTCAGACCTCGGACCTCGAGCAATCCACCTGCCTCAGCCTCCCAGAGTGCTAGGATTACAGGCATGAGCCACCATGCCCCACCAAGGTTTTCTTTTCTTCCTTTTTAAAAATATTTCTGTTTGTTTATTGATTGATTGAGACAGAGTTTCACTTTGTTGCCCAGGCTAGAGTTGAGTGCCTTGGCATCAGCCTAGCTCACAGCAACCTCAATCTCCTGGGCTCAAGCGATCCTATTGCCTCAGCCTCCCAAGTAGCTGGGACTACAGGCATGCCACCACCATGCCCAGCTAATTTTTTGTATTTTTATATTTTTAGTCAGTCAGTTATTTCTTTCTACTTTTAGTAGAGATGGGGGTCTCGCTCTTGCTCAGGCTGGTTTCGAACTCCTGACCTCGAGCAATCCACCCGCCTTGGCCTCCCAGAGTGCTAGGATTACAGGCGTGAGCCATCCTGCCCGGCCTCTTCCTTTTTTTAAAAAAAAAACAACCTAAAATTGTTAATAAACATCTATTCTCTGTGTCCACTCCCTTACTCTGTAATTTCTAGGCATGTTTGCACTCTGTCTAGACTCCTTTCTGAAAAAGAACAACAATATGTTTTTCTCTGTCTTGGGCTCCACATGGATGAATTACAGAAAAATTTAACAGGTACTCAGAGCAACATGTTTTACTACTTCATGCAGTCGGGTCAATATGTGAACTTTAAGTATTTCTCTTTTGATTTTTCCTTTTTCCATGTTTACCTAATCACAACTTGTAAGTGTGAGATGAAGTCAATAGACTGCTATGGTGGTGCTTGAACAAATCAGTTCAAAAGGAAACCACCTAATGGTGCACAAGAAAGGAAGCTGGATTCACCAAAATAACCCTTGTAGTACAGCGGATATATCATGGAATACGGCAATCCTCTGTTTAATTTGCAAACCCCTTAACAGGAAGGAGGAGCGGATGGAAAAGTTTGGGTGAAGGCTTTAAATGACTAGTCAAACAGTGAGTCACTGAAAGTTTCCAGTTAACGATCCCTTCTGCCTGGGCAGAGCTTGGGCCCCAGCGCTTTATAAGCTACATTGCAGTCTAAGTTGTAACATCTCACAGTTTTATTGTCTCTTCCACCAAATGATTACATAAAATAAAATCGGCTTTGAAATCAGCATCGGCTTTGAAATGCAGGACAAAATCTGACTGGGGGTGGGGAGAAGGAAGGTGGAGAGAACAAGCACAAGGTAGGGAGACGACGCAGAGAACTCAGAATGGTGGTGAAGAGACGGAAGGAATTTTCAGGAGTTGAGTGTATTTTTTCCCACGTTATATATACTGTCCGTTTTCCCGCACCCTGTGCCTAATAGGCTGGAGTGGACGCCAGCTATCGGCTAAAAGCTTTACTCTCGGTCCTCCGCCAGCCCGGAGTCGAGCCAGGGCCTGCCCCTACCCCCACCTGGTGACAGACGGAGCCGCCGAGCGGCCACTAGACGTCCGCCTCCTCGCGCTGCTTGCTGGGAGACAGAGCCGCTTCCGGTCGCGGCCAGTACCTGAACTCCGACTCCCGTCGGCCCCGGGGAAAACCGCAGCGGGGTAGCGCGGGCACTGCCGGGACTCGTAGTTCCGCCCTCTGCCGCGCTAAATAGCCGTAAACGGGGGCGGGCAGGGTGGGGAACTACCGTAGCGAAGGTACGGGAAGCGGTGAAGGGTCAATCCGCGCCGGCGTGGGGTTAGCGGTGAAGCAGTCCGAAGTGGTTGGGGTTGGGTGGGAGGAGATCCGCTGGCACACACGAGGAGGAGGGTTGAGCTGCCGCCGCCGCTGTCGTGAGTGCGGAGTCGGGACTGTAGCTGCCGCCGCGGCGACGCCGGGGATCGTGTCGTTAGCGCCCGGCCCTTCTGCCTCGCCGCCTTTGCCGGGTCAGCGCGGCCTGCTCCTCCCCGGTCGGTCGCCCCCACCTCCATTTCCCGCCCTCTCTTCACCACACACACGGCCCCCCCGATCATGGATCCGGGTAGTGGCGGCGGCGGCGGTGGCGGCGGTGGCGACGGGAGCAGCAGCGGCAGCAGCAGCAGCGAGTCGGCGCCCGACTGCTGGGACCAGGCGGACATGGAAGCCCCCGGGCCGGGCCCGTGTGGCGGCGGCGGTGGCCCCATGGCGGCGGCGGGGGCCGAGGCCCAGCGTGAGCACCTCAGTGCGGCCTTCAGCCGGCAACTCAACGTCAACGCCAAGCCCTTCGTGCCCAACGTCCACGCCGCCGAGTTCGTGCCGTCTTTCCTCCGTGGTCCGGCCCAGGCTCCGCCACCTTCTGCTGGCGCCGCCACCAACAACCACGGA
Source organism: Microcebus murinus (assembly GCF_040939455.1). NCBI lineage: Eukaryota > Metazoa > Chordata > Mammalia > Primates > Cheirogaleidae > Microcebus > Microcebus murinus. Next base: position 9,422,029 of record NC_134122.1, on the reverse strand, counting down.
GCCGGCAGCGGCGCGGGAGGCCCTTCGGGTAAAGGGCTGGGACGCGGGGCAACCCCGGGAACGCGGGAGGAAGCCGGGCCGGGAAAGCTAGAGCAGCCGGCCTGGGGGCTGGAGCCCACATGGGGGTGGGGGTGCGGCCGGGCGACGCGCGGCCCAGGGGCCCGGCCGGCACGTGGGGTGCTGACAGTAGCGCCAGGCGCCGGCCGGTCTGGGTGGGGCGGCCTGGAGCCCGGGAGCCAGCCTCCGTGGGGCGCCCGCGACGGCTGGCCGGGCAGCGGGGCAGTGCGTCGGAAGGCCCCCTGGGCCTGAGTCCCGCCCCTCTCTTGCCCTGGGTGTGGGGGGGTTGTTACCCTTGGAAATGGGAACCGTATGGGACAGAGCGGGGACCGCGGCAGGTCCTTGCCACGAGGCCCAGAAGGGAGGACAGATGGAGGCAGGAGGCAGGAGTCAGTCGGGTGGGCGTTGAGAGGTCTGAGGAGGTGGGGAGGACAAATGCTTGAGTTTTCCATTCACCTTAGGCCCAGCGTCTCTTGCTGCAGTTTCTACTATTGAAACTGTAATTATATTTTAAATATCTATGGCACGGAACCGTCCTGAAGGAATCCCAAGATGCATTGCAGTCTTGTGATCGGGCAGAAACTGTTGGCTATCATACGAAGATCTTTTTACTCTTAGAAACTTCACAAAGTGTCACAAAGTTAGGATTCCTCACTTAATGTGTGGTATGAAACTGTATTGTGTGTCTTTTTTAAGTGGGGCTTAGACTTTTCTTCTTTGTCAGTGACATGTTTAGAATTTTCATTGTTATAAAATCGTTGACCTTATTCCAAGTACTTGGTGTTCATGTGTCAGTAATCTAGTCTGTTTCTTCAGACACTTGAGCATTTGTTATAACTTAATAGTTGTCACGTGCTTTTTGGACCGTATCTAAATCAGACTTTGTATGATTTCAAGTTAAGTTCCGTCTTTAAAAGTCTTTCTGATTTAGAGGCTGCTTAAGGTGGTAGGTAGCAGGCTTTCAGGTGCTGATTTTGTAGCAGCATCAAATGAATGAACTTTAAGTATTTCTCATAATAGAGTTTTAGGGACTGTCAGCATTACCTTGAAGAAAAAATGAAAAAGGAAGAAAAAGACTGACCTTTCATTATTTAGCCAGGATATTGGTGGGCCAGATCACAGACTTCTCCAGCTCATTTTAAGTGAGAGCATATTGTTGATTTCTCTGCTTAAAGTTCTGTATTGTGGTATTTCTTAAATAAGTGGACATTGTAAAAGTGCTCTTGGAGTTTGATTTCTTCAGAAACTTGCCACAGTTTGCTCTCTGGTTGTGGATAGAGTTTGGAGAAATACTTTTGTGACGTAGGCATGTGAACACAGAGTTTGGATTTGGTTGTTTTATTGACTGTAGTATTTTACTTGTGTGCATGGTTGATGTTTTCCTTTTGAACAAGGAAGTTTAGCTTTTAATTCTTTTTTTTTTTTTTGAGACAGAGTCTCACTTTGTTGCCCCGGCTAGAGTGCCATGGCGTCAGCCTAGCTCACAGCAACCTCAAACTCCTGGGCTCAAGCAATCCTTCTGCCTCAGCCTCCCAAGTAGCTGGGGCTCAGGCATGTGCCACCATGCTGGGCTAATTTTTTCTATATATTTTTAGCTGTCTAACTTATTTCTATTTTTGATAGAGACGGGATCTCACTCTTGCTCAGGCTGGTCTCCTGAGCTCGAGCAATCCTCCCACCTCTGCCTCCCATAGTGTTAGGATTACAGGCGTGAGCCACCGCGCCTGGCCAGCTTTTAATTCTTGATTTACATCAAGCCATTTTCACTACCTCAACTAGTTCACTTACCAGCTCCTCAAACTGCCTGATTTCCTATAAATGGAATTTGCAATGCATTTTTTTCTTACCCTCACTCCTTACTCCGGAGCCACCAGCACCACTCTGGCTAGACTCAGGACTCCATTTACAGCCTCTCTGGCTAGCCATCAGCCAGTCACAAGGGACAACCATCCATAGAGCAGTGGTCTAATAAGATGGTCACTTTTGAGTGACTAGACATTACCTCTTACACAGAAAGCTTTTCTCTTCCTGGTATTTGCTAATTTGTAGTTTTACTTTAAGAACTTTTCTCTTTGACACTGCTAGAAGTTGGAAATATAAAAATTTGTAGGGAAGTTGTCAGTAAAAAAAAAGTCCCTACGTTATGGCAAACTTTTTTTTTCTTTAATCGGAAACCTATTTTGGTGTTACTGGCTTTACCAACTGCTTCTACCAAAATATCAGTTAATGTTTAAAAAGTTATCCTGTATATGACATCTACTTGGGAAAAAATGGATTTTCTAAATTAAGATCCAGAATTATGTAGGACTGTTCGATTGCATGTTCTATACCATTTCTGGTCCATAAAAAGTTATGATCAGAGAATGACGCTTAGAAAAAGCAGGGGGTGGGGGCTGGATATAGCACCTCACCTGAAACTTATAAAGGGGGAACCAAGAAGGTTTTTGATAGCGAGGAAATGGATAATCATAGGGCTAGCATGTTTTCTTCTGTTGTTAACCTATAGTTGAGATTTGTGGTGGATGTTTTTAAAATAGATACCAGAAAAGCTGTTGAAGGACCCTAGAGATCAGACCCCTAGAATAACTTTTAAAAATGTGCCTGACTAGGATGAGTATCTGTCATTTCTCCTGAAAACAGGTTGGTTTGTCTATTTTACTTTTTCTTTTTTAAATACCTACAGTGCTGCCTTGAGCAACTAGTAGAGGAAGATGCTTTTGCACAAAGTGTCATTCACCTTCACTCACTGGAAGGCTGCTGGTTACGTCTGTCTCCAGCCATTCCAAGTCAGAATTTGGGATTCAGTATTGACCTTGGATCTCTGAAAATTTAAGAACACAGGTTTCATGGAACACACTCTACTAAGTGAAGTATCCCAAGAATGGAAAAATAAGCATCACATGTACTGCCCAGCAAATTGGTCTCATTGATCAACACATAAGAGGACATACAGGAATAACATTTATGGGGTGCTGGGCAGGTGGGAGGGGCAGGAGGGGATGGGAATATACATACATAATGAGTGCGATGCGCACCCTCTGGGGGATGGACATGCTTGAAGCTCTGACTCTAGGGGGGAGGGGGAGCAAAGGCAATATATCTAACCTTAACATTTGTACCCCCATAATATGCTGAAATTAAAAAAAAAAAGAACACAGGTTTCCAAAGAAATGATTTAAGTAGAATCCCTTTAAGTGTAATTCATTTAAGTGCAATTCTCTACAGACCTAAGTAAATTGGCCAAGTGATTCTCATTAAAATAGAGGGCCTGAAGGAATGAAAATGTAGAAGAAAAAGCTTAATGTGTACTAGAACAAACATTTTCCCTAATAGAATGGACTTATTTTAAGTTCCAGTTTTCACCTAGTTGTCTTTTTTTTTTCAGTTGAGACAGAGTCTCACTTTGTTGCCCAAGCTGGAGTGCAGTGGCTTAATTGTAGCTAACTACAGTCTCAGACTCCTGGGTTCAAGCTTTCCTTCTGCTTCAGCCTCACAAGTATCTAGGACTATAGGCTCATGCCGCCACACCTGGCTAATTTTTTTATTTTTTACAGGGTCTTGCTATGTTGCCCAGGCTGGTCCCCAACTCCTTGCCTCAAGCAGTCCTCCCGCCTAGGCCTCCCAAAGTACTGGGATTACAGGAGTGAGCCACCATGCTGGCCTAGTTGTCTTTTTTATTGTTAGATGAGAAACAGGTTTAGCAATGTTAGTCAAAGTTACTTGGACTTTAGAACAGCCAGGGCTTCCTAAAGTAATATGGTATTGTTTGTACCCTGCCACCCTCAATGCCATTCAAAACTGTGCCATTAAAAAATAAGTATGAAATAAAATCAGCATTCCACAGTACTTCTTCAAAGGGGGAATTGTCTCTAAAATATAGCCAATTGTATTGTGAAACTTGAATTTTAAAGAGAAATGTTCTTTTTCAGTGTTTGGTTTTGCTAAATGCCTTTTTGTGTGGGAAGGACTTTATTCTTTTTTTAATGATTGAGATATAATTTACTTAGTATAAAATTCACCCTTTTACAGTGTACAGTTCAGTAGTTTTTAGTATAGTCACAAGGTTATGCAATTATCACCACTTGGTGAATGCTTTTTTTTTTTTAATTTTTTTTTTCTTTTTAGACCCTTAAGTCATTTGGAGGGTGAATGCTTTTTAATCACTGAATATTCTTTTTTTAATTTTTATATTTAATTTTGAGTGTTATTCTTGCACAGGGGTCATGCTAATCTTCTCTGTATCATTCCAATTTTAATATATGTGCTGCCAAAGCCAACACAATCACTGAATATTCTTAAAATGCCCTCATCAAGGCCACCAGAGTAGGAACACAGTCACTTAATAGTCTTACCCCTTTCACTCGCTTGCTTTTTTCTCTGTTACTATTCTACTTGTGGTTTTAATTTTTTAAATACCCCAGATTTTACAAACTGCGGCAGTAGAATAAAAAACTGGAGTTTCTTTTCATACAAACTTATTTATTTGGATTTTTTTATATTTCAAATTATTGATACATTCAAAGAGTAATTTTAATCTCTATAATTTTTGCTAACCGTGTCGAGTCACACTCGACATTTGAGTACAAAGGGTTAAAATTGCCCTCTTCAAGGCCATCAGAGTAGGGGGGATCCTGAATCAAAGTAATGATTGTTTTGTCCAGAGAGGCTTTATACTTTATTATTATATATTGTTAGGTATTTATTAAATGATACCCATTGAAGACTAGGTTATAGATAAGCTTCTTTTTTTCTTTTCTTTTTTTTTTTTTTTTTTAGACTCTGTTGCCTGGGCTACAGTGCCATGGCATCAGCCTAGCTCACAGCAACCTCAAACTCCTGGGCTCAGGTGATCCTCCTGCCTCAGCCTCCCTAGTAGCTGGGACTACAGGCATGCACCACCATGCCCGGCTAATTTTTTCTATGTATATTTTTAGTTGGCCAATTAATTTCTTTCTATTTTTAGTAGAGACAGGGTCTCACTCTTGTTCAGGCTAGTCTCGAACTCCTGAGCTCAAATGATCTGCCTGCCTTGGCTTCCTAGAGTACTAGGATTGCAGGCGGTAGCCTGACTTCTTGTTGTAGTTTGTTTTTCTTTAAGTTCCTGCAATCGACAACAATTCTAATGTAAAGATGGTTTTAGGCTTTGATGGGACAGTAAATGAGATAGAGTAGGAGGAGGAGATCAGTGGAAAGTATTGTTCTGGAGCTACTTCTCCTGCCTTGACTTAGTGATAATTAGATTTTGGCTTTTGTTTCATGGTTTTACATGTATGAATGGCTTGAGTGTAAGGATTTAGAGAACAAGTGAGGGTATCAGCCAGTGCTGTGCTATGCCAGGTGGTGCAGTTGTTTAAACTGTTAAGACATTTTGACTGGCAATAAATCCTCTTTGGAGCAGGTTTTATTTTAGTGTTAGCTGTTTTTATATAGCTTATGGCATTCTTTTATTTTTTATATTTTACCTTTTCTGAAATTGTGCTGCATGAAAAGACAGCAATTAAAATTTATCAGGACAAGTTGGGGAAGTATTATAGAGTACAAATTTTAAGCTTTGATTTGGTTGCTTTGGTTTGGGGAGGAAATGTCTTAAAGTGTTAAAATAATATTATCTTTCTGGTTGAAGAGAAAGGAATGAAAAAAGATCTGATAACCTTTTGGGGTGAGTTAGCTGTATGAGGATGGGATTTTTTCCAGAGTTGTGAATCTCTAGTTTTTCTAGATATGTGTACTGGCAACTAATTAACAAAGCTTTGCCTGTCCACTGAATGCTGTGGTAGGCACTTGAAGTGACACCAAGATGAATAAATTGAGGTCCTCAAGGAGTCTAGAAAAGGGGTTACCTGTCCAGTTTAGTGGAAGACACAATGTGTTAAGAGGGCCATAGAGGCTGGGCGTGGTGGCTCATGCCTGTAATCCTAGCACTCTGGGAGGCCGAGGCTGGTGGATTGCTCAAGGTCAGGAGTTCGAAACCAGCCTGAGCAAGGGCGAGACCCCGTCTCTACTGAGATCCCGTCTCTACTATAAATAGAAAGAAATTAATTGGCCAACTAAATATAGAAAAAAATTAGCCGGGCATGGTGGCGCATGCCTGTAGTCCCAGCTACTAGGGAGGCTGAGGGAGCAGGATTGCTTGAGCCCAGGAATTTGAAGTTGCTGTGAGCTAGGCTGACGCTATGGCACTCACTCTAACCTGTGCAACAAAGGGAGACTCTGTCTCAAAAAAAAAAAAAAAAAAAAAAAGAGGGCCATAGAAAGGGTGTAGATGGCTTTCAGAGCTGAGAACAGGGATTCCTTATGTAAATAATTTCTTGTCACTCTAATCATAAAACTAAAGATTTATCTATTAATATTTGCTAAGTGTTCTTCATGAATACTTTGTGTTTGTTTGTTTAAGATCTAATTCACATAGAAAATCCCTCCTCCTTGTATTTCCCTATTTAGATTTAAGTTTGCCAAGACTTGGCTAAAGTAGTGCACAGGTTATCTTTTTACACTACTTACTGTCTCTTTCATAGCAAACAGTGGTGAGTGTAGTTACTACAATTCTGGCTAGTGTATCTGTTGGGACATGTTAATTTAGATTTTTATCATTCTCCTCTCAGTTCTTAAAAATCTTAGGGAAAGGCCGGGCGTGGTGGCTCACGCCTGTAATCCTAGCTCTCTGGGAGGCCGAGGCGGGCGGATTGCTCGAGGTCAGGAGTTCGAAACCAGCCTGAACAAGAGCGAGACCCCGTCTCTACTATAAAAATAGAAAGAAATTAATTGGCCAACTAATATATATATATATAAAAATTAGCTGGGCATGGTGGCGCATGCCTGTAGTCCCAGCTACTCGGGAGGCTGAGGCAGAAGGATCGCTTGAGCCAGGAGATTGAGGTTGCTGTGAGCTAGGCTGACTCCATGGCACTCACTCTAGCCTAGGCAACAAAGCGAGACTCTGTCTCAAAAAAAAAAAAAAAAAAAAAATCTTAGGGAAGTAAGAATTTGGCCTCTAGTTGGAGGCTCTTGATTATTCTGAGGTCCTCAGATGCTTTTTTAGCTGTCAATTGTTGATTCATATCAAAGCTTAAAAGTTTTGCCCTTGTTTTCAATAGATTTTAACAAAGCATGGCTAGGCTACATAAATATTTCGTTTCTTCATTAATGGCTTTGTTCTAAGAAAACTTAGTTGTAACAGTACTTCAAGTTGAACCAGTTACCCATCATAATTCTACTTATGAGGAGAGAGAAACAATTACTAAGGATTTCCTCAGCATCTTTCCTTAGCCTAAGAATGGTGACACTTGGTTCCAAACCACATTCCAACTAGGTAATTGTATGTCACTTCACTTGAAAAAAAAAAGTGCATACCTTAGGATGCCAGTGGATAATTTCTTGGCTGTTTCTATAAGCTCTAGTATATTACCATACTGAGGCATCTATATGTCTGTCTCCTTTGGGTGGTTGATATTGATAGCAGAAATATGTTTTTCTGCTATTTTTATACTTTATTGGGGCTACCTAACATGGTTTTGGTTGATGTATTTTATTTTATTTATTTTTTTGAGACAGAGTCTCACACTGTTGTCTGGGTTAGAGTGCCGTGGTGTCAGCCTAGCTCACAGCAACCTCAAACTCCTGAGCTCAAGTGATCCTCCTGCCTCAGCTTCCCAAGTAGCTGGGACTACAGGCATGTGCAACCATGCCCGGCTAATATTTTCTATATATATTTTTAGTTGTCCAGCTAATTTCTTTCTGTTTTTTAGTAAAGACGGGGTCTTGCTCTTGCTCAGGCTGGCTTCAAACTCCTGAGCTCAAATGATCCACCTGCCTTGGCCTCCCAGAGTGCTAGGATTATAATCGTGAGCCACAGTGCCCGTCTGGTTGATGTATTTTATTTTATTTTATTTTATTTTTTTTTTTTTTTGAGACAGAGTCTGGCTTTGTTGCCCAGGCTAGAGTGAGTGCCGTGGCGTCAGCCTAGCTCACAGCAACCTCAAACTCCTGTGCTCAAGCGATCCTCCTGCCTCAGCCTCCCAAGTAGCTGGGACTACAGGCATGCACCACCATGCCCGGCTGATTTTTTCTATGTATATATTAGTTGGCCAATTAATTTCTTTCTATTTATAGTAGAGACGGGGTCTCGCTCTTGCTCAGGCTGGTTTCGAACTCCTGACCTCGAGCAATCCGCCCGCCTCGGCCTCCCAGAGTGCTAGGATTACAGGCGTGAGCCACCGCGCCCGGCCTTGGTTGATGTATTTTAAATGTGCATCAAATTGTTTATCAAATAGATGGGATACAGATCATAAGTAAGACTATTTTTTAGAGTTGTTTGAAAAATATAATGGAATTTAAGTTCCTTTACATACACAAAGTCTAATCAGGTTGATATGTGGCATTGCTTTAGTGACTAAATAAATAGGGTCTTAGAAGAGAATCTTACAGCTGGAAATGACCCTAGCAATAGGATTTCAAGCTCCTCATTTTCAGATACAGAAACTAAAGCCTTAGAGATGCTAAATAAATGCCTAAGGTCAGGCTCAGAGTTAATGACACAGTTGAGTCTAGAATCTAAATTTGCCAACTGTTAGTTTAGTGCTCTTTCTGTCACACCATGCTGTTTAATAATGGGGTAAAGAGGAATGCCTAGAGCTAATAACTGCCACCAGCATGGGTTTTCTGAGAGAGTGGCTCTGGCATTTGCTTAATGTTTCATTCTTAAAAGTTTTTGTAATTATGTATGTTGGGACTTTAAAATGCTTGTAATACATTATTGAGAAATTACCACCAGTGCTTAATATGCCCTTATCGATTAGTCTTCACAATATTCTCCTGAGGTTTAGGTACTGTTGACCCATTTTACAGATGAGAAAATTAAGGCTCAGAAAAGCTAAATAACTTAGGTCATGTCCACGAGTAAAAGGAAGAGCAAGGATTACAATTTATGTCACTCCAAAGCTTACTATAGTAGTAGTAGTGACTCTGCTAGACCTTTCCTTGTGATCTGATACTTTTTCAGAGACTGGGCCCATGAATTTGGACTTTGCACTGGATTTATATTCTGTCTCAGTGGTAGCAGAATGGCATTTATCATAAGTAGGCAATGCTCTAATTTAAAGTAATATTTTGAAATTGATTCTTTCTACATTTTTTTAGAGTGTTAGGTAATTAAGGCAAAACCATCCACATTTTTATGTGTTCTGCAGACTTTTCTTTCTGATGTCTTTTACTGTTTTCCAGTATGGTCTATAGGAGAAAAATACCTTGGTGTGCAATTTCGGTGAGACTGTATGGTCACCTGAGTGAGTGGTAGAGAAGTTTTAGTTCCTTACTTAAGCTATACTTTAACATCTCTTGAATATAGTGTTTCACTACCCACTCATTAGAAAGTTGGCACATTTAAGATTATTTTTACTCCATTGAACTCTATTGGAAATACAGCAAATATACAGAGGCTAGGGTTGGTGAGAAAAGTGAAGTGGTAAGATTAGAAGGAACCAGTATGAAAATCAAAGAAAAATGGCTGAAGTAAATTCAGTAAAAATTGATTATGTATTCTATATAATACACTGTGCCAACTGTGGAGGTTATAAGAGAAGAAAGTCTCCATATTTCAGAAGTTCATCTACCCGACAGGTCATTCTGGAAGTCTATAATCACTTAGGGAGCAAGAACTAAGATAGAGAGTACCTGTAATTGAAAGAGGTGTCATATCCTGGGGGAGAGATCATTGCCTTTCAGGGTGCTACAGGGGACAGGGGAACAGGACCGAAGTGGGAAATCAGGTAGGCAAGTGTGTACAAATACAGAGAATCCTTAAGAGGAGCTGGAACTGAGTCCAATATGTAGCTATTAGTCAGATGTGGCTAATTTAAGTTTATAAAAATTAAATAAAATTTAAAATTCAGCTCCTCAGGCACAATAGCTACATTTGAAGTGCTTAATAGCCGTATGTGGCTAGTGAGTGTCATATCCCAGCACAGGTATGGAGCTTTTCCATGACTACAGCAACTTGGACAGAATTTTTTCACACGTTTCTCACTTCCATTGCAATGTAAGACACTTGTGACTAACGTGACAGCGCTGAAGTTGTTTTTTTCTTTAATGAACACACCATTTAGCTAACAAGACTGAAAATTTTAGTTAGGATGGCTATTTTAAACATTTTGTATGGCTATATTTAGTGTATAAAGAGGGTTAAAGATTAGTTTTGTATCTAAAGCAGTAAAAATTTAAATTGCTGATTTATTAAATATATGGAGTAAGTACTTTTTAAGAATTAACCAAAGATTTGTGTTTAAAACATGTACTTTGAATCAATACATAGCTTTTATTACCTGACATGTATATGACCTTGACTAACTTGTGCTGTATTGATGAGCTGGCTGAGTAGGATTCTCCATGTTTAAGTCCTTTGATCCATGTTTCAGATATTTAAAAAATTGTATACCTTTTTTTAAAATTGAAGTTAAATCTGCATAAAATCAACCATTTAAAAATGAACAATTCAGTGGCATTTGTACATTCCTAGTGTGTTGTACAACCAGCACTTATATTTGTCCAAAATATTTTTATTACACCAAAAGGAAACCCATATTCATTAAGCATTTCCCCTTCCTTCCAGCTTCTGGCAGCCACCAGTCTGCTTTCTGTCTCTATGGATTTACCTGTTATGAATATTTCATATAAACGGAATAATACAATATGTGACCTTTTGTGTTTGTGTTGTATCACCGTGATGCAGTTTTGAGATCCAGATCTGTGTTAAATCATAGGCAGTACTGTTGGTTGGCTGTCTTGTAAAATCTTCATGTTTTAAAATTTGTAATAATGTACCTAATATTACAGGCAGTTCATTAATCTTCCTTTATCATATACTGTAGTATTAATTTTTCCTTTTAATTTGGGGTATGGCAGTTGCATTCATTGATACACTCTGACAACTTTACCACTTAAAAGAGTTGTTCCATTTTTAAATACTTGATAAGGATGTGTTTCTGAACATGGAGATTCCACCGAAAAATTTGAAACCATAATTTCATTCCTCAGGAGAATTTCTAACATCTTTCACTGGCAGATGTGAGCCATACAGGATGTGAGAAATCAAGCCCTAACGGTCATCTGTTTGTTAACCATGAACAAATGACTTTGAACCTAGGAGAATTCTAAGCCCAAGCTCATTAGTAGCCGGTAAAATCTGTATCTCATAGGCATTATGAATAATACCAGAGTAGAATGAATAAGGGTTGTTTGTGCATGTGTGAAGACTGGGCACAATTATATTGACTTCAAATGTAAAGACTATCTTGCTATGTATAATGTGATTTTTCTGGTTCATTTCAAAAACATCAGTTCATGGATGTGACTGGCATTGTCATTAGCTTTATATGATGTGATCCATGGTCTGAATGTTTCATAGAAAGCCGCCTTTTTTTTTTTTTTTTTTTTTTTTTTAGACGGAGTCTCACTTTGTTGCCCAGGCTAGAGTGAGTGCCGTGGCATCAGCCTAGCTCACAGCAACCTCAGACTCCTGGGCTCAAGCAATCCTGCTGCTTCAGCCTCCCGAGTAGCTGGGACTACAGGCATGCGCCACCATGACCGGCTAATTTTTTCTATATATATTAGTTGGCCAATTAATTTCTTTCTATTTATAGTAGAGACGGGGTCTTGCTCTTGCTCAGGCTGGTTTCGAACTCCTGACCTCGAGCAATCCGCCCGCCTCAGCCTCCCAGAGTGCTAGGATTACAGGCGTGAGCCACTGCGCCCTGCTAGAAAGCCTTCTTTACCATGGGAAACCATGGTTAACTTATTTCGGGATCCTTTAATATCATTAGTATGTGCATATTAAGCACTTCATTGTTTTTGGTCTTTATTTATTTTTATTGTTATTATTTTGAGCCAGAGTCTCACTCTGTTGCCTGGGCTAGGGCGCCGTGGCGTCAGCCTAGCTCACAGCAACCTCAAACTCCTGGCTCAGGCGATCCTCCTGCCTCAGCCTCCCAAGGAGCTGGGACTACAGGCATGTGCCACCATGCCCGGCTAATTTTTTCTATATATTTTAAGTTGTCCAGCTAATTTCTTTCTATTTTTTGAGCAGAGACAGGGTCTTGCTCTTGCTCAGGCTGGTCTCGAACTCTTGAACTCAATCCGCCTGCCTTGGCCTCCCAGAGTGCTAGGATTACAGGCATGAGACACCTCGCCCAGCCTATTTTTGGTGTTTGACACAGTCTTTGCCTTTGTAACCTTTACAGTCTTAAGACAAATGTTATAAATTGTAGAGTGTTTTGAAAAATAAAAAAAATGTGAACAGATTTTCATTGTGCTGCGTTATGCAGCCATGGAGATGGTCTCATGACAGATGTACCTGTCTTGAGAAGTGTCTTACAACCTTATGCATGTATTGTGTACAGATAGTCCTCAACTTAGGATGGTTCAACTTGAGATTTTTTTCAACTGTATGATGGTGTGAGAGCAATATGCATTTAGTAGAAACCATACTTTGAATCCTGATCTTTTCCTGGGCTAGTAATAAGCAGTATGGTACTCTTCTTGTGATGCTGGGCAGCGGCTGATAGCTACTCATAGTTTACCATGTAGTGTGTTGCCAGCTGATTGTTCTGAGCATGTTTAAGGTAGGCTAGGCTAAGCTATGATGTTCAGTAGGTTAGGTGTTATTAAATGTATTTTCGACTTTTCAGTTTACAGTGGATTTATTGGGATGTAATTCATAAATTGAGGAGCATCTGTATTATTAATCTAAGAGTGGGTGCTAGGAACTAGGTGGTCAAGTGTAAGTACTGTTTGGTTTGGAAAGTTCAGTTACAGTTAGAGATGTCTCAGGTGGTTGAGAGAAGCCCCACCATACCATCTTGCTTGCCCTTTTCTCATCAGGGACAGGAAACTACTTTCCTTAGCACTTCATGCTGTTGAAGATAGGACCCAAAACACCTTTGTTTGACTCTTATAGGTGTTAATACTTTCTGGGTAGTGATTTTATTTTTATTTTTTTTTTTATTTTTTTATTTTTTTTTTGAGACAGAGTCTCGCTTTGTTGCCTAGGCTAGAGTGAGTGCCGTGGCGTCAGCCTAGCTCACAGCAACCTCAAACTCCTGGGCTCAAGCAATCCTGCTGCCTCAGCCTCCCAAGTAGCTGGGACTACAGGCATGTGCCACCATGCCCAGCTAATTTTTTCTATATATATTAGTTGGCCAATTAGTTTCTTTCTATTTATAGTAGAGACGGGGTCTCGCTCTTGCTCAGGCTGGTTTTGAACTCCTGACCTTGAGCAATCCGCCCGCCTCAGCCTCCCAAAGTGCTAGGATTACAGGTGTGAGCCACTGTGCCCAGCCTTATTTTTATTTTTATTTTTTTTGAGACAGAGTCTCACTTTTGTTGCCCAGGCTAGAGTGCCATGGCATCAGCTCACAGCAGCCTCAAACTCTGTTGGGCTCAAGTGATCCTCCTGCCTCAGCCTCCCAAATAGCTGGGTATACAGGCATGCACCACCATGCCTGGGTAATATTTTTTTTATGTACATATATGTTTAGTTGGCCAATTAATTCCTTTTTATTTATAGTAGAGACAGAGTCTCGCTCTTGCTCAGGCTGGTTTTGAACTCCTGACCTTGAGCAATCCACCTGCTCGGCCTCCCAGAGTGCTAGGATTGCATGTGTGAGCCACAGCGCCTGGCCTGAGTAGTGATATTAAAGTAGAATTTTGTAGGTTATAAATTCATTATTCTTTTCTTTCTTCTTCTTTTTTTTTTTTTTTTTTTTTTAACAGAGTCTCACTCTGTTGCCTGGGCTAGAATGCGGTGGCGTCAGCTTAGCTCACAGCAACCTCAAATTCCTGGGCTCATGCGATCTTCCTGCCTAAGCCTCCCGAATTGCTGGGACTATAAGCACGTACCACTGCGCCTAGCTAATTTTTTCTGTTTTTAGTTGTTTGGCTAATTTCTTTCTGTTTATAGTAGAGATGGCGTCTTGCTCTTGCTCAGGCTGGTCTCGAACTCTTGAGTTCAAGCAGTCTCTCCGCCTCTGCTTCCCAAAGTGCTAGGATTACAGGCATGAGCCACTGCACCCAGCCTAAATTCACTATTTTTTATTACTTACTGTGCATGATTCATGGGACTTCAAACTCTTTGGTATCTTTCTATATCTTGAAGAAACAAGGGCCTTTTCTTACTGGAGTATCATTTAGGTTTACTCAGGTATAAAAAACAGACTTATATATTTGAGTGTTAGTATGTAGTTCTCTTACGTCTCTTCCAGTGATGTCATTAGTAGATTTGCAGTGTGATAGCTGTGGAAGGTGGATTGTTGGTTCATCTTAGAGTTCTAGTATAGGACAAAACCGGCATCATTGGAATCACCTTCTTTGCAGGTGTTTTAAGGGCCTTTTATGTGTTTCAGGACTTTATACAAATGCCATTTATCTTATTGGTATCAAATTTAATTTATTCAGAGATCTTGATAACATATATGACTGGATTTTTTTTTTTTTTTTTTTTTTTTTTTTTTTGAGACAGAGTCTCACTTTCTTGCCCAGGCTAGAGTGAGTGCCGTGGTGTCAGCCTAGCTCACAGCAACCTCAAACTCCTGGGCTCAAGCGATCCTCCTGCCTCAGCCTCCTGAGTAGCTGGGACTACAGGCATGCGCCACCATGCCCGGCTGATTTTTTTTTTTATATTATATATATTAGTTGGCCAATTAATTTCTTTCTATTTTTATGGTAGAGACGAGGTCTCGCTCAGGCTGGTTTTGAACTCCTGACCTTGAGCTATCCGCCCGCCTCAGCCTCCCAGAGTGCTAGGATGACAGGCGTGAGCCACCGCGCCCGGCTATGACTGGATTTTTATATAGAGCTTAATCATAGCCTTTTTGGGCTAGAGAGTTATCAAGAGAGAATCTAGGAAAGTAGATGAGTATTGAGCAAAATCTCACTAGCTTGATCTGGGCTGGGCTGTAGATTATGAAGAAAAGATTTATACAGCAAATAAGAGAATAAGCAGGCTTTTATGAATACATTTTAATTACTGAAAATGTTTTAACATCAGCTGTAACTGGTAGAATTTTGAAAAGTAGGTTAAAAAGAGACTTCTAATTTGAAGAACTGAGTTAGCTGCCATCTATCTAAATTATTGAGGCTAGTGTGTTATTGAATTTCTGTTTTTTACTGTATACTAAAAGTGAAACAGCTATATGAGTCTCAATTTTTAATAGAACTTATTTCTATTAAACAGCACCTGTGGAATCCTCTCAAGAGGAACATTCGTTGTGTGAAGGTAATTTTTTATGATACACTCTTTGAAAGTCTAATTGTGAAAACATTAAGTTGTCTATGGTTTGTAGAGCTAGGTATTGTTTTGTAAATATATATTATATCAATCTCTTGTCTAGGTTCAAATTCAGCCGTTAGCATGGAACTTTCAGAACCTGTTGGTAAGAAAATTTCTGACCATATTAATACAGTAATATGAAACTCTTTCACTCTCAAGATTTAAGGTGCAAATGTAAGTGTTGTGATTATTGTAATGCCTACATTTAAGACACATTGAGTCTTTGCTATTAGTATTTAGAAAGCAGAACTAATTGGGCATTGACACTGCCTTGGTAAACTTAGTGATTACAAATAGAATTGAGTGGAGGAATGCTAAAGTCAACTTAAATACTTGTTCCTATTTACTTTGTGAAAAATTTCCTTCCTTTTTGTAACTTTATTCTTAAGGGTTTCACGTTCACAAAATGGTTATTAAAGTTGATACCAAAGTTTTATTACTTAAAGAGGAAAAGGAAAATACCTTCTAAATCCTTTTACACCTTTTCTGTGTTCTGATTTTAGACTTGACTTCCTCCCCACTCCCGACTGTCAGGGAATCCTGACACTGCAATAACTGGGCTGTTGGGAATGTTAGATCTCGTTTACATTTTGCTAGTCCTTATGAAAATGAAGCTTTGCTAAAATAGCAATCTCGCATAGTCTTTGAGTCAGAGCTTTCTGATCCAGTACTAGCAGTGGGGCCAGCCTGATGGCTATTACCCATTTCTGTTGTGAAAGAGATTTTCCTGCTTATTTGTCACTGGACATTAGGAACTGGAACTATATATGCAAAGTTCCAATTGTTGTTTTAAAGCTTGTGTATTTTAAAAATATTGATTATAAGTCTTTTTCAGAATATTAAGTTCAAATTTCTTACTTCAGTAGAAAATGGAGAGACAGAAATGTCCCCAGAAGAATCATGGGAGCACAAAGAAGAAATAAGTGAAGTAGAGCCTGGGGGTGGTTCCTTGGGAGATGGAAGGCCACCAGAGGAAAGTGCCCATGAAATGATGGAGGAGGAAGAGGAAATACCAAAACCTAAATCTGTGGTTGCACCACCAGGTGCTCCTAAAAAAGAACATGTAAATGTAGTATTCATTGGGCATGTAGGTAAGTAGCACCCGGCCATTATAAGAAATGACCAAAGTTACTGGATACATCAAATAGAACTTCTTTTTTTTTATATATATATTTAAATTTTATTTACTTTCTTTTCTTTTTTTATTTTTGTGTTTCTTTGCCCAAAATGTCAATACTAGTGAGGTTGACAAATAGAACTTCTTTAGCTATTTGGAGATGGTTGATGAAACTGAACTGAACTAATTAATGTATTAATTAATTTTTTTTTTTTTTTTTTTTTTTTTTTGAGACAGAGTCTCACTCTGTTGCCTGGGCTAGAGTGCAGTGGCGTCAGCCTAGCTCACAGCAACCTCAAACTCCTGGGCTCAAGTAATCCTTCTGCCTCAGCCTCCTGAGTAGCTGGGACTACAGGCATGCACCACCATGCTCAGCTAATTTTTTCTGTATATTTTTAGTTGGCCAATTAATTTTGTTCTATTTTTTTTAGTAGAGATGGAGTCTCGCTTTTGCTTGTGCTGGTTTTGAACTCCTCACCTTGCGTGATCCACCCGCCTGGGCCTCCCAGAGTGCTAGGATTACTGAACTGAATTAATTTAAAATGCCTTGATTTTTAATTTGCTACATTATTTTTTAGCTGGTAAAACATTGCAAGTGCTTTTGTGCTTTTTTTTTTTTTTTTTTTTTTTTTGAGACAATCTCTCTTTGTTGCCTGGGGTAGAGTGCCCTGGCATCAGCCTAGCTCACAGCAACCTCACACTCCTAGGCTTAAGCGATTCTCCTGCCTAAACCTTCCAGTAGCTGGGACTACAGGTGTGAGCCACTACACCTGGCTGATTTTTTCTATTTTTAGTAGAGACAGGGCCTTGCTCTTGCTCAGGCTGGTTTTGAACTCCTGACCTTGAGCAATCCACCTGCCTCGGCCTCCCAGAGTGCTAGGATTACAGGCATGAGCCACTGCAATGGGCCCAAGTACTTTGTTCTTGAAGTTTGGACAAATGAACAATTTTGTAATGACATAGAAGTTGGAAGAAAATAAGCTTCAGTATATTTGTATGAAATATATATACATGTATGTATGCTTATACATGTATATAATGTCTATAGGTCCCTGATGATGGTTCAGCATAGTATATCAATATCTTAGAACGCAATGTGCCTTTTTTATGTGAACTTGTGTTACTTATTAATTAATTAACCTTACTAGGTAGTTTATTTTTATGTGAAGTAAGAAATTAATAACTTGGAGTAACTTCTGAGTGCTTGCCAGGTTGCTGGTTTGGCAAAAAACCTATTTAATTTACTCAGGTATTTTCTAATTATCCGACCTATACCCAAAATTGATAGAAGAAAATGTAGAATTATGTGCCTTTTATTTCTTCTATCTCTGCCTTCCCCCAAATGTGGAACACTATATTCCTTTTTTAGTAGCAAGAACCCGCTTGGAATTTATAAAGGAACATGTACCCTATTTGTTAACAGTGACTACCTGTATGTAGTTCACAGCTGTCTAGATACTTTTGCTCCCCTCCAAAGATCCCTTGGGTAATTTATATTTGGTGCTGCTGTGCTTGATAGCGGAAGGTCAGGGAGCAATCTGTTCAGAAATTCTTTTCTTCTTTGACAGTAAAGTGTTTCTAAGTCATTGAGCTATGGGGAGTCTTGGCAGCCTCCTTTTCCAAAGGAGAGGATACTAACTAGAGTTTATACCCCAAATTCCTATTACAGTTTAGTTGCTTTTGCAAGATTTAATTATATATGCTAAAGGATGTTCTTAGTTGTGTTTGCATATGTAGCTGTTGGTTTTTGTATTTAACCTATGGCTTGCATGTTGATGTTACTTTTAGATGCTGGCAAGTCAACCATTGGAGGACAAATAATGTAAGTCTGTATCTTTTGTTAAATAATAGAGTTAATTTGATTGAATGAAGTTTAGGTATTGTAAACATTCATTCAGTCATACAAAGGGGATAAAACAGTGCCTCCTGCATAAGTTAAGAAAAAAATTATTTTAAGAGGCAGGGTCTTCACCATGTTATCCAGGCTGGTCTCCAGCTCCTGGCCTCAAGTAATCCTCCCACCTCAGCCTCCCAAAGTGCTGGGATTACAGGCATGAGCCACCAGACTCTCACGGATCATTGATTAAATGTGTTTCTGAAAGTTTGTTTCTTTTTTTAAATAAAAATGAATACAGACCCTACTTTATGGGAAATCTTGGTCCTCTTTGAATATAATTTACTTGGGAATAATGAAAACCAGCTCTTGAATCTGGTGAATCTGGAACTGTTCTTTCCTCATTCATCAGCTCCTTAAAATTATGTGAATTTAACAAAAGGCAAATAGTCTGGCTGACATGCTAAAGTAATTTTTTGTCATATTATAGAAGCTACCTAGGTATGAAATCACCATGGCTGGCCTTGAGTAATGCACTCTAGTGTTGATGAATCTTTTATAATTAAAAGGTCCTATTTTTTTTTTTTTTTTTTAAGACAGAGTCTCACTCTGTTGCCCTGGCTAGAGTGCCATGATGTCAGCCTAGCTCACAGCAACCTCAAACTCAGGCGATCCTACTGCCTCAGCCTACCAAGTAGCTGGGACTACAGACATATGACATCATGCCCGGCTAATTTTTTTCTATATGTTTTTAGTTGGCCAATTAATTTCTTTCTATTTTTTTAAAATTTTAATTAATTTGAATCACATTTTATTTCTTTTTATTTCTTCCTGTAACTTCTCTTATTGTCTCATCTTTCTATTTTTTTTAGTAGAGACAGGGTCTTGCTCTTGCTCTGGCTGGTTTTGAACTCCTGACCTTGAGCTATCCACCTGCCTCAGCCTCCCTGAGTGCTAGGATTATAGGCGTGAGCTGGCCAGGTCCTAAATTTTTGTTGTTGTTTTTGTTGTTTGTTTTTCTGTTTGTTTTGAGACAGAGTGTAGCTTTGTTGCCCAGGCTAGAGTGAGTGCCATGGTTTCAGCCTAGCTCACAGCAACCTCAAACTCCTGGGCTCAAGCGATCCTTCTGCCTCAGCCTCCCGAATAGCTGGGACTATAGGCATGCGCCACCATGCCTGGCTAATTTTTTCTATATATATTACTTGGCCAATTAATTTCCTTCTATTTTTAGTAGAGACGTGGTCTCACTCTTGCTCAGACTGGTACTGAACTCATGACCTAGAGTGATCCACCTGCCTCGGCCTCTCAGAGTGCTAGGATTATAGGTGTGCCCAGCCTTCCACATTGCATTTAGTTAGTTTAGTTCCTTAGTTTCCTCCAATCTGTGACATTTCCTCAAACTTTCCTTATCTTTCATGACTTTAGTAGGTTAAAAGTGCTATTCTTCAATTTTGGTTTGACTAATGTTTTCTCACAATTGGATGAGATTCTGCATTTTGGACAATAGCTTCACAGAAGATACGTTGGGTTATTTTCAGTGCATCATTCTGGGGGTCCTTGATGTCAGTCCTGTTTTACTAATTCAATATGTTTTTACCTATTACTGGTAATGTTAGCCATGATTACTTGGTTAAGGTGTTGTCTGTCAGGATTCTCTACTACTATAAAGTTATTTCTTTGCTTTATCTGGTAATTTGAGACTGTGCAAATATCATTTTTCCACTTAAACTCTCCACAATTTTAGCATTCACCAGTGGTGCATTTACTTTAAAGTAGCTGTTTTCTGGAGTTGAAATTCTCCTCAAGAGCTTTAAAGTTTTCCTGACTACACTGAGTACTTTGTGAGTAATTGTTTACTTATTTTTTTCTTTGAATGTTTTCAGGTATTTGACTGGAATGGTTGACAAAAGGACACTTGAAAAGTATGAAAGAGAAGCTAAAGAAAAAAACAGAGAAACTTGGTATAGTAAACTTTCATGACACTATAAATTACTTTTAAAGAAATGAAGCCCACTTAATGCTTTTATAGTCTACTAAAATGTAAATTCTTGAGGTCTAAAATGGTATCATAATAAAGACAAGTTTTGCTTCCCCCTCATAATACACAGTAGATCAGTTCCTAATGATATAATGACTTAGAGGAAATTTGGAAACGATCCAAACATCTGGTAATAGACTTGTTGAAGAAATTATAAACCATCCATTTTATTAGGTCATATAACCATTTAAACATTACATTTATAGAATTTATAATAGCCAGCAATAGGACTTATGTTACAATGGTATTTGGGGAGAAAGCAGAAACATAATTATAGTTAGGATATGACCATTGTGTAAATAAATGCTGAAAAGAAAAAAGAATGGAAGGAATTATTGACAGTGGTTGCCTTTTGATGATGAGAAAATAAGGGTCTTTTTTCTGCTTTCTTTTTTTTTTTTTTTTTTTGAGACAGAGTTTCACTCTGTTGCCCTGGCTAGAGTGCTGTGGCATCAGCCTAGATACAACACTTAAAGTGAAAACTTTATAGTTCATAGTCATTTATTTTTATGGAGGAAGAAAAAACTTAGGGTTCAGTTTATTTATTTATTTTTTTTGAGACAGAGTCTCACTTTGTTGCCCAGGCTAGAGTAAGTGCCTTGGTGTCAGCCTAGCTCACAGCAACCTCAAACTCATGGGCTCAGGCAATCCTCCTCCCTCAGCCTCCCGAGTAGCTGGGACTACAAGCATGCGCCACCATGCCCGGCTAATTTTTTGTATATGTATTAGTTGGTAAATGAATTTCTTTCTATTTATAGTAGAGACGGGGTCTCGCTCTTGCTCAGGCTGGTTTTGAACTCCTGACCTCGAGCAATCCACTTGCCTCGGCCTCCGAAAGTGCTAGGATTACAGGCGTGAGCTGCTGCGCCCGGCCTCATTTTATTTTTAAAAAGTTAGCAAGCCTTATCTCAATGGGACTTTGACAGTCATTTTCTAAAAATAAAATTGTATTATCCTATATTAAGGGAGAAAAGATCCTAGTAAGTGTTATAGTAAAAAATGGAGTATACTGTGTGAAATATGGATGAAATTAATGTCTACTATTAATAGATGGTTTGAACTTATTTATAATTTTTTACTTGTCAAGTAATATTGAAGTAATTTTTAGCGAGTAACCAGTGCTCCCACATGGTGGGTTAGCAGCCTTCACTTTGGAAAAATATCCATAGACAGCTATTTGTGTTATCTTTTGTGCCAGATGATTGTAAAAATGAAATATAAAGGAGCTCATTATTACTTAATTCACAGTGATATTGGAATTACTACTAAGTAGAATTTCTGTGTATGCTGTCAGCTTGTCATAATATTTGCTTATATTGGCTTATAATTTACTATAGATATATATAAAAGCTCCAAGTGTTTGAATCACAGTAATACAAGTTTTATTCTTTTAATTTTCATTTCACTAATCCTGTTCATGATTTAGATTGTGTATGATGGATATAAAGCTGGATGTTACCAGTTATACCTTTAATGGTAGAAGAACATCTTAAAAACTCTTATGTTCTTAGCAGTATTATTCTTATTTTAAAAATTATTTCAGGTACTTGTCTTGGGCCTTAGATACAAATCAGGAAGAACGAGACAAGGGTAAAACAGTAGAAGTGGGTCGTGCCTATTTTGAAACCGAAAAGAAGCATTTCACAATTCTAGATGCCCCCGGCCACAAGAGTTTTGTCCCAAATATGATTGGTGGTGCCTCTCAAGCTGATTTGGCTGTGCTGGTAAGGACATTTCCAATCCATCTGTGTACTTGTTAGCAGTCCAGCTTATCTCTTCAGTATTTGAATTTAGGTTGAAGTGAATTATATTGGTGTACACAGTCACAACTTGCATTTTGTCACAATCTGCTCATGAAATCTTTTTTTTTTTTTTTTTTTTTTTTTTTTTTTTTTTTTTTTTTTTTTTTTTTTTTTGAGACAGAGTCTCACTTTTGTTGTCCAGGCTAGAGTGAGTGCCGTGGCGTCAGCCTAGCTCACAGCAACCTCAAACTCCTGGGCTCGAGTGATCCTTCTGCCTCAGCCTCCCGAGTAGCTGGGACTACAGGCATGCGCCACCATGCCCGGCTAGTTTTTTTTTTTATATATATATATATCAGTTGGTCAATTAATTTCTTTCTATTTATAGTAGAGACGGGGTCTCGCTCTTGCTCAGGCTGGTTTTGAACTCCTGACCTTGAGCAATCCGCCCGCCTCGGCCTCCCAAGAGCTAGGATTACAGGCGTGAGCCACAGCGCCCGGCCTAATCTTTATAATTTGATTTACTTCTGAAAATATGGTTCACTTTTTCTCTCCCATTGTTATTATCTATAAGTGTGTCAGAACTTAGTGTCTATCAAATGCCAAGGCCACTGATAGGCACAGTGGGTAAAAAATGAGTAACAAACGATCTGTTTCTTAAGGCCTTCAGTCATTTTGTGATTTTGACAATGTACTGGCACTGGATTACATAAACCTTTTTTTTTTTTTGTAGTTATACTGGCCAGAAAATATTTCAATTATAAAATATATAGGCATCCTAGATTTTGGGAATTTGGGGTGTTGAAAGAAACTTTCCACAATCTTAAACCAACTAGACATTGTTTGATTTGTGACATTCAGAAGCATATACATCGTAACTCGGTTACTTCTATTTTCTTGCAAAAAACTTGTGATATAACTGAAAGAAAAGATGTTTTACTGCTAGAAGGATAGATCCAATATGTAAGAGTAACCTATTTCATTGCTTGGAATTAGGTAATCTCAGCCAGGAAAGGAGAGTTTGAAACTGGATTTGAAAAAGGAGGACAGACAAGAGAACATGCAATGTTGGCAAAGACAGCAGGTGTAAAACACTTAATTGTGCTCATTAATAAGATGGATGATCCAACAGTAAATTGGAGCAATGAGAGGTAGGCTTAGATGTATTACTGTTATTTTATAGACATGTGAGTGGAATTAAGGATGATTTTGTTATTGTATGCCTTTTCTCTAGGGTTTTTCTTCTTCTTTTTCTTTTGAGACATAGTGTGGCTCTGTTCCCCAGGCTAGAATGCAGTGGTGTCAGCCTAGCTCACAGCAACCTCAAACTCCTGGGCTCAAGCAATCCTTCTGCCTCAGCCTCCCAAGTAGCTGGGACTACAGGCATATCCCACCATGCCTGGCTAATTTTTTCTATATATATTTTTAGTTGTCCAGATAATTTCTATCTATTTTTAGTAGAGACAGGGTCTCGCTCTTGCTCAGGCTGGTCTTGAATTCCTGACCTTGAGCGATCCTCTCGACTCGGCCTCCCAGAGTGCTAGGATTACTCTAGCACTAGAGCCACCGCACCCGGCCTCTTTAGGGTTTTTCTAAACCTTAATTTCTTTACTCATGAAACTAGAGTCTGTTTGGTTTACATTATAATTGAGTTATTTATAAATATTCATAGATATGAAGAATGTAAAGAGAAACTGGTGCCATTTTTGAAAAAAGTTGGCTTCAATCCCAAAAAGGACATTCACTTTATGCCCTGCTCAGGACTGACTGGAGCAAATCTCAAAGAGCAATCAGAGTTCTGCCCTTGGTACATGTAAGTAACCTTTTCTTTCTTAAAAAGAAAAATCTCTTTGTAAGTAATTTAAGAAAATTTTGACAGTAACCTTGGCTTTAAAAGTAGCAAGAACTTTGCCCCTTTTAAACTGGGTTGTCTTTTTGTTACGAGTTATAAGAGTTCTTTTTGTACAGGATGCAAGCCCCTCATCAGATACATGATTAGCAAATATTTTCTCTCATTCCATGGATTGCCCTTTTCACATTCTTTTTTTTTTTTTGAGACAGAGTCTCCCTTTGTTGCCCAGACTAGAGTGAGTGCTGTGGCATCAGCTGAGCTCACAGCAACCTCAAACTCCTGGGCTCAAGCAATCCTGGTGCCTCAGCCTCCCGAGTAGCTGGGACTACAGGCATGCGCCACCATGCCTGGCTAATTTTTTCTATATATATTAGTTGGCCAATTAATTTCTTTCTTTTTTTTTTTGTCTGTGTTCTTTTGTTTTGTTTTTTGTGTTTTTTTTTTTTTTTTTTTTTTGAGACAGAGTCTCGCTTTGTTGCCCTTGCTAGAGTGAGTGCCGTGGCGTCAGCCTAGCTCACAGCAATCTCAAACTCCTGGGCTCAAGCAATCCTGCTGCCTCAACCTCCCAAGTAGCTGGGACTATAGGCATGTGCCACCATGCCCGGCTAATTTTTTCAATATATATTAGTTGGCCAATTAATTTCTTTCTATTTATAGTAGAGATGGGGTCTCGATCTTGCTCTGGCTGGTTTCGAACTCCTGACCTCAAGCGATCTGCCCACCTCGGCCTCCCAAAGTGCTAGGATTACAGGCATGAGCCATTGCGCCTGGCCTTGATCATGTCCTTTGAGGCATAAGAGGTTTTAATTTTGATGAAGTCCAATTTATCTATTTTTCCCCTTTGGTTGATAGTTTGGTGTCATACCTAAGAAAACATAACCTGATGCAAAGTCATGAAGATTTGGCCCCGTGTTTTCTTCTAAGTGTGTTATAGTTTTAGCTTTTACATTTAGGTGTATGTTTTGTTTTGAGTAGATTTTTGTGTAAGGTATAAGGTAGGTGTCTAGGTTCATTTTATTTTTGCATATGGATGTCCAGTTGTTAGGCACAATTTGTTGAGAAGACTATTCTTTTTCCATTGAATTGGATTGGCACCTTCATTGAAAATCAAATGACCACAAATGTAAGAGTTTATTTCTGGACTGTTCAGTTCTCTTCTATAAATCTATATGTCTGTCCTGGGCTAGTATAACATCGCCTTGATTACAGAAGCTTTGAGGTTTGGAAATAATGAAGTGTAGTCTTCGGTTCCATTCTTTTTCAAGGTTGTTTTGGCTATTTTCAGTCCCTTAAATTTCCATATGAACATTAGGATCAGCTTGTAATTTCTGCAAAATAGGCAGTTGGGATTTTAATAATGCATTGACTCTGTAGATCAATTTGGGGAGCATAGACATTTTGAAAATAATAGGTCTCCCAAATCAAACAGTGTAGTTTGTTTTTGTTTTTTTTTGAGACAGGGTCTCACTCTGTTGCTCTGGTTAGAGTGCCATGGCATCAGCCTACCTCACAGCAACCTCAAACTCCTTGGCTTAAGCAATCTTCCTGCCTTACCCTCCCGAGTAGCTGGGACTACAGGCATGCGTCATCATGCCCGGCTAATTTTTTATATATATTTTTAGTTGTCCAGTTAATTTCTTTCCATTTCTTAGTAGAGACGGGGTCTTGCTGTTGTTCAGAATGGTCTCAAACTCCTGACCTTGAGCGATCTGCCAGTCTTGGCCTCCCAGAGTGCTAGGATTACAGGCGTGAGCCACCGCGCCCCGCCAACAGTGTAGTTTTTTGTTTTTTTTTTTTGAGACAGAGTCTCGCTTTGTTGTCCAGGCTAGAGTGAGTGCTGTGGCGTCAGCCTAGCTCACAGCAACCTCAAACTCCTGGGCTCGAGTGATCCTTCTGCCTCAGCCTCCCGAGTAGCTGGGACTACAGGCATGCGCCACCATGCCCGGCTAATTTTTTATATATATATCAGTTGGCCAATTAATTTCTTTCTATTTATAGTAGAGACGGGGTCTCGCTCTTGCTCAGGCTGGTTTTGAACTCCTGACCTTGAGCAATCCGCCCGCCTCGGCCTCCCAAGAGCTAGGATTACAGGCGTGAGCCACCGCGCCCGGCCGAACAGTGTAGTTTTAAAGGGGAAATTATCTTGCGGAATCTTGGTTTCAGAGCTGGAAAAGTCCATAAAGATTTATTACTGGAATATATGATTACAACATGTGAGCTACTTCTATGACATATTTTTCTAAATCTTAATACGTTTATGAGGAAGCCTTATACCAAGCTGAGATGAAATGGATAATAAATTGGTTAAATGATAAAGGTACATAGGTAGAATGGAAATATTGTTATAACCATGTTTTTTGTTTAAAGTTACACTTTTGTGACTTCTTTAACAATTTTGATATTTATGTTGACTTTTTAAAATGGATATTGTTATATTCTCAGCGGATTACCATTTATTCCATATCTGGATAATTTGCCAAACTTCAATAGATCAGTTGATGGACCAATCAGGCTGCCAATTGTGGATAAGTACAAGGTACCCTAATGTTAAAGAAATTGGGTTTTATGGGGGTGAGATCATTGTTTTGTGTTTTGTTTCTAATTATGAAACAACTTTATTAACAACATAACAAAGATGTCTTTTTTTATAATGTCTGCATATTAGTGGTTTAGATAGGCTATAATTTATTCAGCAAATTTATCAGCTGCTGTTTCCCAATGAGCCACTGGTCATTTCTTAGTGATAAACCCATACAAATGAAACTGCTGGGTTTAAAGGATTTTCATATAAAAGTTGATGGATTCTAAGTAGCCTTTCAAACATACTGTGCTAACGTATATTACCACCAGCAGCATGTGGGTATTAGTTTTACCATAGCTTCACCAACACTTGATGTTGGTCTTAAAAAGAAAAAAAAAGACTTCATTGTGTTTAACTGGATTTTCAGCTTTTTTTTTTTTTAAGTTTTGCAGTATCAATTTATGTAATGTTTCCGCCCCTTCCAATACTTTAGTCCTTCATTAACTTCATTCTAAGATTAACAAGTATTGTTTTTCCAATTTTACACCTTAGGAAACAGGATCAGAGATCAGGAGAATGTGAATTTTACAAACATTTCAGATCTTACAATGTAAAATTCTGTGTTTTCTGCACCAAACTTTCCTTTAAAATCTTAGGCATATTTAATCATTAATATATAATTATACAGATATGCTTACAGATGCTTATGACAAACTTTTATAGAGTGTTAATTCCCCTATATTTAAGTCGGCTGTTAGGCTCCATGATTAATTCCAACCATTCTACCACTGAGCTAATGATTTTCCTTTCTGAATAAGCCCCATAGAATTTCACTCTGGGCTGTTGAGCTGCTATAGAGCAGCAACAAAACTCTTAAACTTGATTTTTTTATGTTAAATTTCAACAGGACATGGGCACAGTGGTCCTGGGAAAGCTGGAATCAGGATCTATTTGTAAAGGCCAGCAGCTCGTGATGATGCCAAACAAGGTAAGAATTAGTTATATGCGCTTTCCCTTTTAGATTTTCTCTTGAAAATAGTAGCAAAGAGCCAGAACTTTGTAAAAGCACAGGGATTTCCTTAAAAGAAACTTAAGAAACTTAAAAGAATTAAAAGAAACTTAAAAGAATTAAAAGAAACTTAAGCGGTGGCTCACGGCTGTAGTCCTAGCACTCTGGGAGGCCAAGGCAGTCACATTGCTCAAGGTCAGGAGTTGTAAACCAGCCTAAGCAAGAGCAAGACCCCATCACTACTAAAAATAGAAGGGAATTAATTGGCCCTAAAAATATAGAAAAAATTAGCTGGGCATGGTGGCGCATGCCTGTAGTCCCAGCTACTTGGGAGGCTGAGGCAGAAGGATTGCTTGAGCCCAGGAGTTTGAGATTGCCATGAGCTAGGCTGACGCCACAGCACTCTAGCCCAGGAAACAGAGTGAGACTCTGTCTCAGAAGAAAAGAATGTATGGTGCTATTATTATTCAATGACAAATAAAGGGGTCTTAACACCACGTTAAGAGGTAAAAGATGCATCATGAAGAGACCACTAACCCCTTTTTTTTTTTTTTTTTTTTTTTTTTTTTGAGACAGAGTCTCGCTTTGTTGCCCAGGCTAGAGTGAGTGCCGTGGCGCCAGCCTAGCTCACAGCAACCTCAAACTCCTGGGCTCGAGTGATCCTTCTGCCTCAGCCTCCCAAGTAGCTGGGACTACAGGCATGTGCCACCATGCCCGGCTAATTTTTTATATATATATATCAGTTGGCCAATTAATTTCTTTCTATTTATAGTAGAGACGGGGTCTCGCTCTTGCTCAGGCTGGTTTTGAACTCCTGACCTTGAGCAATCCGCCCGCCTCGGCCTCCCAAGAGCTAGGATTACAGGCGTGAGCCACAGCGCCCGGCCACTAACCCCTTTTTTTATAGGCAAGTAAATAGAGATTTGGAATGGTAAAGTGACTTGCTTCAGTTAACAGTAAGAGCCGGCCATGATTAAATCGTTTTAATCATGATGTAGTAAGTGGTATGTGTGTATGTATAGTTAGGTTGGATACTACAAAATAATGAGTCTAAGCTATGCTCTTGATTTATTTAGAAAGCAGAGAGTTTGCCTTTATCCTAAATGGGTCTTAACTCTGTCTTATAATTTTTTGACCATTAATTTCATTAAAACATGCAGAATCACCATGAATCAGAATCACCATTACCTTGTGTTATTTCTTTCTTTTTTTTGAGACAGAGTCTCACTCTATTGCCCGGACTAGAGTGCCGTGGCGTCAGCTTAGCTCACAGCAACCTCAAACTCCTGGGCTTAAGCAATCCTCCTGCCTCAGCCTCCCGAGTAGCTGGGACTACAGGCATGAACCACCGTGCCCGGCTAATTTTTTCTATATATTTTTAGTTGGCCAATTAATTTCTTTCTATTTATAGTAGAGACGGGTCTCGGTCTTGCTCAGGCTGGTCTGGAACTCCTGACCTTGAGCGATCCTCCCGCCTCATCCTCTCAAAGTACTAGGATTACAGGTGTTAGGCACTGTAGTGTGCCTGGCCCCTTGTGTTATTTCTGATTGCTCAATTCCTGATATTTGCACATAACCTATTGCTAAGAAACTGTTACTGGTTTTCCAGAGAGGGCTTCTCTAACAGCTCGAAAAATGTTGCTTATGTAGGAACATAGACATGAATTATCAGGCCCTTCGGATATGAGAATTTACTTACCATGCTCATTCCAAGCCCAGTGAATTAGAAAAGGTTTCCATTGTCAATGTAATGTATAAGTATAATTGGTACCTTAGGAATTGGACATTGGGTTTTTGGATGTCTTATGCATGGGAGATTACAGTATTCTACCATAGCATCTTTCATCCAAAGTATTTATTGAGTCTCACTCCGTGGCCCCAGCTAGAATGCAGTGGTATCATCATAGCAACCTCAAACTCCTGGGCCCGAGCAGTCCTCCTCCCTCAGCCTCCCAAGTAGCTGTAACTACAGATGCGTGCCACCATACCCAGCTAATTCTTCTATTTTTAGTAGAGACAGGGTCTCAGTCTTGCTCAGGCTGGTCTGGAACTCCTGACCTCAAACAGTCCTTCTGCCTCAGCCTCCTAGAGTTCTAGGATTACAGGTGTGAGCCTGTAATGCCCGGCCTTGACTTTTAATTCTTTATTGAACAAGTATTCAGATTTTTTATTCTGTAATGCAGTGAATATGTCAGAAAACCTCCAATTTTGGTTTCTCTTAAAGCACAACGTGGAAGTTCTTGGAATACTTTCTGATGATGTAGAGACTGATACTGTAGCCCCAGGTGAAAACCTCAAAATCAGACTGAAAGGAATTGAAGAAGAGGAGATTCTTCCTGGATTCATACTTTGTGATATTAATAATCTTTGTCATTCTGGACGTACATTTGATGCCCAGGTAAACAAGTTATTGTAGTGGTCTTAGTGATTTTTGGTGTCTAAATGAAACTAGGACATTCCACTTAACCCATATTGGTGTGTAGAAAGGGAATTGAAATGGTATAAACCATTTTTATATTATAGCTGTGATATATGTATCTCATATACATAAGGTCTTCAAGATGGTACAAGTGCTATCTGGATAGGAAGTAGTACTCTTTGTAAGTTCCTTTTTATTTTTGATCTCCTGTTGATAAATTTATTATATCTAATATTTATTTTGACTAGAGTGCAGTTGCCTTGGAAGTCATGGTTTGTGTGCTTGTTCTAAGCAAATAAGTTTCTGGACAAAAAACTATATGTTTTCTCCCTGTTATTAGCAGTCTGACCTCCCTGGGAGAATGACAGTAAATGATTGGTATAGGTAACAGAATTTTTTTTTTTGAGACAGAGTCTCGCTTTGTTGCCCAGGCTAGAGTGAGTGCCATGGCGTCATCCTAGCTCACAGCAACCTCAAACTCCTGGCTCAAGCTATCCTCCTGCCTCAGCCTCCTGAGTAGCTGGGACTACAGGCATGCGCCACCATGCCCGGCTAATTTTTTCTATATATATTAGTTGGCCAATTAATTTGTTTCTATTTATAGTAGAGACTGGTCTCGCTCTTGCTCAGGGTGGTTTCGAACTCCTGACCTTGAGCAATCCGCCTGCCTCGGCCTCCCAGAGTGCTAGGATTACAGGTGTGAGCCACCACGCCTGGCTTAACAGAATTTTTGAGTTCTGTTAAAAGATATGACGATTAATCAAGTTAGATGTTGATGCCAGATGTAATGCTGTTTACTTTTACTGGACTTTGGATATTGAGAAGCAGAGCTGGAAGTATAGAGCTGGAAGTTTACATCTGGGTAACTTGTGAGCAGTAATGATTAGCTTAATTCCTTGGGGAATATAAAGGAAAAGCTTCCTTGTGTGGTTGTTTTATTTTTGTTTTTGAGATGGGGTCTTGCTGTGTTGCCCAGGCTGGACTCGAACAAACTCCTAGGGCTCAAGTGATCCTCCCATCTCAGCCTCCCAAGTAGCTAGGACTACAGGTGTGAGCCACAGGGCCTGGCTTGCCTGCTGTGTTTTTAAAGTTGATCAGGCACTTGCCAAGAAGATAAGTAGGGTATAGGATATTGAAATACATGCTTGAGATTAAGTAACTGTATCTATCCTGTGAACAAAATTAATGAGACCCATCACCTCTAACACAAAAATAACTTAAGTTGGTGTCCTACTGAGATGGTGAGTTACACTAATTCTTGTGATACTATATGGCACTTGACAATATTCAATTCTTTTTTACCCTAGGGATAAAGATAACATTTGTTTGTTTGTTTGACAGATAGTGATTATAGAGCACAAATCCATCATCTGCCCAGGGTATAATGCGGTGCTGCATATTCACACCTGTATTGAGGAAGTGGAAATAACAGTGAGTTTGTTTTAAGATAATTGGTTTGTTTATTTGGGTTTTAAGATTGTTTTATATCTTGATAATATTTGATCAGTAATAGTTATGCACTTTTATTTGTACTCCTATTCTTCCTACAGATTCTTGTATTTGGCATTATTCTGATCTTCTCATCCTCTTTTCTTGATTAGGCCTTAATCTGCTTGGTAGACAAAAAATCAGGAGAAAAAAGTAAGACTCGACCCCGTTTTGTGAAGCAAGATCAAGTATGCATTGCTCGTTTAAGGACAGCAGGGACCATCTGCCTTGAGACCTTTAAAGACTTCCCTCAGATGGGTCGTTTTACCTTAAGAGATGAGGGTAAGAATTTTAAATTAATGTCTAGTAGGATGCCTAGCTTTGGTAACCTTCATCATGAGTACAGCACACATTGCAACAAATTCAAAGAAATATATTCATAAGTGTTTGGCTGTATTGAAACACAGAATTATATATTTTAGCAATAATGCTAAATTTAATAATGCTCTATAATGAAGAGTAAATTTTAACATTTTGTGAGTAATGGGATTGCAGAGCAATTTTATTTACTAAGTAAGACATTTCTATGATAAAATCCTTTTGTGATATGTGTAGAGAATAGAGGAGATAAACTGATTAATATATTTTTTTAATGCCTAATTTTTCCGAGTTCTGATTTCATGTTCTTTGGTATGCATCCATTTCTGCCTATGTCTTGGTGATGCAGAACAACTGTAATTTTCCTTTCTTGGGGTCAGGAAATTCTTTGGTATAAAAACAAAATGATTGTTATGAAACATTTCCTTATGAATTAGTATCTCTAACTTTAAATAGCTAAGACTGTGGAAAACTTTAAGGTGCATAATCATTTATTTTTATGGAGGAAGAAGAAACTTAGGGTTCAGTTTACTTATTTATTTTTTTTGAGACAGAGTCTCGCTTTGTTACCCAGGCTAGAGTGAGTGCTGTGGCGTCAGCCTAGCTCACAGCAACCTCAAACTCCTAGGCTTAAGCAATCCTGCTGCCTCAGCCTCCCGAGTAGCTGGGACTACAGGCATGTGCCACCATGCCCGGCTAATTTTTTTTATATATATATTAGTTGGCCAATTAATTTCTTTCTATTTATAGTAGAGACGGGGTCTCTCTCTTGCTCAGGCTGGTTTCTAACTCTTGACCTCGAGCAATCCACCCGCCTCAGCCTCCCAGAGTGTTAGGATTACAGGCGTGAGCCACTGCGCCCGGCCTTAGGGTTCAGTTTAAATACAGAATAGTAAATTCACATGTTAGTTCTGATTCCATTTAGCAAAAATTTACTGTATTATCTTCTGAGTGTCAGGAACTGTGCTAAGCCCTATAACGTGCATGTAGTCCCTGAATCACCTTACTTCAAAGAAAACTGTATAAAGACAGTATTTGTTTTACTTTAAAGTTCTTACTCTAGCTGAATGCAGAAGCTAATGCCTGTAATTCCAGCTACTCCTGAGCCCAGAGGTTAGAGGCTATCCTGGGCAATAGAAAGACCCTGTCTCAAAAAAATAAAGTCCTTATCACAAAACTCTTATTCTTGTTAGTGAAATTGGTTATTGAGTTTATCCTATGAATATAACAAAATGATCATTTTGGTTACCAATCAGAAACAAATAAAAATCAGGCAGACAGAAGAAAATAATTTAAGGTAGCAGGAATTTTTAACCCCAGAATTATTTTTTCCTGAAACGTAACTTGACTTTTAGGTTTTTCACAAACTTTTAGGTTTTTTTTTTTTTTTTTTTTGAGACAGAGTCTCGCTTTGTTGCCCAGGCTAGAGCAGGTACCGTGGCGTGAGCCTAGCTCACAGCAACCTCAAACTCCTAGGCTTAAGCAATCCTGCTGCCTCAGCCTCCCGAGTAGCTGGGACTACAGGCATGTGCCACCATGCCCGGCTAATTTTTTCTATATATATTAGTTGGCCAATTAATTTCTTTCTATTTTATAGTAGAGACGGGGTCTTGCTCTTGCTCAGGTTGGTTTCAAACTCCGGACCTCGAGCAATCCGCCCGCCTCAGCCTCCCAGAGTGCTAGGATTACAGGCGTGAGCCACCGCGCCCGGCCAACTTTTAGGTTTTTATACCTTACAATCCATAGGATACTACTGGAAGGATATGTTCACTGGTTTGTAGTTCAGCAGTAATTGCTTATATCCTTTCAGTTGCTTAAGGATAGGTTTATGTTTTTAGCAGCTTTATTGAGCTACAACTTAGGTAATGTGAAATCTACCTATTTTAAGTATAATTCAATGAATTTTAGTATGGTTACAGAATAGTACAACCATTACCACATTCTGATTTTAGAACATTTAGAACACCTAAAAAGAAACTACATACCTATTTATAATCACTGTTTATTCCCACCCCAGCCCTAGGCAACCACTAATCTACTTTTTCTATTTGCCTTTTCTGGACTTTCCATAAATAGAATCATATAATAATGTGTGGTCCTTTGTGTCTAGTTTATTTCACTTGGCATGTTTTTTATGTTCAGCCATGTATCACGTGATTCCTTTTTATTGCTTAATAGTGTTCCATTATATACATACTCCATTTTGTTAGTCCAAGGATGGATTTTTTACATAGGGAATCATATTTCTTTTCCACCTCCTCCAAGTAAGACCCACTTACTATAAGAATACCTAATCGGAAATCATGGCTGTGGTGCTAAAAGCAGTTAATTGATAATTTTCATTGCAAAAATTTTTTTTGATTTAAAATAATAAGTTTTAATACTTTACAACATAGACTTGCTTTTAACTACTGAAAGGTTTTGTTTGTTTGTTTGTTTTTTAAAATTTCATTTCTAGGTAAGACCATTGCAATTGGAAAAGTTCTGAAACTGGTTCCAGAGAAAGACTAAGCATTTTCTTGATGACCCTGCACAATACTGTGAGGAAAATTGACTGCAAAAGCCTACTTCACACCGCCTTCTCTTATTTTCTGCCCATTGATAAACCTCTCCCCATATTTTGCAAAGAGAAAATTCACAGCAAAAGTCCACATTATGTCAGCTTTCTCATATTGAGAGCTCTGCTATGCCACTGTTGAATTTTTCCCCCCTTTCAAACTCTGCTTCCTTGGACAGATTTGGCAATAGCTTTGTAAGTGATGTGGACATAATTGCCTACAATAATGAAAACCTACAGGAATTTTTTTATTTTTCATTTTCCCCTTAGGCATATTTAGTAATTTTCCCCCAGGCAGATCATTCTGAGTGTGCGAGTGTGTGTGCACATGTTACAAAGACAACTACCATGTTAATAAAATATTCAATTTGAAATCCTTTTCGGTATCTGAATTGCTTTTGAATAGTGTTTTTTATCTGGATGTAACATTGTTGCATTAGCTTTTTAACTTTACCAAGTAATTGAATACATTTTATTACTTGGACTTTTCTAAACTCTTTCCCTACCCTCTCCTTTAAATGAGGCATTTACAATGTTCAAGTTTTTATTAAAGGAAAGGATTAGTTTGATCCCTTCTTTTGATGGTCAGTGCATACATACAATTGAATCCCTTTATCCAGCTGTGACACTGCTTTACTAGGTTTATCAGTTATTTTCTGCCAATTTATATTTTAACATGATTTCTTAAATACAGTAAATTGTAAAATAAAAGAACAGCATACTGTAGTTTTTATAAGTAAAGCTTAATGAAATTGTACCCCTACAAAAATTCTATTAACTCATTAAATTAGTGGAATTTACAATAAAGAAAGCATGTTAAGACCTGGCAAAAATGCCTCTTTTAGTATTTATAAGAGCTGCATGCATCTCGTAGGAAAACTGTATCTGTTGCAAGTGCCAGTTCTACAAGTACTCAGTTTATTCTTCTTATCAGTAACTTTAAAGGTTGAATGATCCTTGCTGGTTAATGCTAAATCTATCCAGCAACTAAATGAACACATATATAGAATCATCAGAATCTGCACAGACTCAAATTACCAGTGATAAATAGAATCAAGCACAGTATGAGTTTTATCTCAGTTATTTAAAATTGAGTTTTCTTAAGTATAAAGATCAAATTTGCTAACCATGATTTGGATGAACCACAGTGCAGCATTGTGGTGTTTTTTAGATTGAAGGGTGACTTTCTCCTGTAACTATCATGACTTTGAGATTTTTCATGAGAACTGGAAGAGACAATTTCTGGGTTTATCAGAAGCCCCATTGATGTTGAGTGTTGGCCATTTATCAAAGACTTGGCCTCTTTTAGATTGTGATTTATCTCTACATAAGATACTTTGTAGTTGTATATTTAATGACAAATCCCTTTCCCATAATCTTGCTCCTCAGAAAAGAAAAGCCTAGTCAGAGTGTATTTTTAGTTGTGAAACATAAAACTTAACCTAATAGTGTTTTCTTAACTATGGAATTCCCATTTGTTTCACGAATGAGGCTACATCTTATGGACAGAGCAAAGTTATTGTCCTGCAGCTTCTTTTAACTATACTTATGGCCATTAGATTGCATGAAATTTAAATAAATTTTATTATGTCTGCAAATTTCTGGGCTTTTATTTTTCTGGGAAATACGCGAGCTTTAAGCAAAACCGATTAGTTTCTTTTGTAGTTCTATGTTAATAACAAATAATAGCAATTGCTTGGATTTCGATATTTAAAAGTTCAAGAATCACTAAATTTTTTCCAAAGGTATTTCCCCTTTTAAATTGAACACATTTTTAAAAAAACTATGTTTGCTATTAAAATATTTACCTGTTAGAATATTATGTACATGTTGCCAAGACTCTTAAGTAAAACAACGTGGATATCAACTGTGAAGGGCTTACCTCTTAAAAAGCAACAGATAATAAATAAAAATACAAAAGTAATTATAAAAATTACATTGGATTCTTGCACATTTGCAAGATTAGATTCAGAAGAAATTCCAATGTTAAAGTTAATCAACACCATACATTTTATGGACTTTAAAATTGAGAAGCGTTCCTGCTTAAAGGTGATACATTTAAACTCCTGGTTACACTGGCTAGTCATCTGAATAAGGAAATAAGTCTGAGATGAATTGGCAACATGGGAGATGTTGGACCTTTAAAGAGCAATAGAAATTCCTGTGTTGTCATTCTGATTTCTGCAAGTACAAATGTGTTTATATGCTCGACAATGCAAAATAGGCTAGCTGACTGCATATTTAGGGTATTACAGACCTAAATATTTTTTTCTCTATCATAGATATGTTTGAATCATGATTTTCTTTGTATCTTTCACATTGATGTTCTTTATACAGCTTTCATGCTAGGTTATTTAATTAGTTTTTTAAATTAATAAAGTGAATTTAAGAAATAATTGAAATACACTAATGTAATTGCCATTTTAAACCCATATTTCTTAACTTTGGGAGAAGGGAAAATATAGCATTTATTTGTTTTTAATTTACAAAATGAACTTATCCAGTGAAAAATCTATGTAAAGTCAAACCAAAAGAGTTGGACCGCATGTATATTATCATGAAATTAAGTGACAAATAGTAAAGTGTTCTTGAATAATTAAGCCCATGTATATTTTGTTTTGAATTAGACTTGGGATATGTGGTAATTGAATGTAAAAATTTTGTAAGCTGTAATAGTACAGGTTGTTCACTGTAACGAGTTAACTCCTACTTGTCTGCTGGTTATATAAACTACAAGAACTTTTACAATATGGGACTTTGAACTGTGATGCAGTTGAACAATTACTGGCATCCTCTCAGCTGAAGTGCTACAAATATTTTGGGTCATTTTTGCAATCAGATGCAGTTTTGCAACCCAAGAAAAAGTTGAACCTATCATCAAAAAACTGCTCCCAAGATGAACTTTGGAAAAAAAATCAGCTAAACTCCCCCAGCAATCCTCAAGAACACTATTTATGACTGTAACAACTCCTGGATCTTTGATGACTATTATACATGAGAGCAGCCTAGCACCTTTCCTTACTGGCATGGAATTCTTCACGGACTACTACTTGATGGATTCAAGTGAAGCTTGATGGATTCAATGAGCTAGCTTCATTGCTTTGGGTAGGGATTTAAGGTATTTGAGGGACAAATACGCAGTTTTGATTATAGCTCTTAACATCAGGCAACTTTCTACCTTTAAACTCTTTGTGAAAATTCTGGATATAGCACCTAGCTCTGACTGTAGGATGATTAAATGTTAATTCAGTGTTGGCCTACCTTATCAGAATAAACTGTGCCATTAATCCTCTCACAGATGTGTAAGGTAGATAGCAATCAACTGGACTTGGGGAATGATTATCTGTCTCCAAATAATATGGCTTTTATTTCTTCCAGTTAACTTTTTCAGTGATTGTAACAGATCAAATACATTCTGATACCCATCTAATACATTAATGATCTTGTTTCTTTCTTTAGAGATCTTGCCATGGCAGCAACTTGTTAAATAAGTGTAATTTTGTATGCACAACTCAAAAGACTTAATAGATTTAAATGTAGTAGTCAATTGGTTATATTAGATTTCATAGTAAATGGAATAGGAAGTGGTTTTATTTTCCAATAGTAGTTGAGTGGATTCCATTGAACCAATTTATTGCCAGAATTCAGATAGGGTAGATTTGGTTCAACTTTTGGTGATTTTGGCTCTAGGATATTCTTATCAATATCCTAGAACTTCCTGAGTCTTCCCTTCAATAAATACAGTTATCAACATACCTCTAATCCTATGCTTCCTTGAAACAGTAATATGCTAGCTGAATTGTTTAATAAGGATTATTATAAGGGCCTAGAGTTGTGGGAGTGGAGATGAAAATCTTTTCTTCTCCAGTATAAGGGAAAAGCAGATTGGCACGA
Organism: Microcebus murinus; assembly: GCF_040939455.1. NCBI lineage: Eukaryota > Metazoa > Chordata > Mammalia > Primates > Cheirogaleidae > Microcebus > Microcebus murinus. Next base: position 9,383,870 of record NC_134122.1, on the reverse strand, counting down.
TGTCTGATTAGGCAGAAACACCAGGATTTAAGAAACCCTTGAAATGGTAATTGTCTTTTCTGCCTTGTCAACATTTGCCTCTGTGCCCTTTAAAACAATGTGGAAACCTCAGGTTTGTGGACGCACAGGTGGAGTGACATTTTGTGCTTCCTAAGGCCCCCCTCTGCTGGGCACATTAGCTTAGTGCTTCAGATGTCAGCCCAAGTCCTTGCTACCTCCTCTTCCTGCTGCCCAGGGAAGAGTGTGTGTGCTGGAGCCAAGCCCTCGCACTCCTCAGGTGATCATCCTCACCTCCATTTCCTCCACACGCGTTAGGTGAAACAGGTCTGAGCCTGCAAGGTCTGCATCTTAAGGACTACAAATTGGGCGCTCAGAAACGTACACACCTCTTAGTTAACTGGTTTCTTCTGTTCTAAAGGAAATGTGGCTATCTCTCAGGCCAGGATTTAGTGACTAGTTTTCACTAAATAGCAGGTTAATACCTAGATCTCATTTTTTAAAAACAGAGGATTAAAGGGAACTGATTAGGTTTGCTGAGTGTTTTAGCCTAATTCCAAAGCATGGAAGAGTGCTCTAGGTAAGACAAAAACCTTTCTCTTCTGATTTGTAGCTACCTACTGTGCCTGACTTGGTGCCTGTGTGAGGATTAACCCCTTAGTCTGCTCTTGCAATTATTCAAATGACTAAAGTTAAATTTGCTTTTGTAATAACAATAAAAGTTCTCATCTTCCCTTTTGAAGGATTTGTCTGTCTGTAAACACCTGTGTTGTAACAAGCCGTGCCTCTTCTGTAAAATCCTGTATTTTTATATCAGGTATTTTGCATCAGGTATCTGTCTACCAACAGATTTGTTAGGTGAGTCTAACAAGATCTGTCACATAAGAGATTTACAAACATGACTGATAGCATAAGCTATGCAAGTCTTTTATATGGTGTGTATGACAACCTTACACAAGAACATCAACCCTATAGGAAGTTAAGAGATGCTGAATGATAAGTCAAATAAGTATATCACAGTTATGTGGTTTTATGTGAACAGTAGAGTTAGGGAAACATCAGTTATTCTTTCAGAACTATCAACCTCTATATTCAGGATTTTAAATGAAGATCAAGAGACCAAATAATATTCTTTTCATTTAATGTACAAGGGCAAGAAGAAATTAATGATAAACAGAATTGGCATACACGGTGGCTGATTGAATGTTGCCAATACACTGCTTTATACTCATCTGTTTGCTTAGCTAGAATGATTCCTGCTTAAACTCCCTAGGTGAAAGGAATCACTTCAAAGTTCCAGCAGTCAAGTCTCTAGTAGAGGTATTAGCTTACACAAAACTGAGCAAGCTTGCTATTACAGCAGGGGTTCATGTTATAAAAGTGCTAATAAATGGTTTTTGTGAGGCTTCCCAGGAATTAACCACACTTTTCTACTCTTACGACTAGGTCTTTGACACTGTCCATCAAACATGTACTTTATGTCCTTTGTTGAAAGAACAACTTTTTTATCTTTTTTTTTTTTTGAGACAGAGTCTCACTTTGTTGCTCAAGCTAGAGTGCGTGCTGTAGCATCCGCCTAGCTCACAGCAACCTCAAACTCCTAGGCTCAGGTGATCCTGCTGCCTCAGCCTCCCGAGTAGCTGGGACTACAGGCATGTGCCACCATGCCTGGCTAATTTTTTCTATATATATTAGTTGGCCAATTAATTTCTTTCTATTTATAGTAGAGACAGGGTCTCGCTCTTGCTCAGGCTGGTTTCGAACTCCTGACCTTGAGCAATCCTCCCGCCTCAGCCTCCCAGAGAGCTAGGATTATAGGCATGAGCCACTGCGCCCGGCCAGAACAATTTTTTTAAAGGTCTTTGGGCACCATGTTTAGGCACTGTACTGCAGTGGGTAAAAGACTGACAATAGAGGATTTTACATTTCCTGGCAAATGGAACCAGTTTCAGAGACTTTCTATCAATGCATCAGAAAACAGAAAAATTGCATCAATATCTTGGATGCTGTAGATTTGAAATGAAGGATTATGTATCTCAATCTAGAATAAAGACCAAGTAACAATTATACAGAATTTTAAAGCTTTCCAAATTTAAAAGGCTCTTAAGTAAGTTTAGCCTCATTGGCCACATTAAAAAAAGGTAAATAAAATGTGTTTCATTTACCCTCTTGTGTAATAAGGTTATCCATTTTAAGCCTTTATTGGCATTCTGATGCTGTATGAAGAATTTAAAGTCATGTAACTATTATGGCATCTTTCTTTTGTTTCCTTATGTTTAATCTGTGCTCTGTAGAGCTAATTCAATTTTTGGTCTTAAAAAGTAAAATTTGCAGTGCACGGTGGTAGTCCCAGCTACTTTGAAGGATAAGGCAGGAAGATCCTTTGAGCCTAGGAGTTCAAGTGCGTTATGGTAGTGGCTGTGAATAGCCACAGCACGCCAGCCTGGGCAACATAGCAGACTTTTCTCAAAAAAAGTAACATTTCTCTTGTTACTCTGAATATATCTCTAGCTCAATTTTTTTCTGAAGGCTTGTATGAAATAGTTTCCTATGTTTTCTGCTAAAAGTGAGATTGCCTACGACAAGAAAAAAATCCTCTAGCTGACATTTCAATTATTTGGATTAAGATCCCTATTACTTGTATGAAATAGTTTCCTATGTTTTCTGCTAAAAGTGAGATTGCCTACGACAAGAAAAAAATCCTCTAGCTGACAATTTCAATTTTTTGGATAGGGATCCTTCTGTTAAGAATTAGGCAAATATTTTTCCCTCTCAATGTTCATTGAAGCTAGCTGCCATAGTTGATCTCTTTTTTTTTTTTGAGACAGAGTCTTGCTTTGTTGCCCAGGCTAACGTGAGTGCCATGGCGTCAGCCTAGCTCACAACAACCTCAAACTCCTGGGCTCAAGTGATCCTACTGCCTCAGCCTCTTGAGTAGCTGGAACTACAGGTATGTGCCACCATGCCCGGCTAATTTTTTCTATATATATCAGTTGGCCAATTAATTTCTATTTATAGTAGAGACGGGGTCTCGCTCTTGCTCAGGCTGGTTTTGAACTCCTGACCTCAAGCAATCCGCCCACCTTGGCCTCCCAGAGTGCTAGGATTACAGGCTTGAGCTACCGTGCCCACCCATATTTGATCCCTTAAAATGTCACTACCGTGCCCACCCATATTTGATCCCTTAAAATGTCACTTCAGTGGCAACAATGATGATCATACCCAAATACAGAATAAGCAGTTAAAATTTTATGACTTTGGTAAAAGGGATTTTAGGAGATAAAAAGAAAAATAAACATTTTTATGATTTATACGAGCTTATTTTGCATGGCATTTCCACTAAAAGTTCTGTTCTCTAGCTTGAATGAGTCAAGAGTCAGGCTACTGGTAACATAATACTGGTAAATAATTTAGAGAAGGCATAATGGAAAAAAACCACATATTTAACTTGTTTTGTATCCTACCTTATATTTAGGTCAAAATTTTGTTGGCACTTTCACCCCACTTAACTGGGCAAGAGTACAGTACTCCCAAAGGATTGTGTTTGCCTATAAACTACACAAGTTTCACATCTCAAAATAGCTGGACTATTTCAAATGTTCCTAGCATAAAGATAAATAAATATTTAAGGTGATAGATATCCCAATTACCCTGATTTGATCTTTATACATCAAATTATCACCTGAACCCTGAAAATATGTATAATATGTATCAATGAAAAAAAACACAACTATACAAATTACTTTAAAGCAATCTACATCACTATCTTTGTTATTTCCCTGGCAAATACATTAAATTTTAGGATAGAAAGAAATTTTGAAATAATTAGTCTTAGGAGTAATTACAATTTATAAGTAAGTTCCAGCAGACAGAACTTGTAAAACAAAGGAATTTTTTATTAAGGTAGAATTTGAATACAGTGAAATGCATAGATCTTAAAGTTTACAATGAATGTGTCAAGTTAATGCAACTGTAAATACACTCATCAATGTACAGAACATTTCCACCACCCCTAAAAGTTCTTTTCTGCCCCATTCCAATCAATCCCTTCCTGCTAAAGCAATCACTGTTTTCCCATATATTAGCTTTGCCTGTGTTTGAACTCCACATAAATGGAATCACGTGACATGTTCATTGGGTTACAGTTAATATTAGGTAGGGGCATATTTTCTTAACTCACCTCATTACCCATATTTGATTTCTTTTTGGGGGGATGGTGGGAAAAACAGGGTCTCCCCTGGTGGGAGATGGTGGGAGAAACTGTTGCCTGGGCTACAGTGCAGTGGTGTCATCAGAGCAACCTCTTAACATCATTTCAATTTTGTCTGTCTTCTTTGATGCAGCATCACGTTTTAGAGATTAATCCATGCTGTATCAGTTCTATTTTTTTTTTCTTTTAGGAGTTCTTTTTTATTGCTGAGTGATATTCTAGTTCATGAATATCCCATAAATTTGAAAGTCTGTCCTTGAAAGATTTAATTTTGTTTTCCAGTTAGGATTCTTTGTCATGTGGGTTGCAAAGTCTAACAACTTTCTTTTGAATTATCATTAGAAATGCAAGGAAATCAAACTAGAGAGGAAAGTTTCACCTCTTCTGCCTTTACCTACTTCCATAAAACCTACCAAACAGAAGCAGATGATTTTGTGATCCCAAAGGAATTGAAATAAGATGAGCCCCCATATATCTCCCTTTCCAATCTTGAAGGCTTTCCTTCCCTATATTCCGTCTGATGTGCCAATTCTAAACCTGGATTGTGCCTATCACACTTTCATGTGGCTAGGGTAAATTTGTAGAACCTGACTTTCACCTCTACTTATTAACTTTTTTAAACCTCACAGCTAAGTCCTTTTTCTTTTATTTGGCAGATTTATTAAATTATGTGCATGCGTAACTTCCTTTTTAGAAGTCCTTTTTTGATCCCGTATTGATGATCTAGCATAATACTTTACTGTGGCTATTAAAAACTTTCTAATTTGAGTAAACATGCACTTTGACCTGTCATAAGAGTCACGAGTTACATACTGGTACTGGTTAAAAGAATACAGCCCTGCAGGTTGTCAGCTGCTTATCTTCAATGATAAAGAGATCAGTGGTATGCGTAACCTTCTTTTTATTTTATTTTTTTTTTTTGAGACGGAGTCTCACTCTGTCGTCTGGGCTAGAGTGCCATGGTGTCAGCCTAGCTCACAGCAACCTCAAACTCCTGGATTCAAGCAGTCCTGCTTCCTCAGCCTCCTGAGTAGCTGGGACTACAGGCATGCACCACCATGCCCAGCTAATTTTTTCTATATATTTTAGTTGTCCAGCTAATATCTTTCTCGTTTTAGTAGAGACAAGGTCTCACTCTTGCTCAGGCTGCTCTTGAACTTTTTTTTTTTTTTTTGAGACAGAGTCTTGCTTTGTTGCCCAGGATAGTTTGTTCCAAAAGACCAATCATTATGCAGTTTGTGACTATACTGAAAAAGAATCTCTGCTCATATTTATGGTTTTGGCAAAGAGAAAAAAAAAATGGGAATCTCATATCTTTCCCTCTGCTGCTCCTCCTTTCTTCCCAAGTCCTAGTAATACCACCCATTTGCCCAGTTTTTCAAGATCTCAGAATTTGGGAGTAGGCCGGGCGCGGTGGCTCACACCTATAATCCTAGCACTCTAGGAAGCTGAAGTGGGCGGATTGCTCGTGGTTAGGAGTTCTAAACCAGCCTGAGCATAAGTGAGACCCCATCTCTACTATAAATAGAAAGAAATTAATTGGCCAACGAATATATATAGAAAAAATTAGCCGGGCATGGTAGCACATGCCCGTAGTCCCAACTACTCGGGAGGCTGAGGCAGGATTGCTTGAGCCCAGGAGTTTGAGGTTGCTGTGAGCTAGGCTGATGCCATGGCACTCACTCTAGCCTAAGCAACAAAGTGAAACTCTGTCTCAAAAAAAAAAAAAAAAATTTTGGGAGTAATCTGACTTCTCAGTTTTAGTTACGTCATATAGGTATTTTGTCCCCAATGCTATCACTCTACTATCACACAGGAGCATCAGTTATGGTAGGAAAACTATAAATGTTTTAAGGTGGGAGGGCACAAGAACCTACGCCACAATTTTCCAGAAGTAACCTGAAGCAGAAATCAGAAGGATGAGTTAACGTATGTGTGAGTGGTGGATGGTGGTGCAGGAAGGCATAGAGTTCCAGGAAGAAGTACCAGCATGCTGTAAGGTGGTATGAAGATGAATAGAAACTGCAAGGTTGAATCTAGGACCTAAACACTGAAGGGCTAAGTAGCAGAGTACAAAGTTAGGAAGGTAATAAGGGAGGGACCAGATGAAGAGTGCGTAGCCTTTGAGGGTAACCATATGATCTGTCTTTCAAACTGCAACACTTTATTCCAGGACAAATGCTAAACTAGACAGGACGCCAAACAACAGATGCAAACTAGGATATATTTAAGACAAATTAAGAAATATTTACCTCATCCTAATTACAATGATAATCCAATGAAGGTGGTTAAACATAATCAGTTTCACATGATCAGATTTGCATTTTACAAAGATCACTCCAATTGAAGGGCAGAGAATGGACTATAAGATGCAAAACTGGAGGTGGGAAGACAAGTTAGGAAGCTGTTGCAGTAATGTAGGCAAGAAAAATAAAACCAAAACATGATAATGGCCTGTACAACAATGTGGTGGGAATAAAAAGACTTGGATAGGCCAGGCACAGTGATTTATGCCTGTAATCCTAGCACTCTGGATGGAAGGATCACTTGACATAAGGAGTTCGAGACCAGACTGAGTAAGAGCAACCCCCTCTCTCCAAAAAAAACCAGAAAACTTAGCCAGGTGAGGTGGTGCACACCTATGGTTCCAGTTACCCAGGCGACTGACGCAAGAGAATAGCTTGAGCCCAGGAGTTTGAGGTTGCAGTGAGCTTTGATGATGCTACTGCACTCTAGCCAGGATCACAGAATGAGACTCTGTCTCAAAAAAAAAAAAAAAAAAAAGACTTGAATAAATCCAAGACATATTTAAAAGGAATAAACAAGTCTTCATTAATGACAATTGACAATATTGGGGGATGAGAAGGAAAGAGTTAAGGATAACACCCATATTTGACTTGGTGGTACCAATGATGGAGACAGGAAACACAGGAAGAAGAGCAGGTTTGAAGGAAAGTCGGTGAGTTCATGGTGGGACTTGTTGAATGTGAGGTCCTACTAGGACTTTTAAGTGAAGACAGGTGAACATATGAATGGGTTTGAAGACAGGAGATGTACAAATCTCTAATAGTTATCTACTGATTATAGATAATAAATTACCTCAATGTCGTGGCTTAAAATATAATAACACATTTATTATCTCATAGTTTTGGTATATCAGGAATCTGGGAGCAGCATAGCTGAATGGTTCTGGTTCAGGGTCTCTTACAGGCATCTCAAGGTTCCACTGGGGAAGGATCCACTTCCAAGCTCACTCATGCGGCTGCCTGAGGTGTTCTCAAAACATGGCAGCTGGCTTCCCTCTCTCCGGGGCTGCCTCACAAGTGATAAGGAGAGAGGGAATCATGAGAAGGAAACTGGGAAAGAAAAACATTGAAGGTGGAAACCATAGTCTTTTTATAACCTAATTTCAGAAGTGACATCTTATCACTTCTACTGTATTCTATGTAGTGGAAGCAAGTCACTTAAATCCAGTTCACACTCAAGGGGAGGGAATGAAGCTCCATCAATTAAGGAGAGAAGTATAAAAGGATTTGTAAACATTGGACACATCTTTAAAACCACAATACAACAACCAGAGAGTTAACTTTCCTAAAGCATAATTCATCACTACCTTCTACTCTTCCCTATCACCAGCTCAAAAACCTTACATCACTATGTTTTCTCCAAAGTATAAACCCTCAGCTTGATAATGAATTAATTCCTTATCCTACTTTGCTACCTTCATCTCCATTCCACCCTCTACACATCCCTGCTCTAGCCACTTACTGCTTCTAAACACCAACCACCATGCTCTTTCACCTGAATTCATACAGTTTCCTTGGCCTAGAAGTCTGGTTCTCAAACTTGAATTCAGGTGACCAAACATCTGACAGCCCCATGCTCTTTTCAGAATACTACAAAACACTGATACAAGAAACTCGATGTAACAATTCATGACATTGTGCTAAAATGAATTCCATCTTATACTAGATTCTAGAATAGACCAGTGGAAGTAGGTGCCAAAGATTTAAGAACACTTCTGGCCAGGCGCGGTGGCTCATGCCTGTAATCCTAGCACTCTGGGAGGCCGAGGCGGACAGATAGCTTGAGGTCAGGAGTTCGAAACCAGCCTGAGCAAGAGTGAGGCCCTGTCTCTACTATAAATAGAAAGAAATTAATTGGCCAACTAATATATATAGAAAAAATTAGCTGGGCATGGTGGCACATGCCTGTAGTCCCAGCTACTCAGGAGGCTGAGTGAGGCAGCAGGATTGCTTGAGCCCAGGAATTTGAAGTTGCTGTGAGCTAGGCTGATGCCAGGGCACTCACTCTATCCTGGGCAACAAAGCAAGACTCTGTCTCAAAAAAAAAAAAAAAGAACACTTCTACAAGTTGATTAAAGTTAAGGCCATTATTAAACATCAGCAGCTCCTTCCTTTCATGTAAGGAGCACTTTTTGAAAGCAAGTGACATGGAAAGCCTCCAACTCCCCATTTTTTCATCTCTGAAAAATTTACATAGCTAATTACAAAAAGACTGGAGGAACTTTTTGCACAACAAGTCATGGTGGAACTTGAGTGTGAGGTCCTAATAGGTGAAGACAGGTGAATATGTGACAGGTGAGTGCTCTTAAATAACTGTAGCGTCGTTGCATGGTGGAATGCCACACAGCCGTTTACAAAGATGAGGCAGAGCTTCATGTACTGACTTGGAACAATCTCCAAGATATATTAACAGGAAAAGGCAAGGTGCCAAACAATGAGTATACTAGCCTACCATTTATGGTTTTAAAAAAAGATAAAATTTAAAACCCATCCATCCTAAACATGCCTAGAACATCTCTGGAAGGTTCCAAGAGACAATGGTAACAGCAGTTACCTCTGGGAAGGTGGTGGAAGGGGAGGCAGAGGTTCTACCCCATTCTATCCGTCGGTTATCCAGCCCCCACGCTCATTTGTAGAGGATCTTACCTCCTGCCTCTCTGGGAGACCAGAAGCGCCTAAGAGCCTGGGTCCTGCTCATCTCCTAACGACGCGCTTGATGTTTTCCAGGCCTTGTTATTTCACAGAATACCCACCAGCCAGGGGTGCGGGGGGTCGCTCGAAGTCACCCGGCAGGTGGGAGGTGGGCCCGGGATTCCGCGCTCCTCCCACGGCCTCGCGCGGCCAGCCCAGAGGCCGGGCCACGGAGTGCGGGGACCCCACTGAGCCGCCTGACAGCTCTCTTTTCCCGCCTCAAGGCGCTGTCTCGACTTCTTTAGTGCTGAAGAGGTGTCGCCAGGTTACTTCCAGCGCCTCTGAGACAGCGGAAGCAGAACGGAAGGAGACGGGCTGCCTCAAGAAAGAGACTCTGACGGCAACCAGGGACACTAACTCGGTTTGCTTGTTCCCGCGCAACCCTTGCGGCGCGTCGCCGCGCCCTCCCGGAAGTGACGCAAAGTATCGTCCCCGCCCCCTAGCTTCCGGCTCCGGGCCACGCTCGCGCGTGCGCGCAAGGAACCAGCTACGGGTTTCCGCACGCTGATCCGCACGAGGTGAAAGGGAAATGGAGGACTCGGCCTCCTCTCCGGCGCCAAGGTCTGAGGCGGCTGCAGCCTCCATCTCGATTCCAAAGGCCCCGACCCAAGGGGAGCAGCTGGACAAAGATCAGGTGTGTGGCCCCTGGGGAGAGGGTGGCTCGGAAGAGGGCTGGCCGTGACCTTGCCGGGGACGCCAGTGCGGGCTCAGCGCTGCGGTAGACTCCGTCCGGGCTCCGCGAGGGTCGCCTGCGAGCCGTGCGCCTCAGGTGGCCCGCCCGTTTATAAACGCAGGTGGGCGCCTGCTTCCCGCGGTCCTACGGCCTGGCTGTCTTTAATTGGATTGTCGTTCCGGGGTGAGGTCTACGTGGCTTTACATCCCTACCGTTTAGTTTTGGCCAAGTCTCTTAATTTTGCAAGCCTGTTACCTCTTATTTAAAATGGGTTCTTCCGCTCTCCAGGACCAGAAGAGGTAATGGTTATAAAGCGCTTTGGCCAGGGACCTGCCACATCGTAAGTGCGCTGTAAATGCTAGTTGCGGTTTGTTTTGCTCTTTTCCTGGGTTTACTGCCTTTCTCATTGAGAGCAGGAGAAGCAGGATTCCCTTGTGGCCCATTTTCTTATGTAGAAGGGGCCCCTTTCTATAGACAGTACTAGAAGCAGATAATTAAGCGTTTTTGATGGATTCTTACATTCCTCTATGTATAAAGTTCAGAATCCTTGTAGATACCGTTATGGAGGTAGCCTCCCAAAATAGAAGTTGGAGCAAAAATAAAAAAGGGATGGGGGGGGAAACTAAGGCTAAATTAGATTGAGAACATTTAACTTATTTGTATCTCCACTTTGCAGGTTAGAAAGGCACTGGAAGCTCTCTTCACATATTCCAAGTCCAGGAAAAACACTAAGGGATTGCTTTTGGATGAAAATGAAAATGTATTTTTACTGGTGATATTATGGACAATTCCAAGTAAAGAACTGAGGGTCAGATTGTAAGTTCTGATTTTCTACCTTTGCTACTTTTATCTGCTTATTCATTCTATATAACTTTAACAATTGCACTTTAGTTTCTAGTGCAGACTTTGCAAACTCAAAAGTATGAGATGAAATAAAACAACTGTGCTTATTAAAAGAATCATAGGTATTCAGACATACTAAAATTTTTAGAAATTTCACCAATTTTCTTATGGCTTGGTGGACATTTGAATCAAAAGCTTAGTGTTTAGGCTGGGCGCAATGGCTCATGCTTGTAATCTTAGCACTCTCAAGGCTGAGGCGGGTGGATCTTTTTGAGCTCAGGAGTTCTAGGCAAGCCTGAGCAAGAGTGAGACCCTGTCTCTAAAAAAAAAAAAATAGAAATTAGCTGGACAACTAAAAATACAGGAAAAAATTAGCTGGGCATAGTGGTGCATGCCTGTAGTCCCAGCTACTTGGGAGGCTGAGGCAGCAGGATTGCTTGAGCCCAGGAGTTTGAGATTGTTGAGAGCTAGGCTGACGCCATGGCACTCTAGCCTGAGCAACAGAGTGAGACTCTGTTAAAAAAAAAAAAAGAGCTTAGGTGTTTTATAGGTTGAACGACAGGAAGAAAAAAAACCGTTTGAGAGAACAAAGGTAGAATAAATTAACAGCTTTTGATTGTTTTCGTAGAATCCATTATCTTTTCATGTCAAGCTAAAATTCCTGAGAGCCCAGACTTACTGTTTTTTGGGGTTTTTTTTGTATATATATTTTTAGTTGGTCAATTAATTTCTTTTTTTTTTTTTGGTAGAGACGGGGTCTCGCTCAGGCTGGTTTCAAACTCCTGACCTTGAGCAATCCGCCCGCCTCGGCCTCCCAAAGTGCTAGGATTACAGGCGTGAGCCACCGCGCCCAGCCCAGACTTACTATTTTATACACAGACTATTAAAAACTTGGCAATGAACTCCTTTCTGTGGAAAAGAAACCTATGGTAATTATGCATTCTTAGTGTTAGAAGTTTTAGGTCAGAGATATCCTCTTTGTAGAGTTTTCAGACTTAGCAAACATTACAAATAATGTTTTAGTATAAGTAGGTCCCAAATATATCATAGGACCTACATATACTTAAAAAAACCCAATTTGTGGTTGATCTGAAACTCAAATTTAACTGGGTGTCTGGCAACCCTGCCTGTAAACTCACTGATTTCCCATCCAAAAGCCAGCCTACTTAAGGTGTGTAGGATAGAAAGCTTGTTTCTATTCTTTTCGATATGAAGAAAGAAGATGGAATAATTAGGGACTAGAAAGACACTTCTGACTCTCAGATCCTCTCTTACTGGATCTTCATGACCCTGCTCAAGCAAGGTTGCCTTATTCATTGCTTTACATTTTCTGCTTGCATCCTTTATTCCACACCATTTTCCCCTTCTGGAAAGCCTTCTCACTTTATCTTCGATATTTTCCCAACTGCTCACCTCTTAAGAGACTTCTGCCGCTTACCACCTTTGCAGCACTTACTATCTCATTTGGCAAGTTATGCTACTGTGTATTGGTTTTCTTAAACTAAGGAAATATTTATGTGGGCCTTAGAAAAGATTTAAACCTTTTTTTTCTACCTTTGTCTTTTTTTCTTTCTTTCTTTTTTTTTTTTAATAGAGATGGGGTCGTGTTCTCACTCAGGCTGGTCTTGAACTCCTGAGCTCAAATGGTCTGCCTGCCTCTGGCCTCCCAGAGTGTTAGGATTACAGGCATGAGCCATCACACCTGGCCTTCCCTCCCCCCCCCCCTTTTTTTTTGTAAGGCTCAGCATAATGTACATGCTTGCTGGTTCCTCTTGGTTTACTCCATGTTTTCTGTTTCAACTCTTTTTTTTTTTTCCCAGCATATTATAGGGGTACAGATTTTAAGGTTTCAATAAATGCCCATTCCCCCCTCCCCCCACAAGTCTGAGTCTCCAGCATGACCATCCCCCAGATGGTGCACATCTCACTCATATGTATATACCCGCCTCCCTGTTTCAACCTTTTTTTGTTTGTTTTGTTTTGTTTGTTTGTTTGTTTGTTTGTTTGTTTGTTTTTGAGACAGAGTCTCGCTTTGTTGCACAGGCTAGAGTGAGTGCCGTAGCATCAGCCTAGCTCACAGCAACCTCAAACTCCTGGGCTCAAGCAATCCTGCTGCCTCAGCCTCCCGAGTAGCTGGGACTACAGGCATACGCTGCCATGCCCGGCTAATTTTTTTCTATATATATTAGTTGGCCAATTAATTTCTTTCTATTTATAATAGAGACGAGGTCTCACTCTTGCTCAGGCTGGTTTCAAACTCCTGACCTCGAGCAATCCGCCCGCCTCGGCCTCCCAGAGTGCTAGGATTACAGGCCTGTTTCAACTCTTAGGGGCTACATTGTTTGTGGAGCTAAGAGTTTACCAGAAGGTAAAGTTCTGAACCAAGAATGTCCTAATGAAACTGTTATTCTACCACATTAGAGTACATGTGCCCATATAACAACGTATATAATAATAATTACATATGCAAGAATTTGAATGTCTTTGGTTATGTTTTGATTCTTATACCTCAAGTGTTAGTTGATATTTGAGTCTGTGGTATTTGTGATTTACTTGAATTAAATCTCTTCTCTGTGATAATTGAAAACTAGATGTATTTTTAAATGTTCTTGGTGCAGTATTCTCTTAAATAGTGTGAATGAAGTTTATTAAAATGACACTAAATTTGTTTTGTGTTCTTTGTAATGTAAACATACTTATTTCTGTAATAATGCTTTTTTCTCTTTTGTTCCCTCCCATGTATTTTGCAGGCCCTTGCCTTATAGTATTCGAACAGATTTAGAAGAAGTCTGTTTATTTACCAAGGATGAACCCAAGAAAACTCCTGAACAGACAGAACATTTCTATAGAAAGCTTTTGAATAAGCATGGCATTAAAACTGTATCTCAGGTAGGAAGCCTGGTTCATATTTTGAAGTCATTTATAATTGTGTTCAACCCCCAGGAAGTGGACCGGCACCTATCCATGGCCCACCAGGAACTGAACTGCACAGTGCTGCACGGTAGGGGGCAGGCGAGCAGCAAGCCCCACCTGCACCCACAGCCGTTCACCATCGCTTGCATCATTCCTGAAACCCCACCCCCATCAGATCAGCAGCAGCAGCATCAGACTCTCATAGGAGCGCATACCCATCTGCAGACTGCATGTGAGGGATCCGGGTTGCACACTTCCCGTGAGAATCCAGCACCTGATGATCTGGGGTGGCATCACCCCCACCTGCCCCGTCCATGGAAAAACTCTTTCATGAAACCAGTTTCTGGTGTCAAAAAGGTTGGGGACTGGCCAGGCACGGTGGCTCACGCCTGTAATCCTAGCACTCTGGGAGGCCGAGGCAGGCGGATTGCTTGAGGTCAGAAGTTCGAAACCAGCCTGAGCAAGAGTGAGACCCTGTCTCTACTATAAATAGAAAGAAATTAATTGGCCAACTAATATATATAGAAAAAATTAGCCAGGCATGGTGGTGCATGCCTGAGGCTGAGACAGAAGGATCGCTTGAACCCAGGAGTTTGAGGTTGCTGTGAGCTAGGCTGACGCCACGGCACTCACTCTACCCTGGGCATCAAAGTGAGACTCTGTCTCAAAAAAAAAAAAGGTTGGGGACTGGTTAGGCACGATGGCTCACACCTGTAATACTAGCACTCTGAGAGGCCGAGGCGGGCGGATAGCTCAAGGTCGCGAGTTCCAAACTAGCCTGAGCAAGAGCCAGACCCCATCTCTATTAAAAATAGAAAGAAACTAATTGGCCAACTAAAAATACATATAGAAAAAATTAGCTGGGCATGGTGGTGCATGCCTGTAATCCCAGCTACTTGGGAGGCTGAGGCAGAAAGATTACTTGAGCCCAGGAGTTTGAGGTTGCTGTGAGCTAGGCTAAAGCCATGGCACTCACTCTAGCCTGGGCAACAGAGTGAGACTCTGACTCAAAAAAAAAAAAAAAAAAAAGGTTGGGGACTGTTTACTTAGAAGATTTAATTCAATTGAAGTAATAATAATTGCATTGCTATATTTCCTGGTACTTCTATTTTTCTCCTAATTTGATTCTTGGTGGCTTTAGGTAGGGTATATTCCATGTTGCCTGTGATGGCGCAGCAGTTGCGGTTTGTTGGCCTATAATCTAAATGTCTATATCAATAACTTTTATATCTTACAGAAAAAAGATAACTCATTTTTTGCCTCTCTCTGACTCACCCTGTTTTATAGTTGTTGATGTACTTGTTTTTATTATTCCTGGATCTAAATTTATTTAATTGAGGCCCTTTCTCATTTGTCTCAGTGTCCCCTGCATGTAGTGTAATGCCTGGTACATTTTGGGTACTCACATGTTTGCTCAACTATGAGGGGTGTGGCCCTGGGACATTTTTTAATCCAAGTTGTTGCCTAGTATTTCTCCTTGTTCAGGTTCTCAACTTTTTGTTTTTCTTTTTCGTTGTGTTTCCTAGATTATCCCCTTCCACACTTTAAAAAAGGAATATAAATCCTATGAAGCAAAGCACCGCCTTCTTAATAGTTTTGACCTCTTCCTTGCTGATGCCAGAATTAGGCGGCTTTTACCCACATTCATGGGGAAACATTTTTATCGTAGGAAGAAGTAAGTTTCTTAGTGATGACTGGACTTCAGCATCATGAAATTTATAGGTGTTTGCGTTGTGTTCTGAATGCCTCTGTGTTTTTTGTATAGAGTTCCAGTATCTGTAAACCTTCTGACCAAGAATTTATCAAAAGAGATCAGTCAATCTATAGGTGGAACAACCTTAAACATCTCTAAAAGTGGTTCTTGCAGGTAGGTAAATGGAATTCACGTGTGCCTCTTTTAATGGTGTATTTAATAATGACTTTATAAACTTTTTTAAAAGATGGTGTAAATGAAACCAAATCATTCTGTTAAAACTAAAATCCATTCCTTAGCAGTGTTCCATTCTCCATAACAGTGCTGTCCAGTAGAACTTTCTATTAATACTGTGATGGAAATAGTCCATATCTGAGTCATCTCATTCATTAGGCATAGTTATCTTTGGCTGTTGAGCACTTGAAATGTGGCTACTGTGTCTGAGGAACTGAATTTTTAATTTTATAATTTTAATTAGTTTAGGTCAGTCGCGGTGGCTCATGCCTGTAATTCTAGCACTCTGGGAGGCCGAGGCGGGCGGATTGCTCGAGGTCAGGAGTTCCAGACCAGCCTGACCAAGAGTAAGACCCGTCTCTGCTATAAATAGAAAAAAATTAATTGGCCAGTAAAATATATATATATAAATGGCCGAGCATGGTGTCCCCGGGTACTCAGGAGACCGAGGCAGGAGGATTGCTTGAGCCAAGGAGTTTTGAGGTTGCTGTGAGCTAGGCTGACGCCACGGCACTCTAGCCTGGGCAACAGAGTAAGACTCTATCTCAAAAAATAATAATAATTAGTATAAATAGGCACATATGGGTAGTGGCTGATTTAGGGCTGTTTTAGGGCAGCTCCAGATACTAAGGAAAGCAAAGAGTAAGAGTAATGAATGCTTGGGGAACATTAGTAGTACTGGGTTTATAGATTATCCTTTAAAGGCACCATATCTTTAAAGTGAAGATCCACCTCAGTCTTGGTTTAATTCTTTTCTTTTTTTTCGGGATGGGGGGACGACACAGTCTTACTCTGTTGCACCAGGTAGAGTATAGTGGCATCATTGTAGCTCACTGCGACCTCAAACTCCTGGGCTCAGGTGATCCTACTGCCTCAGCCTCCTGAGTAAAAGGGACTACAAGCATGCACTGCAATGCCTGGCTAATTTTTTTCTATTTTTAGTAGAGAGGGGGTCTCACTCTTTCTTAGGCTGGTCTTGTCGAACTCCTGAGTTCAAGCAGTCCTCCTGCCTCAGCCTCCCAGAGTGCTAGGATTACAGGTGTGAGCCGCCATGCCTGGCCAGTCTTGGTTTAATTCTTATTAAATGAATTCAGTGTTCATCAGCCTGACTAGTGCCGTTGTGTTTTTATATTGATTGAATCTCTAGTCTTAAATAACAGAAAAGACCTTTTAGGATAGTGCTTCTTGGGCTGTTTTATTAGGCCAAGAGGTAGGTTTAAGTTTGAATGCTTGTTAGTATACCAGCTTGGGGCGATAGGGCAAATTTTAAACTTAGTTGAAATACATTTTATAAAATAATTCATCCACTGACTGGAGTGTCTGTGTGGGGTTAGGTAGTGCCATCAGGGCAGAGCTGTAGGGTACTGCCCTTCCACCCAGAGATACCTCATACCCCAGGAGCTCGTGTGTAAGTGCCCAAGTGGTCACACACAGCAGAAAACATAACCACGAGATCCCTCAACTCTGCTCACCAGGAACGACAGTCCTCAACAGAGCATCTCCAGTTAGAGTAGGGCAGGGTATGGTTGTACAAGGCAGGTGGACTCTGCTGTTGCCTTCTGCCTGCAGGTGGGAAGCCACTTAGTTGGATGTGATGAATAGCTGAGAAGAGGTGGTGGTTGTGCTTGGGCCCATCTTTGGTTATGGGCTGATGTGAAAGCAGTGCCTCATGGAATGGTTAGCTAGAAGCTCCAAGGCCTGGTTCATGGAGTCAGTGAGTAGCTGGGAGAAGGCAGTCTCCTGCCCACAGCTTAAAGAAAGTTGCAGGCAACGGAGGAGAAAAACCTGAAATCATTCTTTCCTCTCTCACCTTTCCCTAACATAATAGATTTTTTTTCTTCTTCTTCCCCTTCCCCACTTCCCCTCATTCTCTCTCTTCCTCCTCCACCTCCTTCACTTCTCCCTTCCACTTTCTTCTCACTATCTTTCCATCTGGGAAACCACATGTGTGCTTGCAGGTAAGTTGTAACAGAGTGGGCAGATATCAGTCTTTGATTCATTTTTGAAGGGGGGGGGTGGGCAATGGAACTATAGAGGGAGCAGGTGACCCTCCTAGAGGTCATTGCCCAAAGAACAGCTTGAGGTCCGGGCACACTCAGCAATGTGGGGATTTTCTAGGAGGAAGGTCAAACCTCCTCTGGCCCTGCCCGGCGACCCTCCTGGCCTTACATGGTTAGGTGCCAGCTATTCATAGTATGGCATTTTATTTCCAGTAGAAGGAATTTCTAGAACATAGAAGATCATAATCTTCCTTTAAAATGCATTTAGAGGCCGGGCGTGGTGGCTCACGCCTGTAATCCTAGCACTCTGGGAGGCTGAGGCGGGCGGATTGCTCGAGGTCAGGAGTTTGAAAGCAGCCTGAGCGAGAACCTGTCTCTACTATAAATAAAAAGAAATTAATTGACCAACTAAAAATATATATACAAAAAATTAGCTGGGCATGGTGGCGCATGCCTGTAGTCCCAGCTACTCGGGAGACTGAGGCAGGAGGATTGCTTAAGCCCAGGAGATTGAGGTTGCTGTGAGCTAGGCTGACGCCAGGGCACTCACTCTAGCCTGGGCAACAAAGCGAGACTGTCTCAAAAAAATAAAATGCATTTAGAACCTGAAGATTTTTATGTTTTTCCCTTTAAAAAACTAGGATTATGTATTTATGTTTCTCACATAACCTGCGTATGCTCTATTTTGAAAACTTCATTTAAAAAAAATATTTTAATATAATACTATATTAAATTTCAGCGCTATACGCATTGGTCACACTGCAATGCAGATTGAGCACATCATTGAAAACATTGTTGCTGTCACAAAAGGACTTTCAGAAAAATTGCCGGAGGTACAGTATTACAGGCAGGTCAATTGATTGTTCACTTAAAAGAAACAAAGTAGGCCAGGCGAGGTGGTCCTAGCACTCTGGGAGGCCACGGTGGGAGGATCATGGTTCAAGATCAGCCTGGGGGCGGGGAAGACCAGGCTGAGCAAGAACGAGACCCTGTCTCTATTAAAAAAAAAATAGAAATTAGCTGGACAACTAAAAATATACAGAAAAAATTAGCTGGTGATACTTGTAGTCCCAGCGACTTGGGAGGCTGAGGCAGGAGGATCGCTTGAGACCAGGAGTTTGAGGTTGCTGTGGAGCTAGGCCACGGCACTCACTCTAGCCTGGGCAACAAAGTGAGACTGTGTCTCAAAAAAAAAGAAACAAAGTATATACAGATGATATTCTTCATTTCAGAAGTGGAAGAGTGTGAAACTCTTGTATGTGAAAAATGAGAGATCGGTTGCCCTCCCCATCTTTTCCTCATTCGTCACCAGTCGGGATGAAAATGCCAAACAACATGTTCTTAGTAAGAAGAAAAACGTAAGTAGAATCTTCATTCCTGGATAAGATTAATAGTCAAGGGTGTAAACCCAGCCCCCAGAAGAGAGAACTAGACTGCCTGACTTATCAAGTATGTTTTACTAGTTTTCCAGTTGTTGTGCTTTTTGTGTTCCCACTTTACTAAAATGTAACATAGTTAATATTAGTGTGAGATAGACTGGGAGCAGTGGCTCATGCCTGTAATCCTAGCTCTCTGGGAGGCCAAGGTGGGTGGATTGCTCAAGGTCAGGAGTTCGAAACCAGCCTGAGCAAGAGGGATACCCTGTCTCTACTCTAAATAGAAAAAAAATTAATTGGCCAACTAATATATATGGAAAAAAATTAGCCGGGCATGGTGGCACATGCCTGTAGTCCCAGCTACTCAAGAGTCTTAGGCAGTAGGATTGCTCGAGCCCCGAAGTTTGAGGTTGCTGTGAGCTAGGCTGACGCCACGGCACTCACTCTAGCCTGGGCAACAGAATGAGACTCTGTCTCAAAAAAAAAAATATTAGTGTGAGATAGAAATATCTAGTATTTATTGATAGGTATTTTGGTTTCTAATCCGTTTTAAAGAGAAGGTTTCTCTTTGATCTCCTAATGTATTAATTCCCTCTTCAGCCATGTTAAATCATGTCCAATGAGTTTTTTTTTTGTTTTGTTTTTTTTTGAGACAGAGTCTCGCTTTGTTGCCCAGGCTAGAGTGAGTGCCGTGGCGTCAGCCTAGCTCACAGCAACCTCAAACTCCTGGGCTCAAGTGATCCTTCTGCCTCAGCCTCCCGGGTAGCTGGGACTATAGGCATGCACCACCATGCCCGGCTAATTTTTTTATATATGTATCAGTTGGCCAATTAATTTCTTTCTATTTATAGTAGAGACGGGGTCTCGCTCTTGCTCAGGCTGGTTTTGAACTCCTGACCTTGAGCAATCCTCCCGCCTCGGCCTCCCAAGAGCTAGGATTACAGGCGTGAGCCACAGCGCCCGGCCCAATGAGTTTTTTAATTTTGGTTTTTATTTACTTCTAGAAGTTATGTGATTTGTTGTGTTTTTTTGTTTTTTTTTTTTTTTTGAGACAGAGTTTCGCTTTGTTGTCCAGGCTAGAGTGAGTGCCGTGGCGTCAGCCTAGCTCACAGCAACCTCAAACTCCTGGGCTCAAGCGATCCTCCTGCCTCAGCCTCCCGAGTAGCTGGGACTACAGGCATGTGCCACCATGCCCGGCTAATTTTTTATATATATATCAGTTGGCCAATTAATTTCTTTCTATTTATAGTAGAGACGGGGTCTCGCTCTTGCTCAGGCTGGTTTTGAACTCCTGACCTTGAGCAATCCGCCCGCCTCGGCCTCCCAAGAGCTAGGATTACAGGCGTGAGCCACAGCGCCCGGCCTGTGATTTGTTGTTTTTCAGGTTAGCTTTGTCACTTTTTCTGTTTTCCTGTTGCTTTTAAATAATCTTTCAGTTTGTCCTAATTCTTTTTTTTCTTTTTTCTTTTTTTTTATTTACTCCTTTGTAGACCCAAGGATGTCCTAATTCTTTAAACATGTTAAGCGTAGTTTTATAGATGCTTCATAATTCAAATAGTTAAAGGCCTCTTGCAGCCAGTTATTTCTGCCTCTGGTTCCATATCATTGTTTTTGACATTTTATTTATAGAAAGAATTTGAGGAATAGGATGAAGATACCTTCTGCAAAGGATTTGCATTTACTTATGTGTCATGCACCTTAAAGCACATTCAAGGCTGGAGGTTCCCTAATGACGCAAACCAAACCATGGCTATAAATCTGCATGGCTCTACTTCCTCTTCATCTTTACCCAGAGGGTGAAATTCACTCAGGGCCCAGGTTATTGTGAGGTTTCCTCTTAGAATTCCTACCTGGTGTGGATTTGATTTATCTCCACTTCATCCCCCCATTATCATACAGCTGTGAAAACAAAAGTTAGGATTAGCAAATTCTCTAAGGGGAAAAAAGGCTTCTCACCCCTTAAGGTCCTCATTTTAAATTTCTTACAGTGTTATCAGCTCATCAGTGCTTTTATGGGGGAAATTTTTTTTAAAAAAATATTTTACCCTCCTTTTTTACTTCTTTTCATTAGGAAAGTGATCCAAAATAACACAGACTAGCTGGGCACGGTGGCTTATGCCTGTAATCCTAGCTACTCAGAGGCTTAGGCGGGAGGATCACTGGAGCTCAGGAGTTTGAGACCAGCCTGGGCAACAACATATCAAGACCCCATCTCAAAAATAATGTATATCAAAATAACATAGACTAGGCTGGGCACGGTAGTTCGCTCCTGTAATCCTAGCACTCTGGGAGGCCAAGGTGGGAGGATCACTCAAGGTCAGGAGTTCTAAACCAGCCTAAGCAAGAGCGAGACCCCCATCTCTACTAAAAATAGAAAGAAATTAATTGGCCGACTAAAAATATATAGCAAAAATTAGCCGGGCATGGTGGGGCATGCCTGTAGTCCCAGCTACTCAGGAGGCTGAGGCAGAAGGATCACTTGAGCCCAGGAGTTTTAGGTTGCTGTGGGCTAGGCTGACGCCACAGCACTCTAGCCTGGGCAACAGAGTGAGATTCTGTCTCAAAAATAAATAAATAAAATAACATAGACTAATATTATTGGAAGCAGGAAGTCTGAATATTTTGTCATTTGTCACCAGATTTGATTGAGGGCATTTTGAAGATGTTGGAATTATTGGTTAAAATGGAATTTGGGGACTTACAGATTTCATTTAATATAACTCTGTGATAACAAAAACAGATTTCTAGCTGTGTAAGTTTTTCACTGTTTTAACCTTCAGCCACTATATGAGCTAGGAAAAAATGGTCAGGATTCACTTTTTGGTGACAGCTTTATTGAAATACAATTATCATACCATACAATACCATTCAGGATTTGATTTGATTTTGTTTTTGTTTTTTTGAGACAGAGTCTCATTCTGTTGCCCAGGCTGGAGTGCAGTGGTACCATCATAGCTCACTGCAGCCTCAAACAACTTGGCTCAAGTGATCCTTCTACCTCATCCTCTTAGGTAGCTGAGACTACAGGTCCACACTACCGCACCTAGCTAATTTTTTTATTTTTTGTAGAGAAGAGATCTTCCTGTATTGTCCAGACTGGTCTCAAACTCCTGGCCTCAAGCATGGAAGCTCTGCCACCTTGGTTTCCCAAAGTGGTGGGTTTACTGGCGTGAGCCACGGCACCCAACCCAGGATTATTATTTACTCACCTCTAAATGTCACTGATTTTCACAAAATTTCTAACTATATACTTCAGATAACCAGATTCTGGAATAATAATATGTAACTAGCTTCATAAGATGCATGTTTGACAATGAGTTGAAAACTGAGTTTGGGGTTCAGGTGCTGGTAAGGGAGTTCTTTGTACATGTGAAGGCCCTTTCAGGGATCTTCTGAATAATCAGAATTGCAGGTGCTGAATCTTTGCCATTTGTTTATCAACAGAAGTATTTCCTTCTAAAATTATGTATGCTGTTTTTTGGTAGGCAACAAAGAAAAAACAAGGAAAAAGCCTTCTTAAAAAACCAAAGGGGAAGAAGAGAAACAGAAAGGTAAAGAAACAGGCTGCATTAGTCCTAACAAAAGATGACGTGGCCCCTAAAATTAGTGGTGTGCCAGAGAAGACACCTGGATCCCAGAAGGAAAAGACCCCGGAGCATGGGAAGAAGAAGAAAAAACATGGCAAAGTAAAAGCCCAACTTGAAGTCACAAATGAATCTGAAGATGAAATTCCACAGCTAGTACCAATAGAAACAGCTCCAGCTAAAGAAAATGTAGAGGTATTTGTTACTAATATTTAATATTTGTAATGGATTGGTTCTGTGGCCACTGTGTACCAGGCAGGCACTGTACTGAGCGATGAGTGATGGAAGATACTAGGGTGAAACTACAAGAATTAGGAAGATAGTTAAAGTGATTTACTTTCTCTTTTTAAATGCTGGTGTGATGTATAGTAAACACAACCTTTTGTGTAACTTGGGGTCAAGAAAGACTTGGCCATATTTGTAATTTTAAGAAACATTGCTTGTGGATTTGAAAAGCAGACCAGGGCCAGGCTTGGTGGCTCATGCCTGTAATCCTGACATTCTGAGAGTACAAAGCAAGAGAATTGCTTGAGGTTAGGAGTTCAAGACCAGCCTTAGCAACACAGTGAGACCCCATCTCTACAAAAAAATAGAAAAATTAACGAGGTGTAGTGGCAAGCACCTGTAGTCCCAGCTACTTAGGAGGAGGATCTCTTGAGCCCAAGACTTTGAGGTTGCAGTGAGCTGATTACACCACTGCCCTCATGTCCAGGCAACAAAGTGAGACCTTATCTTCAAAAAAGTAAAGGCCGGCGTGGTGGCTCACGCCTGTAATCCTAGCACTTGGGAGGCCAAGGCGGGCAGATTGCTCGAGGTCAGGAGTTCGAAACCAGCCTGAGCAAGACCAAGACCCTGTCTCTACTATAAATAGAAAGAAAATTAATTGGCCAACTAATATATATAGAAAAAATTAGCCAGGCATAGTGGCACATACCTGTAGTTCCAGCTACTCGGGAGGCTGAGGCAGCAGGATTGCTTGAGCCCCAGGAGTTTGAGGTTGCTGTGAGCTAGGCTGATGCCACGGCACTCACTCTAGCCTGGGCAACAAAGTGAGACTGTCTCAAAAAAAAAAAAAAGAAAGAAAAGTAAAGAAAAAACAGGGCAGAAGTGTGGGCAAATGGTTCCATCTCTAAAGGTAAATCCTGGATGGGCACACAATTAGGGCAAACTTGGGTACTGGATTCTGCCTCTAAAACCTCTCCAGCATCCCACCTCCAGTGATCTTTACAAAAATCTGGCTTCATTTTGGAGAAGATACTTTAAAGGAACTGAGTTTATCTCTTTATTTTTATTTTTTTTTTATATTTTTTTTTTTGAGACAGAGTCTCACTTTGTTGCCCAGGCTAGAGTGAGTGCCGTGGCGTCAGCCTGGCTCACAGCAACCTCAATCTCCGGGGCTCAGCGATCCTTCTGCCTCAGCCTCCCTAGTAGCTGGGACTACAGGCATGTGCCACCATGCCCGGCTAATTTTTTTTTTTTTTTGTATATATATTTTTAGTTGGTCAATTAATTTCTTTCTATTTTTGGTAGAGACGGGGTCTTGCTCAGGCTGGTTTCGAACTCCTGACCTTGAGCAATCCGCCCGCCTCGGCCTCCCAAAGTGCTAGGATTACAGGCGTGAGCCACCGCGCCCGGCCCCTATCTCTTTATTTTTTTGGTAACGTTTCTACTCATAGTATATGTACAATTCTTAGAGGAAGATCTCTCAAAAATAAAGGGGTAATAAGTCCTTGTGAGACCAGAGAGTTGCTCTCACCATGTGTTCAGAAAAGAACTCACTTGCCCCTCTGGGCAGACCTGTGCCTGGGTGTAGAGCATGGCCTTCAGTAGGTGGGAGGCCTGGTCCCAGGGCTGTTACTGCACTACACCTGCTTTATGTGTTGTGGTTACAATAAGCCTTGAAATGTTCATCTAAAGTGCCCCCAAAGTGCTACTGAATTTTTTAATATACTCGAAATTAATATAAGGTATATAAATTGTTTTTTAGAAAAAGTAAGCTGTTATTGTGGAACTGGTGGATGGTGTGTTGGAAATTAGAGCGGAAAAGCTTAGCTGAGCAGATGGTATATAGCAAAAGCCTTAGAAGTGTTTGTGCCCTTTGAACCCATCCAGGGCAATAATACACTAGAAATACTGCTCAGTGAGAGTTTATAGTGCTTGGAAAACACTAATAATTGGGGAAAGGGCATAATACTCAGCTTTTAAATACTCATGGGGAAAGGTGATAAATCATAGTTAATATATTGTGATAGGGTTATTAGGGAGTTATTTTTGGTGTTCAGGTTTTCCATGATGATAGAACCTGTAGGTTTTTGTTTGTTTTTTTTTTTTTCAGTTAGAGTCTCACTCTGTTGCCTGGACTAGAGTGCTGTGGCATCAGCCTAGCTCACAGCAACCTCCAACTCCTGGGCTCAAGCGATCCTCCTGCCTCAGCCTCCTGAGTAGCTGGGACTACAGAGGCATACACCACCATGCCCAGCTAATTTTTTTCTTTTTCTTTTCTTTCTTTTTTTTTTTTTGAGACAGAGTCTCACTCTGTTGCCCAGGCTAGAGTGAGTGCCATAGCATCAGCCTAGCTCACAGCAAGCTCAAACTCCTGGGCTCAAGCAATCCTGCTGCCTCAGCCTCCCGAGTAGCTGGGACTACGGGCATGTGCCATCATGCCCGGCTAAATTTTTCCATATATATTAGTTGGCCAATTAATTTCTTTTTACTTAAAGTAGAGACAGGGTCTCACTCTTGCTCAGGCTGGTTTCGAACTCCTGACCTCGAACGATCCGCCTGCCTCGGCCTCCCAGAGTGCTAGGATTATAGGCGTGAGCCACTGCACCTGGCCCAAACCTGTAGTTTTATATTTACTCAAAAACAAACTTTGGTTTTGTTGGTTGTATTTTGTCTTTAAAACCTACTTCTGTATGAGAAGGAGTACAGTGCTAGAATGTTGTCCTTGGATTGGCAGCAGCAGACACCTGGGTTGCTTGGCAAACCCAGGATTTCTCGCATGTGAAACACTCCCCTCAAACAAAGAGCCTCTGAATCTAACTTGGAGAAATCGGTTTTTCTAACAGGCACCCCAGTTGGTTCTTACAGGTAGTTTGGGAAACCCCTGCCCTAACCCACCTGCAAGGGATTTACAGCTGAAGGTGAAGAGGAGTCAGGATTTGGTGACAGGGTTTCAGCTATGCTCCTGGTGGTTGCTTCCAGGAGGAACTGCCCTTCACCATAGGGAAAGATGGTATTTCCTCTGATTGGACCAGGGACACCCGGGGTCACTTTCACAATCCTTAATAATGAAATACAGCTACCTTTCAGAACATCTGCAAAGCAAAGAAATAAAAAACGAAAGCCCATTTCTTCATCCTGCTGAGGCATACCTTTGGAGGGTTCATTAATAAAAACAATAATTCTTGGAATTAGATCGTCAAGTTATCTGATTTTTTTTTTTCTCCCCCATACTTAATTTTCTTTTTTTTCTTAGACTCAAAAACATGCCACGGGAAAGAAGTCGCCAAGAAAGAGTCCTGGTCCCAACACACCTCGTGGGAAGAAGAGAAAGGCCTTGCCAGCATCAGAAACCCCGAGTGCTGTGGAGCCTGAGACCCCAGGTAAAAGGCTGGGAAAGAAGCCAAAAATCATAGAAGAGGTGGAGAAAGAAAGACACCCTTTGAAGGTGAAAAAAGACCCAAGACAGACACCAAAAAAGGCAGAGGCCAAGGTCTTTGCCACTTCTACTAAATCTGCAAGAAAGGCTCCCCATACCCAGAAAGGATTGCCCAAAAAACCCAAAGTCCCTCAGTCATCCTAAAGTCAGCGATACAACCAGAGGTAGCATCAAAGCTACCTGAAAAGCTTTTTAGAAACACTTGCATCCTGACCCCCCTTGCAGCCTTCTCCAAGCATGAGACCTAGACTCAAATATTTTTTACAGCTTCCATAGGTAATTTTGATGTATGTTCCTGGGTGTAAAAACCAGTGGTTTGAAGTAAAATCTATTTTTTAATTATTGTTCTGTGTATTTGCTAGTATAATATATAATAGAGTGCCTCTCTGTGGTTGCGTTTATTATTAAAGTATAACATTGCTTCTGGCATTCCAAATCTTGGTTTAACTTGAATTCCTGTGATTTGCCTTTTTCTCTTTTCCTCTTACCCATTTATTCACATGGGCTCCATTACCCTAGTTTGTGCATACATTCCCAGAGTGGGCCAGGGGGGCTCGCTGCATGAGAACATGCTGTGGAACTTGGGATTAATATGGGTTTCCTGGCCCTCATCCTGAGATGGTTTATCTTGGTGGGTCTTGGCGGTACTCAGCCAAGCTTATGAATCTCTGAATTAGCATGCATATGGTAAGGGAAATTAACATGGTGCCATTTATACAGCCACTGAATTGGATCCTGTCTGCTAGAGGCAAGAACCTATATCTTCCATAGCCTTCTCATCTTCCACATTGCTCCTCACCCTATAGAGGTTTACTGATATATGCGAACTCTAAGATGGGAAGCTTGGGAGATGGACTGTTTAAGTTTGCACAATTGTTTAATATATTTTGAGGCAGTAAATGACTTCTTCAGTATTTGTCCTTTCATAGAATTTGAATTGGGGTATGCATCCCTAGTAGTCAGTGATGTGTTCACTCTAGTACAGGAACAAGCTTGCATGCAAAGGTTCAAGTGGGCTATGCTTTCAGAGATCATGTGGTTCAGAAACAAGTAATAAAGAATAAAAGGTTTATTTAATAAAAGTTCCCTCAAGTTGGAGGAGTCCAGATTGCTTCTGCTGTTTAGTAGCACAAATTAAATTGTAATGTTATCTTTTTAAATTAGAAAAGCCTCTAAAATACAAAACTATGTTATTGTGTACTGTCAGCCTTCTAAAAATGAATATGCATTTAATGTGTTATAGGGGTTTAGCTTAATTGATTTGTTTTCCATAGAAACTAGGGTCTCTGGGAAGACAGACTTGTTTCACTGATTCAAAGGTCCACTGTTTTGTGTAGGACAAACCCACATACATAATGGGGACCTGTTCTCTGCATGACAGTTGTCCAGGGATAGCTGTTTGGTTTCCTTAATCCTATCCTCTAGCCAATTAAAGATTTTACAACACCAAGCCATTCTTGCTTGTTTTTAGTCTTAATACAACACTAGTGTTAACCTTCCTGTTCCTGCATCTACTTTTACTCTAATATTCTCAGCATTCTCTATGCTGAAAAAAGCAGGCTTCAAAGTCTCAAGCAAGATGCCAGTATTACCTAACAAAGCCTATTTTATAGTAACTGCTGACAAATACAGTTTTTTTAATACCGTGCTAAATGTGAAGAAACAGAATGGCTGGACACTTAGTATGGTTTGTACTGAAAGTACTGCTTTTGCACCATGATAAAGTCGAAAAATCCTAAGTCAAATCATCATCTGTACTAGGTTTCCAAGACTGAAGAGTGTAGGGCACACACTCCTAGCTGGCTGGTAGGGCTCTGAGCTGATGGTCTTCCCAGGGCCAAGAGCATGACTGGAAATCTGTGCTGCAGTAAATCACGTTATCTTGTGGATTGAGTATCAGGCTGATGTTTCTTTGGAAGTCATGGCTGGGTTTCTGGAATTTATCCCCCGGACTGGGGAGATCTAATGGACAAAACCAGATCTGGTGGGAGAAAAGTGAATGCAACATTTTTGTTTTAAGGAAGTATTTGATTTTTAGTGAATTTGTAGTTTAGGAAGTATAATAAGCATCAAATTCAATATTGAATGTCTTGAATATGTTTAAGTCAATCCAAGTGTTTATTAAAGATGATATATTTCATTCTCCTTGAGAAATATTAAAATGAAGGTACAAAGAAGTTGTTTAGTGTCATACTATCTTATCACCTGATTGAAAGCCCTTTCTCTGCTTTCAGTACATGGGTGTTTAAGGGCAAAGAAGTCTTGACGTGTAATTGAATATTTAAAGGTGCTGCACTCCTTACTTGCCAACCCCCTTGAACTGATGCTGTTTTCCCTGCTTACAGTTAGGGTTAATATTTGTACATCAAAATTACCAATTAGAATTTTATGACCCATGAGAACCCCTCATCAGTCCTTGGATCCTAGTTTGATAAAAGACTGTAAAAGTTTCGGGAGATCATTTCAGTATAATGGTCCTGTAGAGGGAAAATGGCATAATTAGGTGATTGCATTTAACTCCAGATTAAAACCTCTCAGTTCAACATTATTCAAGTGATTAATATCTCCTGTTTATATAACTCACTTGGTGCATTGTCAATACTTAAGTTACAGGAAACATCAGGACATAATTTTTTTTTTTTTTTGAGACAAGAGTCTCACTCTGTTGCCATGGCTAGTGGTGTCAGCCTAGCTCTCAGCAACCTCAAATTCCTGGGCTCAAGCAATCCTGCTGCCTCAGCCTCCCGAGTAGCTGGGACTACAGGCATGCGCCACCATGCCCGGCTAATTATTTCTATATATTTTTAGTTGGCCAATTAATTTGTTTCTATTTTTAGTAGAGACGGGGTCTCGATCTTGCTCAGGCTGGTTTCCAACTCCTGACCTCGAGCGATGCTCCTGCCTCGGCCTCCCATAGTGCTAGGATTACAGGCGTGAGCCACCACACCTGGCCCAGATGTCTTTATAATAGAAAAAACATCTGCACCCGAATTTTTATGGCAGCACAATTCACTATTGCAAGGACATGGAAACAACCCAAGTTTCCTTCAGTTCATCAGTGGATTATTAAAATTTGGTATATGTTTACAATGGAAAGGACAGCAAGCCAGCACCGCTTATATTATCCTGGACTGAGCTTAAGCCCATTATCCAGTGAGGTGACACAAGATCAGAATAATAGGCTTCTCATGTACTCGCCATCAAATTGGTACTGACTGATTAACACTATGGTGCTCAAATGGTGGTGGTGTTCACCAGGGATTCAGGGGTAAAAGGGGTAGTTCCACATCTGAGGGATGTGGTGAGCAATGTGGAGGGGAAGGGCATGCCTCTAACCCTTGCAAGGGAAAAGCAAAGATATAAAATGTAACCAAAATGTTAAAAAAAAAAAACCCAAATACCTGTGGGGTGGGGTGGGGGAGGAGGGGATGGGTATATACATACACAGTGAGTGTGATGCACACCATTTGGGGGATAGACACGCTTGAAGCTCTGACTCAAGGGAGAAGGGGAGGCATGGGCAATGTACGTAACCTTAACGTTTGTACCCCCATAATATGCTGGAAAAAAAAAGTGGCAAGACAATTTAATGGGGAAGAGACAGTCTTTTTAACAAATAGCTGTGGGACAACTGGATATCCTACACACAAAAGAATGAAGGTGGGCCCTTACCCAAAGCCATATACAAAAATTAACTCAAAAGGGGTCACAGAACTAAATGTAGGAGCCTAGATGCTTAGAAGAAAACAGAAGTAAATCTTTATGACGTTGGGTAAGCTACTGGCTTCTTATCTATGACACAAAAAACACAGGTGAAAAATTATAAAATTAGATTTTATCAAAATTAAAAACTTGAGTTTCAAAGGACACTATTTAAAAAAGTGAAAAGACAGCTCACAGAATTGGGCAAAATATTTGCAAAATATATTCTGATAAGAAACTTGTACCTAGAATATATTAATATAAAGAATTCTAGGCCGGGCACAGTGGCTCATGCCTGTAGTCCTAGCTCTTTGGGAGGCTGAGGCGGGCGGATTGCTCGAGTTCAGGAGTTCGAAACCAGCCTGAGCAAGAGCAAGACCCCGTCTCTACTATAAAAATGGAAAGAAATTAATTGGCCAACTAAAAATATATACAAAAAATCAGCTGGGCATGGTGGCGCATGTCTGTAGTCCCAGCTAGTTGGGAGGCTGAGGCAGGAGGATTGCTTGAGCCCAGGAGTTTGAGGTTGCTGTGAGCTAGGCTGATGCCATGGCACTCACTCTATCTAGCCTGGGCAAATCGAGACTCTGTCTCAAAAAAAAAAGAATTCTTACATCTCAACAATAAAAAGGCAAACAATACAATTTTATTAATGAGCAAAGGATCTGAATAGACATTTTTCCAAAGATAATATATGAATGGCCAAAAAGCCAAAAGGTGCTCAACGTCAATCCTCTTAAGGAAAATACAAATAAAACCTACAATGAGATACTATGTCACACCACTAGGATAACTGTCATCAAAAAGACAAACTAGAGCCGGGCGCGGTGGCTCATGCCTGTAATCCTAGCACTCTGGGAGGCTGAGGCGGGTGGATTGCTCGAGGTCAGGAGTTCGAAACCAGCCTGAGCAAGAGCAAGACCCCGTCTCTACTATAAAGAGAAAGAAATTAATTGGCCAACTAATATATATATAAAAATTAGCCGGGCATGGTGGTGCATGCCTGTAGTCCCAGCTACTCGGGAGGCTGAGGCAGAAGGATTGCTTGAGCCCAGGAGTTTGAGGTTGCTGTGAGCTAGGCTGACGCCACGGCACTCACTCTAGCCTGGTCAACAAGTGAGACTCTGTCTCAAAAAAAACAAACTAACTCACGCCTTTAATCCTAGCACTCTGTGAGGTAGAGGCCGGAAGATTGCTCCAGGTCAGGAGTTCAAAACCAGCCTGAGCAAGGGCGAGACCCTGTCTCTACTATAAGTAGAAATTAATTGGCCAACTAATATATATAGAAAAATTAGCTGGGCATGGTGGCACATGCCTGTAGTCTTAGCTACTTGGGAGGCTGAGGCAGGAGGATCGCTTGAGCCCAGGAGTTTGATGTTGCTGTGAGCTAGGCTGACGCCATGGCACTTACTCTAACCTGGGCAACAAAGTGAGACTCTTGTCTCAAAAAAAAAAAAAAAAAAAAAAAGACAAACAGTAACAACACAGATGTGAATAAATGATGCAGCTGCTTTGGAAAACCGCCTGGCATTTCTTCCAAAAGTTAAAGCTAGGAGGAGGGGGAGAGGGAGGGATAAAAAATTACCTAGTGGGCACGATGTACCTTATTTGGTGATGGGTAGATCTGAAGCCCAGACTTCACCACTGTGCAACATATTCACGTAATAAAACTCCACTTGTACTGCCTAAATCTATTGAGATATGATAACAATAACAAAAAAGTTTGACACCCCCTCCCAGAGTTAAACATAGAGTTACCATGTTTAACCATGTCTACTCCTTGGTATATACCCAAGAGAATTGAAAACATGCCCACAGCGGGCGAGGTGGCTCATGCCTGTATATTCCTAGCACTCTGGGGGGCCGAGGCAGGAGGATCACTTGAGCTCTGGAGTTTGAGACCAGCCTGAGCAAGAATGAGACCCGTCTCTATTAAAAATAGAAAAAATTAGCTGGACATGGTGGTGCATGCCTGTAGTCCCAGCTATGTGGGAGGCTGAGGCAGGAGGATCACTTGAGCCCAGGAGTTGGAGGTTGCTGTGAGCTAGGCTGACGCCACGGCACTCTAGCCTGGGCAACAGAGTGAGACTCTGTCTAAAAAAAAAAAAAAAAGAACGCAGTGATAATGTTAAATCCTTGGTGGGGCATAGTGCTTCTGAAAAAATGCAAACTCCTGCTCCACTGCAGACCTCCTTAGTTGAAATTACCATACACATGCGGGAATTAGGAATCTGTGTTTTTTTTTAATTTATTTTTTTAGTAGAGACAGTGTCTCACTCTTGCTCAGGCTGGTCTTGAACTTCTGACCTTGAACAATCCGCCCACCTTGGCCTCCCAGAGTGCTAGGATTACAGGTATGAGCCACTGTTCCCAGCCTGGAATCCGTGTTTTTAACAAGAGGCCAGGTGATCCTTATGCTCAGGGAGGGCTGGGAAACATTGGGATAAAGCATAAGGTAGCTGGAAGTTCCCTTCACTTAGTAATAACATCTTGACCAAATCCTCAGCAGGTGAAACCAAATGAATGGCCATCTAAAAGCCAACCAGGGTAAAAGAGATGTTTTAGTTCCTCTTTTTTTAATTATTATTTTTACAGAGGACATTCAAGTGGAGTGCTCTGGGAGTTTATCTCTACTGTCTCCTTGCTGGGAGTTTCTTCAACATTTATAGAATTGAGGCATTTATGTTATTAAATGAATTAAGGGGAAAAAACCGATTTTGATGTGTGAAAATTCCCCCTCCTGAGAATCCATGTTATTTCAGTTATGCAATCAAGAGCCTAATAAAAGAAAGACAGGGCCATGTTGACTATCTTTCTATCTAAGGACTTTTCATCCTGAAGGGCATCTGGCAGTTTCAGGGAACTAGTGCTGATGTTTTTTTCTTTTCTTAAACTAGAAGGCTGCCCGTTATACCTGGTGAGAGAAACTATCATTTCTTTTATAAAATGAGTAGCTTGCTTTTTGCTAGGTGTATTTGAAAGTTATTTAAAGATGCTTTTAAAAATAGTGTTACTTGAGCTGTATCTTTCTATGTAAAGTTATAATTTGGCTTTCTTCAGAGACGGGTCTCTTATTCCTACCCCTTGACTGTTCTACACTATTGGATTTTTCTTCTTGATTTGTACAAGTTTTTTGTATCTTAGGGATCTTAAGTCTTTGTCTTTTATCATTACAAATACAACACATTCTAGCTTTATGATATATTCTAAAATACTTTTTTTCCTTTGTGGTTATGGGTTTCATTTTTTAAAGCAAACTTGCAATATTTTCTTGAAGAAAAACTTAAGATTATATATGCATTCAACCTAAGGAATTGGGAAAATGAGCCAATAAAATGCAGGAAAGTCTTTAAAAGAAGAAAACTAAAAAGAACAAGTTAGAAAACGGACCCTACAGCTAACAGGTAAAACCAAAAGCTGGTTCTTGAAAGAGATGGCAGATCAATAAATGCCCAGAAAGCCAAACGAACACTTACCACCTTTCAGCCAAAACAAGAAAGATAGTCAAGCTTAAAAAAAAAAAAAGTCTAGACAGTTTAGCCCGTATTATAGGGGGAAAAAAAATCAAAGGACATTATAATCAACTTCATATCGACATACTTGTAAAATGGATGTTTTTGAGAACTTTAGTCATCAAAATTGGAGACACAATCCTCAAAACTAATTGGAAGAGAAAAGGGAGGGAGATATAACATTGTACATACAAATCTTGAGTTGTCATTGTAACTAAAAGCTTTCCAATCCATTTTACAAAGTAACACTCTTAGTTCTCAAAGCTAATGACTTTCTTTCCTCCCCTCTTAAGCAAACCAAGTTACATGTTTTTGTTTTTCTTTTTAAGATAAATGTAAAACTAGTACTGCTGTACAAGAAGGAACTTAGGAGAGCTTATTTGAGGAAGGCAAGGATGGTTGAACATTATGAAATCAGTAACAAAATTCATTGTCAGTAAATTAAAGGAAACATACTTAGCCACACATGATTAAAATGTAGCCACAAAACTCACCAGCAATTTATGATTAAAACATCTATGAAGGCCAGGTGTGGTGGTGGCTCATGTCTGTAATCCTAGCACTCTGGGAGGCTGAGGTGGGAAGATCACTAGAGCTCAAGTGTTTGAGACCAGCCTGAGCAAGAGCGAGACCCCGTCTCTACTAAATTAGCCAGGCCAAGTTGTGACTCATGCCTGTAGTCCCAGCTACTCAGGAGGCTGAGGCAGGAGGATTGCTTGAGCCCAGGAGTTTGAGGTTGCTGAGAGCTATGATGACACCACTGCACTCTAGCCTAGACAGCAAAGCGAGACTCTGTCTCTAAACAAAACAAAAAACAAAAAAAATCACATGAAATGCCAGTTACTGAAATGTTGCAATCAAAGGTCAAAACCACCAATATTTGCCATTATTGTCAGTCTGTAATGAAGGACATAGAGCTGACCTCTGTAAGTGAAGACCCACCCTCTCTCCCAAGGGTCCCTAATGACTCGTTAAGGAGATTTAACCTTTCTCCTTGCAGTTGTTCTACTTCAAATCCAATAAAAACCCAAACTGGAACAGGTGTGTTGGGGTGATGCAGGCAACTTGAAGTGAATGCTCTGCTGGAAAAGGAGGTATGTCAAAACAGCCAGGAAAACGTGAAAAGACTGGTTAAGGGCAGAAATGCCTCCAACCAGGTTTTAAAACATGGCACAAAGCTCTCCTGTATGGTACAGAAAGTACATGCATACAACACGTGGAGCAGAGTGGCAAGTAAAAATAGTTCCATTTGTGGGGAATTTAATACTATCGTGGTTTTTCAAATTAAGGACAGCAAATGCAACACTCAGCATGATGGAGGGATTGTTTTGGGGGGTGGAATGTAGAACCATATTTCTGGCAATGTATTGTACAAATTCTAGAAAAACCTGAGACTTGATAATTTTGTGTTGGGCCAAGTTCTTTTCATCCTTAAGTGATAAAGAGTGGTAACTGAATATAGCAAGGTGTACTCAGATTTTCACTCAGTAAATGTTTTTTGCCTGTATGTGTTAAGAAAAACAATTGATTTGGGAGTTGGCTATTAACCTCATTCATTAGGAGCCAAGACTTTTCACATGGGTTCTGCTATATTACTATAATGCCAAGCAACCCATTTCTCTGTTAAAAGATCAACCAAGGCCGGACACACGGTGGCTCACACTTGTAATCATAGCACTCTGGGAGGCCGAGGCGGGAGGATCGCTCAAGGTCAGGAGTTCGAAACCAGCCTGAGGAGGCTGAGCGAGACCCCTGTCTCTACTATAAATAGAAAGAAATTAATTGGACAACAAAAAATATATAGCAAAAATAATCGGGCATGGTGGCACAAGCCTGTAGTCCCAGCTACTCAGGAGCCTGAGGCAGGAGGACTGAGGATTGAGGCTCATTGAGCCCAGGAGCTTGAGGTTGCTGTGAACTAGGCTGATGCCATGGCACTCACTCTAGCCCAGGCAACAGAGTCGGACTCTGTCTCAAAAAAAAAAAGAAAGAAAAAAAAAAAGAACTTACAATCACCAATTCTGACCTTCTGAGAGTCTCCTTGGAGGGGAACTTGGATGCTTGTAGAAACCAGCCCTTTGAATTCAGGGGTCCTCAAACTTTTTAAACAGGGAGCCAGTTCACTGTCCCTCAAACCCTTGGAGAGTACGCACTGTGGGCCCGGCATCGGTCAGCTGCTAAGCAGGACAGGCAGCTGAGGCAAAAACACCTGGGGGAGGGCCGGGCATGGTGGCTCATGCCTGTAATCCTAGCACTCTGGGAGGCCAAGGCGGGAGGATCGCTCAAGGAGTTTGAGACCAGCAAGAGCGAGACCCTGTCTCTACTATAAATAGAAATCAATTGGCCAACTAAAAATATATATAGGCAAAATTAGCCGGGCATGGTGGCGCATGCCTGTAGTCTCAGCTACTCGGGAAGCTGAGGCAGGAGGATCGCTTAAGCCCAGGAGTTTGAGGTTGCTGTGAGCTAGGCTGACGCCACGGCACTTTAGCTCGGGCAACAAATTGAGACTCTGTCTCCAAAAAAA
The DNA here is from genome assembly GCF_040939455.1 of Microcebus murinus. NCBI lineage: Eukaryota > Metazoa > Chordata > Mammalia > Primates > Cheirogaleidae > Microcebus > Microcebus murinus. The sequence continues at coordinate 9,347,948 of NC_134122.1, read as the reverse complement.
CACCCGGCAGGACGGATAAATGTCCTAGGCTGTAGTTTGAGGACATCTGAATTACACCCTCAGGATCCCGGAGAGGGTGAACCTGGCTGTGATTAATAACACATAGTAGGTACAATTCACAGCCAAGGAGAAAGGTTTCTATTTTTCTTTTGATATTTCTGATCTCTAGTACTTTTTTTCTTCCCTTAAACACTACAGGAAAACAAATCACTATGTACCAGCCTGTCCGAGTTTATGAGAGGGTCCGGCTGCTGGGACGGCAGGAAGATCTGCGATGCTTGTCTCTGTTTGAGTGTCTGCTGCTTTCCTGCCTGGGGTTATTGGTCGTGGCCCTGGGAATAGCAGTCCTTCTACATAACCCCTCTGACACCATGGCTTTCTCTACTGGCTTAATGACAATAGGCATAGGCGTTGCTTTTGTCACCTTTACTGGAGCCATAGCCATGCGTAGAGTCAACCAGAATATGCACTTTGTCATGAGGCAAAGATCTGGGGCCAGAAGGAGGACGGAAAATGCCCCAAGCACTGCAGAGCCTTTACTGGATGAGTCACCCATAGCCAACACTTGGCTGTAACCCTATGTCTTTGAGCCTCTGGAACTTTTAGGTCTCCTAACCATTGCTTTTAAATTCAAATAAAATTTGGCTTTTTATTTTTTCAATTTAATTTCTCCTTTCTATTTATTGCAAGCAACTACTTATTATACTTAACCTAGAGTGCACACATAGAGAATCAATAACGATCTAGAAAGAAATTCTTTTTTTTTTTTTTTTTTTGAGACAGAGTCTCGCTTTGTTGCCCAGGCTAGAGTGAGTGCCGTGGCGTCAGCCTAGCTCACAGCAACCTCAAACTCCTGGGCTCAAGCGATCCTCCTGCCTCAGCCTCCCGAGTAGATGAGACTACAGGCATGCACCACCATGCCCAGCTAATTTTTTCTATATATTTTTAGTTGGCCAATGAATTTCTTTCTATTTATAGTAGAGACGGGGTCTCGCTCTTGCTCAGGCTGGTTTCGAACTCCTGACCTCGAGCAATCCGCCCACCTCTACCTCCCAGAGTGCTAGGATTACAGGCGTGAGCCACCGCGCCCGGCCAGGCATATGAGATTTTAATTGCTGCAGTTTTCTCTTCAGTCAGTGGTTTCAGCTCCAGGTCTGTTTGCTTTTGTAGTTTTTGTATTATGTTCATAGTCTTATTCACAGTAGCACAAATGCAGCTCTTAGTCTCTGCTCAACAGCAACTGCTTTAAAGCATGCACACAAAGTTTGATATCGAGACTTTATTGCCGACAATTCCTTTAAGAGTGAAACTGGATTTTTCTTGCCTGCTGAATCGGGATGATTAGTTTTGATTTCATATTCCAGCCTGTACTGAATATAATCCAAATCAGAGTCAGCTTTCTGGAACATCAGTTCCAGCTTATGGACCTCTGCCTCCATGTTGAATAGCTGACATTCCTCAGACTGCGGTGGCACTTAATCCGCTCAAATTTGGCTTCTTAAAAGCTTGTTTCCCTTTCACAGTTGCAAAGATGTGGAAACAACCAAAGTGCCCTTCCGTACATGACTGGATTAATAAAATGTGGTATATGTATACCATGGAGTACTATTCAGCTCTAAGAAACAACGGTGATATAGCACCTCTTGTATTTTCCTGGATAGAGCTGGAACCCATTCTACTAAGTAAAGTATCCCAAGAATGGAAAAATAAGCACCATATGTACTCACCAGCAAACTGGTATTAACTGATCAGCACCTAAATGGACACATAGGAATTACATTTATAGGGTGTCGGGCAGGTGGAGGGGAGGGGATGGGAATATACACACACACAGTGAGTGCGATGCGCACCCTCTGGTGGATGGACACGCTTGAAGCTCTGACTCCAGGTGGGGGGCAAGGGCAATATACGCAACCTTAACCTTTGTACCCCCATAACATGCTGGAAAAAAAAAAGCTTGTTTCCTGGTGTGGTAATGTCCTTGTGCCCTATGGCATTAGTTTCTCTCTGCAGAAGTCCTTCAAGTAATGATGATGCTTCTCAGATTCATGCCATCTGGCCGACCAGTGTCCCCTTAGGTGCTGCCCCTACCAACCTTCTCGTTCTCTCCCGTCACTCAAGGTCTAGCTGCTGCCTCTCTGGCTTTTCACGGGGACTCCTGCAGATGGTAGGTGCCCTGATCCAATCCTCCTCACCTGCGATGTCCTCTTCTCTCCCCATCCATTGCCCACTTCAAAGGTCATGTCCTATACCTGTCATCGCTGTCACCTGTGAGACCCCAACATATCACTTCAGACTCCCCATTCTCTGGCCAGGCGCGGTGGCTCACGACTGTAATCCTAGCACTCTGGGAGGCCGAGGCGGGAGGATTGCTTGAGCTCAGGAGTTTAAGACCAGCCTCAGCAAGAGTGAGACTTGTCTCTAATAAAAAACAAAAGGATGCCCCATTCTCTCAGCAGCACACTCCACTTCCTTCGCTTTCTTTGTTTTGTGAGAGACAGGGTCTCGCTCACGCTGGGTAGAGTGCAGCGGCGTCATCATGGCTCAAGCAATCCTCCTGCCTGCCTCAGCACCTCATGTAGGTGGGACTACAGGCACACACCACTACTCCCTGCCTGGCTAATTTCTTCTCTTTTTGGTAGAGACAGGGGTCTCACTCTTGCTCAGGTTGGACTCGAACTCCTGATCTCCAGGGATCCTCTGGCCTTGGCCTCCCACAGTGCTAGGATTACAAGTGTGAGCCACCGCACCCAGCCCTTCATTTTCTCTTGCAACCCTCACCTGACAATCCTCCCGTGTGGTAGACCTGTCCAACCCTCTGATGCCGTGGTCTCTCCCTCACACAGTGCCTTGACTTTCTTGTCCCTTTTGGTCTCCCTCTTGGAAATACCCCCAACCTGTCACCCCCTTCTAATTCTACATGCCTAGTGACTTATGAACCTGATTTAACCAAACTATCCACTATGTACATGAATCATATGAAGTAAACATGTTGCAGCAGATCATAATTCTTGGATTGACTGGATTCCTATACTTTTTATCAATGTATTGGCACCACGGTTATAATAGATAATCAAATACTTGTTGAATGACAGACTGAATTTTTTATATATATATATATATATATATATATATATATAATTTATTTTTTAAGAGATAGGGTCTCACTCTTTCACCCAGGGTGGAGTGCAGTGGTGTCATCATAGCTCACTGCAACCTTGAATACCTGGGCTCAAGTGATCTTCCTGCCTCAGCCTCCCAAGTAGCTGGGACTACAGGTACACACCACCATGCCTGGCTAAGTGTTATTTATTTTTTGTAGAGAATGGATCTCACTATGTTGCTCAGGCTAGCCTCAAATTTCTGGCCTCAAATGATCCTCCCACCTCAGCCTCCTAAAGTGTTAGGATTACAGGCATGAGCCACCAGGCTGAGCCAGTAATATACTTTTAATTAATTGGATTTGAAGCAATTTTAGAAATCAACTAAACCAACTCTCCTATTTTACTGGTGAGGAAAATAAGACCAGGAAGGTTACACACTCTGCCCAGTGTCTTCCAGCCATCCCGAGTCAGCCCAGCAACTAGAACCTGGGCTTGCTTTCTGGTTCTCAGTCCAGGCTCATTTAACTTTATCACACTTTTTGCAATATTTGGTTCAATAGCATTGTAAGTTTTAGAATACTGAGATTCATTTTACTTTGTTACACCAAGATAGAATTTCCAGTTGGTTCTTGAATTTGATATTATTTAACCAGAAAAGTAAGAGGTTTTTTTTGTTTTTGAGACAGAGTCTCACTTTGTTGCCTATGCTAGAGTGAATGCCGTGGTGTCAGCCTAGCTTACAGCAACCTCAAACTCCTGGGCTCAAGCGATCCTGCTGCCTCAGCCTCCTGAGTAGCTGGAACTACAGGCATGCGCCACCATGCCCGGCTAATTTTTTCTGTATATATTAATTGTAAAGATGGGGTCTTGCTCTTGCTCAGGCTGGTTTCAAACTCTTGACCTCGAGCAATCTGCCCGCCTCAGCCTCCCAGAGTGTTTGTCTGATGTGGTTTCCTTGACATGTCCAACTGCTATTGTCACCAGTGAGTGTATGTATAACTAAAATCTGCATGAGCTTTGTAGATTGTACCCATGTTAATTTCTTGGTTTTGATACGTTACATTGGGGGAGGCTGGGAGAAGGGCCTACAAAACTTCCCTATGCATTTCTTGTCACCCTCCTAAGAATTGGTAATTATTTCAAAATAAAAAGTTAAAATAATTTTAAATAGTCTGTATTTTGGTACTATTTAAATTTTAAAAACCCACAAAACCAATGTTAGTTTTTCTAATTTTACATTTGAAAGGGACCTCAAAATGTGATTGTAATTGTAAGATCTAGCCACAGGGTGTCACCAGTGGTCTGTCAGAGCCCTCCAAAAATTTTATGTCATTTTCGTCTCCAAAGTTAAGGGTTGTTTTGATGAAGAAAGGACTTGGCTATCTTTAAGAATAAAGAATATAAACCTGCCATATTTATTTTTTTTCTTTTTTTTTATTTATTATTTTTTAATTTTTATCTTTCATTTTTTTTTCTTTTTTGATAAACACCTCAGGTTTTCAAAACCTGCCATATTTAAACAAGCTTTTTTTTTTCTGATTGGGAGAACTGTGAAATCTCAATATCCCACTCTTTTTTAGGAGAAAACTCAGAAAAACCATAAGAAAAGGAATAGAGTTTAAGCGTGGCGAATGAGACGGTCTCTAGAGAAACCTCCCTTCATGAAGTGTGCTCCCTGGACCAGCAGCAATGGCGTGGCCTAAGAATTTGTGACGAGCGCAAAACCGCAGGCCTCACCCCAAACCTACTGAATTAGATTCCTGACAACCCAAACCTTTCTTGCTTTGAAAAAGTAAAAAAAAAAAATACATTCCTAACAAGCACAAAGTGCCGATGCAGCTGACCCACGCACCATGCTTTAAGTAGTGAGAATCTAGAAGACAGCAAAAAATGCTTGCAGGCATGGAAAATATCAGCTGTTGCCAATACAATAAAACCTTCCTAACTTGGAGCTTGCTAAATCAAAATTATAACTTTAATCTGAACTGGATCAAATATTACAAACTGCTAGTTTATATAGCATGCATAATTACGCCCACAGAATGTTTGCACATGCATGTGTACACACATGAAATATATACAATTTTTTTTTCCAGAGCCAGGGTCACACTATGTTGCCCAGGCTGGTCTTGAATTCCTGGGCTGAAGTAGCTAGAATAAATAAATAAATATATATATATTTTTTTAATATAAAATATATAAACATGAATTTTATAATATATAGGTTTTTATATATGAAATGTATACATTTATGAATATATAAATCAGACTTTGGCTCTGATATTGCAAAAAATTTTACTGATAACTCATTTTAGAAACTTAGACCATCCCACTTACTGGGAATGCTGATGCAGTAGGATCACTTGAGCCCAGTTTAAGGTTGCAGTGAGCTAACGAGGCCATTGTACTCCAGCCTGAGTGACAGAATGAGACCTTGTCTCAAAAAAAAAAAAGAAAAAGAAACTTAGACCAAAACATAAACAATGATTTACATTGACCTGTTATTTTTTAATTTAAACAATCTATTCAGTTATCAATGATTACTAAATTCAAAGAATATGTCAGATATCATCTCCTTTCTTTAGAATGAGGGTAAGATGCTTAATAGCAGAGAATTTCAAAAGTTACCAGGATACTCTCAGAATATTCTGAAGTAAAGCTTTCAGAGTTTAATGGGAAAACATTTTGCTTTTTTACCCCTAGTACTTTTTGTTTTTTTGAGACACAGTCTTGCTTTGTTGCCTAGGCTAGAGTGAGTGCTGTGGTGTCAGCCTAGCTCACAGCAACCTCAAACTCCTGGATTCAAGCAGTCCTGCTGCCTCAGCCTCCCGAGTAGCTGGGACTACAGGCATGCACCACCATGCCCGGCTAATTTTTTCTATATATATTAGTTGGCCAATTAATCTCTTTCTATTTATAGTAGAGACAGGGCCTTGCTCTTGCTCAGGCTGGTTTCGAACTCCTGACCTTGAGCGATCCTCCTGCGTCGGCCTCCCAGATTACAGGTGTGAGCCACCGCATATGGCCAGTATGAATGGTTTTTATCCACAAAATGAACAGATCCTCATAGCCTGAGCAACATAGCAAGACCCTGTCACTACGAAAAATTTAAAAATTAGCCAGGTGTCATGACTGTGTGCCTGTAGTCCCTCGGGAAGGAGGCTGAGGCAGGAGGATCGCTGGAGCCCAGGAGTGTGAGGTTGCAATGAGCTATGATGATGCCACTGCACTCTAGCCTGGGTGACAGAGACTCTGTCTCCAAAAAAAAAAAAAAAAAAAAAAATTAATAGATCCTCAATCATTTACAGCTGTTTCCTTACTCCTTCACTGACTTTTAAGAATTTATTTAATTGCCTTCATGAGGCAAATAATTTCCAGAGCTGCTGTAACTGTGGTTTAAAAAAAAAAAAACCTGCACATAATTACACATGAAATTTACCAGCAGAACTGCTACTTTTGTTTGTAAACACATTTAACACTGTTCAGCTTTGGCTTCCTGGAGGGACAGGGTGCTCCCTGGCCAGTTCCACCTTGTGTGTCCTTCCTTATTTGTCTCTGCCTCTTGTTTCCTGGTCTCTTCTCTGATCTTATCAGTCTCAGTTTTACTTCCTCCTGGGCTGAGCTCTTTTCATACACTGATGTCTTAATTATGCCAGATATCATATTATTTGATAATTGATTTGTTTTCATAACTAAATACAAAATGTCACATGCATTCTTTTTTTTTGAAACAGAGTCTTGCTCTGTCATCCCAGCTTGAGTACGTGGTGTCAGCCTAGCTCACAGCAACCTCAAACTCCTGGGCTCAAGTGATCCTCCTGCCTCAGCCTCCCGAGTAGCTGGGACTACAGGTGTTCACCATCACACTCGGCTAATTTTTTCTATTTTTAGTAGAGGTGGGGTTTCACTCTTGTTCAGGCTGGTCTTGAACTCCTGGCCTAAAGTGATCCTCCTGTCTCAGCCTTCCAGAGTGCTAGGATTAGAGGCATGAGCCACAGCAGGAGGCAGCAAAATCTTTATCGAACATCTGTGCTCCCCTCACTATGGGATGCAATGTTAAGAACAAAAGCTATAGCCCCTGCCTGCCCGAGCAAGAGCAAGACCTTGTCTCTACTAAAAAACAGAAAAATTAGCCGGGCGTGGTGGCACGCGCCTGTAGTCCCAGTTACTCGGGAGGCTGAGGCAGGAGGATTGCTTGAGCCAAGAAGCTTAAGGTTGTCATGGAGCTTACGGTCTAGTAAGGGAGGCAAACTTGAATCAAATAATCACACAAACAGATGTAACTTTGAACCTGGGTCAGAGGGACATATCTGTTGCCTGGAGTGCCTCTACTCAGGAGGGCTGACGTAGTCAAGAAAGCTAGGGAAGGTTTCCCTAAGAAAGTGTCACCTGGGGAGGAGGAAGTCCTGAGTTCAGTTTTGGATGTGCTGTGTTGGAAATGCCTCTGAGATAGCCACAGAGAGATAAGTAGGCAGTTCAACTGCAGGGTTGGGGCTCAGAGGACAGATCCAGGCCAGAGAGATAAACAAACATAAAAGTCATCAGTGTGTATAGATGACAGTGGAAGCCAGAAATAGGGATGAGATTGTTTAGGAAAGTAGAGGCTTGGAACAAGAGAGGAACTATACCCGTTTAGTTATTTTCTTTTACCAAAGTCACTGTTGTAGACATCAGTTCCACTCAGTCACAACTGTCTTCAGGTACTAGGACCATTCTTTTATTTTCATTTATCTTTTATTTTCATGTGTTTATTTTTTCCCCTCTCCCACATTTTTCATGAAACCAGGCCCTTTTTTTCTTTTTCTTTTCTTTTTTTTTTAAGGGATAGAATCACTCCTGTCACCCATGCTAGACCAGGCTGGAGTGCAATGGCACAATCAGAGCTCACTGAAGCCTCCAACTTCTGGGCTCAAGCGATCCTCCTGCCTCAGCCTTCCCAGTAGCTGGGACTACAGGTGTGAGCCACCACACTTAGCTAATTTTTTTTTTTTTTATAGAGATGGGGTCTTCTTGCTATGTTGCCCAGGCTGGGCTTGAACTCCTGACTTCAAGCGATCCTCCTACCTGGATCTCCCAAAGTGCTGGGATTGCAGGCATGAGGCACTGTGCCCAGCCCAAGCCCTTTCTTTTGAGGAGCCACCCTTCCTTGTTTTTTAGCAGGGTTGACAGTTTCCCCAGTTGCAGGGGTGAATATGTAAATTTAGGCCCAAGTCTACATTGTGTAACATCCCCCTAGCCCCAGTGAGTGGTTCAGGACAGTCATGTGACACAGTTCTGACCAATGAGAGATTGAGGCCCAGGACATTTTTTGGGAATTTTTGTAAGAGCAAGTCCTTGTGGGGGTTGCTGAGAAAATGCCACTTAAGCTTGGAACTAGGGCACCTATCTTGCCCTGAGGGGAGAGATAACTGATGGACAGAATTGATGGTCTGCCAGAGAATTGATGGACAGAAAGAGTGGGTCCAGATGACACCGAGGTGTCTAACCAAGGGGATTAAGTTACAGGAGCTCGTATATTTCCTCTCTGCCTCAACCTCATTTAATTAGGGCTCACTACTTAATGGTCACTTACACCTAAAAAATTACTGACATATACTTTCGTAAACTCCTTGAAAGAAAATACCAGTAAGGTGCTTGAAAAGGAACATGAAATCACGTGAACTCACCAAAGGCTACATGAATCACTAAGACTTGGGTTCTTCCTGGTTAGAGCAACTTCAGTGCTAGATTTTGACATCCTCCTGGCAAAAAGACGCCAAACCACTGTCATATGTTTTGTGGATAAATTAGCAGACTTTAAATCATTTCCTCTTATGAAAGCTGGGAAAAGCAATGTAGAGGATGCTGTAGAGGAGGTGGAAAAATTAACATCTCAATTGAGAAGCACTTACAAAGCCACACTGAACCTAAGGATGATGAAAACATAGATCTATTTATTTTAGGGAAACAAAACCAGGAGATTTAGGTCCATTCTGTATAAACTTATGTGAAATATATATACATGAAAATTCTGATTGTACTTTTTTCTTCCAAAAGGGAACACACACACACACTCATAGACACATGTGCGCAGCGATATTTAGTTCTCTGCACATACGTATATTGCAGTGGTAATCACAGAAACACCTTTTCTAATGAAGACATGCGCCTTACACGCTACACTGGAAGGATGGATGGTGTTAGGGAGCAGAGCTGGCTGAGGTTTTCGTGTCTGGTTTTGATATTTATAGCATTACCAGATTACCACGATTTTGATTTAGAATTCATTCCCTTTTTGCAAATGTCTTTAAAATCTGTTGATTTAAAATTTTGCTATAAATCAATCTAGAGCAGCAAAGGCATGTTTGTACTAAGTACATTTTATGACAACTTCTGAGAAGGGAAAGAAAAGTGGCTTGGACATGTTCTTGGAAACATTTGTGTGGTTACTCAAGGGAGGACTTGTACATTTTTTATGTTTATGGTTTCTGTGAATTTCCTAATAAGCCTTGGCTCTCTGCCAAATGATATAAAACATGGAGTAAAATGTATGAGCCTTCAGCATGTAAAAAAACCCCAAAAGTTAGCATAATATTGTTGACTAGGCCAGGCGGTGGCTCACGCCTGTAATCCTAGCACTCTGGGAGGCCGAGACAGGCGGATTGCTCGAGGTCAGGAGTTCAAAACCAGCCTGAGCAAGACCCCATCTCTACTAAAAATAGAAAGAAATTAATTGGCCAATTAAAAAAAAATATATAAAAATTAGCCGGTGCCACGGCACTCACTCTAGCCTGAGCAACAAAGTGAGACTCTGTCTCAAGAAAAAAAAAAAAAAAAAAAAAATTAGCCAGGCATGGTGGGACATGCCTGTAGTCCCAGCTACTCAGGAGGCTGAGGCAGCAGGATTGCTTGAGCCCAGGAGTTTGAGGTTGCTGTGAGCTAGGCTGATGTCATGGCACTCACTCTAGCCTAGGCAACAAAGCAAGACTCTGTCTAAAAAAAAAAAAAAAAAAAAAAAATATATATATATATATATATATATATATATATATATATAGTTGATTAGTTGAATTAAAGGAGCCTGACAGCAGTTTCCTTTAACTTAGGCAAGGAGTAGCTTTTAATTTGCACTGTTGGTGGTGAGTCATCTGATTTTACATTGTTTACCATTTACATGTCCTGACATTCTCACGTACAAAAAGACAACGATCTAAAAACTACAGTTGTGAAGAGCTGGGTAAAAAAAAAAAAAAGAAATAAAAATAAAACCCTATATCCCAAGAGATCACATTGTCTTGTGGTTTTGCTCCTTCCTATTCTATAGTCCATTTCCCAAATCCACACCTTGTGGGATCTTCAAAGAGCAGGTTTTATTTTAAGCATTTGGAGTGTAGAAACCATAGCTGGTGGATGGTGGGTCCCAGTGAAGTGCCCTGAATGTAGCTGGCACTCGTGTCTGTTGAACAGATGAATGGAACTCTCTGGACTCCATCCACGATCCCAGAAGGACCAATTCCAGGTGGCTCGAGTCCCAGAGGCTGGAGGAAGTAGAAATTATGGGCAGGATTAACTCCATGAGTCAGAGAATGATCAGAGAAAAAAAAAAAAAATCAGCCCAACACATGGAAAACGGACCTGAATTCCAAATTGGGGCAGAAGTAGGGGAAAGAATTGGACCCAGGTCTGGCAAGTGAGCACTCCTCACTTCCCATGTTACTCTACTCTCAGAAGCTACTGTGAATTAGATTCATTCTTTTTCTGCATAATAAATGTGTCATCTCCCCAAATACAAGTGCGATACACTGTGACATTATGCTTAGTATCAAATCTAGGTTAAGAACCAAAGAAGCTCACTCCACAAGCAAAGGTCTGCTTTCCTACCTTTAGTATAGCTCCTAAATATTACTAAAAAAGAATTCTGGCAAGTAAGATATAAAGTCTGTCTTATTATCTCCCAAATATGTTCCTTCTTCCCCTTGGATAACTAGGGCTCTCATACCTTATATTATGATTAGAAGCTTGCTTGTACTTGGTTACATATTTAAATCGATGTCCTGGCAGCCAGCCCATGAGTGGAATTTTTTTTTTTTTTTTTTTTTTTTTTTTGAGACAGAGCCTCACTTTGTTGTCCAGGCTAGAGTGAGTGCCGTGGCGTCAGCCTAGCTCACAGCAACCTCAAACTCCTGGGCTCAAGCGATCCTGCTGCCTCAGCCTCCCGAGTAGCTGGGACTACAGGCATGTGCTACCATGCCCGGCTAATTTTCTATATATATATCAGTTGGCCAATTAATTTCTTTCTATTTATAGTAGAGACGGGGTCTCGCTCTTGCTCAGGCTGGTTTTGAACTCCTGACCTTGAGCAATCCGCCCGCCTCGGCCTCCCAAGAGCTAGGATTACAGGCGTGAGCCACAGCGCTCGGCCTGAGTGGAATTTTTAACAAGCCATTTTTCAAAGCTGAAGAGCTCTCAATAAATAACAAGAGAAAGTAGGAGGAAGCAAATGCATAATCTATGTAATACCTACAAAGCCAAGTAAAGGAGTCCAGTCAGTATTTTTTTGCCTCTTACACTTTTATGCATTTCATGAAAGCATAATTTGGAATAAATATATCAAGGTGATTCACAGTGATTCTTCAATTCAGAAGAAATGTAATAATATTATACTTTTCATGCTGCACATTTAGATGCTAGCACAGATTTCCAGATGAGTAGTGACAAAATTTAATGCATGTGACCCTGTTAAAGTATCCTGTGGTCATTCGGCAAACAGCACACGTCTTTCACATTTTGAGTGCTATAAAATTGTGGGTTTCCCTTTTCTGGTACAGGTATGTCATATTTACAAACAGATCATTTTTATTATTGGTTCTTATTTGAAGATGGCCCTGTGGTTAGTTCATTTGAGTAGATAATGTGCTGATAATGGTCCCAGATTGTGGGTTTATCTCTTGGGCTCCAGTTTTAAGCTAGAGACTCTCAACCATTTTTCCACCTCAGTGTACATGAGAAATCTGTCACCCTCTCATTGTGCCCCACAGGAAGAGTTTCTTCCAAGGCAGTCACTCCCAGGGGGACTGTGGAGTGTGGCTCACAGTCTCCACCCCAAAGATGGCTGCTGGAAAAAGCTGCCCCCATTCATTATGGAAAGGTAACTGCTATTCATTGAACACATTCTCCGTGCCAAATACTTTACATGTGTAGCATTTAATCCTCACCATGCCAGGGGCATCCTTATCCACATTTAAAGATTAACTCAAAGCTCATGAATTTGCCCATGGTCACTCACATGGGTAAAGAGTGAGTCTGGATTTACATCCGTGTTTCCCAGACTCCAAAGCCCCTCTCTTTCCACCACCCCGCTACCTACTTATATCTTTTTTTTTTTTTGAGACACAGTCTTGCTCTATCACCCCAGCTAGAGTGCTGTGGTGTCAGCCTAGCTCACAGCAACCTCCAACTCCTGGGCTCAAGCGATCCTCCTGCCTCAGCCCCCCAAGTAGCTGGGACTACAGATGCCCACCATCTCGCCGAGGTATTTTTTTTAAATTTATTTTTAGTAGAAATGGGGTCTCACTCTTGCTCACACTGGTCTCAAACTTCTGAGCTCAAGTGATCCTGCCGCCTCGGCCTCCCAGTGCTAGGATTACAGGCATGAGCCACCGCACCTGGCAGAGAGTATGGTATTTATCACAGTACAAAGGACCTTTTTTTCGAGGGAATGTAAAGTGTGAATATATTTTTTAAAAAACCAACACTTTTGCTACATGTGCTTGCCAGCTCCTGCTGAGAATCTTTTTTTTTTTTTTTTTTTTTTTTAAGACAGAGTCTCGCTTTGTTGCCCAGGCTAGAGTGAGTGCCGTGGCGTCAGCCTAGCTCACAGCAACCTCAAACTCCTGGGCTCGAGTGATCCTTCTGCCTCAGCCTCCCGGGTAGCTGGGACTACAGGCATGCGCCACCATGCCCGGCTAATTTTTTTTTATATATATATCAGTTGGCCAATTAATTTCTTTCTATTTATAGTAGAGACGGGGTCTCGCTCTTGCTCAGGCTGGTTTTGAACTCCTGACCTTGAGCAATCCGCCCGCCTCGGCCTCCCAAGAGCTAGGATTACAGGCGTGAGCCACAGCGCCCGGCCATCCTGCTGAGAATCTTAAAGAACTTCATACCTAAAACAGAACTACCGCTGCTATTGTTGTGTAGGGGTGGAAGCTGCTGTCCAGAGATCCCAGGGACCAAGGAGAAATCACTCCCCATTTTCCAGGTGGGTGCTAGGAGGCGGGGTTCTTTCACTAAGAGACCTAACTTGGGTGCCCACATAAAAGGAAAACCAAGGCAGCCTGAGATAGACCTATCTACCGACTCCTAATACATGTCGGGAACAACATGCAGAGGGGTGGAGGATTCAAGCTGAGCAAGATTGAATTCAAACACCTTAGGAGAAAACACAACTCAGATAAAAGAATAGTTTTGTTTGCTTTCTCTTTTTTAGGATACAAAAGTTCTAGTTATAGGAATTTTGCTTTCCATCTATATTTTTTATGGCATTCACTAGAACAACTAGTGGGTACATTATAGCTTCCCTTAATGAACCTGGAAGGTGTAAGACTTATCCAAATCCTTTTTAGTTTTTAAGACAGAGGTTGCAAATGGGTGGCCCATGGGCTCAGTGCTGCCCACAGACATGGTTTATTTGCACTACATAGTTTCTCTTTTCTATTTAATTAACTTCAAAATAGGGATATTCGTGGTAATAAAATCCCAATTTCTAGCTAATCTTGAAATAAACCTGGAACATCTGGCAAAGCTGGACTTGTAGAACCCCTGGCAGCAATCAGGGAGGGTGGGCGCTCCCAACATCAGTAGACCCTGGGTGGGCTTCCCTCATTACAACACCTGTGGGACGCTGGAGGAACTTGACTTTGCAAGCCCTGCTGTGTGACCTGGCTCCCATACCGCCTCCTGTATGACGTCTTTTCTTCATGGCATTCATTGGTACCACCCTCCACTTCTCAGTCTAGCATCTCTAGCAGCATCTTTGGTACATTCTGATTACTTCACATCCTGGCGTTTAATGCCTCCCCATAATTCTTGATCCCCCCCTTTTCCTGCCTTTTAAAAAAATTAATAGATTTAGGGGGTACACATGGTTTTTTTGTTACATGGATGAATTGTATAGTGGAGAAATCTAGGATTTTAGTGTACCCATTGCCTGCATAGTGTACATTGTAGCCTGTGGGTAATTTTTCATCCCACATCCCCCCTCCCTGAGTCTCCAATGTCCATTATGTCACTCTGTGTGACCCTTGTGTACCCACTGCTTAGCTCCCACTTACAAGCGAGAATATGTGGTATTTTCCTTTTTGTTCCTTGGTTACTTCACTTAGGATAGTGGTCTCTAGTCCCTCCAAGTTGCTGCAAAAGACATTATTTTATTCTTTTTCATGGCTGAATAGTATTATGTGGTGTGTGTGTGTATTTTTTATCCACCCAACAGTTGATGGGTACTTAGGTTGGTTCCCTATCTTTGCAATTGTGAATTAGAATTGTGCTGTGATAAACATATGAGAGTGTGCTTTTTATTTTTAATAAACATAATACTTTGGCCAGGCGTGGTAGCTCACGCCTGTAATCCTAGCACTCTGGGAGACCAAGGCAGGCGGATCACTCAAGGTCAGGAGTTTAAGACCAGACTGAGCAAGAGTGAGACCCCGTCTCTACTATAAATAGAAAGAAATTGGCCAACCAAAATATATAGAAAAAATTAGCCGGGCACGGTGGCGTGTGCCTGTAGTCCCAGCTACTAGGGAGGCTGAGGCAGAAGGATTGCTTGAGCCCAGGAGTTTGAGGTTGCTGTGAGCTAGGCTGACGCCACGGCACTCTAGCCCAGGCAACAGAGTGAGACTCTGTCGCAAAATAAAAAATAAAACAAAAAAATCATAATACTTAGCATCCTCTAATATACTATATGATTTATGTATATTGTTTGTTGTCTGTTTCACTTTCCTGGAATGTACACTCCAAGAGGACAAAGTTCTTTGTTTTGTACACAGATGCATCCTAAGCATCTAGAATAGTATCTGGCACAGAGTGAATGCTCAGTAAATATTTGTGGATAGAACAAAGAGGTCACTCCAGGGTGCCTTCACAGACTCCTCTGCCTACCTGTGGCACCCCTAGAATCACTGACGCACAAAGCCTCTCCCCTACCTGACTGAAGGCTGGTTGAGGGCAGGAATCCCATCTCATTTAGCTTCGGATCCTGAGGTGCTTTGAACAGAGCCTGGGACACTTAATAGGTCCTCAGAGAACAGACCAGTGTAATATTCAGTGAAGAACCTGAAAACTCCTCCCATGGAGTGGAAGCTCAAGGAGGTAGTGACTCAGTTTGTCTTCTTTGGCATAGTATTCCCCATGGTACCAGGGTTGAGATGGGGATCCCAGACAGCAGACCCATCCGACGTCCTTGACTTCGCTCCCTGTGGAGGGCAGAAAAACAGTTTCCCAAAGACATCTACATTCTAAACCCAGGAATCTGTGAATGTGTTACCTTACCTAGCAAAAGAGGGTCTGCAGGTGTGATTAAGTTACAGATCTTACACTCTGGGAGGCTAAGGCCGAGGCGGGAGGCTCATTTGAGGTCAGGAGTTTAAAGCCAGCCTGAGCAAAAGCCAGACCCCATGTCTACTAAAACCAGAAAAAGTTAGCCTGGCGTGGTGGCATTGTGCCTATAGTCCCAGCTACTTGGGAGGCTGAGGCAAAAGGACTGCTTGAGCCCAGGAATTTGAGTTTGCAGTGAGCTATGATGACTCCACTACACTCTAGTCAGGGGGACATAGCAAGACTCTGTCTCCGAAAAAAAAAAGTTAAGGATCTTGAGATGGGGAAACCATCTTGGATTGTCCAAGTGGGCCCAATGCAATCACAAGGGCTCTTAAGAGAGAAAGCGGGAGTCAGGGGAGGAGATGTGGCGACAGAAGTATCCTCAGAGAGACATGCTGAGAGAAAGACTCGGCCAGCCATGGCTAGCACTGAGTATGGAGGAAGGGGCCAGGATCCAAGGAACGCAGGCAGCCTCTAGAAACTGAAAAAGGCAAGAGAACAGATTCTTTTCCAGAGCCTTCAGAAGGAACTAGCCCTCGTAACACCTTGACTTCAGCCATCTAGAATTGTTAACAAATTTGCGTTGATTTAAGCCACTACATTTGTGGTAACTTGTTACAGTAACAATGGGGAACTAATAATCCCATCAAATTTTTCCTCACAGTGTCAGAATAACACCCAACTTCACGTGGCCTCACAATGCCCTGCAGAGCCTTACCTGAGACCCACCCAGCTCTTTGTGGTCCAGCCCTCCTGGCCTTCCAGCACCTTCTGACTGAGGTTTTCCCCTCTCTCCATGCACCCCTGCCCCTGGGTATCTCCTGCTCACCCTCCAGATCCTAGCTTCAAGGTTTCTTTTTTTTTTTTTTTGAGACAGAGTCTCACTTTGTTGTCCAGGCTAGAGTGAGTGCCGTGGCGTCAGCCTAGCTCACAGCAACCTCAAACTCCTGGGCTCGAGTGATCCTTCTGCCTCAGCCTCCCGAGTAGCTGGGACTACAGGCATGTGCCACTATGCCCGGCTAATTTTATATATATATATATATCAGTTGGCCAATTAATTTCTTTCTGTTTATAGTAGAGACGGGGTCTCGCTCTTGCTCAGGCTGGTTTTGAACTCCTGACCTTGAGCAATCCGCCCGCCTCGGCCTCCCAAGAGCTAGGATTACAGGCGTGAGCCACAGCGCCCGGCCTCAAGGTTTCTTGAGACATCCACTCAAGAAGCATTTAGGGAGTGCTGGGTATTACCTAGGGGCTAAGAACTCAGGACAAAACAGGCAGGGGCTCTGCTGTCCTGTGGGGGCGGAAGCAGACCACAAACAAGTACCCAAATGACTGACAGCGTCACTTCAGATAGTGACAGCTGCTGTGCAGTCAGAGAGGGGGCTGTGCTGAGGAGTACACTGTAGATGGGCTGTCAGGGAAGGGCTCCCCAGAAGCCATGCGAGCTGAGACCTGAGTCATGAGCAGCCCCTGGCCACGAGAAGAACCCGTTCCTCACAGAAGCTTCCCTAAAGCCAGAACCCCTATCAGCTCTCCTTGAATTTTTCTGTCACACACTTGCTTGGTGTTGTGGACCGAAAATCCATATGTTGAAGCCCTAACGCTTAATGTGACTATACTTAGAGTCAGGGCTTTGGGGATGGTAATTATGGTTAAATGAGGTCACAGGGTTGGGACTTTGATACAATAGGACTGGTGTCCCTATGAGAAAAGGAAGTCATAGCAGGGATTCGATTCATGCACACAGAGAAAAGGCCACGTGAGGACTCGGGGAGAAGGCAGCTGTCTGCAAACCAGGGAGAGAGGCCTCACCGGAAACCAACTCTGACACTTCCAATCTCCAGAGCTGTGAGAAGATAAATTCTTGTTTAAGCCTCCTGATCTGTGGTGTTTTGCCACAGCAGCCCGAGCTGACAAATAACCCTGGTTTGTATATCCACATCACCCAGACCCCCTGGAAGAAAGCGCCACCCAGCTGGTCACCGCGCTTGCCCTCCTGTGCCTCCTACAGCCCACTGTCTGTACAGGAGCCCGAGAGAAGTCTCTAAAATGTAAATCAGACCTTGGAACTCCCAATTCAGCCTCTTCAATGACCGACCCCCATCCCACACAGAACGAACCCCAAATTCCACGTGGTGGCCTCTCTCTGCCCCTCAGCTTTCCCCTCCCTGCACACACAGAGCCGGATGCCTTCCCTGTAGGCCGGACGCCGAGCTCCAGCGTCAGGGCCTTTGCACTTGCTCTTCCCTCTGCCTGGGACACGCTTCCTCCACGTCGCCCCCCCGGGGGCCTTTCCCCACCGCCACACGGCCCCGCTGGGTTTCCTGGGTCTCCGCCGCCCCAAACGGTCGTCTCCGTGCGCGTGCTGGCCCGCACCCCTCCCCCCGTGCCGCGGGCAGGGACTCCGCCTCGGCCTGGGGAGGCGCCCGGACGCGGAAAATCCAGGCGGACGGGCGACGACCGGGGCCCTGCAAGAGCGGCGGAAGGAAGCGGGACGAGCCCGTCTGTGGGACGGGGACGAGCGTGGCTGTCCCGAGGACGCAGCTGTCCCTGGGCGCACCGGCCGGCGACGTCCTCGCCCCCGCGCGCCCGGCCCCGCCCGCCCTCGCCATTGGCTGCGTCGGCGGCCGCGCGCCCGCTCCGGGGCCGCGGGTCAGACGGCGCCGGGTCGCCGCCCCCGGCCCGACGTGGCGCCGCCGCCCCCGGCCCCGACGCTGCAGCGCAGCCAATGGCGGCGTCTCCCGGGCGCCGCGCGCGGCCTCCCGCCGCCAGAGGGCGCCGCCGAGCCCGCCGCCGCTGCCGGCCGAGCGAGAGCTGCGAGCGAGCGCCCGGGCCTCGCCGCCGCCGCCGCCGCCTCCTCCTCCGCGTCCCGCCGCCGGCCGGCGCGCCGTCCCGCAGGTAGGGTGGTGGGCGCCGCCGGGTGTCCGCGCGCCCGCGCCGCCCCTCCCCCCGCGCGCGCCGCCGCCGCCTCGTGCTCGCGCGCGGCCGTTAACGGACGGACGGACGGCGGGCGGGGAGGGGGAGGGGCGGAGGCCGGGCCGGGCGGGCCGGGGCGCCGGGCCTGGGAATGGGGGCGCGCAGGGTGCCGGGGCCGGGCGGGCGCCTCCCCTGCCCGCGCCCACCGTAGCGTGACCCACTTCTGCGTGCAAGTCCTCCGGCAAAAATGTCTGCTTTCTGGCTATTTCACTT
This sequence comes from Microcebus murinus, assembly GCF_040939455.1. Lineage (NCBI taxonomy): Eukaryota > Metazoa > Chordata > Mammalia > Primates > Cheirogaleidae > Microcebus > Microcebus murinus. The sequence continues at coordinate 9,329,076 of NC_134122.1, read as the reverse complement.
AAAAAATAATTCCCCCCCCCTATTATTTGTGTCCGCCCTGGGGGTCGCCGGGAGCCGGCTGAGGCGTCTCGGCTTGGGGGCGGGAGGGATGCCGCGTAGGGCTTGGCTCGGTGATTTGGGGCTGACCCCTCTTTTGTAAATTATTTCCATTTCCCCCCGTCGGTTTTGCGCGGGCCGGCCCCGCGGGGCGGCGGCGACAGGTTTCCGGCGTTCGCGGGCCGGGGCCTGCCCGGCGGGCTCTCCTCCCGCCCTTCCCGAGGGGACCTGTCAGCCCGCGGTGGCGCGGCTTCCGGTCGGGACGGTCGCCGCAGGGGCGTGGCCTGGCGGGCCGGAGCGCCAGGGCGAGGCGAGGCCCGGGTCCGCCTGCCCGCGCTGGGCCCGCGCTGCCCGGCGAGGTGCCACCGGCCGCCCGGGACCGGCACGGGGGACACTGGCAGTGTGGCTGGAGCGAATGCAGGTGTGCTCTGGCTGCGGAATGCACGCCTGATCTTCGAGACTTCGGATGAGGAAAGAGACCCTGAGGGCTCTCCTTACACTTACATATACGGCCCTATTTTGGACCTATTGGGCTGACGAAGATATATTGTTAACATTCATCTCACCGGTTTCTTTTTTTACTTTTTTTTTTTGAGTGTGGCTACTTGGGAATTTTAAATGACAGGGATGGCTCGAGGTGTGTTCCTATTGGACAGCGCTCGAGCAGAGCGTCTGAATGGGAGGGCGCGCTGCAGCCGGTGCCGTCTGCTCATCTCCTCCGGCCCGGCCGGTGGGCCGCAGGCTGGCGGGGAACCCGCTGCCTCTTCCTTCTCACGCTCCGCCCCGCTGTTGAGCTGAATCGCACAAGAGGGGGGCGGGTCTTGTCTTGGTTTCCAGAATAATTCACGATAATGGACAGAATTTCTCCCCCTCTCTATCTGCTGTGTTGTGCTGGAGGCTAGAAATGGCTGAATGCGGTTCAGCTCAGAATCAGAGCCCGAGTTGCTGAGGCTGGGTCTTACCCCTGTCTGGGTGTTCTGCGAAGAGCCCGCTTGATTTTGTCATCCAGACGAACCGGAGAGCTCCTGCCTTCCTCCACCTTACTGTGACTTTTGGTCCTTCCCATTCCTCAGATACTGTCAATTTTTTGCCAATAAGAATGGTGGTTTGTCCGCCACATGGCTGCACAGTTCTTAATTTTGACTGTTTTTTTTTTAAAGCCTGCCAATTTGAGTGGGTCAGATCGCCGTGTGAGTGGAAGAGAGTCAGTTGTGATAGACTCTCTCAGTTCTAGGAAGGGTGAGAATGACTGCTGCAAAGTTTTGAGCTTTTCAGTAAAGGAAGAAATAGAAACAAAAGATGTCTGGATCCTGTTGCCATGGATACTCTACAGTGGGCTTTCTAGAGGTAGTACAATATGAGCAAACTTTTGTCATCTAGATAATATCTTGAAGTATTTTGTTTTGCTTTGGTTTTTTGTTAGTGAAAATACTTTTTTTCTCCAGTATCTTAGAATTGGAAGTGGAATTTGTTTTCTTTAAAGTGCGAGTTGTTTACAAATCAAGAAAAAATTTTAGATAATATTTTTAAGGAGGGGAGAAGCATTAACATATTAATCCAGAAGTTTTAAAATTAATGTATGATAATCTGTTTTAATCCACACACATACACAAGGCTTATTAAGTGAGGTGGTTTTCATTGATGTAAAGAAACAAGGTTCCTTATCCTTACCAGGTTTTGTTCCAGCAAGAAATTTGCTTTTTATTTTGTTATGAGTTTAGCATTGTGTTCTTTAGTTAATTAATTAATTTCACGTGTCTTGTGAAGCCTCAGGAACCACATAATAGAAACAGTAAGATTTCTACACTTGACCTGAGCTCAGAATTGAAAAAAAAAAAAAAGAAAGAAACAGTAAGAAAGAGGCAGAAATTTTCTTTTTCACAAGTAGAAGGGTGAAAGCTTTGTATTTTATGAAAAGAGCTGAATTTGGAGCAGGACATTAATCTGGCACATTTGGTGAGAAGGTGAGAGTGTGTTGGGGTCAAGTGTCAGCTCTTACTGGGTCAGGAAAACTTTCATGGTCTTGGGCGCATCATAGAGGTATGGGTGTCCCCTGACAGATCATCTGTCATGAAGATTTCATATGAAATCTTTTCTGTTGAGTCCTCAGTTTCAAAGTGAATACTTCCTACGCAAGGAAAAACCAGGGCCAAAATGTGAAATTACCTTTCTGAGGTTGTTTGGCATAGCGTCTATCATGAAATTTTCATCGTTAGTAAAAGGGAGAAACTGTTTCATAAAGTATCCAATAGGAGCTTCAGTGTTACAAGGTAGTGGAACATCTTTAATAACGCTTTTACTACCTGGGTTTGCAGCCTTCTGACGGTTGCATTGTGTGCCCTACAGCACTGGTAAGTGTTGCAAGAGTCACCTAGTATGCGGTGGCAAGACAAGGTTGACATGGATGGTACTTGAACTACTTTTTAGTTGTTTTGATTCTTGCTCTTACACAGGGAGGCTTGAGTCTGAGGATAGAATCAAATATAGACTGGTAATTATCATTTTGCACTTGAAACTTAGGGATACCTTTTTAGGCAAAAGTACAAATGCTGTGCCGGGTGACCTCTGTGCCTTATTCACTGGGACACTTTCTCTGGTCTTCTGTTAGTGCATCTTGTAAGACTTTCCCTGGAATGGCATCCTTTCTTTTTTTTCTTTTTGAAGGAGTGGGGGAATTGTGAGGAGGGCTGTTCAGTTGCCTTATTTGTTTTTGTTGAGACAGAGTCTTCCTCTGTTGCCTAGAATGGAGTGCATTGGTGGCATCATTTTGTAGCTCACTGCAACCTCCAACTCCTGGGCTCTAGCCATCCTTCTGCCTCAGCCTTCCAGATAGCTGGGACTAAAGGTGCACACCACAACGCCTGGCATGGTTTTTTTTTTTTTTTTTCTTTCTTTCTTTTTGGTAGAGATGGGGTCTGACTGTTGCTCAGGCTAGACTCCTGAGCTCAAGCAGTCCTCCTGCCTCGGCCTCCCAGAGTGCTAGGATTACAGGTGTGAGCCACCGCGCCTGGCCCCTGGAATGGTATCCTGACTTTCCCTGTGTTCACTACATTCCTGTGCAAGCCCTCTGCTTTGTCTAGTTGCTTTAAATGACATCCCTTGAGCGTGGCTTTGTATGTGCATGCATGCATGCATGTTTATTCTGTTCCCCTTGAATGGTTTTAAAGTGCCCACCTTTTTATCAGAACTGTACTAATCTTATGGAGCCTGGCCCAGGGCCACTCTAGACAGGTGCTCGCTTTCCTCTTGGCGTCACTGGCACTTAACGTGCAGTATAGCTAGGTGGGTAAGAGCTCAGGCTTGGAGCCAGGCTGTCTGGCCTTGAAATCTAGCTCTGCCACTTCCTAGCTGTGTGATCCCAGGCTGGTTATGTCACTTATCTGTTTCAGTTTCCTTATAGTACCTATCTCTTAAGGTTATCCAGAGGAGTAAATGACAATACATGTAAAGCACTTAGAACAGTGCCTGGGGTTCAGTAAGAGTTCTACATGTTAGCTGCTGTTATACTTCTATCTCAGTATGTTGCAGTCACATTTACCTTGGTGTCTTCTGTTAATGCAGGCTAGTTTCACCGTAAGGAAGGGAGGTTTTATTCTAAGTGTCTTGGGCAGCCACTGTAGGATTTTGAGTAGAAGTACAGTGACTGGTTTGTGTTTTTAGAAGAGCCTTCCTTTTAGTTTAGTGTGGGAAATGGATGGGGAGGGGACAGTGGAGAGAGGCCAGCAAAGGAGGCTGTTGAGTCCTGGTAAGAGAGGGTGTGGCTGCGGCTGGGGGAAGCAGCGGAGGTGGTGAGACAGATGCCCTGCACATGTTCTGACAGTGTCACCAAGTGGGCTTTGTCAGTGGGTTGCTTAGATGTGGAGGGTGAGATAAAGAAGAGGGTTACACCAGTTTTCTGGCTTGAGCAACTGGGTAGAAGGTGGGTGTTTTTTGTGTTTTGTTTTGTTTGAGACAGAGTCTCCCCCTGTCACTCAGGCTAGAGTGCAGTGGCATGAACATAGCTCACTATAACCTTGAATTCCTAGACTTAAGCAATCCTCCTGCCCCAACCCCCTGAGGATCTGGGACTGTAGGCATGCACCACCATGCCTGGCTAATTTTTCTGTTTTTTATAGAGATGGGATCTTGCTCTTGCTCAGGCTGGTCTTGAACTCCTTATTTCAAAAAGTCTTCCTGTCTTGGCTTCCCAGAGTGTTAGGATTACAGGCTTCAGCTACCATGCCCGGCCTAAAATAAAACTTTTGCTGTGAAAAATAACCAAAGATGGCCAGACCAAAGGTGGTTCACGCCTGTAATCTTAGCACTCTGGGAGGCCCAGGTGGGAGGATTCCTTAAAGTCAGGAGTTCGAGACCAGCCTGAGCAATGGTGAGACCCTGTCTCTACTAAAAATGGAAAAGATTAGCTGGGCCTGGTGGCTTGCACTTGTAGTCCCAGCTACTCAGGAGGCTGAGGCACGAGGATTACTTGAGCCCAGGAGTTTGAGGTTGCTGTGAGCTAGGCTGATGCCACGGCACTCTAACCCAGGCAACAGAGTAAGACTCTGTCTCAAAAAACAAAGTCAAAAGATTGATATCAAGTTGGAAAAGTACTAATAACATCACAAAGGACTTCTTTCCTCAACATATAAAGAGCTTCCATAAATAAAGAAAGGTCAACCTGGAAGAAAAATGAGCAAAGGTTATGAGCAAACCACAGATAAGGAAGTACAAATGACCCTTAAATCTGTAAAGATGCTCAGCCTTAGTTAGAAACACTAAAACAAACAAAACCTCACCACATTGTCACACTGTTTTTCATCTTCCGGGTTAACAGAGATGAACGCATTGATAATCCCTTGGTGAAGTGGTCAAACGAGAACCCTCATGCGTTGTTGGTGGGTAGTATCATTTGGTAAACTGTGGCAATAGCTGGTAAAATAAACAAGTGCATGTGTCCTTTATGCTACAGAAATTCTTTAAAGAGATACTTACACTGCGTGTACACAGTGAGCTTTAAAAATTGGAAATGAGAATGTTCTTTTCCAGGGGCCTACCTAGCTGAGTTGGGTACAACCATATCATGGAACACTGTGTATGGTGATGTGGAATGACCTCCAAGATTGGGTACTACATGACAACAGCGAGGTACAGAACATGCTGGTAGCCCTGGCTTGTATAAAAACGTGCATATGCACAGAATACTTGTAAATTTTTTATTTTTAAATAATCATAGACTCACAGGAAGTTGCAAATGTAGTATGTAGAGTCCCATGAAAGCTTCATTCCCCCTCCCCCAACAAGGACACATAACTGTAGCACGCTGTCACAGCCAGGAAGTTAACTCTGGTATGATACTGTTAACCAAAGTGTAGGCCTTACTGGTTTCAGCCAGCACGCATTTGTGTGTGTGTGTGTGTAGTTCTATGCAGTTTTATCTCGTGCATAGACTCACGTAACCACTACCAAGATCAAGATACAGAATAGTTCTACAGAATGTCTTCGTCAGGACACTGAAGAGACTGGTAACTATGGTCGGTTGCTGTCAGGGCGGGCAAGTAGGTGGCTGAGTGACAGGGTTGGGCAGGAGACATTCCTTTTCACTGACATGTTGAAATACTTTCTGAACCATTTGGAATGTCCGTGAGACGCCTGGGTGGAACTGTCAAATGGGCAGAAGGTATGTCTCCCCCAGAGCTCTGCTGGGGGTGCACGTGGGCGCTGTTGGGGGGCCGGAGATGTGGGAATTTAACATCTGGCCGTTGTAGGAGGACGTCCAGGGGAGAGTGTGGCCTGGGGAGACCCCAAAGAGGGTCCAGCTGAAGCCGCAGGGCTGTCCAGGGCTGTCGTGTTGAGAGGTCAGGAGGGGAGGGAGCCTTGGCTCGTGAGGAGACAGTGGCCTGTGAGGCGGGACTAACCCAGCCCGGGGCTGCGAGGTGGACGAGGTGGACAGGTGGACGGTGGAGGGAGAGGGCTCCCACGAGGGAGGGGACACAGCAGGTTCTGCTGAGTTTGGGAAAGAGAAGTGGCCAATGGGTTAACTTTGTAAAATTCTTCCTCATTGAGAATTGAGGCCAGATTTTAACTGGATCAAAAAATAAGATAGTGTGTTTTTAAAAAGTTTATCTCCTAGCACTCTGGGAGGCTGGGGCAGGCAGATTGCTCTAGGTCAGGAGTTCGAAACCAGCCTGAGCAAGAGCGAGACCCTGTCTCTACTAAAAATAGAAAGAAATTAATTGACCAACTAAAAATATATATACAAAAAATGAGCCGGGCATGGTGGCACATGCCTGTAGTCCCAGCTACTCGGGAGGCTGAGGCAGCAGGATCGCTTGAGCCCAGGAGATAGAGGTTGTTGTGAGCTAGGCTGACGCCACAGCACTCACTCTTGCCTGGGCAACAAAGTGAGACTCTGTCTCAAAATAAATAAATAAATAAAAAGTTTATCTCTTTCAAAAAGGAGGGAGGGATTAATTTCACAGGTAAAACCAATCTATGGGCTGGGCCCGGTGGCTCACGCCTGTAATCCTAGCACTCTGGGAGGCCGAGATGGGCGGATTGCTCAAGGTCAGGGTTTCGAAACCAGCCTGAGCAAGAGCGAGACCCCGTCTCTACTATAAATAGAGAGAAATTAATTGGCCAACTAATATATATAGAAAAAATTAGCCAGGCATGGTGGCACATGCCTATAGTCCCAGCTACTCAGGAGGCTGAGGCAGGATTGCTTGAGCCCAGGAGTTTGAAGTTGCTGTGAGCTAGGCTGACGCCACAGCACTCACTTTAACCTGGGCAACAAAGCGAGTCTGTCTCAAAAACAAAAACAAAAACAAAAACAATCTATGGTGGAAAAAATCAGAACAAGTCTGCCCGAGGTGGGTGGAGGCAGGGACTGTCTAGGGAAGGGGCATGAGGGGACTTCCTGGAATGACATTTAATGGCCCGTAACTTCATAGGGCTTGGGTTATGCACATTGTCAAAACCTACATTAAGATTTGTGCATTTTACCTGTTTACCAAAAACAAAAAAACTATGTAAATATTTATGCTAGGTAATCATGTGTATACTAAGTGTTTAGGATTGGATTACAATTGGACGGTAACTCATTTTATAATTTATCAAAACAATAAGGTGGATTGATGGATGGACTGAAGGATGGGCAGGTGGATGAGGATGGGTAGATGTGATAAATATCATAAAATATTATATTTGAGCAATTAAAGTTTTTTAACTTTACTGTGTGTTGGAAAATTTTCAAAATACAAATTGAGGGAGAAAATTTAAACTACTGAACGCGGCTGAGTGTGGTGGCTCACGCCTGTCATCCCAGCACTTTGGGAGGGTGAGATAGGATTGCTTGAGGCCAGGAGCTTAAGACCAGCCTGAGCAACATAGTGAGACCCCATCTCTACAAAAAACAATAATGTCAACAGCAACAACAACAGAAACCTGAAAAGTTAGCTGGGCATGGTGGCGTGTGCACCTGTAATCCTAGCTACTGGGGAGGCTGAGGTGGGAGGATTACTTGAGCCCAGCAGTTGGAGGTTGCAGTGAGCTACAATGATGCCACTGCACTCTAGCCAGAGTGACAGAGCGAGACTCTTGCTTTAAAAAAAAAAATCTGTATTTTATTTCCTCCTAATCACTTACTTGAGTTGTCAGCTTTTTGCCACATGCCCTTTGTTAGTAAGAGGTTGAGGTTCAAGGTTTTCTGGCATTTTCTCAGAAAATAGCTCTAAGGCTATTAACTTGGCAGATTATCTTTACCCAGGAGTCCATTCTTAGCCAGCAGATTTACTTTTTGAGTCACCCTCAAACTAATTCCCACCTCAGCTAAGCAAGGCTGGGAGAAGGCACATCATTCTCTGAAGAGTGCAGCGGCGATCCGGCTGCAGGCCTCCTTTTCTGGGCCCCCCTTCTGGCTGGAGTGCCACAGCACCCCAAATGCTGCTCTGGGTTCCCTCGGGTTCCAAAGTTCTGACTTTCAATAAATTGCCCTGCTTTAAATAGAATAGAAAGAAGCCTGATGGCCCCTTAAATCTTGCCATGGAAGGGTTCAGAGGATACATAGACTTTTATAAAATACTTTAAATTTTGTCCAGAGGTAATTCATTTACATGACTCAAAAAAAAAAAAAAAAGATATACGGTGAGAAGACCTCATCCTACCCCTGTTTCAGCCCCAGCTTTCTACCACTGCTATGTTTCCCGTGATTCATCTGGAGCTATTTCAGGTATATAACAAGCACATATGAATATATACACCTAATCCCCCTCAGTTTTTAAAAAAACAGAACAGGGTCATAATATGGATACTTTTGTACCTTTCTTTTTTTTTATTCTCAGCACAATATATTCAGCCATTAACTTTTTGATAGGCATTGAGTTATTTTTTTAAAAATCTTTTTGTCTTACAAATAGTGCCTCCCTTAAATAACTTTGTACATACAACCATGAATTTTTAAAACTTATTAGGAAAGTGGTCCAACATGTACAAGTAGATAGAAGAAGAGAATGAACCCCATACGCCCCTTGTCTAGCTGGGACTGTTGGCCATGTTCTTGGCACTCTTGTTTCATTTCCACCCCCCACCCCCCCTTTTGGGCTAAAGTATTTTAAAAGCAAATTGCAGAAATAGTGCCATTTTATTTTAGAGTTGTGGACTTCTTAAACTTTTTATTTTGGAAAGTTTCAAGTGCATGCAGAGTGGAGATAGTAGCATGAAGGATCCCCTGTAGCTCCCATCCACTTTGTTGGGTGGGAATGTTGACAGTTATCAACATTCTGCTGTTTCATCCCTACCTCCCACCCCCATCTGCTTTTTTATTAGCTGAAGTATTTTAAAGCAAATCCCAGATATGTTCTTTCCCATGTAAACACTTCAGTGAAGTACTAACTTCTAAGTATAAGATAAAATCATGTAGGACTGGCAGTACTTAAAAGATGAAAGGGATCAGTGCCAGTTGGTGACCTTTGGGGCGTTCCAACCCCATCTCACCCCTAGACTTTGAAAAAGGTAGATTTAGAAATAAAACTGCAAATGGTAAGCAATAATGAAACTGGAAAATTTCAGCTATGTACTTGAAACACGGCTGGAATTTCCCTTGCTGTCACCTAGTCCAAATACATGGCTTATGTGATAAGATGTCATCTTTGTTTTATGTTTCAGTTATTCTCAACTGGGGGTGATTGTGCTTGTGCTCACCACCACCCCCAGCCCCCCAGGACATCGAACAATGTCTGGAGACATTTTTTGGTTGTCACAGCTGGGGGTTAGGGCAGGGTGGGCTGCTACGGGCATAGTTGGCGAGGCCAAAGATACTGCCACTGTCCTGCAGCCCACAGGACAGCCCGCACAACGGGATCATCTGGCCTGAAATGCTGAGGCTGGGAAGCCCTAGTTTAGGAGGTGATGTTTTGTCATAGGTTCTTTCTCTGTGGTTCTCCTTGAACTTGGGGGAAACTGCTCAGTAAACATTGACCAGTGGGGGTGGGTGCCAACAGGCTGTCATGTGTTGACATTTGCAAGTGTTATATTGAAGGTAAAACCTTAATATAGAGAAAATTCCAATTGAAATATAATAACTTTATTCAGGTCAGTATTCTATCAGTTGTATCAACAAGGATTATTTCAGAAGTGTGTGTAACAAAATATGTATAAGGTTTAAACTCAGCTTATAAGGAAGTCAGCTTCCCTTGGACTCAAGAGGATATGAAACCCGTTTATTTCTGGAGAGCTTCCAGAAGCAAAACAAGGCTGAGACTGTTCTAGTCTCAGCTTATGCATGTATATAGACTGGGAAGAAACAAAACCTGTAGCTGAAGAAAGGAAGAGAAGAGACAGGAAGAGAGAAGTGAGTTTTTCACGGAGACTGTTCAGGAAGGACATAAAAAATCTGCATAACTGTTCAGCCTTAGGGTATGAAAACCGCATGCTTAGGGTGCCCTGGATGGCAGGGGACCACAGAGATAACTCACATGGGGTCCTTGGTGTCTAGGACCCTAGAGTCAAGTTGGGGATGGACGTGTCTACAACTGATTGTGTGACAAGGCCTTGATTTGTGGATGTTTTTACTGGAGCCCAGGAGCCCTGGTGCCCTATGTAACTCTGTGCCTTGTTTCTTTCCAGATTGCTCATTTAGAAAGTGGATGTGTGGGGTAACATGTCCAGTGTGTCCGAGGAGAGAAGAAAAAGGCAGCAGAACATTAAGGAAGGACTGCAGTTTATCCAGTAAGAGCTCAAGAATTCCTACCTGTGTTCTTGCCACGTCATAATTCTTTTTTTATGTGGCTGCATGTTTTGCAGAGATTACGAACTCTCTAGTCATGCTTAATAGGTCCTGTTAATTTGGGTTAGAAACTACACATTTCTATTCCAACAGTATTTATTTTCTTGTCCATTTGAGCATTCTTGTGTTCTGAAATGGATCTTACTGTTGCTGACTTTCAGGGCTAAAAGTTTTAGTATCCCCCAAAATATTCGACTGAGGAATTTGTTCTTATGAGAACAGTTCTGATGAATGAAAAGTGGCTAAAAGTGCACATCTGTCGACACAGAGGGCTTTTGCGATCAGACGTTTCTGTTAAGAAGCTCAGTGTCTCACTGGACTTCTTGAAGCACGCCAGTGACAAGACAGCGGTGTTTTGGGTGGACATGTCCGGGCAGATGGGCCCCTTTGTTTCTTCCTGAGAAGGAAACATTCTCTTCTATGTTGCAGTAAATTGGATCACATAGTGTTAGTGGTTCTGTACTATTTTTAACCTTCTTTGGCATTTGAAGAATTAGGCCTTCTTTTAATAGAAATAGATTTGAAAGGAAAGAGTTGTACTTAAGGAAATACAAGGAATAGTTCAGTTGTTTTCTTTTTTTCATGACTGCAGTCATCTGTAAATAATGGTAGCAAAGAAAAAGAAAGCCTTTAACATGTGCTTTGAACCAGGGGCAAACTAATGGAACCACAGATTTAAGGTGACTTCTGGCTGAGCAAGTCCTGATACGAGCTTGATAATTACAGTTCATTTCTGTCTTCTTCTCAGGTCACCGCTGTCATATCCAGGAACACAGGAACAATATGCGGTAATGACTCTGGGAAGGTCTGCTGGGAAGCCCTGCAAGTGGCCTGGGAACTATAATCTGTAGCAGGGGTTGGTAAACTGTGGCTTTGTGGGCCAAATCTGTCCTGCTGCCCGCCCCACCCCCCTTTTTTTTTTAACAATTAAAGCTTTATTGGAACACAGCCACACTCATTTGTTTATGTATTATCTGTTGCTGCTTTGGCAACATATGGTAGTTTTGACAGAGACCATATGGCCTACAAAGCCTAAAATATTTATTGTCTGGGCATTTGTGGAAAAAGTTTGCCAGCCCCTTATATATAAGACTATTTTTTTTTTGTATATTTGCATAGTTGTCCTGTATTTTCTTCCCTCTAGTAGTGTGGTTTTGAATTAATTTATCTTTCGACCCCCTTGCAAATCACTTTTAGCCTACCTTTCATGTCATCGAAAATAAGAGGGACAGAATTTATTGAGAAGGAAAGTGTGGAGTTATCTTCTCTTTTTATTTAGGAGAAGAGAAGTTCTGACAGCAGCAAAGGGGGGACTGAGTAACAAGCAGGAAGAGCTAGTGATAAATCTGCTGTAGGAACAGGAGAATCTAAGCCATGTTCATTGGGCCCTGGACTACAGACTCTCATCGCTGCAGACTGACTGTTGGCTGTGGCTTTGTTTTTTTTTTTGTTGTTTTTTGGGAGACAGAGTCTTGCTCTGTTCTCTGTTGCCCAGGCTAGACGCTATTCCGTGGCATTAGCCTCTAGAGTAGCTGGGGCTACAGGTGTATACCACCACGCCTGCATAATTTTTTCTGTTTTTAGTAGAGATAGGACTCTTTTTTTTTTTTGAGACAGAACCTCACTCTGTTTTCTAGGCTAGAGTGCGGTGGGGTTAGCCTAGCTCACAGCAACCTCAAACTCCTGGGCTCAAGCAATCTTCCTGCCTCCGCCTCCCGAGTAGCTGGGACTACAGGCATGCACCACCATGCCCGGCTAATTTTTTTCTATATATTTTTAGTTGGCCAATTAATTTCTTTCTATTTTTAGTAGAGACAGGGTCTTGCTCTTGAGGCCTGTCTCGAATTCCTGACCTCAAGTGATCCTTCTGCCTCAGCCTTCCAGAGTGCTAGGATTACAGGTGTAAGCTACCTGGCCCAGCCTCTCTGAGGGTTTTGATGCTCCTAAATGTCACTTTCTCTCTGCCTCTCTCCCTCTTCCCCTTTCTTTCAATCTCTCTGTTGTTCCCTCCCTTCCTCTCTCTAAACAGTTGTAGAATCATAAAGTATTAGAGCTAGAAATCAACTGAAACAATTGTTTCATTTTGCACTTGTGGATTTGGGGTCCAGAGATGTTAAGCGGCATGTCACAAGTCACATCAGTTGGCAGTAATTGATCTATCCAGTTTTCTTTAATGATTTGGTCAGCTTAGAGGTGAATTCATAAAATGAGACAAAACTAGTTGAATATTTATCTGATCATGTGATGGAAAAAGGCTTTTAAAATACTAAAGCATGCTAGAAATCATGAAGGAAAATTAAAAACGTGTGTACGTGCTAAAGAATGTATATACTCGCTTGGTTAGAAAAAGGTTTTGCACCCTCTCCCTCCAAATCAGTAAATGACCTGAGCAAACAGTTTACAAAAGAAGAAATACAAATATCCTGTAAAAATGAGGAAAAGTTCAACTTCACTGGTGAAGATGTGCAAATATAATAGGATAGAGGGCCGGGCTTGGTGGCTCACGCCTGTAATCCTAGCTCTCTGGGAGGCCGAGGGGGGCGGATTGCTCGAGATCAGGAGTTTGAAACCAGCCTAAGCAACAGCGAGACCCCGTCTCTACTATAAATAGAAAGAAATTAATTGGCCAACTAATATATATAGAAAAAATTAATGGAGCATGGTGGTGCACGTCTGTAGTCCCAGCTACTCGGGAGGCTGAGGCAGGAGGATTGCTTGAGCCCAGGAGTTTGAGGTTGCTGTGAGCTAGGCTGATGCCGTGGCACTCACTCTAGCCTGGGCAACAAAACGAGACTGTCTCAAAACAAACAAAAAAAGGGATAGAGAAGTTTTCAGCTAGACATTGGTAGAGATTTTACGTATAGGCACATGCACACGTGCACACACACTACCTGGCCTGCGAGGGTTCTGTGACACACACCACCAGAAGTATTTATGGTTACTGCCTTTTTGGAAGGCAATTTGGTAATACTAGTTAAAAAGCCTTAAACTGTTCATTCTCTTTGATTTCGGGCTTCCACTGGCTATTATTTGGGGCACAGAATTAGAGATGTGAACAAATACTAGATACATTGCTGCATTTTTTTTTTGAGACAGAGTCTCACTCTGTTGCCCAGCTAGAGTGCCGTGGTATCAGCCTAGCTCACAGCAACCTCAAACTCTTAGGCTCAAGTGAGCCTCCTGCCTCAGCTTCCCAAGAAGCTGGGTCTACAGGCATGCACTACCATGCCTGGCTAATTTTTTCTGTATGTTTTAGTTGGCCAGTTAATTTCTTTCTATTTTTAGTAGAGGTGGGGTCTCGCTCTTGCTCAGACTGGTTTCGAACTCCTGAGCTCAAGTGATTGGCCCGCCTCGGCCTTCCAGACTGCTGGGATTATAGGCATGAGCCACCGCACCTGGCTTGGCTGCATTTTTCTTTTTTGGGGGGCTCAGAGTTTCGCTTTGTTGCCCTGGCTAGAGTGAGTGCTGTGGTGTCAGCCTAGCTCACAGCAACCTCAAACTCCTGGGCTTAAGCAATCCTCCTGCCTCAGCCTCCCTAGTAGCTGGGACTACAGGCATGCGCTACCATGCCCGGCTAATTTTTTCTATAGATATTAGTTGGCAATTAATTTCTTTCTATTTATAGTAGAGACAGGGTCTGGCTCTTGCTCAGGTTTGAGCAATCCGCCTGCCTCGGCCTCCCAGAGTGCTAGGATTACAGGCGTGAGCCACCGTGCCTGGCCTACATTTTTCTTAATAATGAGAAATTGAGTTTTCTCTTGAAAAAGCAAGGAAGATAAAATCCCTAGCTGGATAGCAGTGACTTGGCTGCATTTCACAGTTTCTTACAGCAGTGCTGCTGTTCCGTCAGATTGTTTTCTCTGAAGTTGTGGGTATAAATATTAAAATGTACATATGCCATATCTTATTCTATAAAGGGCTTCAAGTGGTAACTTTGTTTTTTAGGTATATTTGCGGACTCTTGTGAGAAATCTTTTTAATGAAGGAAATGATGTTTATCGGGAATGTGATTGGAATAGCTCAATAAGCCAGTACACAGAAGCTTTGAATATAGCTGATTATGCAAAGTCTGAAGAAATTTTAATCCCCAAAGAAATAATTGAAAAACTGCATATAAATCGTATTGCCTGCTATTCTAATATGGTGAGTTCTGATTTTTAAAATAATGTTCTAGAGTAAAAAATTTTTCTTCAGTGACTTTAATACATTAATGAAAAGTCAATTTCTTAATTTTAGTTTTTAATGAAGGCATATTAACTGCTTTTAGAGTGGCCTGAGGCTTTTGAAAATTATCTTTGGACAATATTTAGGGGTTTTAAAAATAATTTATTTCTTAGTCCTTGAAGATTCCTATTTGAGTGTGGCTTTTGAAGGTGTGTCTGCTTGTTTAAAAGCGTCAGCCCAGGAAGACACAGGTTTCCACAGGTCAGCGTGTCTGTCAGCTATCTGTGTGGGCAGTTCACTCCTTAGTCAAGATTCTGTTAGTCCTCTTAGGAGTTTTTTTTTAGCACAAAATAGTAATTACCCTTCAAAGGAATTAATATAGGTTTTCACAGTTTTAAACTTAAAAAACAATATTTTGATGTGCTTCTCATTTTCACTATGGACATTCATTAAAATTTAACCATAATTTTTTCCCCCCAAACCCACTTGCCCATGAATTTAAGAAAAATTATGCCCATGTTGTTGCATAATTCTTTGTTAATGAGAATTGCTTTTTTTTTTTTTTTTTTGAGACAGAGTCTCGCTTTGTTGTCCAGGCTAGAGTGAGTGCCTCAAACTCCTGGGCTCAAGCGATCCTTCTGCCTCAGCCTCCCGAGTAGCTGGGACTACAGGCATGCGCCACCATGCCCGGCTAATTTATTTATTTTTTTTATATATATATATCAGTTGTCCAATTAATTTCTTTCTATTTATAGTAGAGACGGGGTCTCGCTCTTGCTCAGGCTGGTTTTGAACTCCTGAGCTTGAGCAATCCGCCTGCCTCGGCCTCCCAAGAGCTAGGATTACAGGCGTGAGCCACCGCGCCCGGCCTATTTATTTTGTTTTGATAATGTATTCCTCATCAGCTGATTGGGAGTTACATTTTCATTTGACACTTTAACGTACTCTGGAAAAGGGAAACTACAGAGGGGAAGAGAAAATGAGACTGACGCTCAGAGGCATCAGTTATGTCTAGAAAGTTTTATTTCTTGAAGATCTAGGGCCTTTATGGCCAAATGTTAACATTTGTCTAATCTGGGTGGTGGGCACATAGGTATTCATGATAGTTTATTTTTGTGTATTTGAAATTTCATAATGAAAATAATTCTAAAAAGGAAAATAATAGCTGCTGATTTGAAGTTTAAAAGGAAGGTAATAGGCTGGGATCGTAATTTGTTTTCATTTAGAGGAAATCAGTCAGTGCAAGAAGTGAATTGATTGCTAACTTTATTCTTTGATCTCACACGCCAGGGTTTCCATGATAAAGTTTTAGAAGATTGCAATACAGTCCTCAGCTTAAATGCCAGTAACTGCAAAGCTCTGTATCGGAAATCTAAGGCTTTAAGTGATTTAGGAAGATACAAAGAGGCTTATGATGCTGTAGCCAAGTGCTCCTTGGCAGTGCCACAGGTATGGAATTTATATTTTAGCTCATTTGTTTACATCCTAACCATTTAGTGCTCCCATATGGAGAAATGGCATTTAAAGAAATGGCATTTAAAGGGCATCCACCCTTCAGCCTACTTCAGTTGGGTATAACTGCTATTAAAGCAAATGTCTCGCCAGAAAACATCACTGTTTTGTCTCTTCTTCACAGCTAGGAAATACAGTTCTCCATTAAGCATACCTACTTATCTTTTTCAGGATGAACATGTAATAAAACTAACTCAAGAACTAGCTCATAAATTGGGATTTAAAATAAGAAAAGCATATGTTAGAGCTGAGGTAAGCTGGCATTCTCTTCATAAGGTATTTTAATTTTGTTTTATAGCTTGGAGTCCTGTTTTTATTTTTATTTTAGTTATTAGGTCATTAAATATTAAACGTCCGATTTCTAATCAAAAGTGTAGTTTATTATATCTCAAAGAAGAAGCAGTACAATTAATCAAAGGATGGGCCTAAACTGTCAACACAGTTTTGCCATCTTAACGGTAGCTTGTCTATGCCAGCAGTGAAGAAGCCTGGAGAGTGAGTGGCGATGAAATCACAAAAGGTGTTTTCCATGGTTTGTTGAGGATTGAATATTTTTCCTTGCAAGAAGTGGTCCAAAGCCTAGAAGTGGTGGTCAGTTGGTGCAAAGTCTGGTGAATAGGGTGGATGACAAGAGAGTTCCCAAGTCCAGCTTCTGTAGTTTGAGCAGTGTTGTTTGTGCAACATGTGGTCGAGTGTTTTCTTGCAAGAGGATTGGCCTGTCTCTGTTGACCAATCTTGGCTGCTTAATCGCAAGCATCCTCGTCATTTCATCCAGTTGGTTGCAGTAGACATCCGCTGTAATTGATAGACCAGGTTTCATGAAGCCGTAGTGGCTAATACCAGCACTGGACCACCAAACACACACCATCAACTTTTTGTGATGAATATTTGGTTTTGGACTGTGTTTCGGCACTTATCTTTATCCAACCATTGTGCTGAACACTTGCGATTGTCTAAAAGATTCCATTTTTCATCATGTGTAACAATGCAGTGTAGAAATGGTTCGCCTTTATGTTGTGACAGCAAAGAAAGGCAAGCTTCGAGATGATGTCTTTTTTGATGTTTATTTAATTCACGTGGAACACATCCATCCAGCTTCTTTACCTCGCTGATTTGTTTCAAATAGTCCCATATTGTTGGAACAGTAACGTCAAACCTTGCTGCTAATTCACAAGTAGTTTGAGATGGATTCGCTTCCACTACAGCTTATCAATATCTACCTTGGTCTCAAGTCACCCATGTGGCTCATTTTCAAGATTAAAATAAATCACTAGAATGGAACTTCTGAAACCATCAACGTACTGTGTGTTCGTTAGCCATATCATTCCCAAACACTTCATTGATATTTTGAGCTGTCTATGCTGCATAGGTTCCACAATGGAACTCATATTTGAAAATAACACGAATCTTTGACTTATCCATGGTTTCACAAAAACTGCTCTAAAAAAATTTTGATAGATAATTATAAGCCAAAATGTGCATTTGTAAGACTGAGGATGCTTTATTTTCACGATAAAAATAAAGCAAAAATTGTCAAAGTTTAAAGTGTCGGAGATATCAACTATCAAACTTAGTACTTAAGGAAATTGGACATTTCATACTTAATAACCTAGTATTTATTTTTTTATAAATATTTTTTATTTATGCAGAAAGGTGGCTGGCTTGCCCACTTCCACAGTGGGTGTGGGGTGGAAATTAGTTCTATTTTTAAATAAATGTCTTTATTTTGTTTTAGCTCTCATTAAAATCAGTTCCTGGGGATGGAGCTACCAAGGTAAAGTTATTTCTTCTGTAAACATCATAATTTTTTTTGTGGGAGGGACAGGTCTCACTCTGTTACCTGGGCTAGAGTGCCATGGCATCAGCCTAGCTCACAGCAACCTTAAACTCCTGAGTTCAAGCGATCCTCTTGCCTCAGCCTCCCAGTGAGCTGGGACTACAGGCATGCGCCACTACAGCTGGCTAATTTTTCTAATTTTTTGTAGAGATGAGGGTCTCACTCTTGCGATCAGGCTGATCTTGAACTCCTGACCTCAAGCAATCCTCCTGCCTCTTCCTCCCTGGCCAGTAAACATCATAATGAAAAGAAAGGATGGAAGTGTTAGCAATTCTGTCTTTAATATTTTTGGCGTATGTCTATTTTTGAAACTTTTTTATTCCTAAAATATATAATTGGCCATAGCTTCCTGTCACTTTAAAAAAAAAGAAAACCAATTACTCAAGTGATATATTTTAATCTTAACTAGCTTTTCCTAAAGTCTGGTGGAACATTTTATAGGATATTAATAGGCGTTAGGTTTCATTGAAAAAGAGTGGCCTAGAGCCAAATATTAGTTAGGAGAGTCATTTGGGATAAACAAAATTAACAAAAAAATTTTAAGGTAAATCATCTTGGGGCAATTAGGCCATTGTGAGTTGGGTGGTGAGTTGTGGCTGGGTTAGTCCCCCATGTTCTGCTGAATGTCCTTTGAGAAATGCTCGTCTGCGGCCGGGCGTGGTGGCTCACGCTTGTAATCCTAGCACTGGGAGGCCGAGGCGGGCGGATCCCTCGAGGTCAGGAG
This sequence comes from Microcebus murinus, assembly GCF_040939455.1. Classification (NCBI taxonomy): domain Eukaryota; kingdom Metazoa; phylum Chordata; class Mammalia; order Primates; family Cheirogaleidae; genus Microcebus; species Microcebus murinus. The sequence goes on along the minus strand of NC_134122.1, from coordinate 9,310,542 downwards.
TTCGAGACCAGCCTGTGCAAGAGCGAGATCCCGTCTCTACTAAAAATACAAATTAATTGGCCAACTAAAAATACATATAGAAAAAATTAGCTGGGCATGGTGGCGCATGCCTGTAGTTCCAGCTACTCGGGAGGCTGAGGCAGGAGGATTGCTTGACCTCAGGAGTTTGAGGTTGCTGTGAGCCAGGCTGACCCCACGGCACTCTAGCCTGGGCAACAGAGTGAGGCTCTGTCTCAAAAAAACAGAAAGAAATGGTCTGCAAGAGATAAGTGGTAGCATTGCTTGACCAGCACTTCATCTAACACCTTGTATTATAAAGGTTTGCATATTCCATTCATTTCTTAAATCTTAATTGGAAAGGGGGTCAGGTTTCTCTGAAAACCTGCGTTGCTGTCTTAGGGTAAGTTTTACAGATTGCTTTATGGTTTAGAATCCTGAAAATATTATGACCCATTATTTGGTTTAATTTCTAGGCTTTGAACTATTCTGTGGAAGATATTGAGCCAGGTATGTTTTCCCATATCATCTTAACAATCTGAGAACTGCCAGCTTTAGACTTTATATGTGATATAGTGTTGTCAAATAAGATCGTTGGCCGGGTGCGGTGGCTCACGCCTGTAATCCTAGCTCTCTGGGAGGCTGAGGTGGGTGGATTGTTTGAGTTCAGTAGTTCGAAACCAACCTGAGCAAGAGACCCCGTCTCTACTATAAATAGGAATAAATTAATTAGCCAACTAATATATATAGAAGAAATGAGCCGGGCATGGTGGCACATGCCTGTAGTCCCAGCTACTTGGGAGGCTGAGGCAGGAGGGTCGCTTGAGCTCAGGAGTTTGAGGTTGCCGTGAGCTAGGCTGACGCCACGGGACTCACTCTAACCTGGGCAACAAAGTGAGACTCTGTCTCAAAAAAAAAAAAAAAAAAAAAAAAAAAGATCGTTGCATGGTTATATTAGTGAGAATGATTTTGAAAGCCATTTTTGTGCTTTTGGATGTGCCAGTGAGTGATTGGTAATATTAGATGTCAGTAAGCAATCATTTTACAACCCGCTGTGGCCTGATAGCTGTGCCCAAAAGGGCTGCAGGCATTTTGTGAAAGAAGGATAAGTTTTCACAAACGAATATATCTATTCCTGGGTAAAATGAATTATTTTTAGAATTGCTTTTACTCTTTTATTTGTAGTTGTTTTACTATGGTATCTGTCTATTTATTTTTATAAATGCATTCATATTTACACCTAGATTTTCTATATTATTGATGATTAATGTGTTATGTAAGTACAGTAAAAATGAGTGGGTACATTTCCATCCATGTTACAGATTTATTAACTCCGAGGCAAGAAGCAGTTTCTGTTGTCTCTTTACCTGCATCCAGTTTTTCCCATGAGATTGGAAGTGAGCTGGCCTCAGTTTCTATCATGCCTTTAACTTCTATTTTGCCGCTGCAAGCGGAAGAGAGTGCTCTGCCGTCTGCGGTGTTGGCGAATGGAGGGAAGATCCCCTTTGCTATGCCGGAAGCGTTTTTAGATGATGGTGACATGGTCCTTGGAGATGAAATAGACGACCTTCTTGATTCTGCCCCCGAAACCAATGAAACTGTTATGGTGAGTTTCAGTGTTGTTCCTTCTTTTGAAGGCAGGGTTAATTTTTTTTTTTTAATTGTAACATAACCTGGTAGATACTTTCAGTATTGTTTATATGCTGAATTTTAGGTTTCTCACCTTGAAAATTACTTTTGTCCGTCTTTGGTGGTAACTGGTTGATTTGATCATTTTTGAAATAAAAAAAGGAAGAAACATGCTATTTAGTAATTAGCCAATCTTTTTCTTTTTATATTGGGATCACATATTGTAGAAAGGGTAAATATTCTGATAAAGAATAGGTATTTGATATTTAAGGAAAAATGAGTTTTATGGGTTAAGGGTTTCTCATTCCTTAGGAATAATTCTGCAGTGACCATATACCATTAAGCAGGGGTCAGTAAACTACGGCCTGCAGGGCAAACCTGGCCCTCCACCTGTTTTTGTATGGCCTGCAAACCAAGGATGTTTTTTACATTTTTAAGTGGTTGGAAAAAGAACAAAAAAGGAGAATAATATTTTATGACATGAAAATTATATGAAATTCAAATTTCAGGGTTCATAAATAAAGCCTTAACAAATGGACAACCATTCATTTTATGTGTTGTCTGTGGCTCCTTTTGCACTGGAACAGCAGAGTTGAGTAGTTGCAGCAGGGACAGTGTAGCCTGCAAAGTCTAAAATACTTAATGTCTACCCCTTTATAGAAAATGTTTTCTGACCCCTGCCATAAAGTATAATAAAATAGCAGCAGCAATAATAGTATGATGATGAGAGGGAGAATTTCAGAACCGGTTTCCAGGGCCAGGGAAATAGATGATATCAATGTGGGGTGGAACAGGGTAAGAAGTATGTGCAAAAGGGTGACAGAGTTGCGTTTGATTCTTACTAGCTCTGTGGTCTTGGGCAGGTGACTTCACTTTCTAGTACAGGGAACTACAATGGCAGTCTCACAGTAGGATGAATCTGAGAGACCTGTTGTAAGAATCCAATAGATAGTATATGACACTTACAGTGTGGGACGCATGGAAGCACTCAGTTAGTCCTAGCTTTGATGGGGGCTGGGGAAGTTAGAGTTCTGTTTGTCTTTGTGCGATTAAAAGTTCACTCCTTCAGAGAGAGGGTCCCAGTCCCGGACGGCTTCTCCAGCTCCCTTCTGTGGATCACACTTCCTTCTGCCCCGGCCCGCACAGCCCCACAGTCCCTCTTTAATGAGGTGAATCCTTAGGAGCTTCATGGTCCAGTAGGGTTAGGGCGTCGTAAGGTGGCTTTGCAGGTGAAACACGGATGTGACAATTGGATTAAAACAGTGTTAGACGTCCCACCTCCATCCTTTCTAAATATTGGGCTTGAACAGTAATAAGCTTTGTAGCTAAAATTCTTCTAATGAACCTTGATTTTGATTTAAATGTTTTTATGTAACACGATCACCCAGTGTAATAATTTGTTTTTGTGTGCTGATGTTGAAAGTAGTTCAGCCAAACTTGTGACAGAGACTCGTGAATTTTAATCACATCTTTTCTCTTCCCAGCCGTCAGCTTTAGTCAGAGGACCCCTTCAGACAGCCAGTGTCTCTCCTAGCATACCCTTTTCGGCATCTCTGTTAGGAACCTTACCCATTGGTGCGAGGTATGCTCCTCCACCCTCCTTTTCAGAATTTTATCCACCTCTGACTTCATCCTTAGAAGATTTTTGTTCTTCTTTAAATTCGTTTTCAATCAGTGAATCCAAACGAGGTAAGAATCCAGCCTAAATTATAAACAATTGCTGTTAATTTTCTAAAAAATAAAGTGGGTGTTTAACAGTTTTTAACTGACTCTAGGTACTAGGTACTTGAATTGTTTTCATTGTAGCTAAAAATAGACTGAGCTGAGCCTTCAGTTTTGAATTCGCCTTAACTATGGTTTTCTGGAGATCAAGGGCAAAGGCATGAGAATAGGATGCATGTGGCACTGTTTGTTATATCGGATAGTATGTTAACCTGGGTGTTTATTGTTTCGGGAGTGAAATGACTTTTTAATGTATTCTCCAATAAAGCTGTATCCCATCTTAAAGACAGTCTTTAATTTAAAAAGTCTTTTAAATTCTGATCTAAGCAAACACTGATTTAAGATCTGTGTTCCAAATGGTAACAGTTAGATCTGTCTATTTTAGTTTTCATCTTTTGAGCTGAGTGAACTGTGGCTGATGCCTTAATCCCTGCAAGGGGATTGCTGAGTTTTTGGTTCGACTCCTGTAATCCTAGGCTTAATATATACTTTAAACAATAATGAGAAAAATCTTTCTATTTTTGGTGGCATCATTACATGGTTAAAAGGGCAAAAGTCTTAAATAATTGATTTAAAGATTTGCGACTGAAGAAATTAAAATATTTGAGAGACAGAAGGCTAGAGAGGAAATAATTGAGTGGTAGACTAAGAAAAAGAAAACAATTGAACTTACTGATTTTTTAATGTTATGGTTAGTTCCTGCTTCATATTTTTAAAAGGAAAGACTCTTTTCCTATTTTGAGTATGAATAATTTTCTTAGTTTCTTTCTTTCTTTTTTTTTTTGTTTTTGAGACAGAATCTCACTCTATTGCCAGGCTAGAGTGCAGTGGTGTCATCACAGCTCGCTGCAACTTCAAATTCTTTGTCTTTCTAGCAGTCCCACTTGGTGGCCCCTACCTTAGCCTATTTCTCTGAAAATAGCTTTTTATTTAAATTTGTTTGATTAAGGGTTATTTATGCCCTTGTTTAAAGGAAAGGAAAAACTCTGGAGCCCTCTTTGAGTGTCAGTAATGAGCAAGAAGGCTTCTAGGAACTGGGACGGGAGAATAGTGTGGGGAAGCCAGAGCCAGGATGCTACTAAGCCCTATCCTAATGTTCTTATTACATGATTAGAATGAAAAGGTCTGTTGAAGTGTTTTTATTATTTTAGATCTGTCCACCTCAACTTCTAGAGAGGGAACAGCGCTTAACAACAGTAATTCTTCCCTTTTACTTGTAAGTGCCACTTCCTCTTTTGTAAATACATCGCTTAAATTGAAAATAGATCTTTTACTTAAGTAACTGAGTTATTTGAATGAACATGACAGTCTCCCTTAAATTTTGTGTGTGCTGTGGGAAATCGTGTTAAAGTAAGACTTTTCTAGAACATCCAGTAATAAATGCTCTGTGTTTAAGACTGGATCTGTCATAGCAGATTAATCACTGTTGTAGAGAGTGTAAGAAGCTTATTTAGCATAGCATAAATAGATCAAGGAAATATAAGATCAAGGCATGTAAAATGTGCATATTGTTGAAGCAGAACTTATTACTTATCACAAGTCATGGAGGATCAAAAAAAGTGGAGGGGGGCCTAGAGACCCAAAGAAAGGAAAATATAGAAAGAGATAGAGTTTAATTAAGGATGGAATAGTACCAGCCCCATTCTATGAAGATTGTCTTATTTTTCAGATAAATTCAGTTTCCTTCTTTAGTGATAATGTAGTAATTTGTTGGCTGTTTTTTAAAAATTTCTTATTCTTCTTGCAGATGAATGGACCAAGTAGTTTGTTTGCTTCTGAGAGTTTCCTGGGAATTTCAAATCAGCCTAGAAATGACTTTGGAAACTTTTTTGGAAGTGCAGTTACCAAACCATCTTCATCAGTGACTCCAAGACATCCTCTTGAAGGAACTCATGAATTGAGACAAGCTTGCCAGATCTGTTTTGTAAAATCAGGTCAGAACTAAACTCACAGGCAAAGAGTATTAAATTAGTTCATAACCTGAAAGTTCTTAGGAATTTGTAAATACATGTGAACAATACAAGCTACTGTTGCTCTTCAATCTCTATTTTGAATTCTTCCTAAACAAGTGGCAATTATTGATTTGGGGTCTTTGGAATCTAATAGGCTATGTCTCTGCTCTTATTTGATACAATTTTATTTTTAGAATCATGTGGAATAGAATATTTACCTGCCTTTGGCAGCTTTTTGAAATTTTTATGAAACTCCTTATGTTCTAAGTATATGCTTAAGAATTTGATAATTTTCAAATGAGCAAGAACTAGAAAACATTATAAGACCAGTGTATGATATAATGTATATGAAAATTAAAGTACTTTCTATTGTTTTTTTCTATATCTTTACTCCTAAATCAAGTGATATAAACATAATTTATTCTGATATTGACTCAACTTCATTTTCTTTCTTAGTTTTTTTTTTTTTTTTTTTTTTTTGAGACAGAGTCTCGCTTTGTTTCCCAGGCTAGAGTGAGTGCCGTGGCGTCAGCCTAGCTCACAGCAACCTCAAACTCCTGGGCTCGAGCGATCCTTCTGCCTCAGCCTCCCGGGTAGCTGGGACTACAGGCATGTGCCACCATGCCCGGCTAATTTTTTATATATATATCAGTTGGCCAATTAATTTCTTTCTATTTATAGTAGAGACGGGGTCTCGCTCTTGCTCAGGCTGGTTTTGAACTCCTGACCTTGAGCAATCCGCCCGCCTCGGCCTCCCAAGAGCTAGGATTACAGGCGTGAGCCACAGCGCCCGGCCTCTTTCTTAGTTTTATGTTTAACAGTGTTCCTTACTTTTATAAGCCATCAGAATTTATCCAACTTATTTTCCTGGTAGTTAAATTAAGGGTATGTCTGGCAGGCGTGGTATTGACTAATAGAACTTTGTGCTGACAAACAGCAGAAAAGGCAGAAATCTACTTCAGTAGCCTGTTTACCTTTTGAAGTTGTAAAAATGGGATTTTGGTGGGAATTTAACAATTACTGTTCATCTGCTCATGTCTGCTTGTAAGTGTACCTGTAAAGGAAAGGATATTTTTTGTGCATTTGAGCATCCTCTTTACATCTTTTTCAGGCCCTAAGTTAATGGACTTCACTTACCATGCTAATATAGATCATAAGTGTAAGAAAGATATTTTAATTGGTAGGATAAAGAATGTTGAAGATAAATCATGGAAAAAAATACGTCCAAGACCAACAAAAACAAATTATGAAGGACCATATTATATATGTAAAGGTATATACTGTAATTAATTGGTATATATTAATTATGTAAGTGATAAACAACAGGCATGCATCACTTAACAGGGATAGCGTTCTGAGAAATGTGTCATTAGGGGATTTCATTGTGCAGACATCATAGAGTACTGACACAGACCTGGATGGCCTAGCGTGCTACACACCTAGGCTATCTGTGAGACAGCCTATTGCTCCTGGGCCACAAACCTGTACAGCATGTTACTGCACTGAATACAGTGGGCAACTGTAACACATCGGTTAGTATTTGTGTGTCTCAGCATATCTAAATGTGGAAAAGTTATAGTAAATGGTATTATAATCTTATGGGCCATAAGATTGTATATGTGATTCATAGTTGACCAAAATGTCATTATGTGATGCATGGCTATGTTTGCTACATTTATTATAACAGCTCCAGTATTGACTGTTACAAAAAATGTTTAGACAGCACTAACAGCAAGTTCCTTGGATTGAGATATTAATATGTTTTATATTATGTTTACTGTTTTTAACTTCTTGTGTATGTTTTATAGTTGTTTCTGGAAACAACTTTTTTTATTTTTTGAGACTCTCTCACTCTGTTCCCCAGGCTAGAGTGCTGTGGCGTCAGCTTAGCCCACAGCAACTTCAAACTCCTGGGGTCAAGTGATCCTACTGCCTCAGCCTCCCGAGTAGCTGGGACTACAGGCATGTGCCACCATGCCCGGCTAATTTTTTATATATATATTAGTTGGCCAATTAATTTCTATCTATTTTTAGTAGAGATGGGGGGGTGGAATCTCACTCTTGCTCAGGCTGGTCTCGAACTCCTGACCTTGAGCGATCCTCCCGCCTTGGCCTCCCAGAGTGCTAGGATTATAGGTGTGAGCCACCTCGCTCGGCCTGGAACTTTGATCAGGCTTTGATCAGGTTTTAAAAAACTGCCTCAGTTTTAGAAAACTCTCTCAAACTAAGTTCTCTCTAAATAGAATCAGAACACTTAACTGAGGCTTTGAAAATGTTGCCACATTTATAATGCTTTTGAGAGAACTTGATATTTTCATGTTTGTCAAACCTCACTTCATCTGAATGAGCTTTAAATGTCCCAAAATGATATTTTAAACTTAGATGGAGTACTTGAGATTATTAAGGCTTTTTTCCCAGTCTGTAAAAAAAATAATTTAGGCTCTCTGGATAGTAATATGTTTAATTGTTTAAAGCTGTTCACAAAGCGTTACATAAAAATTCAAATGATGTCCTCAACATGATTAATATTCATTTGCTTTAAAAAAGCAATTGCCATGTTGTAAACGTCTTTTCATTGGCTGTCTTCTAGATGTTGCTGCTGAGGAGGAATGCAGATATTCAGGCCACTGCACATTTGCTTACTGCCAAGAGGAGATTGATGTCTGGACACTGGAGCGGAAAGGGGCCTTCAGTCGTGAGGCTTTTTTTGGTGGCAATGGGAAGATCAACCTTACTGTGTTCAAACTACTCCAGGAGCATCTTGGAGAATTTATATTTCTTTGTGAGGTGCTTTCTCCAAGACTTATATTCCGCTATAAAATTGGTGATAGTTTCTGGCTTGCAAACCCAGGAGCATAGAGTATTAGTGCAGGGGTCCTCCTTGTGATAAAGCATTTACTCAGTGGATGGAAGCTACCACTGTTATCAAAAAGAGTAATATTAAGACTTCATACTGAGGCTGGGTACAGTGGCTCACACCTATAATCCCAGCACTTTGGGAGGCCAAGGTGGAAGGGTCACCAGAGGCCAGGAGTTTAAGACCAGCCTGGGCAAAATAGTAAGACCCCATCTCTACAAAAAAATAAAAAAATTAGCCAGGCATCGTTGCACACACCTGTAGTCAGGAGGCTGAGGCAGGAGGATCACTTGAGCCAGGGAGTGGGAGGTTGCAGTGAGCTGTGATTGCACCACTGCTGCACTCCAGCCTGGGTGGGCAGAGTAAGGCCCTGTCTCAAAACAAAACAACCCCCCTATGCTCTCCCCAAGACTTTGTATTGAATATTAATTGGTATAAGTATTTATGTGTAAGTTTATAAAGGTATCGAAACTAAGGCAATATTCTGGGTACAAAATTTAAATTTTGTGTTATGTTTTTTTGATAATCCTTCTTTCTCTATTCCAGAAATGTTTTGATCATAAGCCTAGAATGATAAGTAAAAGAAATAAAGATAATTCTACTGCTTGTTCTCACCCGGTTACAAAGCATGAGTTTGAAGACAATAAGTATGTTGGTAGTTTCTAATTTTTGTAGTGGCAAAATAGATTATTTTCTTAGATCCAAATAAAACCAGTAATAGTATCTGCCTGGGCCCCTCCCCGTTCCCCTTTTGTTGTTGTTTTGAAGAATAATGACTATTTAAAAATGTACTTTAGTGGATTTTGCTGGAAATTAAATAATGAATTATTAAATTGATTATTTAAAACAGAAAAGCTTTACTGATTTATAGTTTCTCATAACATGGGTTTAGGTATTTTATGGCTTAAAATATCATTATACCCCCCCGCCAATTAATTCAATAATTGCCTACAACAATTTATTTTTTTCTGAAAAATTTAAAATGTATTCTTGATCTAGAACTTGACATTAATATGTGTGTGTATATATATATATTTTTAAAATCTGTGGCAGAACAATATTAAAATGTCACTCTGTTTTCATCTTAGGTGCCTTGTCCACATTTTGCGAGAGACAACAGTAAAATATTCCAAAATACGTTCTTTTCATGGTCAGTGTCAGCTTGATTTATGTCGACATGAGGTTCGTTATGGCTGTTTAAGGGAAGATGAGTGCTTCTATGCCCATAGTCTTGTGGAATTGAAAGTCTGGATAATGCAAAATGAAACAGGTAGGATTGTGTGTGATTGAGAAGCATGTCTCCTCAATAGCAGTCAGGGTTTGATGAAACAGTAATGTGGCAACACTGTTGATTTTTGTCCTGAGCTTTAAACTGTGTAGTCACTTTTGATTTTAGAGGCACCTGTTTTGAGTGTGGTCTCATGTAATTAATTGTTGACACAAGTTCATATGTGTAGTTTGGATTTGTGGAGAAGAAGTATTCCTCAGAAGGCACAAAGAGCTATATTTGTAGACATTAACGCCCCTGGATGTTTGTTTATTGCCAAGAGGAGATCGGTGTCTGGACACTGGAGGGGAGAGGGGCCTTCAGTCAAGAGGGTTTTTTTGATAGCAATAGAAAGTGAACTATGTTCATACTTCTCTAGGAGTGTCTTGGAGAATTGATGTTCCTTTGTGAGGTGCTCTTTGAAAAAGAGTAATGTGATACTCATCTTTGGTGATGGATTAGGTTATGTGAGAATAATTGGGGAGTTGAGGGGTCTCCTAGCTGATTCTGATCAGATTGGTGAACTGTTGTTATATTTAGAATTTAAAGGAGGGTTTGTACATTTCCCAGGTATCTCACATGATGCTATTGCTCAAGAATCTAAACGATATTGGCAAAATTTGGAAGCAAATGTACCTGGAGCACAGGTATTTTTTCTTGTGTACTTCCTGTACTTAGTACCCTTTCTGACATTGCCTGATAGATATTGGTTGTTGGCAGATGCAGTTAACATTCACAATCTGTTATTCTCTTAATGTTCATTCAGTTGAGTAATTCTGATAAAACAGCATTTTAGTTGATCATCGTAAAAAAAAAAAAAAAAAATTAGGGATCCCACAATACCTGCCAAAAGTGTAGAATGCTGTTTTCTCAATTAGCTTTGGCTTATTTATTTGGGCTTTGGGGATTCTCAGAGTAAGGGAGGTAGATTATGTTTGTAGTTTTGCTTCCCATCTGGCATATTGTGTTTATTCACTACTCTCCCAGCAATGTCCCCCTAAAAATCAAACGATCCCAGTCATCAATTCCAAAGCTGACTTTCATAAATTGAAATTTGGCATCTGTAATCTGCTCTTATCATTTGTTTTTTTGCATTTGGGGGGAGAATTGGAGATTTAGTTATCAGAGCATATATATAATGGTCTCACCAGACAAAAACAGAAAATTGTATACTGTTGTAAAAAAAAATGCATGGTGATTCAGTATTTTTTCAGAAAACTGATTTTCTGTTAAAATTGAAACTGATCTTTTAATCGTTTAAGGTACTTGGCAGTCAAATAATGCCTGGATCTCTTAATATGAAGATAAAATTTGTGTGTGCCCAGTGTCTGAGAAATGGCCAAGTCATTGAACCAGACAAAAACAGAAAATATTGTAGTGCAAAAGCAAGGCATTCGTAAGTATTGTGTGTGTGGAAACAATGCCTATTTTGTAATTTTCTGTTTCATAGGTATAAAGTCATTCATACAAGAAAAAAGATTAAGGCCTTGAGGAGAGCAGAAAGAAATAGATAATTTAACAGTAATTACAAGACAAAAGAGAAGAGATTTTTAAGATTTAGAAGCTAAGAATTCAAAAGTAATGTTTTTCCTGTATTTTATCAATTCTTTGTTTAGGGTTCATAGAGAATGTTTATAAATATCAACAGAAGGTGAAATTATAGAATCATAAGGCATTTCTTTTAGATGAGTTAAGAAAAAAAGTTCTCTGGTCCTTCAGGTACAGACTTTGTACCTCTCCCTTTATATTAAGTCTTTTGCCAGTGTGTCTTTGTTTTTTCTGAACTCCATTTTTCTTAGGTGGACCAAAGATCGTCGTGCGATGAGAGTGATGTCTATTGAACGTAAGAAGTGGATGAACATCCGTCCTCTCCCCACAAAGAAACAAATGCCTTTACAGTTTGATGTACATACGTAATTTTTAAGCCACTTTTTTTTATTAGGCATTTCAAATCATTAGAAAATAGTAGTAATTCATATTGAAACGCAAGGTCTTTAAATAATGCTGCTCATCAGTAATAATGCAGTTTAGATGGTCCTGTGGTTGTTTTCCTTCCTCTTTAGTTGTGTGTGTGTGTGATTCTATAGCAGTTTTCATATTGATTGGAATTTTATGAGTTATTTTGAAAAAGTAAATAGATAATATAATTGAGAAAAGTTATGGGCATAACTTAACTTACCTTTTAGAGGAATTACTTTTGGGAGGGAGGGAGAGAGAACTTCATTTAATTTTGATTCCTAGGCCGGGCGCTGTGGCTCACGCCTGTAATCCTAGCTCTTGGGAGGCCGAGGCGGGCGGATTGCTCAAGGTCAGGAGTTCAAAACCAGCCTGAACAAGAGCGAGACCCCGTCTCTACTATAAATAGAAAGAAATTAATTGGCCAACTGATATATATATAAAAAATTAGCCGGGCATGGTGGCGCATGCCTGTAGTCCCAGCTACTTGGGAGGCTGAGGCAGAAGGATCACTCAAGCCCAGGAGTTTGAGGTTGCTGTGAGCTAGGCTGACGCCACAGCACTCACTCTAGCCTGGGCAACAAAGCGAGACTCTGTCTCAAAAAAAAAAAAAAAAAAAAAAAAATTTTGATTCCTCAGGTTTGATGTCAAGCCCAAGGCTTCTGTGTTATAATTAATGCTGTTGCTGAGTTTGTTCTTACCATGCCTTGTTTCTTTCACCGAAGCAAGGGGTATTAGCCAAAAGATACCCAACTTCACAGAACTTTCTAAAAGTAACCCAAAGGAAAATGTTCAATGTTAGAGGAACGTGTTCCTCAAAAAACCCTTAGAGTGAAAATACCAGACCAACTTAGAGGTAAGGTAGTATTTCATTCACGTGGTAGCACGTTCCATCTTGGAACACTGCCGCGCCTCTTGTGATCTTGGAGACGATTTTCTGAGCAAACCACTTGAGTTGTCTCTGGTCTTTCCTCTTCACAAGAGGGAGGGTCTGGAGAGAGTCTAGAGGTATTCCATTATGTGAATCCATAGACAGGGCCACTTGGAGTACTGAAGGGAGTAAACTTTCTGTCTGCCTTCTGATGAAGGAAATATGGAGAGAGCCTTTTTCCCCGAGAAGCAGGGCAGATGGAGTGCAGAGTCCCCTCCTAGAGGAAGCCTCCCTCTCTGAATTGCCAGAAAGAGTTAAAGAATAGATAGATGAATTTTTATCACCTAGAATACCTTGCAGTTTTGTAAAACTTAAACAAGCAACAAGGTCAGTCTTTGAAAGGTTGTGGTGTGTTTGTGTTTTATCCAAAGTGGTTTTAGACAGGTAATCGATGGGTTGCGTAGGAGGGGGGAAAGAAGTTTATTGGAACCATGATATCTTGTGGTTTAAAAGATAACACAGATTATGTATTATACCAAATACTTCATTAAAATGAGGACAACTGAGTCATGAGGCAGCTGCCTAGGACTATTGATTATTTTTTAATCTCAAACGTGGTGTACTACTGTGCAATGCTACTGTAGTTTATTTCCTCTTTTTTTCCCCTACCATACTAGGTATTGCCAAGGGACTCTTTTTCTAAAAGAAGAAATTATACTCTTTGTGTATATGTGTGTAGACAGTGTGGTGTGAGGTGCAAAGATAGTGGGCTTCAAAGTCTGCCAGAAGGGCCCAGGTCAAGTTATTCAGCCTCAGTTTGCTCATCTGTAATTGGGAATATTTACGTGTGATGGTGTTATGCAAAATCCCAGCACAAGGCCCAGCCTCCTCCTTTCACTTCTCTTCTCCCTGCTTCTTATCATTGAGCTTTGAAAGACTATGGTAAATGTTTGCCTAGTGATACGGCTAAGTACTTACCGGGGTTTGACTGGGGAGAGAATACGATAAGTTAGTCACAAGACTGTTTATTGGCTACTGACTTTATGCAGAAGATTTTAGGGATGGGGTAACTGCCACCAAGGGAGGAGATGTATAGTATTAAGGGCTGACCGCTTTTAGAATTCTAGCAAAAACAGATGCTAAGCATTTAATATTACATAAGCTAGGTGATAAAGGGCCAGCTTTATCCTGTTGAAACACAAAGATAAAATAATAATTCGTTATAGTAGGATTTATGCTCTATAAAGACCAGTAGATTGGGGGTATTTAAGAATGAGCTTTCTCGGTGATGGAGGTTTCCTTGTTTCTTGCTGGTCAGGATTCTTAGGGAATTCTGTATCTGCTGATCACTATCACTTTATTTTATTTTATTTTTTTTTATTTGAGACAGAGTCTCACTTTGTTGCCCAGGCTAGAGTGAGTGCCGTGGCATCAGTCTAGCTCACAGCAACCTCAAACTCATGGGCTCAAGCAATCCTGCTGCCTCAGCCTCCCGAGTAGCTGGGACTACAGGCATGTGTCACCATGCCCGGCTAATTTTTTTTTTTTTCTATATTAGTTAGCCAATTAATTTCTTTCTATTTATAGTAGAGACGGGGTCTCGCTCTTGCTCAGGCTGGTCTCGAACTCCTGACCTCGAGCAATCCGCCCGCCTCGGCCTCCCAGAGAGCTAGGATTACAGGCTTGAGCCACCGCGCCCGGCCTCACTTTATTCTTCTACCAGTATCACTGTATTCAGTTTGTTAAATAAAAATACAAATATCCAGAAGAGGTATTATTTGAAAGCTATGTAAATCCTTGGCATGCTTAGTGTGATAATTGTCTTTTGATAATGCATATCTAGTGAATTAGGGCCGGGTCAGCTTCCAGTGTAAGTAATTAAATTAAAGGCACTGTTTAGTGACCTCTGGAGTAGCCTGCAGTTTCTTTACTGCTTCTCAAGTGCTGACATGGAGCCCTCGGGAGTGTTATGCAGGGGAGATTAGGAGCTGTCAGACTGAGAAGGCTAGAGATGGCATTGTGGAGATGAAACATTCTGAATAAGGAGGTTTGCAGAGATTTTATGTAAGAAAATGTTCCACACTTTCTTTTCTTTTGGAAATATTTTTTGAAAAACTTTGAACTAGAAAGCTTACTATCAATATCATCTCATGTGTTTTGAGTATATAGTCAATTTGAATAGAATCACAGTAATCTTATTTTAGAATTTTATTACTAAGCATTAGAATGGATAATAATAGTGCTTATTTTGCATCAGTGTAAAAAATTAGGCAGTTTTACTCTGTGTACTCTGTCTTAAATTATGTTCTTTTTTTTATACAGCTGTGCAACCATATTGCTTCTGGGAAAAAATGTCAATATGTTGGAAACTGTTCCTTTGCTCATAGTCCTGAGGAGCGAGAAGTGTGGACTTACATGAAGGAGAATGGGAGTAAGTTGATCTTTTAGCTGAGTTCTGGACATCTGTGAAAGCCGTTTCGCTTGAAAGTTCCCTTTCTCCCTCTAAATACGCCAGCTCCCTGTGAACACAGAATTCGGTTGCATTGTAAACAGTTGTACCCTGGTTCACCGGTATTTCTGTTGGTAACGATGGCTGGAAAATGTGACTACAACCTCAGTGGAGCAGAATCTGACATCCGGTCTGTGTTTGGTTAGGTCAGGTTTGGATATGAATATATAGGTCTGCATCCGTAAATGCAATAAATGTGTTCCTGAAAAATGGTCTGGGAAACTTCAGCTCTTTCATAATTGTTTAAGTCAGATCATCTGCTCCCATTGTAAATAGTTGCCCTCTGAATTAAGTAGGTTAGAATTGGGGGTTTCTTCAAGGATCCCTTACTAATAGAACAGGCCCTGATTCAGAGGCTCAGGGATAGAATGTTTATCTTGGTCAAATTTCAAGTTTATTGTGGGAGTCTTTGAGAGGAGCCTCAGACAACCTTTCACTTTGACCGTAAAATGTCTTAATACAAGGATCATTGTTTTTTAATCTTAAGTAAACTGATCTCTGCAATTCCTGGATTACAGGAACCAACCAGATTTAGGGTTTTCACCTGTCATGTTTCAGCCACATACGTAGAAAGTCAGTGAGTCGGTCAGATCTCCCTCTAGCTGTCTTGTTGGAAGTGAGGCCAGTCAGGTCTTACTAAAGCCAAGTTTTGAAGAGCTTCTCATTACTAGTTTTTAGGCCAGTGGTTCTTGAGTGGGTACAAATTTGGCCATGCACCCTCCCTCCCGCAATGTCTGGAAGCATTTTCATTGTCCTAACTGGGGGAATGTGCTACTGGCACCTAGTGTTGCAGAGGCCAGGGATGCTGCTTAACATTCTGCAATGCACAGGACAGCCCCCACCCGCAAAGGATTGTCCGGCTAGAATCTCAGCTGAGGTTGAGAAACCCTGGCTCGACCACCTGACAGTAATGCAGAATACACCTGTTCTTACCGTAGGAAGTAACTGGCAGCCACTGCCCAGGACCTGGTCACGGCTGCGTTGCTGTCCTAGCACTCCTGCACATTGGTCCTCTAGGACTGTGGCCTGACTGATGGACTCCCATCAGGTCAGAATCTTGGCCCAGTAGTAGTATGTTTCTCATCTTTTGTCAGTAAGGGGCGTATCAGCTCCAACCCCCCCAGCCACGTAAGTAGCCGTGTGGTTCTGACTCTGCCATTGAGTGTGGAACGCACAGTGACATGAAGCAGTGCTGAGACTTTTTTGGGCAATATCCTTATGAGATGGTTTCTGAGTTTTAAACATCCCAAAGTGTCTTGCAGATGCAGGAAGGAGTTAATTAATCTTGAAAACTAATGTTTGTGGTCTAACAGTCCTGAAATTGGTTCTTAAGCATGAGTTTATCTGCTGCTTGGACTATATAGCTCTGTGTCTAATATAATTGGTCTCCTTCAGCCTTGGAAAATGTATGCTGACTGGTACAAAAAATGTGCATGGTGGTGTGTGTATTTGAATAGTGTTTAGTTGCAGCTGCTGAAAGTAATTTATTTTTCTTTAGTACAAGATATGGAGCAATTTTATGAACTCTGGCTAAAGAGTCAAAAAAATGAAAAAAGTGATGATGTAGCCAGTCAGTCAAACAAGGAAAATGGAAAACAAATTCATATGCCAACAGATTATGCTGAAGTTACCGTAAGTACCACTGGTCACTTCACCTGGCCCTCCCGAGTTGTTGACAGAGCCTTTCTTTCCTTTCTCACCTGCTCCAAAACCTGGCTCTGTCACTTGCCGCCTGTCCTGCTCTGTTCTCTGGTGTCTTCACCTTCTCCCCAGTGGTTTCCTGCCGTTCGCTTAAGTCTGTTCAAGCTAAAAATCCCTCCTTTCCTTGATCCTTTTTCCAAGTGCTGGTTTCTCTGTTGACCAGCCTGGGCAGGTTATTTACATCTCTGAGTGGGGCAGTCGAGACGGAGAAGTGAAGCGTAATGAGTTTGTGACACTTACCATGGTGGGAGGCCACAGAAGGTGCTCGGGAAATGTGGGCTGTCCACCCCCCTGGTCCGCACAATCCCCCCTTGCTACCTGCAGTCTGGCCTCTCCCTCTGGTTCCGCAAGGATGTTAAGTTGCCGGTGGTCTGTTAACTGTTTTGGATTTCTTTTAAAATTTTCAAAAAAGAGGATAACGTGGATAGCTTGAGCCCACCATCCCACATTAACTGAAGTTAACAATTTGCCATATTTGCTTCTGTAAAATAAATAAAATGTTACAGATTTGGTTGGGAGCCATTTGTTTCCCTTCCCAGAGGGACCAGGTCCAGCGTGTATTTTCCAGGCCATGTTTACCTATCGTTATAAATATGTATTTATTCTGAAACAATCTACAGCTGTGCCTGGTGTGCTTTTCAACATTTGCATGAATGAATGTCTTATTCTGCTGCTTGTTTCTTGTTCTGTTTTTTTTTTTTTTTTTTAATTTAAATTTTTATTTTTCTAAGCCAGTCAAATCTAGCAGTGGGGGGGGGGTCATATAGTGTTCTGTTTTTGGCAACTCTCTGTTGGTTCAGTTGGATCCAGGTCTATTGCCCACTGCGGGGCACGTGCATGGGCTGGTCTTGCCTTGTGTCTCTCCAATTATGGCATGCCCTGGGAATGCCACCTTTGTCAGGGCTCAGGTTGATTCCAGTGCTACCTTTACTTAAGTGCTCCTTGGTGTTCCCAAAGCAGGGTCACCCTGACTTATTGGATCATGCGATTTATCTCAAGTGTAATAATAAAGGTGTTTAGTAATATAAAGGTTCTTTGTTTACACTCCAGACTAAATGAGTCAGAATTTTTTTTTTTTTTAAGAGTTAGTCAGCCAGGCACGGTGGCTCACTCCTGTAATCCTAGCAGTCTGGGAGGCCTAGGCGGGTGGATCGCTCAAGGTCAGGAGTTTGAAACCAGCCTAAGCAAGAGCAAGACCCCGTCTCTACTAAAAATAGAAAGAAATTAATTGGCCAACTAAAAATATATATATATAAAAAAAATTAGCCAGGCACAGTGACGCATGCCTGTAGTGCCAGCTACTCTGGAGGCTGAGGCAGGAGGATCGCTTGAGCCCAGGAGTTTGAGGTTGCTGTGAGCCAGTCTGACGCCATGGCACTCTAGCCCAGGCAACAGAGTGAGACTCTGTCCCAAAAAAAAAAGTCAGGGTTGTGCTCACTTTGACAGCACATATGCTAAAACTGAAACGATACAGAGAAGATCAGCATGGCCCCTGCACAAGGATGACATGTAAATCTTTTAAATTAAAAAAAAAAAAAAGTCAGAGTCTCGCTCTCTCACCCAGGCTGGAGTGCAGTGGTGCTATCATAACTCACTGCAGCCTAGAACTCCTGGGCTCGAGTGATCCTCCTGCCTCAGCCTACTGAGTAGCTGGGACTATAGGCATGCACCACCACGCCTGCCTAATTTTTTCTATTTTTCGTAGAGATGGAGTCTTGCTATGTTGCCCAGGCTGGTCTTAAACTCCTGGCCTCAAGTGATCCTCCCACCTTGGCCTCCTAGATTGCTGGGAAGAAATTATTTTTATTAAGTGCTGCAGTTACTGCCTAGGACATATGAGAAATACTATCCAGACACTTAAAGTTTGTATCTGGGTTGGTTGGAGTACAGTAGTGTTTACACATAATTAATCACAACCAGTTACAGATTCCTTTGTTCCTTCTCCACTCCTACTGCTTCACTTGACCGGCCTTTAAAAAAATAAATAAATACAAATAAATAAATAAATAAAGTTTATATCTGTGGTAGCACTTAAATTCTACCATAACAGGGTTGCTTTTGTGTGGGCTGTCCCCTGCTGGGGCAGCATCTCTACTTCCCTGCTGCCTGGTGCAAGCCCGGCCTGTAGCAGGGGCTCAGTCCACGTGCATCGGATGCAGCTGCTGCTGGTCCCTCTGGAGTTGGCACGCCCTGGTCTTTAATAGTCTCTCTGCTTTTTGTTACAATGTTAATTATTCCCAGAATGCTGGTTTGAACCTGCCTCTTGTCCTCCCAGCGAGCATCCTTGTTTGCATACCAGCTCCTATCACCCCCTTGCCAGAGACTTCCTGGACACTTGGCGGAATGTGTCTCTCCTCGTCTCTGCTCCCTGCGTGCCGCTTGCCTCCCCACGCGGCTGTCCTTTCCTTGCTATTCCTGACACTGAGTTTTATGTCCTTGCCTATGCTGCCCCGGGCTCCCTAAGAATAGAGTCTGGGTCTCAGATCAGGTGACTGACGGGACACATGTCCTTGCTGCACGCTAGGTGGACTTTCACTGCTGGATGTGCGGGAAGAACTGCAACAGCGAGAAGCAGTGGCAGGGCCACATTTCCTCCGAGAAGCACAAGGAGAAGGTTTTCCACACCGAGGACGACCAGTACTGCTGGCAGCACCGCTTCCCAACGGGGTGTTTCAGTATTTGTGATAGGTATGTAGGTTTTAACATTTTTTTCCACGTGCAAATTGCCAATCGCAGCTTTCCTGGGCATGATGTCAGTAGACAGAGCATGTCTGGGTGGTCAAGTTCGGATGCTGCTATGCCCTCGTGGACCCTGAGAGGGTACTTGCGTTCTGGTTCAAAGTATTTAGCTGCTGATTGGGCATTTCTTCACTCTTCTGTGGGTGTGTGGAGAGACGCGACAGTCTTCCGATACTAGTGTGAAATGCCTTGAGAGAACTGAATAGAGAAGTGTGTTTGTTCACCTTTGCCAAAATGATCTCGGAGTTCACAGCTGTGATTCTCTAACCTTCGCCACAGTCTGGGCTCAGAGTAGGTGTTCATCAGATTGGAAGTGGCTTTTAAGTTATATTTTAAGAGTAAATCTAGAACTTAGTTCGAAGGAAAATATGAATGTAATAGTATCACTCTTTTGTTTCAGTTTTCTTAGAAAGCGTTTCAGTGAAAAACTAGATCATTTTTAATTGCTCCTAATTTTGTCAAATCGCTGTCTATATTTAATTTCCAAATTTAGATCCATGTGATCTTTAAAACTGTTGAAGCCATCTTTTACTTAATGCTGTCACATTTGTTCCAGGTGGGAACCCAAAAAATATCAGAAAGCCTGTGAAACAAATGCCTCAGGAGTTTAGAGAATCCAAGGTCATAAATTTAACTTTGACCACAAACAGTTGCAGCCACGCCGACATTCCTATCCCCCTAATAATGCCCCCTCCCCTATCTCTACAGATGTGACTCACCCCCAAAAAACCCCTCTATAAAGCCCCAAACTTTCCCCTCCCTCGGGGTGGATGCTTTTTCACCTCCACCCATCTACACCCAGATGCTCAAAGTAAACATTTTACTACATGTGAGACTTCATATGTCTATCTCTCAGCTCCAGGCCTAGCATTTGATTCCAAAACCCAAGTGGGCACACCAGATAGACACGACCTCTAAGACTCTAACAAACAAAACTTACAACTCAAAAAACAACAGACAGCAACACCTCAACCTGGTCTAACCTTCCTCTAAGTCCCTAAATCACCAATAAAATTTCCATAGATCTTTAAATTAAGAAAGGCCAGTCTCCTTAGTTAATCAGAGTCCCTCAAAGCCAATAACCTCCCTTATCTCTGACAAGGTGACTAAAAAAAGTCCGGAGCCATACAGAATCCTCTCTCTAACTTGTCTCTAATCCTTAAATACAGACAAAACATTCTAACTTGGCCAAAATAAAATAATTATCCACAGGGACCCTCCTAAACCAATTGGAAAAAAAGACACCAGACTGAGACCCAAATCTTCCCTTTACTGATTTTCACAATCCACCTTTCATCCTCAAAAAGTAAAAGCTCACGAACTCGCTCCCAAGTTCCTCCTATCTCTTTCACTCTCGTCCCTCAAAAAATCCTGCGGGTCTTCCTTCACTGACCTTCAAATCCACATCCTGAAAACATCCTGTTCCTGGTAAGTAGGAACTCACACACTCGCTCTCAGATTCCTCTGATCTCTCTCTCATTCTCACTTCTCACTCAAAAGTTCCACCAAATACCCCAGCCTTTTGGCCTAAGGCACCAATAAATCCAGAAACGCCTATTCCAGTCAATGGCCCTCATCTCCTCTGCCCTTCCCTCATTTGGGGGACCCCTAAAACTAAATAAAATTGGCCTCAAATAACTCTCAACTCTATCCAGGGACATAAAAAACTCCCAGTCTGCTCTTCATAAAACTACCCCCTTAAAAAATCTCCTCCAAAATCTCAAAACATTAAATCTTACTGACAAAATCTAGCTGAAACAGCTTGTCTTCTACTATAATACAGTTTAGCCACAATAGAAACGTAACAATAACTCACAATAGCCCAAAAATAAAACCTTTAATTTTAACATATTACAAAATCTAAACAATTTCTGTCACCACAATAAAAAATGGTCCCAAATTCCCTATGTCCAAGCATTTTTTATACTCCATTCCCAGGCCTCACTCTACACAAAGTATAATCCAGCTCAAATCTTCATACTATACTCTAGACCAGAGGCCCTCAAACTTTTTAAACGGGGCCAGTTCACTGTCCCTCAGACTGTTGGAGGGCCGGACTATAGTTAAAAAAAAAAACTGAACAGATTCCTATGCACACTGCACATATCTTATTTTGAAGTAAAAAATCAAACGAGCAAACACACTCTCATGTGGCCCACAGGCCATAGTTTGAGGACATCTGCTAGACCGTCCTCCTCTCCCTCCCCCTCAACTCCACACCTAACAAATGCCACCTGATTTCTTTCCACTGCATCAAGAATGACTAGTCTTTCTTTCCCCTGTTAGTACTTTTCATTGAATACATTTAAATGGTTTAAGGTACTAATTTCTCCATTGTGGATGTCATGGCTATAAAACATTTTTCTAGGCTTGAGATTCCTAATAAAAGTTGTATGCAATTCACAAAGCTGGTGAAGTATGCATTTTCTTTTTTTTCTTTCTTTCTTTTTTTGGGGGCCTGGTGCTGAGGAATGAAGTATGCATTTTCAAAATCATGATGTGATTTTTGTAAACAACCTGCGGACACTCACCAGCTGACTCGTCCTAACAGGTATATGAACGGCACCTGCACAGAAGGGAGCAGCTGTAAATTTGCGCATGGAAACGCTGAACTTCACGAATGGGAAGAAAGAAGAGATGCCCTAAAGATGAAGCTCAACAAAGCCCGAAAAGATCACTTAATTGCCCCAAATGATAATGACTTTGGAAAATATAGTTTTTTGTTTAAAGATTTAAACTAATATGCTGGCTTTTATGTATGTTACCTAATCAGAGCATTGACCAGAAAAATTGAAAGTGTTCTAAGGCACGTAGCAGAGGAGCTGCAGATTTTCTGCTTGTATTGGCGTATATCGTTCCTCCTGAGCAGCAACCCACAGTAGGTAGGAAAATGGGCTGTTTCACAGGTCTGGCCACGCTCTCACGGAACCATTGGCATCAAATGGCGAAGTGACTGCTACCCGGTTGCCATCTGTTGAACAGACTTTTGGATGAAGTGTGTTGGGGAAGAGGATAAGGTTATATCTAGGACAGCTCTTTGAGTTGGTCCTTCATATAAGAACCATGACGTTAAGAGAATAAACACCTGTACTGGGATCATAACACATGATGGATCAAATTCTTTACATGTTTTAGCGGAATGAATTTGTTTAATATAATAAAGTTTGCCACTTATCTGTATGTAGGTTGCTAAAAAGGATTTTCTTAACCCAGATTTTAAGCCAAATAACCATTTAACACTAGTATATGTTAAATGGGGTATTTTTCTCTATTTGTATGTTTCATTATAATAAGGGAACTGAGGATAATGTGCATTGAGAATATTTTGAAAAATAATCAGTTGACTCAAATTTTATTTCTTGGTCTTTTGCTGTTTAAATGATGATTTTGAAAGATTAAACTTGTACTGTTGGTATTGTGTAGTGTACGGACCAATATTGCCTGTAATAAAGATTTTATATATAGATGTCTTTCTTTTTTTGGTGTGTGGTCCTTTTCTCACAAAGAATGGTTAAAACTGGGTACAAAAATCACAAGTTGGTTTTTTGTTTGTTTTTTAGACACAGGGTTTTACTCTGTCACCCAGGCTGAAATGCAGTGGTACTGTCATAGCTTACTGTAACCTGTAACTCCCGGGCTCAAGGGATGCTCCCGCCTCAGCCTCCCTAGTAGCTCTGACAACAGGCACAAACCACTATGCCTGGCAGATTTTTTTTCTTTTTTTTTTAAGTTTTTCATAGAGATGGAGTCCTGCTTTCTTTCTCAGGCTGGTCTTTAACTCATGGCCTCAACTGATCCTCCCGCCTGGGCCTCTCAAAGTGCTGAGATTACAGGCATGAGCTATTGCGCCTGGTGGACAAGCTGGGTTTTTTTTAGATAAGGATTTTTGTTTAAGTAGTGAGTGACAGAATGCAAATTGGAAGAACACGAAAGCAACTTTTCACTTTACTCCCCTCTCCTCTGAACGTGGGCTGAATAAGAGGCTTTTTATTGACATGGTAACTCTTCCAGGGGCTCTTCTATGTTTCATTTATGAGTTAGATTAGCAGGAAGAACAATGGTCAGCTGGTGAGATTGGGCTGTGGGATTCCACAGAGACAACTGTTCAGCACACACCCTTGATGGGGCCATTTGGTTGTTGAAAGAGACCACTGAGGGCATGGTCAGGGTGGGCTGGCAGAGATAAAGAAGTGGCCTTGCTGTTGTTTTTGCAACCAACCGGTGAGCTCGGGAGAAGGGCTGAAGAACTGTAGTCCAGGTGGGGGCAGCTACTTCATCAGTGCACGGCTGGTGTTGTGTCCTTGTTGAGTGTTGTGGGCAGGAGAATGGCTCAGAGACTTTAAGGACAAGATCTACTAGGCTGTGATGTATAGACCCTAAAAACCACCAGGCAAAGTCACTTCCTCGTGACAACCTTGAATGAGTGGGATGTGGGGAAACAGGAAAGGTCTTCGTGAGTCCACGCAGGGTGGAGAGGAGGGCACGGCTGCAAGTGTGAGCGAAGTAGGGCATCGAGCAGAACCAGAGGCTGCAGTGCCAAGGAATCCCCTGTGGCTTCCTGGGGACGCCGGGAGAGCCTCTGAACCAGTTACTGAGCAGGTGTATCAGGAGTGCATCTTCACTGCCAGGTAAGCAATCTGGCAGGACTTATGTTTTCTGTAGGTGGAATGGCAGTCTTACTATTCTGCTGCATCTCCCTAGTCTGTTACATTTTTTCTTCCCTGCATTCCTCCCAAACTCCTTTTGTCCTCTTTTTCCAGGGAGAACAGTAGACATTAAAAAAGTCATTTCTGGTGCTCCATTTCAGGTTAAAGATTAAAAAATTGGTTGTTTTGACCTTTGGAATTTAGGCTAGAAAACAACATTTAAGATCCTATGACAGTTAAGATTTTTTTCCCCCAAACTCCCCCTGATTCAGCTTTCCACCTTCTCAGCAATTCTCTGTGCTCTGAGCCATCCTTCTGGTAATTTCCATTTCGGCTAAATCAGCCAGATTCATGCTGTGCTTTGCAGCTAAGAGCCCTGCCTGCCACACCTTGGTCTCAGCATTAGGAAGTCAATGTTAATTATTCTATGGTGAGATGGCACCCCCATCCTACATGCGCTTCCCTGTGGCAGCTTTGGAGGAGATGCAGGTGGTGTGAGGAGGGGAGAAAGGAAAGGAAAATATAGCAGGAAAGAGCAAAACTCCAATCCCATAGTATTAGTAAACAGTAATAATTGGTGTGTCTGCTTGGACACATTATCTCCATATGATTTTTTTTTAAAACATTTACAAAAGTATTATTCATATAACATAAACTTTACCATCTTTAAATGTACAATTCAGTTGTTTTTAGTATATTTGCAATGTTGTGCTACAATCACCACAAACAATTTTAGAATATTTTCATTACCTAAAAAACCCCACATGCCTTAGCCATCCCTCTCCAAATCTACCCACTCCCCCTGCCTCTCAAGCTGTAGGCAGTCACTAATCTGCTTTCTGTTGCTACAGATCCTTCTGGTTCAGATATTTCATATAAACGTAATCATGCAACATGTGGCCTTTTATGACTAGTTTCTTTCATTTAGCATAATTTTCCAAGAGTCATCTGTTTCATAGCCCGAACCAGTATTTCGTTTCTTTTTATGGCTGAATAATACTGCATTGAATGGATAGAGCAGATTTAGTTTATCTGTTCATCAGCTGATGGACATTTGGGTTGTTTCCATGTTTGGCGATTGTGAACATGAACGTTGCTGTGCAAGTTTTTGTGTTCTCAGAGTTTTGTTGGCCGTAGGGAGTTGCCGCATCTTGATGAGGTGGGTGGAGGTGGCAGGTGCATCCTTCCTACCCTCAGGGACTCCTGTCTGCACAGTGCTGCCCCTGTGACTGAGGTGCACTGGGCAGGCAGGCTGTCCAGAGGTGCCTGGCCCTGCCCATCACCCTCACCCCCCCAGGACTGCCCACCTTGTGAGGACTGCTGGCATAGAGTCCTCAAGGTTGGTTTGATTTAGTTCCAGGGACCTGCATTGGTTGGGAAGTGAAAGGAAAGCACATTCCCTGAGCAGTTAGGGCAAGTTTCAAACACTCTTTAGCTGGCCCGGGGAGATTAGAATACAGGCTTCTTGTGGGTATTTGTTGCAGGGGATGAATGCCAATTTCTAGAAAGCCCATTCTGAAGATATGACACAAAGTCTCCAAGAAACACAGACACATTGATTGCCCAGAGTCCCCTGGCCAAGGGCCTGGCCTGCCTTCCTGCATTGCCTTCTCTCTAGTGCCATGATACCCTGCTTTGTAAGGAAAGGCTTGGAAGCTTTAAAAATTAATGAGCACTATTTCTCTCTGGTTCCAAGAAAGGCTTAACATCTGAGATGTTAAGAGATACAGTCGTGCGTTGCTTAACGATGGGGATACATTCTGAGAAATGTGTCGTTGGGGGATTTTGTCCATGTGCAAACACCATGGAGTGTAGATATACACAAACCCATATGGTATATCCTATTGCTCCTAGGCTACCAACCTGCACAGCATGGTACTGCACTGAATACTGTAGGCAACTGTAACATAATGGTATTTGTGTATCTAAACAAAGAAAGGTACAGTGAAAATAGAGTATTATAATCTTATAAGGCCACCATCATATATGCAGTCCATTGTTGGCCAAAATGTTGCTGTGCAGTACATGACTGTATATATATATATACATATACACACACACACACATATAATCCTCCTCCCCATCCCTCTTCTCAAATCCCACCAATTTGATCATGGTATAAAAAGTGGCCATGAAAAGCTCAGATACTGGCTGATGTGGACAAATTAGGGCTAACCTAACTTTTGAAGAGCAGTACTGCCTGGCCCCAGTAGCCTGGTACATTCTGAAACTAATTCATATTGTTTTGGAAGAACGTTCTGGTGCCAGCGTAGCAGCCCAGTTGCCCAGAAAGAGGAAAGGAGGCATAGTTTTATTAATCCTCAGTGGCTTCCTGGCCAGCAAGATGTTGCCTGCATTCGCTCACAAGGAATTGTGGGTCTCATGAGATGAACCCTAAGCAGCAAAAGTACTTTGAACCTGATAAAGGCCTGTGCAAACACCAGGAGACTGATGGAACTGTAGGGCAGAGATTATCCCAACAACCTACAGTGAATAAGGACTGGTGACTTTTGACCATATCTGTCTCGTTAGTGATATACCAGGTAACTCAAATCTACACAAAGAAATAATAAAAAAAAAAAACTAAAAATGGTAAATTAGAAAGTTATCTTTAAAAAAAACCTCTATATTTTTCTGTTCTTAGCTTTTTAATATGAGATTATGTAAGAATAACACTGTATGGTCGGGGTTGTAACATATAGAAAAAAAGAGTAATGACAGAAAAGAGGTTATGAGGCACAAGCTATTTTGCAGCAATGCCTGCATCTTATTGGGATGTGGTTAGTATAAATCTGAAGTAGATTCTGAAAAGAAATGTATATTGTAGTCCCTAGAGCAACTGCTAAGGATAGGACTTTAAAAAAAGTTAAAAATCATTAAAGGAATTAATGGTATACTAGAGGATATCCGCTTACTACAAAAGAAGGCAGTGGAGAAAGAGCAAAAAAGATGTAAGATCTAGAAAAAAACAGCAAAATGGCAGGCGTGCACGGGCTTCCAACATGTTGGGCTTTGACGCTGGGGCAGGTGGTTGACATATTGAGTGTCTGGCCCACCTGGCGACGTGGCACTTGACAAACCCATGTGACATCTGTGGAAACAGAACCGGACAAGGAGTGATGGGGTTTGCACTGGGGTCACCCAGCTGACATGTGGCAGAGGTGGAGTCTCACCTTAACTTCTGGCTCTCTGCTGGGCTCTTTGTTTTTTTTGCATAACATAATATTACCTTAGTTCCACCAAAGTTTCATTCGACTAGTACGTAGTGACTGACACTGCAGGCCGCATCTTGATCTGAGGCCACTGCAGCTAACTATGCACATTCGCTTACTCCCAGGTATACTTCTCCCTCCCCCTCTCCCTCATGGGAACAATTTCTTCCTGTCACTCTCGAATCACACATTTCATCCCTCACAGATCTCTCTCTCTCTTTTTTTTTTTAAATCACAAAATTTACATAGAAAAGTCCTAACATAGGTTTAGAGTCAGAGGGGAACACTCATTACTGAACACCTCCCTCGCGTGTGGAGTTTCAGGGGTGCCACACTGGTCTAGTGGGACCAGCCCTCAAACAACCGTGTCTAGAGAGAACAACCAACCTGCCGTTGCCCCCCAACAGTCCCCCAGGAGCCCGAGGTTCTCAAGCCTGGCTAACCTCCTTTATTTCCGAAACAGCAAGAACTATAACCTTGACTTGTGCCCACAGAGCGCCACGGAGACACTGGGGGTGCACAGCGGGGGTGCACAGCGCAGTGGGTCGCTGGAGGGGCTTCTTAGCCAGGGCGGCCCGCATTTGAGTCTGAATTTCTGGCTTATTAGTTTTGTGAACTGGTCAGGTGCCTTCCCCAAAGCTTAGGTTCTCCATGTATAAAGTGAGTACGTGCAACACAGACCCTTTGGACTCGGCAGCAACCAAGATCTGTGGAGCACTTACTGTGGGTCTGGCACTTGCCATCAACCACTTCATTTAATCTTCAAAAACAAGCCTGTGGGAAAGGGGCTGCCATCACTCCCACTTTACAGATGTGTAAGCCGAGGCGCAGAAAGCTCGGGCGACCTCTCCTGCCTCACGCCTGCGTCCTGGGCCATTGATCGCCTCTGCCCGTATTTTTTTCCTTCCGTTATGCAGAGATTTAAAAATAAAACGGCACCTGCGTCCTCCAGGGACTGGAGCGAGAGTAGTGGACACGACTGCTGTTACTGTCACCCCTCCTAAAACCCAGCGGCGTCAGCGGGGACCGCCCGGGTCCACGTGCCAAGGTTCAATTAGTCCCAGCGAGCAGGTCCCGCGCAGACTCGGTGAACGGGGGCGGGGCCTGCGGGAAGGAGGCGGAGCGGCGGGCGGTGACAGCGCACGCGCAGACTCCGTGGGCGCGGGGCGTGGCCTGGAGGGGCGGGCCCGCGGACGGTGTCGCCGCTCGCGCAGACTCCGTGGGCGGGGGCGGGGCCGCGCGCTCGGGGGCGGGCGCCGCGGCGGCGGCGCGGCTGACGTGGAGGGTACGGGTTAGCGGGCGCGGCGAGCTGCGGGATTGGGGAGCGCCGGGCCGGGCCGGGCCCCTGGGCCCGAGGCGGCGGCGGCGGCGGCAGTATAAAGCCGGCGACGGGGAGCATGTAATGTCGGAATGCGGAGGCCGCGGCGGCGGCGGCAGCAGCAGCAGCAACGACGACGCCGAGGACGAGGGTGGGGGCGGCGGCGGCGGCCCCGCGGGCTCCGACTCCCTCAGCCCGGCCCCGGCCGGAGAGTCCTCGGCGGGCCGGCTCCGTCGCGGGCTGCGCGGCGCCTCCCTCATGGCGCGCCGGCGGCCGGAGCTGCTCTGCGGAGCGGTGGCGCTCGGCTGCGCGCTGCTCCTCGCCCTCAAGTTCACCTGCAGGTGAGGCGGCCCGACCCCGGGTCTCCGGCCGGCGCTTCCTCAGCCCGGCTGGCGGCGCCTGGCCGGCTCGGGGTCTTCAGGGTCAGGGGTGGTGGCGGCCTTCGCAGGGGAGGTCAGGCCTGCCCTTGCCGGGAACGGCTGACCCTCCCGGGCTTGGGCCATGGCTCCCTCTGGCCGGCCGGCTCGCCCACCGTATGGCGCGGTTTCCGGGTGCTGCTTTGGCGCCCCTTTTATCAGGTTTTTGCACCGAGGGAGGTGGGCCGGGGTTCTGAGCTGCTCCTCGCCAGCTGGGGTCTCTAGGGGTGTACCTGTCACTTCTGCCCAGGCTGTAGGACCCTCGTTTCTCACCTGTTTCATTTCCCTTAATCTTCCGGTGTAGTGATCCACACCCGTTTTGAGAGTCCCAGACCTGTTCGAGAATTATTTGTCGGCACCTACTGTGTGCTGAGCAGTCGTCCAGGTGAACGACGAAGACAAAAGTCTCTGCTCCCTTGAGTGGATATTCCAAGTGGCTGGGACAGACAGAAAGCGCCGAAGTTAGGGCTGTGCAGGGAAAGAAGCGATGAGGGTGGGACAGAAAGACCTTCCTAAGGAAGTGACATTTGAAACTCACACTAGAAGAAGCGGCCAGCACTGGGAAGATCTGGGGGAAATGTGCCCAAGGTAGAGGGAACAGCAAGTGCAAAGGTTCTCAGGCTGGACAAGCTTAGTGTTTTCTTGGAAAAAATTGGAAACAAGACCTGAGCAGGCTGGAGCATAGTAAGCAGGAACAATAAAAACTAGCGTGCCTCTTTTCAGGAATGTACATAGATATGAAATTTGTTTTGTATTTCAGGTGTGTTTCTGGCCTCTCAATCCACAGTGTACCTTTTGTACACTCCAATTTATAAGATATATGTTGCTACCGTAGTATCTATGACATCCTCTTGGCATACTAGACAAGGGGAAGATTTCAACTGGAAACATTTTTGAGTTTATTGAGTACAATATGTGGCCCCTATGATCAAAGAGTTGTCAAAGGATTGGGGATTTTAGTAGAAAAAGAACAAATTATCGTAATTCTTTTTGTGCCAGGTACTGTACTACCAGCAAGTTTTCTTTATTTTGGCAAGGTTGATATTTTGGTCCAGATAATTCCTTTTTGTGGGGGACATCCTGTGTATTGTAGGATGTTTAGCAGCATCTCTGGCCTTTACTCAGTAGATACCAGTAGCATACACCCTCAGATATGACAACCAAAAATATCTTCAGGCATTGCCAGACTGGGGGGGGGGCAAAATTGCCTGCTTGGGAGTTACTATTTACATGAATGCACTTTATTCACTTAACACATACTTGAGAGCCCGGTATGGATTTCATTTAAATCTCACAATCCCCAGTCAAGTCTGGATACAGTTTTCTTTCCCAATTTACAGATGAAGGAGTTGAGCCTTGGTCATGTTTCAAAACCTGTCCCAAATCACACCCACCTATTTAGTGGATAAGCTGGAATTTGAATCCTTTATTGTCAGGAACTAGACTCTTTGCTCTTTGTTATTCTCTCCCACAAGGAAAATATACAAAGTATTTTATAAGGTAGAATGTTGCAGGCTGGCATTTGGGTTCAAATTAGGAAGAGAGGTTCCCCTTTCCAAGGGTGTGGCATTTATTTACATCGTTTTGTCCATCTATAGAAATAATGCTTAGTATTTGTTCCAAAACAGCATGACTTAATAGATATGAAGGTCCTTTGTGATTTCAGGAAGTAAATCCACTTACTACTAGAGCTAGCGGACCAAGATCCTTACCTGCTTCAGGCAAAGAGAGTGAACTGGTGAATGGCTGCTTGTTCATCTCCTTTTTGTGCCACTGGTAAATTTGACAGTCTTTAATAGACTCTTAATTTCTTTGGAGTCATTTTTGATTTGAATGGCGTCATGATACTATTTTATCGTTATACAACTGACTGTAACCTTTTGTCCCCCTTTTCTTATTTTACTTTAAGATCTTTGCTTTAATGAGAATATAGGCTTAAGGGAGAATAGGATTTTTTTTTTAATTTAGTTTTTATGAATAGCTTCAGGTCTGAAGAAGTGACTGCCCTCTTCAGTGTGCTTAACTGAGAGTGTGCTTCAGATGCTTAACTGAGTTCAAAACAGTATAGAAGGCCAGGCGCGGTGGCTCACGCCTGTAATCCTAGCAATCTGGGAGGCCGAGGCGGGCGGATTGCTCGAGGTCAGGAGTTCGAAACCAGCATGAGCAAGAGCGAGATCCTGTCTCTACTATAAATAGAAAGAAATTAATTGGCCAAATAATATATATATAAAAAATTAGCCAGGCATGGTGGTGCATGCCTATAGTCCCAGCTACTTGGGAGGCTGAGGCAGAAGGATAGCTTGAGCCCAGGAGTTTGAGGTTGCTATGAGCTAGGCTGTCCTGGGAAACAAAGCGAGACTCTGTCTCAAAAAAAAAAAAAAAAAGCATAGAAAGGATCAATTTGGGATTCAGCCACAGTTAATAATTGTGCATCTGGGGCATTTAATCTCTACCTACCTACATGTTTGTGCATTATAGCTCTATAACTTCATCCAACTCACTTTCCTTTTACCCTGATTTGGAGAAAAAAATGTGTGTATATAAATACTTATGTATGTGTACATATATCCATTTTCCTTTATTACATTTTTTAATTTCAAAGCTGCTTCAGATCCTTTTTGGAAAGAAATGGTGTAGGGGGTATGAATTTCATATAAAAATTGAGGTTTTGACAGGCTTTTTTTTTTTTTTAAGAGACAGAGTCTCTCCCTGTTGGGCAGGCTGGAGTGCAGTGGTATGATCATAGCTCACTGTAACCTCGCACTCCTGGGCTCAAATGATCCTCCTATCTCAGCCTCCTGGGAGGTAGAGGTATGGGTGAGTACTACCATGCCTGGCTAATTAAAAAAAAATTTTTTTTTTTTTTTAGAGATGGGGTTACTATGTCGCCCAGGCTAGTCTTGAACTCCTGGGCTCAAGCAATCCTCCCACCTCAGCCTCCCAAAGTGCTGACATCATGAGTGTAAGCCACGGTGCTTGGCCTGGCCTTTTAAAATTTTTATTTATTTATTTTTAAAGATATGGAGTCTGGCTATTCACAGGCACAATCATAGCACACTATATCCTTGAACTCCTGGGCTCAAGCCATTCACCTGCTCCAGTCTCCCAAATAGCTGGGACTATAGATGTATGCCGCTGCGCCCAGCAACAACGGCTCTTTCTTATTTGTACCCAACTCTTTTTTTTTTTTTTTTTTTGAGACAGAGTCTCGCTTTGTTGCCTAGGCTAGAGTGAGTGCCGTGGCGTCAGCCTTGCTCACAGCAACCTCAAACTCCTGGGCTCCAGCAATCCTTCTGCCTCAGCCTCCTGATTAGCTGGGATTACAGGCATGCACCACCATGCCCAGCTAATTTTATATATATATATATATATTAGTTGGCCAATTAATGTCTTTCTATTTATAGTAGAGACAGGGTCTCGCTGTTGCTCAGGCTGGTTTCAAACTCCTGACCTTGAGCAATCCGCCCGCCTCAGCCTCCCAGAGAGTTAGGATTACAGGCGTGAGCCACCGCGCCTGACTGTACCCAACTCTTGAGTTTTTTGTGTACTAGACTTAGACTTCAGAGCTGCAGGAAATCTTTGATCTAGGTATAGTTTATCATAACTGTGAAGCAAATCAAAGAGTTAAATGAAAGCTCGTGAATGTTTCTGATGGAGCAGAGGCAAGTGTTTTTTTTCCCTGGCTAATGTTTGATTTTTGATTGTCCTTGTATTTTATCTGGCTCATTTATTTTAGGAACTCCTCTGAACATGCAGAGCAAAAATACTAAGTTGATGATTATCTTTTCTTTGGCTGTTAGAGACCTACATTTTTCTCCAGATTGCATTATTTGAGGCTTAACAAACAATTTGAATGGTAGAAAAATAATTCCTCTGAAGAGTAGAATTTTGGATCTTTTGAAAATGTGTGACATTTCTGCCACAGGGCCTTCCCTACCTCTTCACATGGCTGTCTTCTTGTCATTCAGGTCTCAGCTTAAATGATACCACCCCAACCACCCCATCAGAGGACCTGCTGTGTCCCTCTGTCAAATGACCTTGTTAAGTTTTCCACATAGCAACGAGCATTTTGTATATTTTTATTGTTTACATGTTGGGTTGTTTTCCTGTCTTCCTTTCCTAGAAAGTAAGTTCTTTTTTTTGGAGACAGAGTCTCGCTTTATTGCCCAGGCTAGAGTGAGTGCCGTGGGGTCAGCCTAGCTCACAGCAGCCTCAAACTTCTGGGCTCAAGCAATCCTACTGCCTCAGCCTCCCGAGTGGCTGGGACTACAGGCATGTGCCACCATGCCCGGCTAATTTTTTTTCTATATATATATTAGTTGGCCAATTAATTTCTTTCTATTTATAGTAGAGATGGGGTCTTGCTCTTGCTCAGGCTGATTTCGAACTCCTGACCTCGAGCAATCCACCCGCCTCGGCCTCCCAGAGTGCTAGGATTGCAAGCGTGAGCCACCTTGCCTGGCCAAAAGTAAGCTCCTTGACAGATATAGTGCTAGCTGCTATAACCTCAGTACTGACGCCTAAAGCACAGTAATAGGTGCTCAGTAAAGATTTTTGAATAATTGCATAAGTGATTGAGTTTTTTAGGTTATGAAGGTATTCTTTGTAGACTGAAAGCTCTGTGATAGCAAGGTTAAAATGTTAGTTTGAGTGAATAAATAGGTGATTTGCTCCTGTTAACACTTTTGCCTATTTTGGAATTTTATATTGATGCAGTCATGTTGCGTGTACTCTTTAATGCCTGGCTTTTTACACTCAGCACAATTATTTTGAGACTCATTCAAGTTATAGGATACATGAGCAGATTTTTATTAAATTATGGAATAGCATTTAAGTAAACTGGGGTATGTTCTTACCTTTTCCCTAATAAGCCATGTGAGTTTTTTTATGCTTACTGTTTACATGGTTTATCTTTTCCCATCCTTATGCTTTTATCCTATGTCTTTATGTTTAAAATGTATCTCTTTCAGATAGCATGTAATTGGATCTTGCTTTATCCTATCTGGTAGTCTCTTCCTCTTAATTGGGTTGGCTAGTCTTTTTATATTTAATGTAATTATTGATGTGGTTGGGTTTAAATCTACCTTCTTGCTACTTGTTTTCCATTTGTATCTTCTGGGTTTTGTTCCTCACTTGGTTGTTTCCTGCCTTCTTCTGGGTTAATCTAGTATTATTTTAGGTTTCCATTTTTATATTCTCTTTTTGTTTCTTAGCAAAACTGCAATAAAGGTTTTATGCCATGTTAGTGCAGATATGTGGACAGCTCAAGATGTTCACTTGGTCCCTTTAACTTGCTGGGATGCAGCCGCAGCCACGTCTCTTTTGTCTTGATGGGGAAAATAGTGGCAGCTTTGTGTCTTCTGACCAGTTCGGTTTTCTTTTTTAACCTTCTCCTGACCTCTCTCTTCTGGGAAACTTAAGTATTTGGAAAGCCTTTTTGAACTCCTGTTTGGAAAGCCTTTTTGTTAGTTAAATAGGCTGTTTCTTTGTTATTTCTCTTTATTATCTTTAGGATTGTGATATATATCTGCAGAAATGTGTATTATTGTTTGTTACTTTTGCCTGAATGCCCGTGGTAAGTACAGGTCAACACCAGCTAATAAACTTAATGTTTTCTCAAAGTTGAATTGATTGTAAGTATCTTCCATAGAATCTTACTACTGGTAGCATGTGTGTGCCCTCCCCATAGTTCTGAGTTCATGTCCTGGTGGCTTTAAAGCCCTGGAGATCAGTAGCTCCTATGGAAGATGTAGAAAGGCTGTAGAAAGATGAGGATGAAGTCTTGGGGTGTGGAAGGCAAGAATATGGATTATTCAACGATGTTGTCCTCTGACCTTCACTGCCCTCTCAGCCCACACCTGGGGGGACAGAATCTTAGAGAATCTTTTCCAGCATGTTATTCATGTCTTATGTTTGCTCAGCCAGATGTTGCCTTAGCACAGAATATTTTTACTCCAGGATAGTGATTTGGGAACTCATTTTCTTATTCAAAAGAGGACTTTTCTTTTGAGTTTCATTCTTCTTCCACACAAAGCTGTTGTTAGAAGAAGATAAACTAAGCAGTTTTGTTTGTGTTTGCTTTTATTTTAGTCGAGCAAAAGATGTGATAATACCAGCAAAGCCACCTGTCAGCTTTTTCTCCTCGAGGTCTCCAGTCCTTGACCTCTTCCAGGGCCAGCTGGACTATGCAGAGAACATTCGCCATGATTCAGAGGTGATATTGCTGTTCTTCTATGCCCCATGGTGTGGACAGTCCATCGCTGCCAGGGCAGAAATTGAACAAGCAGCAAGTCGGCTTTCAGACCAGGTAATGCTGACATTCAGCCTGACAATCAAGTGACTGCCAGTCCTATGTGGAGGATAGGATGTCCCCACAGAGATACCTTGCTCAACTGGTAGATTTTG
This sequence comes from Microcebus murinus, assembly GCF_040939455.1. NCBI lineage: Eukaryota > Metazoa > Chordata > Mammalia > Primates > Cheirogaleidae > Microcebus > Microcebus murinus. Next base: position 9,275,345 of record NC_134122.1, on the reverse strand, counting down.
CCAAGGTAAACTCCAGGAGTACTTTGTAAATTAGCCTTCTATAAAGAAACAGAGGATTTCCAGTTGTGATGGTCATAATCAGTCAGAGGCAGGGATGAGAACAGAGTTTGTGTCTTGTGACACAGGCCAGTGCTTGTACCTGGGTGCCATGCTGTTTGGTTTGAATGTTGAAAGAGGTGGGGGCACTGAAAATCCTAGTTCCTGTGTATCCATTTGATATTTGCTGGTCAGGTATTTTATGTAGGAGAAATGTATGTATGATATGACTACAATGTGACAAGGCTGACCTTTTTAATACATGGACCAGAACTATATTAAACAGATATTTAATGAATGCCACCTTTGGGCTAGTTAAGAGGGATATATAGGCAAATAAGTCATCTCTTATGGCAGTGGTCTTTAGCCCAGTGGATCTCAGTTGCCATTTAGAAAATAAGTATTGATTGATATCCCTTTTTCTGTCCTGAAATAGAATTCATAGATGGTAAAACTTTGCTGCACACATAATTTCAAAATAATCTAATTCATTAATTGTAACATAGGGGTGGGGGAGAAAGGAATTTATAACTAAAAGATATGTATTTTAGTATGTTAAATGCATGTGCAAAACAGGTCCTTATACTTTTATGTAGAACCACTGTGAATGGGTATTACACATACAGACTGATAAAGGTGTAATGTGTTGGTGACTCAGGTACCGCAGAGACATTACTCTCAGTGATTGATTTTCCTAAATGGTGAACAACTCTTGATGAAATCCTGAACCACATGAAGTACTTTTTGCTCTCAGTTTACATAGAAGTTAAGTTCCTGAGAAATTTGGTGAACATAAAAGCCACTAGATTTACACATAAAATGGACTTAGGTTCTGGGCTTGGATAATAATGATTTCCCCTAACATCAGTGTTTGGCATGCATTTCGAAATACTCTGGGATGATATGAATGACCCTTTCCTGTGCAGAGCCATTTTGAGTACTGCATAGCATCTGCCAGGGCCCCTGCTCTTTACATGCCCTGTAGCTTCCTTCAGTCATCGACAAGCAAAGAGCATCCCACAGATTTCTAAGAGCCTCCTGCTCAGAACCACTGATCTGAGGTAACTTGCGCAGGCAGCTGAGTTTCATAAGAGTATTTGGAACTCTCAGCAGGTGTTTCTTAGAAACAATGTTGGGCTTCCTGCCCAGCCAAGCATTTTTTAACCATTATATCCCTGAAAGTGGTCCCAAGTACTGTTTAAATAAAAACTTTCTATTCCTTATAACTGCCGTCCCCAAGCCCAGGCTGCAGACCGGTACTGGTCCATGGCCTGTTAGGAACCAGGCTGCACAGCAGGAGGTGAGTGGTGGGTGAGCAAGCAAAGCTTCACCTGTAAATGAAGCTTCACCTCTATTTACAGTGGCTCCCCACTACTCACATCACCACCGGAGCTCCGCCTCCTGTCAGATCAGTGGTGGTATTAGTTACAGGAAGATAAGCTCAGGGCTCCCACTGATTCTGCATTATGGTGAGTTGTATGATTATTATATATTACAATGTAATAATAATAGAAATAAAGTGCACAATAAATGTAATGTGCTTGAATCATCCCCAGGCCACCCCACATTCTCCACCCCCCATCTGTGGAAAAATTGTCTTCCATGTAACTGGTCCCTAGTGCCAAAAAGGGGTGGTAAGGTCTTGAGGGGTCTTGGGGGTAAGTGCATTTTGTGTTCTAGCTATGGACCTATGGGATTTATCTATTCCCTGTCTTCCCTTTATACCTCCCTTTACACCCCAAAAGTCACTAACAGTAAATATTATCTATTCCCTGTCTTCCCTTTATACCTCCCTTTACACCCCAAAAGTCACTAATAGTAAATAACCAAGCTGGCAGATACTTCCAGGGAGGAGACAGGAACTGCACTGGGAGGCAAGCAGTTTGGGAGCATAAAAGAAATCACTAGTTTGTCAGTCATTCCCTGAGTTTTCTGAATTTAGAGAACAAAGATCACATCTCCTATGTGGGGAATAAGAGGGGAATCAGTTGTATTTTATGTTAAGTGTAAATGAGTTACTTTACTGTCAACCCAAGTAGTATGGTTTTCTGAGTGATGACATTGGAATAATAACAACTTTCTGGTGTGCCAGGCCCTGTGCTCATTCTCACAAGTCTGCAAGCTATTGCTGTCGGCCTTGTTTTTTTGAAGCAAGACCTCAGGCTTAGAGGGACGAAGGGTTTGCTAAAGATAACACAGCCACAAGCAGTGGGGGTTATAGTGCAGTCCACTATTTTTCTAAAATTTCTAAAAATTTTTCCAGCTGTTTTCAAATTTAGAGCTTATTGTTCCAGTGTACTCAGTAGAGAAAAGAAGTGTGTTTATTTTTGGGAACAGGCAAAAATATTTTGAACCATATTGTTGAGTAAAATCAGTGAACATGGTAGAGTGTACCCCATTTTTTAGTAAGAAATAAGATATCAACCTTATGTAAAAATGTTTTTTTTTTCCCTCATTGACTCTAAAAAGAGCTTTACAGAATTACCATTAAGTTTTGAGCAGTATTATTATTGTTTCAGTAGGTATAAAGCATCTAAAGGTAAATTTTCATTTGTAGTCTGTCTCCTCTCCTCTCCTCTCCTCTCCTCCCCTCCCCTCCCCTCCCCTCCCCTCCCCTCCCCTCCCCTCCTCTTTTCGAGAAAACCCGAGCTAGAGTGCGGTGGCATCAGCCTCACTCACAGCAACCTCAAACTCCTGGGCTCAAGCAATCCTACTGCCTCAGCCTCCTGAGTAGCTGGGACTACAGGCATGTACCACCATGCCCAGCTAATTTTTTCCTCTATATTATTAATTGTCCAGCTAATTTCTTTTCTTTTTTAAAAGTTTTTTTTTCAACTATATTTCTTTTATATTCTTTTTTTTTTCACAGTCTGACTCATCACTAAATTGTCCAGCTAATTTCTTTCTATTTTTTTTTTTTTTAGTAGAGATGGTTTGTCACTCTTGGTCAGGCTGGTCTCGAGCTCCCAAGCTCAAACAATCCACCTGCCTGGGCCTTCCAGAGTGCTAGGATTACATGTGTGAGCTACCGCGCCTGGCCTCGTGATATTTTTTCAATAATTTATTATGAAAATTTTCAAATGTATAGCAAAAGTGAAAGAATTTTATATATACCCACCACCTAAATTCTATTAATATTTTACATGGTTAATTTATTAGTTCATCTATGTAATCATCCCTCTAATCCAGGGCCCTCAACTGGAGGCAGTTTTTCCCTCCCCTTCTCCACCAGGACATTTTGCCATGTCTAGAGACATTTTTGATTGTCTCTACTTGAGAGGGAGGTGCTACTGGTATCTAGTGGGTAGAGGCAAGGAAAGCTGTTAAACATGCACCTCCATCCTACATCCTGTTTGTAGGCTAGCCCCTCATAACAAACACAGACAGAACCAACAACCCCCCATAATCATTTAGCTCAAAATGGCAATAGTGCCAAAGTTGAGAAACTCTGCCCCAATCCATCTATTTATCCATCTTATTTTTGATACATTACAAAGTAAATTGTAGACATAGGGACACTTCTCCTTAAATACTTTAGCGTCTATCTTTATACTATTCAATGCCACCTTGGAGAGCATAGCTTTAATTATTAATTATCTTTATTAATAGTTTTTAAAATAGTTGTTCAAAATGGTCCTTTGACATTTATGATGCTTTATTAATATTTGTAGTAACATTTTTTTTCATTTTCAGATGCTCAGTTTGACTATCAAAAGACACATCCTTCTAAATTTTACTGTAATCATTCTTTGAAAAAGCTCATTGGCACTTACTTTAAATACAGAGCAAATAGTTTTCCTTTGGGCCAGACTTCAAGTCTTAGCTGGACACTATAGATAAAGAGTATGTCTTTGTTTTTTGTTTTAGTGATAAATGATGACTTTCTTTGAAAGCTCAAAATAGTTTTTTTCATACTTTCTGTTTCAGTGAGAGGGGAATAGTTCCATTTTTATAATTTCATCTTTTAAATTTTGGTAATTTTCAGTTATTCATAGTTATCTGAAAACCTGTTTTGACTCTGCAGGTGTTGTTTGTGGCAATTAACTGTTGGTGGAACCAGGGGAAATGCAGAAAACAGAAACACTTCTTTTATTTTCCTGTAATTTATCTGTATCATCGGAGGTAAGAACTTTCAAGTAGTGTTTATAATTTCAGTGGGTTTTTCCACTTTTAAATGAATTTTGTGTTTTTTTCTATATAAAAGTATTAGATATTAACTATAGAAAATAGAGAAAATACAGATAAGCAAAAATAGATTTTTTAAAAAAGAATCATGATAGTTTTATCAGCCATATGTAATCACTCTGTTTTGATTTATATCCTCTGGTGAATGTACATGTCTAACCCCCCTTTTTTTAAGCTAAAAATGGGATCGCGCAGTGGTAGTATTTCCTAAACTTCTTTTTCCCACCTTTGTGAGCATCTTTCATGTCATTGCATATTCTACAGCATTGTTTTTTAAAAGTACCAGTTACTCTATTGTATGGCTGTACATTTCAGATATTCTATAAGTGTTTTACAGCATAAAAACATACAGGAGTCCTTGTATTTTTTTAATTTTTAAAATTTTTTTATTTTACTTTATTCTGACACAGGAGTTTTTTTGGTTTTTTTTTTTTTTCAATTGAGACAGAGTCTCGCTTTGTTGCCCAGGCTAGAGTGAGTGCCATGGCGTCAGCCTAGCTCACAGCAACCTCAAACTCCTGAGCTCAAGCAATCCTGCTGCCTCAGCCTCCTGAGTAGCTGGGACTACAGGCGTGCGCCATCATGCCCGGCTAATTTTTTCTATATATATTAGTTGGCCAATTAATTTCTTTCTATTTATAGTAGAGACAGGGGTCTCACTCTTTCTCAGGCTGGTTTCGAACTCCTGACCTGGAGCGATCCGCCCGCCTCAGCCTCCCAGAGTGCTAGGATTACAGGCATGAGCCACCGTGCCCGGCAGACACAGGAGTTCTTATCCTGTTACCTGGCAGCATAGTTTAGTCAAGAGGATATCTTACCATATTTTCTACTGGGAAGAAAATTACTACAGGCCCACAATCTGATATCCATAATTCCAGAGTCACAGAGAGGACTGAAACACTGAAAGAATGTCATACATTTTGTTACCAGATATATTCATTTGGCCTAAAGTAACAAGAGGCTACCTATGATCTTTATCCCACTTAAGGTGCCTCTTTCTTCGTTATGCTGCAGAAATATTGGTGTTTGATTTTGCAGTGCTGCCCAGACCCTGCTGTGAATAATAAGTAATGTCTAAAAATCTGGCTTGAAGGATTTTGGATACAGGAGATGGGATTTTGGACTTGTTGAATGTGACTGGCTTGAGTTTGTTTGAAGGTGAAATGAGTAAAGGAGATATGATTAGTTAAGAACTTTACTTTTTAGGCTTTACTCCCTCCCCGCAAACTTTCTGGGCCTTAGTCATTGGGTTTATAGCAGACATCAACAAACTATAATTTGTGGATTCTCTGTCACATTCCATCACACTTCTGTGTCTCTGACATAAACTATGTGTGGCACATAGTATTACTTCCCAGGAGCTATTAGGTAGTATTTGTACAAAAACTCACTTTCCTACCCCATCTCCACCCACATATTTTTCTCTGGATATTAGATGTTTATAATTTTAATATCTGCACCACAAAGTTTACCCCTCAGTTTTTGGCCAGTGATTTGGAGATTCTGCCTCTACTTTAAAGATGAAAGTACAGGTTTTTTAGAATATAAGAATACTTTCTCAGAGTTACTTTTTTTCTTTTCAAAGGTAAGTACAAGGCGTTGTACTTGAAGGTTCTAAAACTCTATGCTTTGTAACAGGATGATGAGTTTGCCCTACTGAGGTCCCTGGGTTTCTTTCTGGCTTTGGAAAAGGGCACAGATGTCTAGTGGGGGGGGGTTGCAAGCTGTTCAGAGAGGGATGCAGCTTGATGTGACATTAAAATGAAGAAGAGTTCCCTTGAATTGAGTATAAATGTCATTTTGGGATATGTAAGTATACAGCATTGTCACATACTATTTGTTTTCTTAGCTTTTGTAGAGAGATTGAAAGGACATTAAAGGAACTTTAGAAATATGTTCAACCCTCTCATTTTACAGATGAGGAATTTGAGATTGGTACTTACCTTGAAATGCCTGCCCCTCATCTTTACCTTGTTAGCATTTACAAATTGCTAGGACCCTTGTAACTTCATACCAGGAAAACTCAGCAAAGCCTATTTGCTTGAGTAGATGAGGTTTCCAGATTGGTTGGCTTCTCTTGACTGAACAAAATAAGTTAATGCTTTGATTTCTTCATTTAAATTAAAAATTGTTGGTGGTTGATGGGGTTGATAGTGGTAATGATAATTTTTAAATTGAACTAATTTATATTAATAGTAAGTCTTGAATTTATAAAATTCTTAACTCTGTCTCCCAGCTGTGCATGTAGAAAATGTTTTTACTTTTTTCATGCAAAATTCCTTTGACATCATTCTGCAGTGCACACTGAAGAATTGTTTCTCGTGTGTTTGTGTGTGTGTATTTCTGTAACTATTTTATAATGTGATCATAGCATTTATTTAGTTCTTTATTGTGCTCTGTTGTCACTATTAACAGTTACCTTAATGTCAGTTTCTATTTGGAGAGAAGAATAGTCATGTAGTTGTTGAATTTCACCATATCCCCTCTCCTAGCCACCTACCATCCAATTATATTTGGGCAATGACGGTATTGTGTGAGATTGAAGAGAGCCATGTGAGAATTCTGATTAGCTTAGGAGGAACTGAATGGTGGTGGTATTACTTAGCAATATTGAATCAAATTCTTCTGTGTCCCCAAGTACAGCTGGAAGAGAAAGGAAGGAAGATCATTTATATGGGTCACTGACTTCATACTTTCAGTAATTTTTTGTTGTTGTTGAAATAAAACTTTAAATAGGTTTAAGGTTCATTTAGTGATCCTTTGTGTAAGTGCCCATGGAGGTAGTTAATAACTACTTTTTAGTATCCAAAGGGCTAACTACTTGTTCCTTATTTCAGAGTGACGTTTAGAAAGAAAATGTGCCCACCTACATTGAATTGTGTAGTTGAAGTCCTAGAATCCTTCACATGATCTGTCCAGGGCTGCCTTTATTGTTTTTCTTTTCTTTTTAAAGAAGTATCATGGGAATTAAATTTTTTTCCCCAAAGACTAGAATGACTGTTCTTTGTTCAGAAATTCAGTTTGCAGTTGAATTAAGCTCGTAGAAGATTAAGAGCCACTTGTACCTCCTCTCACGTAAAATGCTTATATGCCATTCAGTCACCTCCTGAGCAAAGCAGGTTATTTACCTATGACCCAGTCAGATCCTAAAACAAGACAGTTTCATTTTGTGGTGTTGATGATTTTAGTTATACATTACAGGTTTAATGCATGGTATATTATTTTTATTTTTTAATTTTTATTTTTTTGGTACTAGTTTTGGACCAATCGAATACAAAGGCCCCATGAGTGCTGTTTACATTGAGAAGTTTGTCCGCCGGGTGATGAAACCACTTCTCTACATCCCATCTCAATCAGAATTACTAGATTTTCTCTCAGACTACGAGGTACCTGTCTTTCATATCTCCTCCCAAGGCCTTTCACTGGTTGTATTGGATTGTTTGTATTAAGAATTTTTTTTTTAATACTTCCTGAATCGCAGCAATTAAAAGGTCACATTATAGATAAGCCCCAGTTAAATACTTTTTGAGCTACTGATAAGGATGGTTTGGCCAACTGAATTTTAAGAGAATAGGATACTTGCAAAATCTTGTCTGTTCTTTGGGAATTTTCAGTAAACTTTCAGCTTGCCTCACAGTTAACTTAGAGTGCATGAGAATTAACTTGCAATTTATGTACAGCTGCAAATTTCTGTGGATGTTATTTCAAACATTATATGAGATGCCCGGCTTTTCTTCTCAGTAATAGTTTAGCTTTTTTTTTTTTAAACTGGAAATGTGTTCCTTTCCATTTTATTAAGGGCATAACTATTTAAGGGTCATATTTACAGAAAGTTTCCTAACTTTCCCAACATGGCTTCTCTTCTGCTTTCCCATTGCCATCTTTAATCCTTGATAAACTATTTTTGCAGGATCTTTAATACATGTTCAGGACAGTTTATTATTGAGGGGCCAGTATTGGGATAATTAAAATATGTAGTCTCAAAAAGTTATAAAAATAGTTCCACAAAAAACTCGTCAATGCTAGTGTAAAATCATACTTGGGTACAACAAGTAAATACTTGATACTTAGGTACAACAAAAATCAAGACCATAAATAGCTGATAGAGATTAAAAAACATATGAACCTCAACCTCACTGACGATTTGGAATTGTGACTGGTTGAATTTTACCTTTTGCAGTGTGTATTTTAAATAGATTGGATATGAATTTTTTCACCACTTATAGCTTTTTTTAAAAAATCATGTTAGAAATTCTGTTTGTGTGTTAACTATTAGCAGATTCCCCAAGCAGCAGTGTTAATATCTAATTATTTAGCTTATAGGTCTTAGATATGCATCACAGTAAATATTCCTTAAGCTTATGTGGATAACAGATGGAATTCTGTGTATCTCTCAGGCTGGTTCCCATTTGGCTTGGGCAGGTTGGGAGGTGAGAGCTATACTAGGAGGCCTAGCACCTGGGCCTGGTCCCTTTGGCAGCACTAACTGGGTCTTTGATTTAGGGTGATTTACTCACCTGCTGGGCATTAGGGGCCTGCCCCAGGGTTTTCTTGAGAGTTCTTTAACTCTTTAAGTGCAATAATGTTGTGATAAGTGAGTTTCGTGTAGATTTGCAGTAGAGAGAGGCAGAGTCACTGGTGCTGGCACAGCAAGGTGGTAAAGCATTGGGAGTCAGAAGAACATGAGTCGAAGCTCAGCTCTGTTACTGAGCTGTGTGGCCTTGGGTCAGTTACTTAACCTTTTTAAGCCTATGTTTTCTCATGTGTAAAACAGGATAAAGGAGACAAGACATCAAAAATGCCTAGAATGTAGTCGCAATAAATGAAAACTTGTTATCAGTAAAAATGACATCATGGGAAAAATCCTGGATATTTAGTACTGTTGAGAGCATTTAAAACATGCATAATACCTGCTAGAATTCTCTACTTAGATACAGTAAATATATACTTTGTTTTGTAATTAAGTAAAATAATTGATAAAAATGATCTATAAGGGCCAAGAGGTCATCATTTAGTTATGCTTCGTTGGGACTTTTGTAAAACACTGTGCCCAGTTTTGATTGATATTCTTTTTTTTTTTCTTTAAATTTTCACTCAGTCTTTTCTAACAAGGAAAGAAATGAGAGAAGAGCTATGGAACATCAGTTATTATACTGCATGAGTTTACCCTTCCAAAACAACTGTGTAAATATTGAGATCATTTAGTCTAATTAAAGGGCTGAGATGTACCTTTGTTATAATTTTCATCTCTATCAGAGATTTGTATCCGGAAAGTTCTGACCCAGTTTTTCTGCTTCAGTTGTTAGCAGAGGTCATGTGATAAAGGAAGAGGATTCAACCAGGATTCTAGAGGCCTAGGTTTTAGCAGGTTTTAGCCCTGACTTAGCAAGTCTCTCATTTCTGAGTTTCACTCAGATTTCTCATCTCTAATGTAAGGGAGTTGGCTCAGATAATTCCTACTCATTCTTTTGGCTTCAGTGAAGTGTAGAAGTTGGAAAGAGGCAGACAGAAGAAGGTGCATAAGTTTTTGGTTGTAAAGTATTTTTGAGGCAATGCCCTTGAACATCTATCTCAGAGATCTTTCTAATCCTTTCTTGTTTATTGCCTTGATGTTTCCTTGTGTTCTCTCTAGTTGCATCTGTAGGAGAGAGACAAGTGCACATTTATGACTGAGCATCAAGGATGGTTCCTTGTCTTTAGCTTTGGCATTCTATCTGCCTTGCAGCAGTATTTTTAAAGATTATGCTTGAAGTATTGACGTGGAGCTCCCAATAGACTGATGTTGATGACATTACTCATAGTTGGCTTTTGGCAGCCCACTTAATTAGAGTGATGTATGACCAAGATTAGACTGCCTTTAAAATGGGAAATGAAGAGTGCCACCAAGATGGAACCTCTCGGTCCCTTCTATCAGCCTTTAAAATGATTTCCTCCAGAAGCTGTGGATAGTTTTATTGTGTTAGTATCATCTTTTGCTTCTCACTGAGATGAAATTGTCTAGTTGGCAAGAGACAATACTTTGTTAATTGTGAAAGAACTGGGGAGTCAAGCACTTAGGTAACCATTTATCTTGTGAAACATACCACATAGTACAGCTTGGAAAGAAGCTGTGTCATTGAACTCGACTTGAAAAAGGTGAGTCCGGTCTCAAAATGGAGGGCCATGATCCAAAGGAACCAGAGCAGTTGAGAAAACTGTTTATTGGTGGTCTGAGCTTTGAAACTACAGATGATAGCTTAAGAGAACATTTTGAGAAATGGGGCACACTCACAGATTGTGTGGTAACGAGAAACCCACAAACAAAACGTTCTAGGGGCTTTGGTTTTGTGACTTACTCTTGTGTTGAAGAGGTGGATGCAGCAATGTGTGCTCGACCACACAAGGTTGATGGGCGTGTTGTGGAACCAAAGAGAGCTGTTTCTAGAGAGGATTCTGTAAAGCCTGGTGCCCATCTAACAGTGAAGAAAATTTTTGTTGGTGGTATTAAAGAAGATACAGAAGAATATAATTTGAGAGACTACTTTGAACAGTATGGCAAGATTGAAACCATAGGTTGTGGAAGACAGGCAGAATGGAAAAGAGAGAGGATTTGCTTTTGTAACTTTCGATGATCATGATACTGTTGATAAAATTGTTGTTCAGAAATACCACACTATTAATGGGCATAATTGTGAAGTGAAAAAGGCCCTTTCTAAACAAGAGATGCAGTCTGCTGGATTGTAAAGAGGTCGGGGAAGTGGATCTGGCAACTTTATGGGTCGTGGAGGAAACTTTGGAGGTGGTGGAGGTAATTTTGGCCGTGGTGGAAACTTTGGTGGAAGAGGAGGCTATGGTGGTGGAGGTGGTGGCAGCAGAGGTAGTTATGGAGGAGGTGATGGTGGATACAATGGATTTGGAGGCGATGGTGGCAACTATGGCAGCGGTCCTGGTTACAGTAGTAGAGGGGGCTGTGGTGGTGGACCAGGATATGGAAACCAAGGTGGTGGATATGATGGTGGTGGAGGAGGATATGATGGTTACAATGAAGGAGGAAATTTTGGAGGTAACTATGGTGGTGGTGGGAACTATAATGATTTTGGAAATTATAGTGGATAACAGCAATCAAATTATGGACCCATGAAAGGGGGCAGTTTTGGTAGAAGAAGCTCAGGCAGTCCATATGGTGGTGGTTATGGATCTGGTGGTGGAAGTGGTGGATATGGTAGCAGAAGCTTCTAAAAACAGCAGAAAAGGGCTGTAGTTCTCAGCAGGAGAGAGAGCAGGGAGTTGTCAGGAAAACTGTAGGTTACTTTGAGACAGTCGTCCTAAATGCATTAGAGGGACTGTAAAATTAATCTGCCACAGAAGAAACGATGATCCATAGTCACAAAGGTTACTGCATCTTAAACAGGAAACCCTTCTTGTTCAGGAGTGTCATAGCCACAGTTTGTAAAAAGTGCGGCTATCGATTAATGCAATGTAGTGTCAATTAGATGTGCATTCCTGAGGTCTTTTATCTGTTGTAGCTTTACCTTTTTTTTGTTCTTTTCATTACATCAGGTATATTGCCCTGTAAATTGTGTTAGTAGTACCAGGAATAAAAAATTAAGGAATTTTTAACTTTTCAAAAAAGAAAGAAAGAAGCTGTGTCAATTTCATATGTGCTCTGTAAAATAACATAGAGACAAAATTCTAGACCTGGAAGTGAAATCACTGTCATGGTTTTCACTGTTTAATGAATAGGAATAGGAAAGTTAAAGGAATTTTTGGAGGCCCCAGCCTAGAGCACAATTTGCTTTTGAATAATCCACTAAATTAGGGTTTCTCAACCTTGGCACAATTGACATTTGGGGGTCAGGTAATTCTGTGTTGTGGGGGACTGTCCTGTGCTTTGCAGGATATTTAGCAATATCCCTGGCCTCTACCCACTAGATGCACCTCTCTCCCCATAACTAAAAATAGCTCCAGACATTGCCAAATGTCCCTTAGGAGTCAAAATTGCCCCCATTCAGAACTGAATTGCCCCAGTTCAGAATTGGCTGGGCACGGTGGCTCTTACTTCTAATCCTAATACTCTGGGAGGCTGAGGTGGGAGGATCTCTTGAGCTCAGGAGTTTAAGACCAGCCTGAGCAAGAGTGAGACCTCATCTCTACAAAAAAGAGAAAACTTAGCCTGTGTGGTGGTTCACACCTATAGTCCCAGCTACCTAGGAGGCTGAGGCAGGAGAATTGCATGAGCCCAGGAGTTTGAAGTTGCAGTGAGCTATGATGATGCCACTATACTCTAGCCCAGGTGACAGAGCAAGACTGTGTCTTAAAACAACAACAAAAAACACTTCTCTAAATGGTTCAGAGTTTGCCCAATTAAGGCCTTAAGATGATATATCACAGGCGTTAGTACAAATGCATCTTTTTTCATGTGGCACCCAGAATGCCACAATCTAATAGTTGGAAGCTTGTCTGTTTATAATAGTGGCAGTATTGGCAGAGAGAGGATGAAAATTGAACAGTGCCTTGACTGGAGACCTGGAATGTTATCGGTGGGGGACTAGAGTGAGGAGTGGTTAGATTGTCATCAGTAGAACTGTTCCTGATATTCAACTTTTACTCAGACTATTTCTTTTCTCCAAAAAACAAAAAGAAAAACCCTCTATATATTTTAAATATGTGAAAGACTTTGCTAATTTAAAGAAGTACTGTGAAAAATACTTGTTTTGCTCAAGAGCCTTATCTCCTAATTTATATTTTTTATAAATATGGATTTTAATATCAAGTGTATTTAAATTTAAGTAAATTTAAAATTAGGTGGAAAGAATTAATGTTTTTGTGACACTTCTGAGGTTTGTCATAATGACAGGGATTGGTTTTTTGCTTGAATTATATCTGTAGATGTATTTGTGATATTTTGTAGGAGGGTATTTGGTGATATTCAAAAAGCCATATTGATTAATTATAGATTTATCTCTAATCCAGATATTTGTGAACAGTTTGGGCCATCATAAAATTGTAGTTAGCATTCATTACTTGGGAAGTGATGATATCCTGAAATAAGAAATTTTTCTCTATTGACATAAACTTTTATTATATGTATACTAAACTTCATTCAAATGTGCTTTTTCTATTATAAAACGGAGTGCTCTAATTGTATCTTGGTTGAATTTTTATAAGTCCTACAGTTGAATTCTTTCAAAAGCCTATTTCAGGTGATTTTATATTGAATTACCTAGAAGAGTAGAAGTTTTTAACCTGTGGAAAATATTTTATTTGACTTAGATATCTCAAAGCTACCCAAATCAGATTGCTAATCATTAACCGTAGTTTTATGCTTACAAAATATGACTTCGAGCCCAGAAACAATTTCTGGAAGAACAATTTTACCTTTAACTTACTTAAAGATCACCAAAAGACATTAAAGGGTGAAAATTATGAGTACTTTGAAAATTCTGAAATACTGTAGTCATTATTATCAAGGAAATGATGAGTAAACTATGCATCGATAAGTACCCTTCAGGCTTCATGTGCTTTCACTTCTGATGTTCCCAGCAGCCATGTGAGGGAGTTAGAAATTGTGTAACAGCTCCTTCGAACAGATTAAGAAGCTAGGGTACAGAGAGGCTGTGATTTACCTAAGTGGTGCCTGGACTATAGCCCATGTCTTCTGGCTCCTAAAATCCTTTCTTGTCTACTATGATCCTTCCTCAGAGAAATGCTTAAGCTCCCCAAGTTGAAACATATCTATCTAGAGATTAAAACTTTCAATGATTAACTATTTTATGTCATTTTTGAACCTCTTTCTTTTATGATAGAAATATTTTGAAGGTGTTAACTTCTTAATTTGGCTGTAACTTTTTTCTCTATGAATGGTTTCAAGAATAAATACTGATAAAGGATGGAGCCATGGCTCTTGACTTACTGTTAAGGCAGCAGATTTTTGCCATTCCTTTTTTTTTTTAAATCCACAGGTACACAAGTCCCATTGCCATTTCTTATTATTAATTGGGTCATTAGCATTTATTCTGCAGAAGTGGGAGTGGCATGATAATCGTAATATTCAGACAGGATAGGGTCTAGAATTTTCTTCCCAGGTAAGCACTAATGCTTAAACAATGAATGTAGCTAAAAACTGAAGTGAAGCTGCCAGGGATACCTACAAAGGGAGATCAAGAGCTCTAACTAATTTCATTGCAAGCCATATTAAGAAATTCTACTTCTTACTGTGTCCTTGATGGCTCTTCCTCTTTATTTAAGGTACAGATAGGAAAATGTAGTTTATTACTGTGGGCAGTATAGTCAAATAGAACCCAGTGTCATTTTTATTTTGGTGAACATTAAGTTGACTAAAAGGGTGATAGGACAGAGTAATGGTAATGTAATTTTCAGTCACTAGTTTTATGGCTCTTCCAATTTCAGTATTTGTTTAGGCATCATTTGTCTTAGATATTGGTAACTTCTACATCAATAATGCTTTCTTTTTTATTCTTTGGATTTGTTGCCTTACACAATCATTTGACTTGTACCTTACAATTTGTCCATCAAATGCCAACAGCATGATTATTTAGAACTATTATCTTGGATCTGTAGCCAAATTATTTCCTAAATCTTTTTGTGAACTTCTATAATTTATCCATTTAAGAGCATTTATGTAAGATGCATTCATTCATTCTTAGCAGTTCAGTAAACCAAATTGTTTTAAATGTAAGGGAGATGGGAGAAGGCTTAGGAATTTCTTTTGAGTGGAAGACGATGGTTAGATGAATTGCCAGGTGACAGAAAAACCTGAACATTTTGGAGAAAAACCTATTAATAGAATGCCTAGCACCTGGTATTCTCACACGATAGTAAAATTCTACTCTGGATGTTGAGCATGTAGGTACTGTTTCTGTCAATTCATAATTTTATAGCACTGTGAATAAAATAGTTTTATATTTCAAGGTGTGAATTAACATTAGTGCAGAAATATTTCAAATGCCATTGAGCAAAAAACATACCAACGTAGTTAACTATTCTCATGGCCACTAGAGGGAGTGTGCATCATCTGCTGAAATTTATGTTATACTGCTATACAGATGGTGCCTACTTAGAAAAGAAACATTTTATACCGATGAGGATTTCCTGGCCTCCTATAAATAGCCTGTTTCAACTCCTCATAACAGGTACTAAATATACTGCACGTGAAGGGATGGAATTAAAAATACACAAAATGGGTCTAGGTAAAATCTGGCACTGATTGTGTCCTATTTTTTGCTAAATTGTAAACTTGATTGGGGAGCTTTGTCTTATTCATCTTTTTTTTTTTTTTTTTTGAGACAGAGTCTCGCTTTCTTGCCTAGGCTAGAGTGAGTGCCGTGGCGTCAGCCTAGCTCACAGCAACCTCAAACTCCTGGGCTCAAGTGATCCTCCTGCCTCAGCCTCCCGAGTAGCTGGGACTACAGGCACAAGCCACCATGCCCGGCTGATTTTTATATATATATATATTAGTTGGCCAATTAATTTCTTTCTATTTTTATGGTAGAGACGGGGTCTCGCTCAGGTTGGTTTTGAACTCCTGAACTTGAGCAATCCGCCCGCCTCGGCCTCCCAGAGTGCTAGGATTACAGGCGTGAGCCACCGCGCCCGGCCTTATTCATCTTTTTATCCCCATTCATTCTTAAACAAATGTTCATTGTGTACCTGCTCTGTGCCAGGCATTCTCTGAGCTGGAGACATGTAGTGATGAACAAGAGAGAGTCTCTTGTTTCATGGAGTTAGACAACAAATAGGTAAACAAATGAAGTGTACTGGGTTGAATAGTATCCTCCAATCTGCATGGAACTTCAGGATGTGACCTTATTTGGAAATAGGGTCTTTGTAGATGTAATTAGTTAAGGGTCTTGAGATGAAATCATCCTGGATTTAGGGTGGGTCCTAAATCCAGAGACTGGTGTCTTGATCAGAAGAGGAGAGGACAGAGACAAGAGGGCCATGTGGAGACAGAGGCAGAAATTGGAGGGATGCAGCCTCAAACCAAGGAATGCCTGGAGTCACCAGAGGCTAGGAAGAGACAAGAAACGGTTTTTCCCTACAGCCTTCAGGGAGAGTATGGCCATGTTGACATCCTGATTTTGGATTTCTAGCCACCAGAACTGTGAGAGAACAAATTTCTGTTGTTTTAAGCCATTCAATATGTAGTAATTTGTTAGGACAACCCTGGGAAACTAATATATAATAATTTCAGTAATAAGTGCTACAAAGAATAACAACAAAGGGTGATATGGTAGATTTGGGTGCAGGGGGGAAGGGCACAGCTATTTTAGAAGACAGGGCCAACTTCTCTGAGGAAATGAGATTTGAACAGAAACCTAAATAAAGTGAAGGCTATGTGACCAATCCCTGAGGAGGTTAGAGAAAGTGCTCCAGGAGGTGGGAACAGTGCAAATACCTTGAGGGAGGAACAGGATTGGTGGGGGCCAGGGAAGGGGAGAGTGGCAGGAGATAAGGTGGTAGAGGTTTCTTGCCACCTTGGTGTGTTCTGGTGGAACCTTTGGTTGGTCAAGTGAAGGAAAGAGGAACAGTGGCAGTTGTTCTTATGACTGTTCACCTAGTAGCTGTTTAAGCATCTGGAAGTCAAATAATAGAAACACCACCGCTGTAAGCTGGGGTCGGATGATCTTTACACATTGGCAATCATCAGAGTCAGGAGGGACACCCCTAGGTATTAGCAGGGCTTGAAACCTGATTTCAGGTACCCGATGTCAGGCTGGCTCGTGCACTCGGCCAGCTCACCTGAAAGCAGGCTGCCCAAGGCATTAAGTACAGTTAGACAGCCTTAGAGCTGTGTGCTTTGAACCAGTCGGTGGTTTATTTTCATCTGAGCAAACAGGGGCTTGGACCTAGAAAGGTCTCTATGCACATATATGTGTGTGTTTTATTTCCCAAACTCTTCTTTCAGATTTAAGCAAGAACTAAAGGAGACTGAAATCTGTGTAGCTAATTTCATAAATAATGGTATAGCTTCTATTGGGAAGACATTGAAATTTGGGGGAAATGGTTGCATAATTTGGTTTTTTTTTTGTTTTTTTTTTTTTTTGAGATAGAGTCTCACTTTGTTGCCCAGGCTAGAGTGAGTGCCCTGGTGTCAGCCTAGCTCACAGCAACCTCAAACTCCTGGGCTCAAGCAGTCCTACTGCCTCAGCCTCCCGAGTAGCTGGGACTACAGGCATGCGCCACCATGCCCGGCTAATTTTTTCTATATATTAGTTGGCCAATTAATTTCTTTGTATTTATAGTAGAGACGGGGTCTCGCTCTTGCTCAGGCTGGTTTCGAACTCCTGACCTCGATCGATCTGCCCACCCCGGCCTCCCAGAGTGCTAGGATTACGGGCGTGAGCCACCGCACCCGGCCTGAATCTTATCTTTTTTTGGCAGTGAAAAGTAGAAGCAGTTTTGCTTGTAGGGTTATTTTGCATTGTATTATTTGCTGAATTTTTTTGGTCAGATTACTTGAAAATCTCAATACCAGCTCTTCTGAAGATAGAGAGGCTCCTTTGTCCAAGCTATATAGAAACTGCGGTGGCAATGTCAGTGGCCAGAATAAACATTTACACTATAGAAATTGTCCACAAAGGACATCTGCAAATGGTCCAACTTTTATTAATTTTTAAAGGTTTAATTTGAATTTCCCTTAGAGACTCAGTTCATATTTATTTTATTTCCATTAATGTGTGTACACATGTGTGTATGTGTATGTATATACATACATAATTACACACATGCATGTAGATGTATATGTGTTTATGGGCTGAAAATCCACTTCCATGAAACAACCTAAGATGATGTGATATGGGAAGAGGGGTAAAATTCACCTTATTTAACCTCTAGCCATGGAACATTTATTAATAAAATGAATTTAATCCATTTGGTTTGGGAGATTGGTTAAAATTTAAAGATACTTAAATGAGTTTATTTTCTTTTATTTAGTTTCCATTTTTGTTTTTTTGTGTCCAATATTAATTGAGTAGAATTTCTGAATATTTTGTCTTTCTTTGTTCTTAATATGAAAGAAAGCTTATTATACCATTATAGCCATAGGCATGGTTTGAAACTTTAAGAACCCAAATACAATATAGTTCTACTTTAAGCCAGTTATAGGTTGGCTTCATAAAAATGTTTTGAAGGAGTAGGGCAAGAGAAAATCCTGTTTTTAATAACTTTCTGCCTTTTCCTGGGAGGCCAAGGTGGGCGGATTGCTCGAGGTCAGGAGTTCAAAACCAGCCTGAGAAAGAGCAAGACCCCATCTCTACTATAAATAGAAAGAAATTAATTGGCCAACTAATATATACAGAAAAAATTAGCCGGGCATGGTGGCACATGCCTGTAGTCCCAGCTACTTGGGAGGCTGAGGCAGTAGGATCGCTTGATCCCAGGAGTTTGAGGTTGCTGTGAGCTAGGCTGACACCAGGGCACTCACTGTAGCCTGAGCAACAAAGTGAAACTCTGTCTCAAAAAAAAAAAAAACAAAAAAACTTTCCTATTTCCTCAGTTGTTTGTGAAATTGGCTGTTTGCTGTTTTTTTTTAAATGTTAGGATTAAGTATTCTGTCTCAGTTTCTATCAGCATGAAAACCAATTGATTTATTTAAAGGTGAATCTTTAGCCTGGCATGGTGACTCATGCCTGTAATCCTAGCACTCTGGAAGGCTTAGGCGGGCAGATTGCTCGAAGTCAGGAGTTCAAAACCAGCCTGAGCGAGACTCCGTCTCTACTAAAAATAGAACGAAATTAATTGACCAACTAAAAATATATATACATAAAATTAGCCAGGCGTGGTGGCGCATGCCTATAGTCCCAGCTACTCAGGAGGCTGAAGCAGTAGGATGGCTTGAGCCCAGGAGATTGAGGTTGCTGTGAGCTAGGCTGATGCCACGGCACTCACTCTAGCCTGGGCAACAAATTGAGACTCTGTCTCAAAAAATAATAATAATAAAAAAATAAAGGTGAATCTTAAAATAAGCAAGTGGTCTAGATTAGAAAAATAGTATGTTCCACTACAAATCAGAAGTTTCCTCTTTTGTGCAACATGCTGATTTTAAATTTTACCAAGAGTTGAAATGTCCACCTTAACTTTGGATCTGATTTTGTCCCAGTGATCAGATCAGCTTCCACAGTTACTTACTAAGAGCATGGTGCCAAGTGCCTTAGGGCTGGAAAGAAGGATTCTTTTCATTTGCCTAGTGCTTTGCAATTCATCAGGCTCCTCCTTCACAATAATCCCATGAAGAATTGTCCCTGTTTGCCACATCAGGAAACTGAGGCTGCATATTGAAGGTTTCAACCAATGTTATTCATTCAGCCATTAGAGCCTGGACTTGAGCTTAGGTAGCCCAGCCCCCTTTCCTCAGGGATCTTACAGTTTAGCTTTTAAGACAGATATGATTATTACTGAACAAAACCAGACAGAATAAGTGCCATAGAGCCTTCAAAGAAGGAAGAAATGATTGTGAGCAGGAAGGCAGAATGTATCCAGTAGGGCTGCAGTCCCCAACACCCCTGCTCCAGGCCACAGGCTGGTACTGGTCCCTGGCCTGTTAGGGACCACGCTATAAGCTTTGCTCCCTGCCCACCCCCTGTCCCCCAGTCTGTGGAAAAATTGTCTTCCGGTACAGTAGGGGACCCTTAACTGGTTTGGCAGAATGAAGAGACATTCTATGCTAAGCTTAGAGAAAGGAAATGAGCAGGTGGAAATGAGTTTGGGTGGGTGGAGGAGCCAGAGGGCAGGAGGTGGGTCCTCTGCAGACTGACCAGACAGTGGGTTCTGGGTTACGGGGTAGGGAGGGAACCCCTTGAAGGGGCTTGATCACAGGTGAAGCCAGTGAGATTTAAACTGATTTTAAGCAAGGTGTGAAGTATGTTTGGAATGAGTGAGAGGAAGCAATTGGAGACATCTGAAAAAGGTTACAAAGAATTATTGACATAGCTTGCCTGGAGTTAAACAAAAGTGAATGAGCGCCTAAACTTGATGGTGAGGTTTTGAGCCAGGGGCCTGGGAGAGTTGTGTTGTCAAGAGAGGGTGGAAAGACCTACTTAGGGGGAGAGGAAATTTCAGCATTGAATGCCCCTGAATAACCACTGTGCAATCCCATCAGAGCTGCTACAGCTCCATCCCTTACCCTGTTGGTTGTCCAAATGGAGGGGAAGTTCAACGCCGACTTGGCACCTTTCTCATGTGGTTAGGCTTTTTTAAGAAAATGAAATGCAACACCCCTCCATAAATGATGGTTCAGTTGTGAGGCAACCCTCTAGTAAGGCATTGGAAAAGTTACTGGATTTGGTTTGTTTTTAATAAAAGTTGAAATAAACTATTTGAGTAATAAAAAAAAATGAAATGCAACAAAATGCAATAATTGTCACCTAATAGTGTCATGTCTTATTTTAAAATACCTTTCGCTACACTGTGCCTTAGTTACCTACCTCTGCTTTTGTTCCTACAGCCTGGAGTACTCGGGTACTTTGACTTCAGTGGCTCACCCCAGCCTCCTGGTTATTTGACCTTTTTCACTTCAGCATTGCATTCATTAAAGAAAGGTAACAGTGATTCATATTACGATATTGGTACTGCAACAGAAATGTATTTCTATTGATATCTTTTATATATACTTTCTAATTTGCTTGATTCCTTTTCTCAATGTATTTTTACTAAATATTTACATTGTTTAACATTCTGTCATTAGCAAACAAAAAGTACTATACTATTTCAAATATTTTCTCTTAAACGTTAGCTTTTTAAGAATATAGCTTGGGCCAGGCATGGTGGCTCACGCCTGTAATCCTAGCACTCTGGGAGGCTGAGGCAAGAGGATCGCTTGAGGTCAGGAGTTTGAGACCAACTTGAGCAAGACCAAGACTCTGTCTCTACCAAAAATAGAAAAAATTAGGTGGGTATGGTAGCATGCCTGTAATCCCAGCTACTCAGGAGGATTGCTTGAGCCCAGGAATTTGAGGTTGCAGTGAGCTGTGATGAAACCACTGCACTCTAGCCAGATGACAGAGTGAGACTCTGTCTCAAAAAAAAAAAAAAAAAAAATTGATATATATAGCTTGCCCAAGATCGAGGTGCCAACAGGGAAAAAAAGAAAAAAAGATAGCTTGGTCATATTGTATCTGCAATTATATATTTTGCACTTTAAAATTTATTATATCCTTTTTTGTGTATAGTTACAAGTTTTTGTCTGTGTTTTCAGTGGTTTTCTGTCAGTTGGATATACTGTAATTTAGCAATACATTTCCTTTGGGAAGTATTTTTACAAGTATAAAAGTTATGTTGTATTACAGTATAAGCCTATTGCCAGATTCACTTTTTCAAATCCATATTTTCTTAGTTGAATCATTTATTATTTGAAGTCCTTTTTAAATTAAACATTGTATTCTATTAATTTTTCCATGTTGTTTTGTATTCTCTGTCCAGTCATGACCTCAAGGCCTGCCAGTTCTGTCGGGTACATTTTCATCTGCTCACTTGTCTCCATCTCTTTCATTATCACTCTGGTCCAGGCCCCCTCACCCACACCTGGACTAGACCAGGTAAGTGGACACTTACTTGGTGTCCACTCTCACCCCTTCTTCCTCACACTGTGGCCTGGGCACATGCTGGTCCTTTTGCCCGGAAAGTGTCCCCACTTGTAGGGCCCAGCTTTCCATCTGTCAAACCCCCATTCATTCTTCAGGGTCTGGTTCAAATATCACTTCTGCAGGCCAGGGAGGTGGCTCACACTTGTGATCCCAGCACTCTGGGAGGTAAAGATGGGAGGATTGCTTGAGGCCAGGAGTTCAAGAGCAGCCTGAGCGAGAGTGAGACCCTGTCTCTACAAAAAATAGAAAAAATTAGCCCGGGATGGTGGCACACGCCTGTAGTCCCAGCTACTTGGGAGGCTGAGGCAGGAGAATCACTTGAGCCCAGGAGTTTAAGGTTGTAGTGAGCTATGGTGACACCACTGCACTCTAGCTGGGGCAACAGAGGAGACTCTTGTCTCAAAAAAAAAAAAAAAATTACTTCTGTTATACAATTGAATAACTGATCCCTCCTAATCGAAATTGGATACCCTGTTGTTTCTTTCATAGCACTTGATGCAGTTTGCATGTGGTTACAAGATGATTTGTTTAATGTCTGTCTTCCTCCCTAGACTATGAGGTTTCTGAGGCTAGGGACCATGTATCTTCAGTTTAGTGTTCTTTCTCCAGTGTCTGGCACAGAGCATGGGCTCAATCAGTATTTGCTGAGTGAGCCATCAGATTAATGGCCCTGTTATACCCCAATAGATCAACCAAAAATATGTAATCATCCTTTTATTATTATTTTTTGGAGTGTTCTAACAGTATACTATTAATATGTCAAATAATTATGCAACTGACCATTTTAATAAATACTGTGAAGGTTTTATGCATAGAGAATCTGTATTCACATTTTTTTGTCTTAAAGACGTTGAGGGAGAAAATCAGGCTGTCATGTCTGTTGTCCACTTGAAACACTTTGGGTTTCGTGGCTTCAAGTGACTGAGAAGACTTGGTGAATCAAAGTTTGAACTTTGAAAACAAAATACTGCCAACTTAAATAAGCTTAAGAAGCAGACATTCAAAGCTCTTCATGGAAAATTAAATAAAGCTCTTCGAAGAAGAAGATAAGGCCTGAACTAAAGATTAAATATAAAAGGGTAACCTAGAGCCATTTACTGAAATGATGGTAGCCTGAGCTGAAGAGGATATTTCAAGATCATGGAAGGATGTTTTATTTAGTTAGCTTATATTGTGGGCTACTGTGCCATGTTAGTGAGAAATAAATCACTCATCTTAAATTATGTTTCCATTCAGAGGTTTCTAAAATGGTGTTCCTTTTTGGAAAAACCCTTCCAAATACAAGACGGTAGCCCTTTTTCTCCTCTTTTTTCTTTAAGCAAAGGATGAGATAAATAGAGGTAAATAAAATAGAGATAAGGCCATGTGAGGTGGCTCATACCTGTGATCCTGGCACTCTGAGGGGCTGAGGCAGGAGGATTGGTTGAGGCCAGGAGTTCAAGAGCAGTCTGAGTAAGAGTGAGACCCTGTCTTTATTAAAAATAGAAAAATTAGCCAGGTATAGTGGTGAACGTCTGTAGTCTCAGCTACTCGGGAGGCTGAGGCAGGAGGATGGTGTGAGCCCAGGAGTTTGAGGTTGCAGTGAGCTAGGCTGATGCCACCACACTCTAGCCGGGGCGACAGAGAACCTGTCTCAGAAATACAAAAAATAGGGATAAAGTAAAGTCAAAAGGGATAAATGGTTAAAACTTACTCAAAGGTACAGAATGAACCTCCTTTGTCAAATCATTAATTTTGACAAATGATTATATGAAGCTTTTCTCATAATAAATGCAGTCTGATTTACCTTTCCTATACTTCATCCCTATCCTGTGATTCTAGTTGGCTCTTACAAAATTCTGTTGCATATGCAAGTTTGCAAGAACTGAGATTAATTCTGATTAATCCTTTTTTACCTCATTTTTTTGTGGCTAAGTTCCCACTTAAGCTTAATGAACCATTTTTAGAAGAGAAAGACACATTTGGAAATGATTTTTCATAATACATACACTATGAAGGATTACCTAAAATAAATCTTGCCTTGGGCATCTGGGGTTTGTCCTCGCTTTTCTTTCTCCTACTCCGAAGTCAAATGGTATTTTCTTTATTATTAAAAACAGATGTGCACTAAGAGAAACACGTGCACACTTTTTTTTTTCAGTTTCAAATGTAAATTCTAGGTCAATGTCATGTTTAGATTGTGTACACAAATCAAGGCCTGAGAAACATTTGACACACTTAACATTTGGTTATAGAGAGCAAGCTGAAGAAGTGTTTAGACTATTATGGTAGAAAGCAGATACTCTGGTTCAAGAAGTCACAAGCAGTTACAAAATGCACATGTCTTTTGATTGCTTTAATGATTTTTTTTTCATTATGTGTTAGAAAGAGCCAGGATACTCTGTGAGTTCCACATTTGTTTCTTGAAGCCAGCCGGCTGTCAGTCTGCAAATAATTTGAGAGTGTACCATGTATGAAACATTGTGACTAGGTGCCGTGGGGCATGTTAACCAGGGGAGCTGGTTCCTGCCCTCTAGTATGTGGGGGGTTGAGTTTGTAAGGTCTGTTTTTTTGGTGCTTTACTATTCCCGTAAGCCTACTTGTCTAACATTTGATGTTTTTACACATTACAGTAAAGAAATTAAGACAAATTCACTTAGGACCTCAGCACTGTAACATGAACTGTTTTTTTTTTTCCTTTTGGTTTTCACTATCTCCTTTCATCTCAGTTATCTGTGTCCTTTTACCTCTTGATCTCTCAGCCTGAGTGCTGATGTATCATTTTATGTAGGCTCACCTCTTAGGTGGTATGGGCAGGCACCCTTTGTTATATTTCTTTTTTTTTTTTTTCTTTCTTTTTTTTTTTTTTTAGAGACGAGGTCTCGCTATGTTGCCCAGGCTGGAGTGCAGTGGCTATTCACAGGCGCGATCCCACTACTGATCAGCACGGGAGTTTTGACCTGCTCCGTTTCCGACCTGGGCCGGTTCACCCCTCCTTAGGCAACCTGGTGGTCCCCCGCTCCCGGGAGGTCACCATATTGATGCCGAACTTAGTGCGGACACCCGATCGGCATAGCGCACTACAGCCCAGAACTCCTGGGCTCAAGCGATCCTCCCATCTCAGCCTCCCGAGTAGCTGGGACTACAGGCGCGCGCCACCGCGTCCGGCTGTTATATTTCTGTCCACTATTTTGCTAGCCTTTCTACTTTTATTATTTTTTATGTTGTTACATATATTTTCATGTAGTTAAAATCTCTGGTTATTTTTCTTGATGTATTTTTTTCTGACTATCTGATGACTCATTATTTTCTTCTTTTTTAAATTTAAAAATTATTTAGCATATAACACTACCTGGCTTTACCTTGGCTTAACATACAGAGTACAGTTGATTTTCCCCCTTCTTATTGGTTGATTAGTTAGCACCATTTACAGAATGATGCTTCCTTCCTTTTCATCATGATGATGCCTACCTTATTACAGAATATATTTTTTCATGAAGTTGAGTCTATTTTGCTGTTTTGTTTTGATTTAGATACCTATTTTTGTATGGGTAAATATAATTTGATTTCTTGCTTTGTTATTGCCTAGTGAAGTCTGGACTCCATTTGCTTTATTTAGGTCTTGTTTTTTACAGAATGTTCTTTTATATTCATCCATGCCTTGGGCTGGATTTTGGTCGGAATTATGTTAAATGCATAAATTGACTTGAAATTAATTGACATGTTCATAACATTTAGCTTCCCTTTCTAGGTTCACAGCATGATTATTCATTTATTCAAACTTTCCTTTTAATTTTTTATAGTAGGTCATACATATCTTTCATTAATGTTTAATCATTTCAAAGTGCTGGATTGTGGGCTTGGCAGCTTTGTGTGTGTTTCAAGAGCCTGGAGGAATCCACTCTCCTGTACTTCTTTTTTTTTTTTTTTTTGAGACAGTCTCGCTTTGTTGCCCAGGCTAGAGTGAGTGCCGTGGCGTCAGCCTAGCTCACAGCAACCTCAAACTCCTGGGCTCAAGCAATCCTGCTGCCTCAGTCTCCCAAGTAGCTGGGACTACAGGCATGCGCCACCGTGCCCGGCTAATATTTTCTATATATATAAGTTGACCAATTAATTTCTTTCTATTTATAGTAGAGACGGGGTCTCGCTCTTGCTCCGGCTGGTTTCGAACTCCTAACCTCGAGCAATCCTCCCACCTTGGCCTCCCAGAGTGCTAGGATTACAGGTGTGAGCCACTGCATCCGGCCTCTCCTGTACTTCTTTACTCTTCCTGGACTGCAAAGCCTTTTCCTCTTGGAACCTTTTCACATCTGATCTTAGCAGACAGGATTCTTTATTCCTTTACTTAAAAAAAATTTGGTAGAGGGATCGTATTCTGAAGTTGCTAGCTTAACTTTTTTAATCTTCTAATTATTTCATTATTTGCTATAAAAACCTGTTCTGGTAAAATGTTGTTATATTCTGCTATGATTCAGCAACATTTTTTAAAAGAGAAAATTTATAGCAAATTTTTTTTTTTGAGAGAGAGAGTCTCACTCTGTTGCCCAGGCTAGAGTGCTGTGGCGTCAGCTTAGCTCACAGCAACCTCAAACTCCTGGGCTAGAGCAATCCTACTGCCTCAGTCTCCTGAGTAGCTGGGACTATAGGCATGTGCCACCATGTTTGGCTTATTTTTTCTATATATTTTTAGTTGGCCAATTGATTTCTTTCTATTTTTAGTAGAGACGGGGTCTCGCTCTTTCTCAGGCTGGGTTCGAACTCCTGATCTCGAGCGATCCGCCCACCTCAGCCTCCCAGAGTGCTAGGATTATAGGCGTGAGCCACTGCACATGGCCTGGTTGTATCAGTTTTATAAAGTGAATCTCATCCTTTTGGATAAATACATGACACTCATCCCTGACCCCGGCCTGTAGCAAATTTTGATCTTGTTTTTCATCTGACCTACAAAAGGAGTACAGTCTAGTCTAGAGGGAAAAACGGTGGCCTAGGAGCCAGCAGGAACCTGCAGCCTCAAAGGCCACATGTGGCCCTCCAGATCCCCTTTTAATAAAGGGATTTGTTCTGTGAAGTCTAGATTCTGTCAAGGGGCCACACTCAAGGATCCAGGAGGCCACATGCGGCCCCAAGGCCACAGGTGCCCACACCTCTGGTCCTTATTACCCTTTGCCCCAGACAGGGTTTGTAAACTTGGAACAAAATATTTAACGTTTCTGTTAAACATTTGAGTTTGTCTGTCTGTAAATTTGAGGATGGACACAAAGATAAATGCCTATTTTATAAGGCCAAATTATGTGTGAAATACTTTGTGAATAAAGTAATAGCTTGAAGTCTATAGTACCTTAATTATAAACTAAGCCACTTGGCAGAAAGCACCTCAAATAAGTATTGTGTTGGTTTTAGTGAAAGCATCTACACGGGAAATTATGTCACTTGACTGGCCAGCAAGCCTGGTCTTTCTCTCCCCATTCCTGTGGCACCCTGGACCTGCTTCTGTTTATACCGAATGATTTTCTCAGTGTGGAATTGACTGAATCTCTCTTATCAGAATAGGATCTGATTGTTCAGAAACTGTTTACTGAGTGCCTTGAAGCCAGGGTTTTTGTCTTCTTGCTCCTGTAGGTGTAATGTCCTGCTTTAGCATAATTGTAGCTCAAAGGATGAGTGAATGGCTAGTAAAGGGTACTTGAGAAGGATTATAGCTGTGGGATTTTAAAGGTCGTATTGCTTCCCTTCCCTTCCCGCCACCACCCCCATTTCTGGTGCCTGGCCCCTCAGGTTCCATAACCAGTGTGTAGGAATTGCCCCTGCTGGGCTCATTCTTCTTGCTTTCTCTTTCCACTGGCTTCTCACTGTCTCCTGACAATAGAATCCTAATGAATTGAGTTGAAATTGATTCAGTAACTAAATGTCACCTTGAAAATATTAACTAAAGATAATGTTTCCACTCCTTTCTACTGCCTTCAAGAATTTCTAAATTTAGTTGACAAGGAAACCTTGTGACATTAGTTTTCTGAGGAACAGCCTTTGGGAAATCTGTTCTAATGAAATTTTTTAGAGGAAGAACTTCTGATTCCAGTGCAGGATTCTTCTACTCCACCAGGTGGCATCTGATCCTTCTAAGATTTGCTTATAGAACTGAGTCAGGACACATAAAAAGTACCCTCTTCCATATTTATTTATTTAGTTAGTTAGTTAAAGAGACAGGGTTCACTTTCTTGTTACCTAGGTTGTAGTGAGTGGCACACTAATGGCTAACCATAACCTTAAGCTCTTGAACTCAAGCGATCCTCCTGCCTCAGCCTCCTGAGTAGCTGGGACAACAGGTGCACACCACTGTGCCCAGCTAATTTTTTTATTTTTTGTGGGGATGGGATCTCACTGTCTTGCCAGGCTAGTCTCAAACTCCTGGCCTCAGTTGATCCTCCTGCTTTGGTCTCCCAAAGTGCTGGGATTATAGGAATGAGCCACTGTACCTGGCCTTTCCATATCCTTATTCATGAAGAAAGTTTTTCTGGAGCACTTTTCTATTAGATTGTGAAATTTTTTTTTTTTTTTGAGACAGAGTCTCACTTTGTTGCGTAGGCTAGAGTGAGTGCCATGGCGTCAGCCTAGCTCACAGCAACCTCAAACTCCTGGGCTCAAGCAATCCTCCTGCCTCAGCCTCCCGAGTAGCTGGGACTACAGGCATGCGCCACCATGCCCGGCTAATTTTTTCTATATATATTAGTTGGCCAATTAATTTCTTTCTATTTATAGTAGAGACAGGGTCTCGCTCTTGCTGAGGCTGATTTCGAACTCCTGACCTCGAGCAATCCGCCTGCCTTGGCCTCCCATAGTGCTAGGATTACAGGCGTGAGCCACCGCGCCTGGTGTAGATTGTGAAATTTTATACAAAGAGATCTAAAGGGTAGGATTTTCTTACCCTGTGTGTGACATTTCTAAAGGCATTGAAAAAACAAGGGACTGACAAGCAAGGATGATTTGGAGGTGGCTTTATTTTCTCAGGTACTTGGGTCTAATTCTTAGGTCTTTGGACCAGGCCTTGGGTTCTCTGAGAATGGAACAGGTTTTAGGATCACTGGATTTTCTTGGATAATCTCATTCATTATCATTATACTCATTAATAGATCTTTTTCTAATTATCTGCCTGTGTTCTGAAACCCTCTGGGTACTGACTAATACCCACTAGAAGAAACACATTAAAAATTCCATACGTTTTGGCCGGGCAAGGTGGCTCACGCCTGTAATCCTAGCAGTCTGGGAGGCCGAGGTGGGCAGATTGCTTGAGGTCAGGAGTTCGAAACCAGCCTGAGCAAGAGCGAGACCCCGTCTCTACTATAAATAGAAAGAAATTAATTGGCCAACTAATATATATAGAAAAAATTAGCCGGGCATGGTGGTACATACCTGTAGTCCCAGCTACTCGGGAGGCTGAGGCAGGAGGATTGCTTGAGCCCAGGAGTTTGAGGTTGCTGTGAGCTAGGCTGACCCCACAGCACTCACTCTAGCCTGGGCAACAAAGCGAGACTCTGTCTCAAAAAAAAAAAAACAATTCCATACTTTTGTTTCCACCTCTAAAACTGACTTTAACTACATTGCTATTATTTTAGCAAGGGAATCCTTGTATTTCATGGGAGATGCCTTCTTATTCCTGTTATGACTTATTTCTTAAGTTTTGCAAATGTTGCTAGATAAGAATTAAGACCCAGAGACCTCCCAACTCGTGGAGTTTAGATTGACAAGCATGATTTCTTAATTCTCATACATTTGAGGATCTACTATGTGATACAGCTTTAAAGATGAGTACCCCTCATTCCCTGCCATCAGCAGAAGCCACCAGCTAGTGTGGCCAACAGGTAGGGTTACTCACAACCATAGGTGAGAGTGCAGTGCCAGATCTGTGCAGGCTTCCTTGTAGCATGGAGGCAGGGAGGCTGGGGCTGGGGCACTCAGCAGGTGCTCAGCCTCTGTGAGTGTGTAAGAAACTACATGAAGAGTGGAATGTTGATGGGGATGGGGAAGTCAAAAGGCCTGTCTACCTTTGCTTTGGCTTCAGGAAGCTCAGAACCAAATTTAGGATTCATTGATAGATTTTTGATTCCTTGAACCCATATATTTGAGAAATTGCACCATTTTCACTTTCTAATTGTGATACATTCTACCTTTTTAAAGTTGTCCTCTTTTAGGGTGTGTGTGTGTGTGTGTGTTGGTCCTATTTCTTCCAAGTTTTTTTTTTCCTTCATATTTGGAAATTGAGATAAGAGTCCTTGACAAAGAACAAAAAGGGTTAAAATATTGGAAAAAATTTTAGGGATTACATAATAAAGTCACAAACTTACAGTCTAACAATTCTCTGCAGAAAAATCCAGTTCTAGTCTGTACTTGACTACCTTTCATTTTTCCAGTTTTATAGATGAGGAAATTGAAGTTCTACGAAGGTTGTTAACTTACAGAGGGTCAATGTGGTAGGTAGAATAAGGGCTCCCCGAAAAGGTCCACTTCCTGGTCATTAGAACCTTTGTATGTATATGTACATGGCAAAGAGGAATTAAGCTTACAAATGGAATTAGGTTGTTATTCAATTGACTTTGAGATTATCCTGAGTTATTGAGGTGGGCCCAGTATAATCAGAAGGATTCTTAAAAGTAGAATTGAGAGGCAGAATAACAGAGTGATGTGATGTGAGAAGGACTTGTCTGGCCATTGCTGGCTTTGAAGATGGAGGAAGGGGCCATAAACCAAGAATGTGGGTGACCTCTGGAGCTGGAAAAGGCAAAGAAATTGATTCTCCCCTAGAGCCTCCAGAAGGAACATGCCATGCTGTCTAGGGCAGTGTTGATTTTAGCCAAGCAAGACACATTTTGGGCTTCTGCCTTCCAGAACTTTAAAATACATTTGTGTTTTAAGCTACTAAGTCTGCCATAGTTTGTTTGTTTTTATGTTTTTTACTTCAGCATATTATGAGGGTATAAATGTTTAGGTTACGTGTGTTGCCTTTTCTCCCCTCCCCCCCCCAGTCAGAGCTTCAAGCGTGTCCATCCCCCAGATGGAGCGCATAGCACTCATTGTATATGTATATACCCATCTCCTCCTACCCACTCCCATCTGCCTGATGCCTAATAAATGTTATTCCTATATGTCCACTTAGGTGTTGATCAGTTAATACCAATTTGCTGCTGAGGACATGTGGTGTGTATTTTTCCATTCTTGGAATACTTCACTTAGTAGAATGGGTTCCAGCTCTATCCAGGAAAATACAAGAGGTGCTGTATCACCGTTGTTTCTTATAGCTGAATAGTACTCCATGGTATACATATATCACATTTTATTAGTCTACTCATGTATTGATGGGCACTTGGGTTGTTTCCACACCTTTGCAATTGTGAATTGTGCTACTGTAAACATTCGAGTGCAGCTGTCTTTTTTATACAGTGTCTTTTGTTCTTTTGGGTAGATGCCCAGTAATGGAATTGCTGGATCAAATGGTAGATCCACTTGTATCGCTTTAAGGTATCTCCATATTGCTTTCCACAGAGGTTGAACTAGTTTGCAGTCCCATGAGCAATGTAGAAGTGTTCCTATCTCTCCGCATCCACGCCAACATTTATTGTTTTGGGACTTTTTTATAAAGGCCATTCTCACTGGAGATAAGTCATATCTCATTGTGGGGGGGGGTTTGTTTTGTTTGTTTTGTTTTGTTTTTTGAGACAGAGTCTCACTGTGTTGCCTGGGCTAGAGTGCTGTGGTGTCAGCCTAGCTCATAGCAACCTCAAACTCCTAGGCTCAAGCGATCCTCCTGCCTCAGCCTCCCGAGTAGCTGGGACTATAGGCACATGCCACCATGCCTGACTAATTTGTTTCTATTTTTAGTTGTTTGGCTAATTTCTTTCTATTTATAGTAGAGACAGGATCTCGCTCTTGCCAAGGCTGGTCTCGAACTCCTGAGCTTAAGCAATCCTCCAGCCTCGGCCTCCCAGAGTTCATTGTGGTTTTGATTTCCATTTCCTTGATGATTAGCAATGTTGAGCATCTTTTTATATGTTTGTTGGCCATTATTCTTTCTTCTTTTGGAAAGTTTCTGTTCATGTCCTTTGCCCACTTTTTGATAGGGTTCTTTGATTTATTTCTTGCTAATTTTCCTGAGTTCTAAGTAAATTCTAGTTATCAGCCCTTTATTGGATGTGTAGCTTGTGAAAATTTTCTCCCATTCTGTACATCGTCTGTTTGCTCTGGTGCCGGTTTCTTTGGCTGTGCAGAAGCTTTTTAATTTGATCAGGTCCCATTTATTTATTTTTGTTGATGTTGTGATTGCCTTTGGGGTCGTCTTCATAAATTCTTTGCCTAGGCCAATGTCTAGAAAAGTATGTCCAACGTTTTCCCTCTAGAATTCTAATAGTTTCACACCTTAGGTTTAAGTCTGTCAAGAGACTCCTTGAATTGATAAATGAATTCAGTAAAGTCTCAGGATATAAAATCAATACATACAAATCAGAGATCTTTCATATATGCCAATAACAGTCAAAGTGAGAACCAAATCAAAGACTCATTTCCCTTCAAAATAGCAACAAAGAAAATAAAGTACCTAGGAATATATTTAACTAAGGAGGTAAAAGACCTCTACAGGGAGAACTATGTACCACTGAGGAAGGAAATAGCAGAGGATGTAAACAGGTGGAAGACCATACCATGCTCATGGGTCGGTAGAATCAACACTGTGAAAATGTCCATACTACCCAAAGTGATCTACAGAGTCAATGGAATCCCTATGAAAATACCATCATCATTTTTCAGACATTTAGAAAAAATAATTTTACACTTCGTATGGAACCAGAGAAGACCCCGTATAGCAAAAGCAATCCTAGGCAATAAAAACAAAATGGGAGGTATCACTTTACCAGACTTCAAACTATACTACAAGGCAATAGTAATTAAAACAGTTTGGGACTGGCACAGGAACAGGGACACTGACCGGTGGAACAGAACAGAGAGCCCAGATATAAAACCATCCTCATAAAGCCATCTCATCTTTGACAAAGCAGACAAAAACATACACTGGAGAAAAGAATCCTTATTCAATAAATGGTGCTGGGAAAACTGGATAGCCACATGTAAAAGACTAAAACAAGTGCCATAGTTTGTTAACAGCAGCAACAGGAAGCCAATGCAGTCACACACCAGTCAGTGCTAGAGCTGAGATAGGAACCCAGACCCTGGTGCCGAGCCTTGCTCTCTTCACTCCTACCCCACTCTGCTTGTGGCCATTGTGCTCTGCTGGGCTGAGGCCGGTGGTTCATTTCGGTGATTCCCTCCTCCTGGCCTTGCTCGTGATATTGCTTTAAATGTAATTCCTTTCCCTAGTTAATATCCGCCTTCCTAATTTTTCAGGGCCAAGTGGAAGTCCTATGGGTTGATAACTGTTGCCTCTCTAACATGATGTCTGGCACTCTGTGGACATCACATGGAGATTTTCATACCACAGGCTCCCCTTTTTCGAACTCCTATTGCACTGATATAGGCTGTGTCTCCTATTTAGCAACTTGTGTTGGTTGCTCATTTTCCCCTGGACTTTAGTAGCATGGTCCTAATAAGAAGTTCTCATAGGCATGGACCAAAGACTCCTGATAAAGCATTTTAGTGGCAAGTATTCTGGTGTGACCGCGGCCTAGTCATCACATCTCATTGGTCTTCAGGTTCCCCATCTGTAAAATAAGGGAGCTTTTAGGCTGGATTACCGGCTTATGCCTGTAATCCTAGCACTCTGGGAGGCCGAGGTGGGCAGATAGCATGAAGTCAGCAGTTCGAAACCAGCCTGAGCAAGAGTGAGACCCCGTCTCTACTATAAATAGAAAGAAATTAATTGGCCAACTAATATATATAGAAAAAAATTAGCCGGGCATGGTGGCACATGCCTGTAGTCCCAGCTACTCGGAGGCTCAGGCAGGAGGATTGCTTGAGCCCAGGAGTTTGAGGTTGCTGTGAGCTAGGCTAACGCCATGGCGCTCACTCTAGCTGGGGCAACAAAGTGAGACTCTGTCTCAAAAAAAAAAAATAAATAAATAAAAATAAATAAGAAAAAAAAAATTAGCCGGGCATGGTGACACATGCCTGTAGTCCCAGCTACTCGGCAGGCTGAGGCAGCAGGATTGCTTGAGCCCAGGAGTTTGAGGTTGCTGTGAGCCAGGCTGATGCCATGGCACTCACTCTAGCCTGAGCAACAAAGCAAGACTCTATCTCAAAAAAATAAAAATAAAAAAAATAAGGGAGCTTTGCCCTAGTTGCCTGTAAGGGACACTTCAGCTTAAAAATGCAATGCCGCTTGGCCTGGTTTTGTATGCCTGGGATCAATGTTTTTTACATTTTTAAAGAGTTGTATGGAGTAGAGGAGGATGAAGAAACATGTGACAGGGACTTCATCTAGTTGACCCCGTGCTAGACCGTAAGAACAGCTTGAGAGGGGGTGGAGGACGGTTTCTAAGCAGATATGTTTGTTTGAGTAGTCCTTCCTTCCCTGAGGGTTTGTAAAAAAAGGAATTTAATTGAAGTACATAAGAGGGAAGTTTTTGAATTGATCATTTTAATATTGTGCTTTGGTATTTATTAAATGAGAATAGCTAGTGTGAGGGTGTTTACTGTCAGGTTAAGTATATCTGACAATTCATATTTAGCTTTATAGTTTTTCTCCTAAACTAAACTATAAACTTTTTCTCCTAAACTATGTTTCTCCTTTCCTCCTACCTAGCTCGTAAGAAAGAAAAAAAATCATAGCTAAGGAAATTACATGTTTACTTAGAGTTTAGCAGTACTTTGGCAAGCACCAGAATATATCTATGGTGCCCAAATGCCAGATTTTTTCCTAGGTAATTGCTTTGTGCTTTATATTAAGAATTTTGAAAATATACAAATCTCAAAGTCACATTTCTGGGGAAAATGCAAGTAATAGTGATAGTTTATGCGTTGAAAACAAGCATTTCTGTAATGTTACATTTCTTTGAAAGTTTTTTTGTTTTTTTATTTTGATGGATGTATTTATCATTAGAAATGTATGAAGTCATCATCTAGTAATGGTTATGAAGCATTTGAAGAATGAATCACTGTGTAAATGTTAAGTATTAATAGCATTGGAAGGGTAGTTTTTAATCCTTTTTTATGTAATCCTGTTGTTCTCCTTTTTCTGACTTATCCAAAACCTTGGAAAGAAGAGTGGGAAAGCAGAAGTTAATAAAAATGACAGAGAGTATAGAATAAAATGAGGATTGTTTCTGAGCAGATGGAAGATACCGGGATACAGGTTTGCATTTTGGAATATCACTATTCCCAGTATAAAGAAATGAGAAACGTTTCCCCAGGGAGTAAAGGACTTCTTAGCCATGCTGATTAAATGCCATGTGACTTAATCCAGTGGTATTTGTTTTGAAGTATATCATGTGTATTTGTTAGCAGTTATCTTTATGAGTGTTTTTCTTGACCTGGTATTCCATTTTGTTCCATGAGCCTTGAGAAATTAGCTCACGTGGAAATCTCCTGGATAGGAGATGGCCAGCTCTGATGAAGAGAATTCCATGTTGTTCAGCTCTGGCGTTTCTATGTGTTCTTTCAGTGTATCCTTGGGTACCGTACTTTATAGTACATCAAATGCTATTAATATTTACGGTGGGCCTCTGAGAGAAAACTAGTTTCAAAAGCTTAGTCTAGATAGAGTTAAGGTCTAGAGCCCTATATTTTTCTTTTTTTTTTTTGACGCAGAGTCTCACTTTGTTGCCCGGGCTAGAGTGTCGTGGCATCAGCCTAGCTCACAGTATCCTCAAACTCCTGGGCTCAAGTAATCCTCCTGCCTTAGCCTCCAGAGTAGCTGGGACTAAAGGTATGTGCCACCACATCCAGTTAATTTTTTTCTATTTTTAATTATCCAGCTGGGCCAGGCGCAGTGGCTCATGCCTGTAATCTTGGCACTCTGGGAGGCCGAGGTGGGTGGATTGCTTGAGGTCAGGAGTTCAAGACCAGCCTGAGCAAGAGCGAGACCCTGTCTCTACTAAAAATAGAAAGAAATTAATTGGCCAACTAAAAATATATAGAAAAAATTAGCCGAGCGTGGTAGTTCATGCCAGTAGTTCCAGCTACCCGGGAGGCTGAGGCAGGAGGATCACTTGAGCCTAGGAGTTGGAGGTTGCTGTGAGCTAGGCTGATGCTACGGCACCCCAGCTGGGGAAACAGAGTAAGACTCTGTCTCAAAAAAAAAAAAAATAATAATAATAATAATTATCCAGCTAATTACTTCCTATTTTTGTAGAGATGGGGTCTCGCTCTTGTTGAGGCTGGTCTCAAACTCCTGAGCTCAAGCGGTCTTCCTGCCTCAGCCTCCCAGAGTGCTAGGATTATAGGCATGAGCCACCACACCTGGCCTAGAGCCCTATCTTTTCATTTTTGAAGGAGAGAGGGAATATGTTCTGAAAAATAATCATTTCCTGCTGTTGGAGGGATTTTCAGGAAAAAAAATTGAATAAAAATTGTCTTGTGTATCCTTACCAGATAATTGCCCGTTATTAATACTTATTGGCTGCCGAGGCGGGCGGATTGCTTGAGGTCAGGAGTTTGAAACTAGCCTGAGCAAGAGTGAGACCCCGTCTCTACTATAAAGAGAAAGAAATTAATTGGCCAACTAATATATCTAGAAAAAAAATTAGCCAGGCCTGGTGGCTCATGTCTGTAGTCCCAGCTACTTGAGAGGCTGAGGCAGGAGGATTGCTTGAGCCCAGGAGTTTGAGGTTGCTGTGTGAGCTAGGCTGACACCATGGCACTCTAGCCTAGGCAACAAAGTGAGACTCTCTCTCAAAAAAAAAAAAAAAAAAAAACACAAAACAAACAAAAACCAAAAGTTTTCTAATAACTGAGCTATCACTTTTAAGTTTAAGTTAATCAAAATTAAATACATTCAGTTCCTCATTGTTCATATTTCAAGTTCTTAATAACCACTGTGGCTAGCAGATACCATCTTGAACAGTACGGCTCTGAACGTTGCCTAGTTGCAGGACCTATCCAGGTGTCCTGAAGAAAAGCAGTTGTTTAATAACTGCTGAATAACTGTATCTACTGAGTCTCCCACAGGCACATCCTAGAGTTCATGTTTCAGAGTGTGGTCCCAGCAGTCTATTAGTTCGTGAGTATGAGCTATGTACCTTTTCTTTCTGGCAGGACCCTTTATTGTTTAATTTAAAACACAAATTAAAATTCTGTTCTGTTTCTTAACAAAAAATAAACTATTCTTATTTCTGGAATGTTTGAGAATATTAACATCTTGCCACACTGACATGATTCGTAGGTTAGAATATGAGTGCTTTACTGAAATAATAAACTGAAGTTTTAATATTTAAAATTGAATTTAAGACAAACGATAGTAAGCACAATAAAGTATGGTCATCCTCAGTATATGTGGAGGCTTAGTTCCAGCACCCCCGCCCCCACCGCATATACCAAAATCCACACATATTCAGATCCCGCAGTTGGCCCTATAGAACCCACATCTATAAGCCAGGTACCTTCTCCCTAATATAGGTAGATTTCACATCCTGCTACTATATGTTATAGTATATTATACTATAGTATAATTTTATACTATATAGTATATTTTTGATCTGCTTTTGGTTGAAAAAATTCATGTATAACTGGACCCTTGCAGTTCTAACCCGTCTTGCTCAAAGTCAGGTGTAGTCTGATACTAAAACATTATCCAAAAACAGAACATCCTGATGCAAACTAGAGAGGAGAGTGAGCCAGGTGAATGTGAATGGAAACCAGATGGAATTTCAGGTCCTTCCACTCTTGATGTTTCTTTGGTGATTGCCCCGAGGTAAATGGTGACACTGGTGC
This sequence comes from Microcebus murinus, assembly GCF_040939455.1. Lineage (NCBI taxonomy): Eukaryota > Metazoa > Chordata > Mammalia > Primates > Cheirogaleidae > Microcebus > Microcebus murinus. The sequence goes on along the minus strand of NC_134122.1, from coordinate 9,237,699 downwards.
ATAGAAGGCACAAGCAGTGCAACTTAAGCTATACCCAGGGGGTTGTGGGAAGCAGGGGTGGAGCATTCTGTTAGGGGCAAAGAAGAACCCCAACTTCATAAGATAGGGTCAGGAGTAAACTTGTGTAAGTGCTGAAAACAGACGAGATTTAATGGATCAAAGCAAGACCATTTCTTACTAAAAGCACAGCAGACAGCAGGAGCGTGAGCATGGTAGTGCTGGTTCCCCTGGCCCTGTGTCCACAGGGGATGTGTCTCATGGGCCTGGGTGGTGGCTCTGTGCACAGCCTTGTAGCTGAAGGACACACTGCCAAGCTCAGCAACTTTTGTAGCAAGCAGCAAACAAGCAGACTCCTTCCCTGAGGAGTGAGTGGCCACAGGAGTTGTGCTGTGGTGGCCTTGACCTGCCTAGCCACCTGCATGAGCAGCTGCAGAAAGGGCTTAGTAACTAATTATTTTACCCAGGTGTTCCCTCAAGGTCTCATCACATCTTGCAGTGATCTTTGACACAAATTGTCACTGTATGGTTAATAGAGACTTAAACTGGCCAATTACCAGGCTAATGGAGTATATTGGTAATTTTTTAAAAAATTAATTGAATGAGCTCCTGCTATTGTTGTACCTTTTTTGGTGGGGGAAAGGAGAGTATGAATCTCAGTTTATTTTTAATTGTTCGAAGTTCTTAATTAAAATATTGAAACTTCATTACTTTTATGATAAAATAATTGATTTTATAAATGACAAAGACTTTTATTGTAGAAAGCCCTGGAGCCCTGCTTAACAGAGAGTGCTCTGGATAGGGAAGATGAGAAGTGCTATTTTCTTGCATCATCCTTACATTATAAACTTCCTCTGCTAATCCAAGTATACTTTGTTCACATGAGATTGCATATTTAAGCTGCTTCCTCCAGCAAGATTTCTACCATATGCTGGAACTTAAATAGAAGTATGATTTTTATAAATTTTTCCATGTGTGAAAATGAAGTTTTGAAATTGTAATATGTTTGAGCATGTTAGAATCTGTTGTGTGCAGGCAGACTGTCCATTCTTATTAATGTAATTAAACAGGTTTTTGAGTGGCCTCTTTTAACTTTTGGGTCAGGCTGTCACTTCTTATTCCTCTGCTCTAATAAATCATGATGGGGGCTTTGGCAGACTATCAAATGAATTTCCTTACTGGCTGCTTTTCTTTCTCTTAGTCACTTTTTCACTGTGGCTGTCCACTAAGATTCAGTGTCTCCTTCTGGGGAGTAGTGTTTAGGACCTACCAGTTCTTATCTTCTCTTAAGTCATGCTTTTTCTTCTGACAGCTTTGGGATCTGAACTTACATGTTATGCCATTTAAACAAAATTTTAAAAATCTTGAACTAATTTTATTCTTACAGAAAAGTTGTAAAAATAGAACAGAAGGTTCCCTAGTTACCTGCCTTCCCTCAGCTTCCTCCATTGTTAACATCTTACATAATCATTTGTTGTCGTGGTTTTGTCAAAACTAAGAAATTAACGTTGGTGCAGTCCTATTAACTAAACTACAGACCTTATTGGAATTGTTCCAGTGTTTCCACTAGTGTCTAGTTTTTGTTCCAGGATACAATCTCAGATCCCATATCTCATTTAGTTTTTTCTCCTTTGTCGCCAGCCTATAACAGTTCCTCTTTCTTTGTCCTTCATGACCACGAAACTTTGAAAAATACTGCTCAGGTATTTTGTAGAAAGTCCTTCAGTTTTAGTTTGTCTGGTTTTGTTTTGTTTTGTTTTCCTTTTCTTTTTTTAGAGACAGGGTTTCACTTCGTCACCTAGGCTGGAGTGCAGTGGCACAATCATAGCTTGCTGCAGCCTCAAACTCCTGGCCCAGGTGATCCTCCCATGTAGCTGAGATTACAGGTGTACCACCACGCACAGCTGATTTTTAATTTTTAAAATTTTTTGTAGTCCAGTTATGTTGCTAAGGCTGGTCTCGAACTCCTGGTCCCAAGTGATCCTCCTACTTCTGCCTCCCAAAGTGTTAGGATTAAAGGCATGAGCCACCATTCCCAGCCAGTTTGTTTTCTTGTGATTGGAATGAGGTGATGCATTTTTGGTGAGAATCCCACAGAAATATATTCTCAGTGTTTCTTATCAAGGGGTTCATCTGATGTCGCTGTGTCTCCTATTAGTGATGTTGTTAACCTTGATCACTTGCTTATGGTTAGTGTTTGCTGGGTCTGTCCGCTGAGAAGTTACAATCTTTTCCTTTGTAATTAATAAATACCTTGGGGAAAGATACTTTGAGACTGTGCAACTATTTCTTTAAACTTTTTTTTTTTTCTTTTCTTTTCTTTTTTTTTTTTTTTTGAGACAGAGTCTCTCTTTGTTGCCCAGGCTAGAGTGAGTGCCATGGCGTCAGCCTAGCTCACAGCAACCTCAAACTCCTGAGCTCAAGCGATCCTGCTGCCTCAGCCTCCCAAGTAGCTGGGACTACAGACATGTGCCACCATGCCGGGCTAATTTTTTCTATATATATTAGTTGGCCAGTTAATTTCTTTCTCTTTACAGTAGAGACGGGGTCTCGCTCTTGCTCCGGCTGGTTTCGAACTCCTGACCTCGAGCAATCCGCCCTCCTCGGCCTCCCAGAGTGCTAGGATTACAGGCATGAGCCACTGTGCCCAGCCCAAATATTAGTAGTTTTCTATTTCTCTCATTCTTTCTTTATTATTAATGGAATTCTCTAAGGAAGAACTGACTATTCTCACTTATTAATATCACTATGGAGTCATGGGTATTTATTTTATTCCATGTACTATCATTATTTTGTTGCTCAAATTGTTCAGATTTAAAGTTATTTTTTATTTTTTAGCCAGTCAAATTTACCAGTGTGGGGGGGTGAATACGATTTAAAGTTCTCAATTAAAATATTGAACCTTCATCACTTTTAGGATAAAAGAATTCATTTTATAAATGACAAAGACTCATTGTAGAAAGCCCTGGATCCCTGCTTAACAGAGAATGCTCTGGATAGGGAGATGACTTTGTCTATTTGGCTGTTAGGAGCACCGTGGGTTGGCTCCTATGTCCTTTGGACAAGCTCCCATCCTTTTACGAGCACTTCGTTACTTCTGATGCACCAAGATATTTCAGGCATATCTTGTACTTTCCTTTCCCCATGCCTGGATTCACTCTTTTTTCTGAGATCTCTGGTTTCTTTTACTGGAGAATGACATTTAGAAACCAAGATCTGGGTGCTGAGTATGCTCTTTGATATCAGGGTCTCATTGCTACTAGGTCTTTTCAACAGATAAAACTAGGAAATGTATTTATACCCAAGCATGTGTATATGTCTGTATTTCTGTATCATCTGTGTGTGTGTTTTTGTGTGTGTATTAAAAGCCCTAAGTTTGTACTAATTCTGATTCCAATCTATACCACAGGGATTATTTTAGCCTTCCCTTCTTAATATAACACTTCTCACTCCAGCAGTCAGAATCCTGGCTCATATTAGTAGTTTCAGAGTTGCCACCTTGTACCCCTTTGAGGAGCACATTTACTCACCAGATGTACAGTATTTACATGCAATTTTCTTTGCCTTTAGTTTTACAGCATCCAGTCAAGGTATTATTTTTTGGTTACTTAGTTCTTTCTTCCCACTCCTTTCACTATGGTGTTATTCATTTACAGTAGTTAGGGTTTTTTTTTTTCTTCTTTTTTGAGACAGGCTGTTGCTGTGTCACCGAGCTTGGGGTGCATTGGTATCATCATAGCTCACTGCAACATCAGACTCCCTCCTCAGCCTCCTGAGTAGCTGGGACTACAGGTGTACACCACCACTTTTTGTGTGTGTGTGTGTGTGTGTGTGTGTGTGTGTGTGTGTGTGTGTAGACAAGGTCTCTCGCTGTGTTGCCCAGGGTGGTCTTGAATGCACAGCCTTGAGGGATCCTCCCACCTTGGCCTCCCAAAGTGCTGGGATTATAGGTGTGAGCCGCCGCATCCAGACAAGGTTCACTTGTTAGTTGTTTGTATTCCACAATAGGTTCCTCGTGTCTTGGTTGGTTTTATTATAATTATTTGTTTAGTTTTGGAGTATGTGAAGAGTGTGTGCAACATTACTATGGCTGTAACAGATACAAAAAAGTCTGTCAGAGAGTGCCAGGCCTCTTCGGCCTGCTCTCCTAGTCCTTCTCTTTCCCCCTACCCCGTTAGGTAACCAGTCTCTTTAATTTCTCTCTTATTCACCCTGTATTTTTTGTTTTGTGCCTTTTTAAACTCATCAGGTTTGTAGGAAAGATTGTCGACCATGGTGGTATATAACTTGGTAACAGTTAAAGTTTAACTGATGCTTTATTTAGTGTCTGCTAATAAAGCAGAAAGGGGATAGGAAAGAATGTGCCTTTTCCTACACTATCGTATCTACTCTCTTTTAACACTAAATACTTTATAATCTCAGAAATATTACAGTATCATATACTTCATGAAAAAAAAAGCTTCACACGTAAGGATAAAGTCTCCTTTGATCTCTGTCCCTCAACACCAAACTACTTTTATTATCCTTTAAGATTCTTTATGTATTTCTAAACATACATGCTTATAGAAAAAAGATTTTTTATGAGCTCTTTTTTTATTAACATAAACGATGTTCTTTATCTTCTTCAGCTTCTGCGCATGCTGTGTAGATAGCTCTGCCTCACTGTTTTTAACATCTGCAGAGGGTTTCTAGGTGAATGTCCTTGCATGTGACTCCAGTGCACGTACGTAGAACCTCAGGCGTGCAGTTGCTGTGTCTTCATTGCAATCAGCACAGCACACTGCTCTCTAGGTAGCTTGCCACGTTTCCCCTTCTCCCAGCATCGTACCACAGTGCTCATTTCTCTGCCGGTCATCAGTACTCGACATTTCCTGTGTCTTAAATTGTAAGCAATTTGAAGGTCAGAAGTGGTATTTTGTTTTAATTTGCTTTTCTCTGAAAGAGTGAGGTTGAGTGTATTTCCTTGTGAATATTAGCTATATACATTTCCTTTTCTGTGGTTTGCCCATTTTTAACCTTTTTTTCTTGTTTATTTGTATGAGTTGTTTGTATGTCCTAGTTTTGTTCATTTAACAAATTTTTATTGATCACTTACTATACACCCCAGGCACTGCTGTGGGTGCTGGGGTACCAGCAATAAACAAGGCCTCTAATAACCACATAAATTACATTCTGGAGAGGAACTCGGACCAAAGAAAATATAAATAAATGAATAGGATTATGTAGATGTTAATAAGTGTTATTAAAAATAGGGTAACAGTGGAGAGAATACCTGACTGGGGGGAGCTCCAGCTTCCCCTTGCAGACTCTGTCCACTGCGTATTTGCTTTGAGGTGGGTGGTCAGGGAAGGTTCTCAGAGAAGGTGGGAGCTGAGATGAAATATGAGAAGTAGCCAGCACAGGGAGGACAGCATGTCACTTGGTTCTGAGGTGGGCCTGTGAGCAAGGGGGGCAGGTCAGATCATCACAGAGAGACACAGTGCACTCCTCAGAGCAAGTGATCATTGGAGACGTTACTCGTGGGAGTAGACTTGGATTTGGAGGGCCGAGGTCTGTTTCAGGAGGAGGGTTTCTTCAGTTTCTCTTCCTTCCCCAGCTAGCCTGGGTTACCAAAAGGAGCTTTGCTCCATGGGATTTGTGCATCAAGACTCAATCATTGGGTTTTGTGGTTGTGTTAAGGCATAGGCCTTTTCTTTAATTAAGGAAAATTTTCTGTTTCAGATTACCTAGGAACAATACGATTTGGGGTTATCACAAATAAACATCTTGCGAAACTGGTATCCTTAGTACACTCTGGAAGTGTGTATTTACATAGACATTTCAACACATCACTTGTAAGTATTTTAAAATCACGTTTCTATTAGTGCAGTGGTTCTTAACCATGTTTAGGTCACAGTCTTCTTTGAGAATTTGATAAAATCTGCAGACACCGTCTCTCTAGGATAGTGTGCTTGATTTTATATGCAAATTGAGAGTTCCTACAACCCCATTCTAGAGCCCATGTCCCAGGTTATGAACCCATGCATTAGAGGGCTCTTTAGCATCTAGAAATTCTTTATTTATATTCTTAGGTTTTGGTACAGCCTTGTTAGTTTTCCTACTTGAGTGAAATTGCAGAGTTACTCTGTTGGAGAATTGTTCCTCGGGGGCCATGTTCGCAGAGGTTAAGCTTCCATTGGGTGATGTTCTCTGTTCATTTGTTCCTTTTAGGAAGAATAATAATGTGACATGCTTTTCTCCGTAGCTGATGTAATGGATTTTTGAAGTTCTTGTCAAGTCACAGTGAGAAGTTGATGGCTTCTCAACCCAGAGAGCTGCACTTTTTCATTGTCACTTTTGTTCCCTGATTCATTTGCTTTTTGGTGGAATAACCTCAACTCAGCTATTTCTGAGCTTTGACCTGTGTCCTGCGCAGTCCTGTGCTTCTGCTCTATTCATTGCTATTGTTCAGTCACATCACTGAGAGTTTATTTTTCTTAAGTATTCTCTGTCTCTCCAACATCATCGACAGTGTCAGTGACCTGCAGGTCATATACAGATCAGTTTCCCTGTACCCAGCATTTTAAACCTGTGCTCCACTTGGTACTAGGCATAAGTTCTGTGCCCTCAGAAGTGCTGTCAGGCCCACTCCAGGGCTGCCCCCTCACTGCTGTCACCTTGGCTTCTGCATATCTCCGGTAGCCCAGATGTTGTGCTTTATTTCTTGCTACTTATATTCCAAAAGTCAAATATATTTTTGTGTTTTCGAAATAGCAGTGTTTATTATGATGTTGAGTATGTTTTTCAAACTCCCATCGTCCCACTTTGAGAATCACCACTGCGATTATTTCTCCACTGCCCACCCATGCTCCTTGTGCCTCTCAGCTGCCTTTGACATCCTCTGCTATCTGTCATTTTCCTACATCCATTTTTAGCATGTTATACAGCCTACATATATATCACATTTATTTATAGTAAAGGGTACTGAGGAAGAAATTAAAATTAGATGGAGAAAAAAAGGTAGGACTATGAGATGACACTGAAAAATATATCAGATTTAATACTCTGATTTGATAGTTTTTAAGGTTGGTTGGTTTGTTTAGCAGAATTCCTTTTATCAAATCAAATATTATTGAGTTACTGATATCTGAAAAAAATACAAGCAGTGAGCTTCATTATGAGGCAATTTAAATCCATTTTGGAAGATATAAAATATCTCATTCTGTGAAATCTTCTGAAGCACCTTTTTGGAAGTTCTGTTTGAAACCAATGATTTATGTCATTGGAATTTCAAAAATAATTTTATGTTTATATACATTAGTTGTTATAGAAAAAAAAAGCAAAAAAAATCTCTTCCTTCATCTGTATACATGAAGTATGATCTGTGGCTTTGGACAAGTTTAGGTCATTTATTGATTCATTCAAATATGTGTTGAATCCCTGCTGTACCAGGTGTTCATCCTGTCAGTGGGGACATAGTGGACAAAGCAGACATTGCCTCACAGAGCCTCTGTTCCCACCCTGGTAGGGCAACATTCAAGGGACCAAGGTAGAAATATAAATGATCCTTGACTCCATAATTTCTGTTCCCTTAGATATGCCTTGGTCCTTATAGCTCTCCTTGGATAGAGTGATAGAGGTGGTTATTGCCATCAGCAGGCAGGCAGAATTATCTGTTGATAGGTGAATCTGTCCAGAGACAAAAAAGATGAATCCCATGATGTGAAAGTCACCTGCAGCCACTCTTGCTTGGTTCTTCAGCCACTTGTGAGGAAGTGCTCTGTCTGGAGACATGGGGGGCCCAGGTGGTGGCTGCACAGCTGGGGCAGGTCCCAGCTCTCTGCCTCATTGTTCTCCCCTGTGCAGGGGTGGGGCTGACCAGCCTCTGGAGGGCAGTGCTGATGCGCCTTGAACCTGCCTCACCTAGCTTTCTTTATCTTCTATGCGTTTGTCCTTCACAGGTCTTTCCCAGGGAGATCATGAACTACACGGCTGAGAACATCTATAAGTGGGCCTTAGAAAACCGGGAGATGCTCTTTCGATGGCTGCGGCCACACGGAGGCAAGAGTCTCCTGATGAATAATGAACTGAAGAAAGGACCTGCACTTTTTTTGTTCATACCTTTTAATCCCTTAGCCGAAAGTCATCCTTTGATAGATGAGGTAAGAGTTGTCATATTGGAGGTGCCGCATAAGGAGTGGGAAAGCCTCCTTAACCTGGACCTCTCTTACCCCACAGTCACGCTCATCTGCTCTAGCCGCTGAGTGGCTGCCGGGAGTGGCAGCTGTGCTTCTGTGATAGCGTCCTCTCTAAATGAGCAGGAGAGAGAGCCCACGCAAAGGACAGGGACTGCCGCAGCCTCTCTGGCCACATGCATTGACAGCTGCTCGGGTCTGAGCTGAGCAGGAGACAGAGAAGGACCCAGTATCCTGCTTTCTGAGGTGACTGGTGTTGAGCTTTCTATTTGGGAAGTGAGACCCAGAGAGTGGACAGGAACACAGGCAGGTTAGTGTGGCCTAGGAGATGCCACCGTCTTGGGGAGTTTGGCCAGACTGCTGGCCCTGGCCACCCTCGGGACAGAGGAAAGAGGGGCAGCAGCGGCGATGTTGGGACACTTTGTTTTTGTAAACCTTTCCTGTCATGCAGAAGCCAGAGTGGTTTTCAGCGACAACACTGTCAGCAACCTGCCCCTCCCTCTTGCTTCTCCTCTGCTGCTGCACTCGTGGGTTCATTTCATACATGGCCCACTTGGAGGCACTTAGCAAGAGCAATAACGATAAGCAGGAGCGAGCTGGGACTGCTCAATAGCATTTACTGAGCCTTTTATTTTTTCTCTCCCTCAAGGATCCTTTAATTGGCCAAAACCAATTTTAGACAACCAGTGTGCCACTGGCCAGGCTTATCAGACAATGTCTGTCCCCGAGCCCCTCAGCGCCAGCCTGGTCGTCTGCCTGGAGGGACAGGGAGGCGGGACTTCTCACCTAGCCAGACCCTTCACTTGGCCACTCTGGAGTCGTTTCGTTACAGTTATTAGTGCTGCTGGGGAACATTCAGAATGAGCTCTGCTGTCCTGGCTTGGAGGAATAAAAGAATCATTATATTCTCCTATGATTAGAAAGTAATGAAACTTCATTTCTTTAGAAAATTTTCACTGTGTGGATATTTTATGAACTGAAATATTACTTCAAATGACTAGGCCTTTACCATATCTACTATTAAGAGCCCTAGAGCTGTTTGTAGGAAAGGGAAAAGGGAGGGTTTTCCAGCCAAGGTGGTGGCTGTGGTTGTGGATTTTTACTTTAACATTTAAACTTTCCTTCTGGAGAGTTCTCTTTTGTCTGGTTTGGGCACGTCATGGTATTTTGTGGCAAGAGCCCACATTCCCAGTCCAGAGGGTCATGGTTGGATTTAGGCACTTGGTCTTAGGATACTTTCTAGCCCATTGCTCCTAGACCAGTATCACTTCTACCTATTGGCAGGTCTTCTGTCTCTCTCTCTTTTTTTTTTCCTCGCTGTGTTGCCTAGGCTAGCCTGGAACTCCTGGGCTCAAGCGATCCTTCTGCCTTAGTCTCCAGGAGCGGGGACTATAGGCGTATGCTACTGTGCTGGCTAGACCTAGGCCCTTGTTTATCATGGTTTTGCCTGCGGCTCTTTTCCTGGGGCTCCCAGTGTCTTTGTGAGATGAGTGCCTTCGCTTAACCTCAGCATGAGGTTGAGATGGCTGGAAACCAATGGGATCTCACAGTATTGTGAATTACTTAGGTAAGCGAAGTGTCCAGGACATTTCCCTCTTTGTTTCAGGCCAGTCAGGCAAGTGTTTGTTGAGCACAGTGCCAGGGGAGCTTAGTGCAGGGGAGAAAGGATGTAGATAACACAGTCTCGGTCCCATAGGCTCACGGGCTTGTCTGGTAGGAAAAAGGCAGCCTGCTTCTAATTCAAGGTTGGGGAAGATCAGGCACAGGCTCAGAGTTCAGAGCAACTGGAGGAAGCCGGGTGCTACCCAGAATGCTGGGTGCTGGGCAGGGGAGGGGTTAGGAGAGGCTTTGGGAGGGAAGAGTGTTTGAGATGGACTTTGAGGAGCAGCCAGGGCCTTGATGGGTTGAGAGAAAATTAAGGGAAAGAATGGCCCGAGCAAAGGTGCGAGGGAAGGAGGGAGAGTTGCAGCTGGGAGGTATTAGGAAAGAGTGTGGGTTTTGTGGCCCACAGGAAGGGCAGATTAGAGAAGAGCCTTAAAAAACCTTTGGAGGGGAGGGCCTCGGGTGCTTCTCTGAGGGTGTCAGGATTAATCATAGTCATCAAAGTCTCCTTGTCTATGAAGAGATGGGACCAGAGAGAGATGAGTGTTGGCATTATGAAAGTTTTTCTGGCAGCAGGGTTCCTGAGAAGTGAGAATGAGCGAGAACTACCCCTGGGTGGTGGTGGTGGGGATGCAGAGTAGGGTCTGCGGTCAGGGAAGTGGTGGCACAGTAACCAGAGACGCAGCAGCCATTGGGCGTTCAGGCAAGCGGGAGGGATGAGCGTCAGGTTTACCCAGGGTGGACTATAAACTCATTAGCTCACTGACCATGAAGGAGTTTAAGGCAGCTTTATTTATCCATTACCACTTTAGGCCCAATTTGGGGCAGAAAGTTGAGGAAGCTTACATTGTAGAGAAGAGAGAGGTCATCTCAGAGTGAGCGGTAGAGTTGGGGGGCATGCCAGGCAAGGCCATTCAGGACAGTTGTAGTGGGGCATGTGTAGAGTGTCAGTCACAAGTGACCGTATCTTGGCTGCACCAAGCCCAGACTGGGCAGCTGTTTTCGCACACACGCACACCTGCACGTAGGCCCACACAGACTTGCATGTACACACCCATATGCAGAAAAGAACAGACTCTGACGCTAATGTCAGGCCACTGACACTTTGGGGTCTCCGGAAAGTTCTAGAGAGGTTATAACACATTGCAATGTATATTACACAACTTGTTAATCAGAAGAAATTTTTACCTCAGCCAGCAAAGAGTCTTTGTGACTTGTTTTCCTATTTAATAACATTTCTTTGAGGTGTTCACACAGTATGAATTTGGTAAGTGAAAGCGAGGTTGTCATGTTCAGACTTACAAATTTCTCTGATTAAAGAAAATGGAAGACAACATCTATGGGACAAACATATAAAGTTATTTGCCACATTTTCTTTAATTGTTCACATGAAATTTAATACTCCATCACAGGATACACATAATGTGATCTGACTTGAATTGTGTTTTTAAAACTGCCTAATGTAAAAAAAAACATGAAAACCAGCTCATAGGATAAAATAGCAGTGCCTCACTCTTCAAGAGCATTGTTGTGTACAAAATATTTTCTTCAATTAAAAATATTCTTTACATGGCTGCTTTGTTTGTGAGAGATATTAATAATAAGAATAAAAGAGGTGAGGAAAGAATATTTTTCTTGAAATTCTGTTCTCCTTAATACTGTGAATGATTATAGTAAACCTTGAAGTTTTATGGAGGTTTTGGGGAGTAGGTAGTAGTAGTTGTCTACTATTGCGTCTTTGAATACAAAGCAGTACCAGGGTGGCGCCATACGCCGGGCAGCCGGGCTCTTCATGGGTTATGTAGGCTTGGCCTTGTTAGTACCCAGTTCTGTCAGAAACTCATCCAAAAAGGACTGAGATGTTTTTGTTGGGGGGAGGTATTTAAAACTCTGGCTTATTATCTAAAGTGACTTTTTAATGCTAAGCACTATTCAAACAACTTATTTTTCTATACAAATATCTGTGTTTTGAATTAATTCTTTATAAATATTATGCATTATAAAATTTGTTTTTTAAAAAATTAGAAATGCACTTAGTAAATGATTTTATAGGGCTGGGCATGAAGGCTTATGCATATAATCCCAGCACTTTGGGAGGCTAAGGCAGGAAGATCACTTGAGGCCAGGAGCTTGAGACCAGCCTGGGCAGTGTGGTGAGACACTGTCTCTTAAAAAAACAAACAAACAAACAAAAAAACACCAAAAAAATATTTAAAAAATTAGCAAAACACAAAATAAATGGTTTTACATACACATGCTTTAATGAAACAAAATCCTGAGGGACTTAACACCTTGTGACTAACTTTGACGAAATTTGATTCGATTTGAGTTAACACACTATTCTATTTTAGAAAGTAAATGCATTTGGATTGTAGCTTGTTTTTCTCACAAAACTAGAGTGGGACGTGGGTAATGAAAGATACTCAGTTTGGAATTGGAAGAGTCTTGAAATAGAACATAAATCTAAATTGCTAATACTAATCTGAGGGTAAAGTGGTTAATCTTGCCAAGAAAGAGGAGTGTGTACATTACCCTGAGATGCCATTCATTTGTCAGGTGTTCACTGAGCATTGTTATGTGCCTGGACCCGTGCTGGGCTCCAGTGACAGGATATATCACATGTAGTCCCTGCCCACGAGGATCCACAGGCTTGTGGAGAAAAGGGTGACTGAACAGAAGCTTATAAGACTTGTGGGAGGGCTTCAGGGACACTGGAGGTGGGAAGCCAGCTCCTCCCAGGGTTGGGGTGGGGTTAGCTTTACTAAAGGAGCCATGCTGCTGCTGGGCCTTGAGAGCAGGTGGGGGAGGCGGTGTCCCAGGGCAGGCCTCTGCAAAGATGTGGCTGTGACAGGGCCTGGTCTGCTCTGCAGAGGGTAGGGTGAGACTGGAAAGACAAATGGGCCGGACTGTGTGTAGGTTTTATCCTACTGGTAACAGGAAGGCATCAAGTATGGTTCTGCTGAGGAGTGTCATGCTTAGGGTCATATTTTTTTAAATATAGTAATCCTTCCCCTATCCACGGAGGATACATTCCAAGATCCCCAGTGTATCCCTGAAACCATGGATAGTATTGAACCCTATATATACTACACACAAATCTCTTTTTCCTTCTTCACAATTTCATAGATAGAAGATTATTTCTTACCTTAGATCTTAGCAACCTCAGCATGTGATTTCTTTTTTTCCTTAAGTTGAGACCTTTCACTTAAAGAAAGCACTCTTTGGCTTTTCTTTGGCATATCTGGTTGCCAGCATCACTACCCTTGCGCTTTGGGGCCCTTATTATAAAATAAAGGTTACTGAGCGCAAGCACTGGAATGCTGAGACAGCGGCCTGATACCAAGACAGCTGCTAAGTGACTGACAGACAGTATCTACAGTGTGGACACCTGGACAAAGGGAATCATGTCCTGGGCATGGTGTCGAGAGATTTCATCATGATACTCAGAACAGTGTGCAATTTAAAACTTTAAATTTAAACTTTAAAACTAAACAGATTGTTTATTTCTGAAAATTTCCATTTAATACTATTTTTGAACTGCAATTGACCATAGATAACCTGCCGAAAGTGAAACCGCGGGTAAGTGGGGACTACTGTAAGAGGTGGCAGTATGGAGGCTCTGTGGAGGTGGGAGAGAAAATGGTGAGGGTCTGTGACAGTTGAGGACCTGCATTGAGGCCATGGCTGTGGGCATGGAAAGGAGAGTCTGCTGGGCCACACTGGAGTCAGAGCTGGCGGGATTTGAGACATGTGGTGACACAGAGAAGTTGAGGGGCGACCAAGTTCCTAACTTGATGCTACCATCTTCCCAGAGAGGGTGGTACAGGAGGAGGATGAATTGGGGGTGGCAGGTGAGAAGGGGGAGTTTGGTTTGGAACAGGTTGAACTGGTAGCCTACTGTGAGGTGTGAATTTATTTGGAAACATACATGCTGTAAAATATTTTGATCCACTCATTAGATGTTGGGGAAGTTTTTATTTTTACTATATATTTTTTTTTTTTTTTTTTTTAATTCTCACCTGCTGTGTGAGTTGGGGAAGTTTTTAAACTTAACAGTTAATGAGGTAGAAAGTAGACATTATGGAGGAATAGAAAGGTATGAAGGAAAATGCACTCAACTGAGAGTTGAGAGAAATGCTGTTCCTGGTTCTTTGACATCCTAGACATGTGTCCTGGGGTGAGTCACTTCACCTTCCCAGGCTTCATCTTCTGCTGTGTGGGCTAAGACATCTCTGAGACCCCTTCCATCTCTGAAAAAATTCATTGCTTGTTAATAATGACACATTCTGAAAAATAATCCAGGCCTCTGTTGATAGGTTTGGTGTGACCACATCCTCTTTGAGACAGTCCTGGCCCAGCCTCCTGCCAGGGACTTAGACTAGGATGTTCTCCAGGGCCCTCACCAATTCTGCTCCGTATTTCAGATCACCGAAGTGGCCTTGGAGTACAACAACTGTCACGGGGACCAGGTGGTGGAGCGCCTCCTTCAGCATCTGCGGCGAGTGGACGCTCCGGCGCTGGAGTCCCTGGCACTGGCACCACCGGCTCAGCTGCCAGACACGCCGCTGATCACAGCTTCCCCCTGCTGCAACACTGTCGTGCTGCCTCAGTGGCACTCCTTCTCCAGGACCCACAACGTCTGTGAACTGTGTGTCAATCAGACTGCGGGGGGCATAAAGCCGAGCTCGGTCAGCATGCCACAGTGCAGCTTTTTTGAGATGGCAGCAGCTCTGGATTCTTTCTACCTCAAGGAGCAGACCTTTTATCATGGGGCATCAGACAGCATAGAATGCAGCAATTTTTTAACTTCCTATAGCCCTTTCAGCTACTATACTGCATGTTGCAGGACCATAAACAGGGGTGTGGCAGGCTTCCTTGATTCTGAACAAGATGTCTTTGAAGCCCCGGCTGTTGCATTTTCTTCCCTCGAGAAGAAATGTGAGGTTGATGCTCCAAGCTCCGTTCCTCACATTGAGGAGAACAGGTATCTCTTTCCTGAAGTGGACATGACTAGCACAAACTTCACAGGCCTGAGCTGCAGAACCAACAAGACCCTGAACATCTACCTTTTGGATTCAAATTTATTTTGGTTATATGCGGAGAGACTGGGTGCTCCGAGCTCCGCTCTGGTAAAAGAATTTGCTACAATTGTTGATGTGAAAGAAGAGTCTCACTATATCTTGGATCCAAAACAAGCTCTTATGAAGTTCACCCTAGGTACTGTAGGCAGTTCACTTCCCCAGGCATAATAAGTTTTGCTTAACTTAATATAGATAACTTTTATTGAGGGGAGGGTCTCATTACATTTGGTTGTAGGGGTGATGTCATCTCTGTAGCTCGTTTTAAATCTTTAGACGACAGTTGGTCATAATTTTAGAGGAAGCTAATTTTGTCTGTTGAATGGAACTTCCTAAATCCAAATTGGAAAAATATGTCATTTAGACTATGGTGGGGTAAGAGTCCAATTTTTAGATTGGCGATTCCAGTCACATTTCTAAGGTATAGCCAGCTGCAGTCAGTGGGGACTGGGCAGGGAGGTTGAGCCAGTCTGGTGGGACGCCCCAGGGCCAAAGAATGTGAGCAGTGACAGCTGCTTCATCGTAAAGGAGCTTAAAACTGCAAAGCAGTGAAAAAATAGGACCACCTTGCATCCCCTTTGGTTTCACAGGTTTAAATGTGTTGAGTATCAAGGCCACCAGACCTAATTTGTTCTGCTGCTGTTTTATGATGTGTTGAGGGTGCTGCTGTGACCTCAAGTGCCTAGACAAAAAAGCATTGTGTGCAATAAACAAGGGTCAAGTTGCAAACCAGCAAAGACCGCTTTTTAGGGGGTAAGGCTCCATTGTGAGAAAATATCCAAAGCTTGCCCCTGGGGCTCAGCAGCAGCCATGAACTGTGTCCCATGCCGTCCTCTTCCCAGGACTTTGCTGATGTCCTGGATGTACACACATGAAGTGAAAATTTTGAAGTGAATTCACTTTTTTGAAGTGAGAAATTTTGAAGTGAGAATTCAAAATTCTTTTTGAATTGAGAATTCAATTTTGAAGTGAGAATTCAAAAGCCATGTTAGTTCAGCTTCACTGGAAACATGAGGAGGGTCAGTGTTTGCCACATGGTGAAAGGAGGAATTTTGTAGGAAGGAAACTTCTTATTTTAAGTTTTACAAAGTATGAAATCAAAAGTAAACTCAGCTCCTAAATACTAGTCCTTTCAGCCATCCTCTTTTTTTTTTTTTTTTTTTTTGAGACAGAGTCTCGCTTTGTTGTCCAGGCTAGAGTGAGTGCCATGGCGTCAGCCTAGCTCACAGCAACCTCAAACTCCTGGGCTTGAGTGATCCTTCTGCCTCAGCCTCCCGAGTAGCTGGGACTACAGGCATGCGCCACCATGCCCGGCTAATTTTTTTATGTATATATATCAGTTGGCCAATTAATTTCTTTCTATTTATAGTAGAGACGGGGTCTCGCTCTTGCTCAGGCTGGTTTTGAACTCCTGACCTTGAGCAATCCGCCCGCCTCGGCCTCCCAAGAGCTAGGATTACAGGCGTGAGCCACAGCGCCCGGCCTCAGCCATCCTCTTTTAAATCCAGGTGAAGCTTGTTTGTTACATTAGAAATGTTTGTGAAGAAGTTTATGTAAATACTGATTTTTCTATATCAAATTATGTATTATAAACACGAGGGCTCCTCAGTGTTTAAAGGAACCCTGTGTCCAGTCACTTTATGAAGGGCAGTCTACTGATACTATTCCTAATTCAGGTTTTCTAAAATTATTTTGGTGTATTGGGTTTTCTTACAATGAAAGTAGCATGTATTTTTAAAGTAAGTGTATATTGAAATTTCCTGAATTCTGTTCAGTAATACTCAAGTGTTTGATGAGCTCATTATGTGTTCACTTTGAATTTAATGGTAATTGAAAGAAGCCTTCTTCAGATTTCTTTCCATCTTCTGTATCTACTCAGAAATGTCTAGCTCAGCTGTTCTTTGTCCTGTAGTTGGTGACAGAATTTTTAGGGGCCCTTGTAAAAAAAAAAAATCTGTGTGTCATTGTCAGTTTAGAGAGTTAACATACAAGTCAGCTGTCTCTAAGGTCAGTTTCAGAATTTAGGCTTCATTCAGATAGGAAAAAATTCTTGGTTTTATGTTTCAAAAATGTGGCCAACTAAGTGCTGTTCAGATGCTGATCATGAATTCTCTTTAGTATTCACATGACATTCTTTACTTCCTCCTCCATTCTGCACATTTCACTGTCCCTTAGGACCTCAAAATGGAGGGAGTTAGAAGAAAGAGAAAGAAGTGAAACTAAAATTAGTGTTACTGCAGATGAGGCAAAGGACTCTGAAGATGGCAGGATGTGTGGGGAGGGTAAAACTGTTGGTTCAAGTTAGGTTTTTGAGTATTTTTAGGTTTTATTTATGTATTTCTCCACTACATATAATTGAGTTTATTTTTCTTAACCTTTAAAAAAAGAAACTTGAAGAACTTTAATAAAGGAAACAAAAAATCATAGCTCCTTGTGCTCAAATTAATGAACATTTAAACTCATTCCGCATCATTATAGCTTGTGCAATTACCGCATTTGTAGTTATGCTTAACTCTGTACCTTAATACGTTAGTATTATAGAGATTTTGAAATCCCTTGAAAAGATGGTGGCTTGTTGGTGATTTATGATCTCTTTGTGGATCAGTCCTTTTAAAAAGAATAGAATTCCTGGCCGGGCGCGGTGGCTCATGCCTGTAATCCTAGCTCTCTGGGAGGCCAAGGCGGGCGGATTGCTCAAGGTCAGGAGTTCAAAACCAGCCTGAGCAAGAGCGAGACCCCGTCTCTACTATAAATAGAAAGAAACTAATTGGCCAACTGATATATATATAAAAAATTAGCCGGGCATGGTGGCGCATGCCTGCAGTCCCAGCTACTCGGGAGGCTGAGACAGAAGGATCGCTCGAGCCCAGGAGTTTGAGGTTGCTGTGAGCTAGGCTGACGCCATGGCACTCACTCTAGCCTGGGCAACAAAGCGAGACTCTGTCTCAAAAAAAAAAAAAAAAAAAAGAATAGAATTCCTAGTCCGTGAATGTCACGCTACATGGTGTCTTATTATCTAAATTATCGTCCACTGAGTTAATACTACCAGAGCTAAACCTGATGCCACCCTGGCAGCTACGTTCTGGGTTTTGCCTATAGGTGGAATGAGTTAAAAATGTGAGCCTGTGAAGTCATTCCCGTTTTTAAAATGTGGAGTTTAAAGTAGGCCAGCCACTTTCCTTGTACCTAGAGAAGAGTTGATCTCATTTTCTCTTTATTTTTAGAGTCTTTTATTCAAAACTTCAGCGTTCTCTACAGTCCCTTGAAAAGGCATCTCATTGGAAGTGAATCTGCTCAGTTCCCTTCTCAGCATTTAATCACTGAAGTGACAACTGATACCTTTTGGGAAGTAGTCCTTCAAAAACAGGTATGGAGACACAAGAGAGGCAAAAGTCAAGCCATCTATCTCTATTAAAATAATTTCCAAAGCTGCAGTTGTTGGGGTGAGCGGCTGTTTTTGATGTATAGAAGAGGAACCACATGGCAGTCTGATTGTGGAACTCGAGGGAATTACATGGTGGTTTTCTAATTGCGGAAAGTCCTTAAGAAAGCACATAATTGGAAAGATCTAAAGATGAAATTTTTCACAATTTCTGCCTAGGCGGCATTTGTCGAATGCCTGCTGGATTCTAAGCACAGTAAAGAACTGAGGACGAGCCTGTTTCTCAGGTGCCAGTAACGGCCCTCTTCCCCTTCCCACAGGACGTCCTGCTGCTTTATTATGCACAGTGGTGTGGCTTCTGTCCATCCCTCAATCACGTCTTTATCCAGCTAGCCCGTCTCCTGCCAATGGATACGTTCACTGTAGCGAGGTAAGAAGGCCGTTCTGCAGCACTGTGGGCTGTGCGCCTGAGCGTTCACTGGTTTCTTTTTGCAGCTTAGCCATATGGTGTTTGAGGCTCTGCCCATTTTCCATTAACCTTTGGTAAGACCCATTGGTTGGATTTAATTGTCAGGCTGAAGCCATGAGCAAAGCCTTACCAACACCGAATTTCCCCCGATGAATTCTGCATCTTCCTTCCATGATGTTGATGTTTAGCCCTGATTGAATTCATAGGTGAGTGAGTGCAGGTCTGTGGGAAGAGCACTGAACTGGTCGCCAGGATGGGCCCCCGCGTGGCCAGCTCCTTGGAATACCATGGGAAGGTCGCCACAGGAGTTGCCAACCAGCCCTGGGACCTGGAGCAGATCTCTCCACCAGCCCTTGTTTTCCTCCTCATTTGTGAAGTTAAGAGGAAGGATTAATTGATATCCACATGTTCTAGTTTTATGATTCCATGGGTACTATACATAAGCTCTTGAGTAAACAAAAAATCTAAAATTTTTTTTTTTTAAAGAAGGATCAAATACAGAATTTCTAGATGAGCTAGTAAGCAGTTTGGGAGGGGGATTGTTTAGATTAACCCCTCCCCACAAAACTCCAGATAGAGTTAAACATAAAAGATCCAATCACAGAAAAAACAGAAGATAGAGTATTGGATTTGCTAGTTCCTTTGAAAGATAGAAACTTTCCAAAGTAGAAGCAGTTGAAAAAATAATGAAAGAAGGATGAACAGATTCCACTAGAAGAAATATGTGCAAAGAAAACAAATAAGAAAAACAGTCTAAAAAGGGGGACCATTAATGTATTTTACAGCATCTGTATTTCATCTGTCATGCACTGTAGGTAATACTTAGAGCCAAATTTGAGGAGTTACTATGCTGAGAGATTTTTACATGTACATTATTTGACTTAATCCCTGGGAGCACTCAGTGAAGCCATTATGGTTATCACTCTTTTTATTGAAGAGGAAACTGAAACACAGAAAGATTAGGCAACTTGCCCCTAGTCACACCTCCTGTAAATGAGAGACAGGGGTTCAGAATCAAGTGTTCATACTCCAGACCCTGCAAAATTAAAATGCTTAAGAAATTACAATGGTTTAAGAAACAGACTCCAGTGTGAACAAAGGATATGAGCAGGTTTTTCACATTAGAAGAGAGAGTAAATAAGCAAATGGGGAAATTATAACCTAATAAGTGTAAATTAAAACAATAACAAAATGTCATTTATACTTATTTAATAAATGCTTTTAAGTGACAAACTCTTTTGTTGCTAAAATAAAGTCAAATTGGCACAGTCAGATGTAGCTAATGGAATGAGTACATTGCCATAACCCTTTTGGAAAGCATTTTGGCAACATTTGTAAGAAATCAGCAAAAATGGTTGTGCATTTTTGACCCAACTAATTTTACTTTGAAGAATTTAATGAAATAGGAATTCCAGAGAAGCATGAGCTAGTTATCATAGCATTGTCTATACCCACCAGTAGAGGGATGGTTAAGTGAATCGTGGCTGGGCATTTGATGGGATTTTTATCCCTTCATTAAAACAATGCTTTTCATACAATCTATTGGGAATAATAGAGCATGAAATATGTGACAGCTGCTCTCAAAAATATGTAAGCATATAGACGAAGCCTAAATGACAATCCCAGAAAGAAGGTCCCACATAGCCCAGTGGAATTCTGAGTGGATTTTTATAGTGTTTTTCTTACACGGTTTGCCCTTTCTTTGTAGTAAAAATCAGGAGGAAGAAAGTGTTGGCTATAGAGTATGGTGTTCAGTACCACTTGTTTAAAAAAAGGAACTCTAATGTTTCAGGTAGGATGGCACAGGCAGAGGCAGGAGTGCCATTTTGTTAGTAAAGATGTGGTAAAATGGTTTTCATTTGGTTGCATCATTTTTAAAAAGTGAATTTCACTTTTTAAATTTCATTGGATAAATACATGACACTCATCCCTGACCCCCTTATGCTTTCTGAAAACTTCTGTCGATTTAATGATTCAAAACTTTTCCATCTTTTGTATACACTATTTGTGAATATTAGCCAAGCAGCCCTTCCGCAAGGATGGTGCGGCCCCTTCCTTTGAGAGGATGCTGTTGTGGCCCCGAGTCTCCCCAGCCCAGGTGTGGCGGCCTGGCTACAAGCCCAGCCCGGTGCCACCCGCCCCCTGCAGCAGTTGCAGTCAGCAAGCGCCATAGTGATTGAGCGCTGATTAGGTGATTTAGTACAGATGTCATTGTCTGTATTTGAAAATTAATCTAAAATCTGCTAAGCAAGCACACCGTTTTTGGCCTCCATCCAGATTTGCAACATATAAACGAAGGTGCAAAGTGGCATCGTCAGAAAAGCTTGATGTATTTTGCTTTAGTGATTTCCTTTCTTTTTCCAGAGGTAATTCAGGCATTAAAATACTTGGCCAGCCTGTTAGGTGCATGACTAGTCAGATATCAGTGAGGCACTTTTTGGAAGGTCACTTTTACTTTCAGGACATTGTATTACCATTCAGTGGAAAGTTGCATGTCTTAGAAGTATCAGTGCCCAACTTACACCTGGCAGTGGACTCATCTAGAAGGGGGTGGTCCTGTGCACCATGTTTCTCAGTTGAGAAGATTTTTTCAAGCTGGGGTTTCTTGGGCTGATCTTTTACTTTTTTTTGTTCTTTCCCTTTGCCAGGATTGACGTGTCTCAGAATGATCTTCCTTGGGAATTTATGGTTGACCGTCTTCCTACTGTCATGTTTTTTCCCTGTAACAGGTAATGCTGAATTTTTTTCGATTTGGGGCAGATGAGATTCTTTTTGTTGAGGTCTGAAAATGAAATGAGTTTAAGATGTAAATCATTTGTTATGACTAAACTGTTCAAAAAGTATGCCCTTTCAGACTTAGGCTGGAAGGGCTTTAGTGTCAGGATGTCATGTGAGGTGTGTGTGGATTTTTTTAAGGAAGTCTGCTCTTCTCAGAGTCTGTTTCTTACGTGAGCATGAATGTGGCCATCAGAATTTGTTAGCTTTCATGGCCTGCATGAGCATGGAGGGTGCAGAGATTGACAGGGAGGGGCCCAGGTCTGTGGGGCACAGCAGCGGTGCGTCTGTGGAGCCCTGCCTGCCCGAGCCTTCCGCTGCGCAGCACCGTCCTTGCTCGGATTCCAGGAGCCCTGCAACAGAGCTTTCTCGCCACGTGTGCAGACCGCAGTGAACGTCTGCCATGCGGTTGTCACTTGATCTTTTCACAGTTGCTTGACTAGTAGTCCAAGCTCAGTTATTACAGCCACTACCTAGAAAGTCCCAGCAAGCAGGGCAGGATGTTAGCAAAGGGGAGCAGACTTCACAGTTAGGGAGTGTGGGTGCCAGTGTTTTGGTAGAAGAGGACATGGACTCTTGGCCCTTACAGCCTGAGAAACTGGATGTCCGCTTGCTTTTCACACAGTCCCTAGGGTTTTTAGAAAGTTGGGTCCTCCTGGGGATGAGGTCATATGGCTTTGACGATATCTTCTCTACAGGGAAGTGTTGGCAGGATCATTTAGGGAGGTCCCTGACTCATGTGTGACGTTAGCTGTTTTAATTTCCTGCCTCCCTGTTGCAATTCGGTGTGGCCACTGCTCTGCTTGTCACATTTCCCTAGGAGAGTGCTTCCCTGTGGATCATTTTCTTGGTTTTTGCTCTTTATCTCAAATTATTTTTGCTGGAATACTTCTTGTGGTAGTAGGGTCTTGTCAAGTCATGTACTAAAAACAGAATGTGACTCACCCTATTCTGCTGCTGAGTCGTGATGAGCCTTTTTCTTTCTAAGAAGTGTTTAAATTGCCATGTAGTCAAGGAATCATGGACAATAACACTAGCAGTTTCATCTGTGCAGGACAGAAGTTGGACATGTAGTTTAATGAAGTGTAGGTTTTGAATTCCAAACATAGTTTGGAAAAGTATTAAAGTTACAGCACCCCACAAATGCATTTGCATGTCTCAGCAACTGGAAAAAATAAATGTATACTGAGAGACACGCACAGGACAGGTAGCATGGCAGAGGGTCGTTTGGAGGCCTGCATCTGGGTCCAGTGACTTTCATTCTAGAGCTGCCTGGTGTAGTAAACATGGAGATGAGTTTGTTCTCTGGACATGTGCTGGATGGTTGCAGCCCCTACTATTTTCCTTGAACAGGAAAGGTCAGGAATGTAAATATTGAATATGAGAAGCCTGAGCAGTTCTATTTTAATGGAAAGAGCGTGATAAACCAAAGCTGTGTGGCTTTGGAATGGAATTTTTCTCATTTCCTAAAAATAAATGGTAGTCAGAAGGGGCGTAAGCTCATCGTTAGCTGGCCCACAGTGAGCGAGTAGTTTAGCCAGCAGGTAAATGGGCAAATGATGTGAGCTGACAGCTTGCAAAAGAGGAAATGAAAAAAGGCTGTTTGGTAACATATAATAAGACCTTTTTCACAGTTCACCTGCTTATGCTATTTTTAGTGAAAAGAATATAAAATTGTACATGTACTGTGATAGAACAGAAACTCGTGCATGTGCTAGTTGCAAATGTGTGCAGTGGGGAAAATGTCAAGGTGTTGACAATGATTACTTCAAAAGAGTGAAGACTGCAAGTGAATTGAAGATGTTTCTTTTTTTTTTTTTTTTGAGACAGAGTCTCGCTTTGTTGCCCGGGCTAGAGTGAGTGCCGTGGCGTCAGCCTAGCTCACAGCAACCTCAAACTCCTGGGCTCGAGTGATCCTTCTGCCTCAGCCTCCCGGGTAGCTGGGACTACAGGCATGCGCCACCATGCCCGGTTAATTTTTTATATATATATATATCAGTTGGCCAATTAATTTCTTTCTATTTATAGTAGAGACGGGGTCTCGCTCAGGCTGGTTTTGAACTCCTGACCTCGAGCAATCCGCCCGCCTCGGCCTCCCAAGAGCTAGGATTACAGGCGTGAGCCACAGCGCCCGGCCTTGAAGATGTTTCTTGTATGTCTTTTATGTCCCTTGTAAATTGTTTACAAAGAACACATCCTTATTTCTAAAACTCATGAAGGAGAAAACCCATGTGAAAGAGCCTGTCCTGCGACTGGAGGCAGGAGGCAGGGCTGGGGCCTTGTGGGAGACTTAACCTTCCTGTGCAGGGGTGTCTCAGAGCCACTCCTCCCAGCCAGCGCTCGCATCAGACTGTGTGTGACATTTCAAGGTACAGGTGCTCTGGCCTGTCACCAGGCCAGGGAAGAGTATGTTCTACTAAGAGATGTGTCTGATGTGTCCCAGGAGAGGGACTACACTTCTTCAGAGGCGTGCCACACCTCTCCCTTGGGATTAGAGGGGAGTCAAGTAAACAGTGGGACCTTTTACCACCACACTTTCAGATTACCGCTTTTTTGGAAGTAGGTTGTTGGCACTCCGTGTCCTTGCTACTTTTAAAACGCATGGAAGTGGCTAGCTAGAATCAAGCCTGTAATCCTAGTACCCTGGGAGGCCGAGGTGGGAGGATTGCTTGAGTTTAGGAGTTTGAGACCAGCCTGAGCAAGAGTGAGACCCTGTCTCTATTAAAAAAAAAAATAGGAAAATAGGCCGGGCGCGGTGGCTCACGCCTGTAATCCTAGCATTCTGGGAGGCCCAGGCGGGTGGATTGCTCCAGGTCAGGAGTTCAAAACCAGCCTGAGCAAGAGCGACCCCGTCTCTACTATAAATAGAAAGAAATTAATTGGCCACCTAATATATATAGAAAAAATTAGCTGGGCATGGTGGCGCATGCCTGTAGTCCCAGCTACTCGGGAGGCTGAGGCAGTAGGATTGCTTGAGCCCAGGAGTTTGAGGTTGCTGTGAGCTAGGCTGACACCATGGCACTCACTCTAGCCTGGGCAACAAAATGAGACTCTGTCTCAAAAAAAAAAATGGAAAATTAACCAGGCATGGTGGTAGCATGTACACTACATATACTTGGGATATACAGATACTTGGGAGGCCAAGGCAGCAGGATCTCTTAAGCCCAGGAGTATGACCTATAATGACACCACTGCACTGCACTCTAGCCAGTATGAGGAGCAAGACTCTGTCTCCAAAAAAAAAAATCATGATAGCATCTCCCTAGCCTGTTAGCCCATTAGGGAGATTTGTGGCAATTGCCCCAAGACTTCTAAGATAGCATTCTTACAAATGGCATTGTTTGTCCTGTAAATGTCTCCAGACAGACATACGTATCTCTGCAGCTCTTTCCTGGGGGATAACTCACCTTGACTCTGCCCTAGACCACCAAGTGTGTGCTGGAGAACACGGTGGCAGAGCCAGCCTCCGCAGATCCTTTCACACACCTGCTTCACAGGGCTATGGCGTGTTTTTAGTTGTCACTTGAATGGCTGGGATGCCCCAGTTAAAGAAAGCTTGAGTGTTAAGAAAACTGCTTTAAAGGGGGGGATAGTTGAATACTTATCTCAAATTTTCAATTTACATGCAATGTTCCAAGTTCTTATTTATGTTTGCTGTTACCTGGAGGTTTCCATAAACACTGTAAAATGGGGCATATCTGACTTTAATTGCCTTGTGGTTTTTATTTGATAGGGAAAAGGCTACTCACATAGAGAACACCTTTTGTCACTTTAGGTATTTGGCCACTGGCTTTGTGTGTGGAGCTTTTAATTAGTAATTTCCTGTTTGTTTCTTAAGGAACAATGCAATTTTTTACAAAACTGACATTCACTGATCATTCACTTAGCTTACTTAATCCTGTATAACAGTCCCATGAGGTAGGTGACACTCTTCTTGTCCCCATTTCACAGAGGAAGTAGTTCAGAAGCACAGAGAAGTTGCTCATCTCAGAGCACAGGACAGCAAGCAGAGCCCTGCGACTCTGCTGCGGCAGCTGGGCTCCGAGTCCTGCTCTCCGCCTCCGCTCCTCTAATACTTGAGGGAGACATCACCCACCGTCTGCCCCCGGTGCATCTCATGCATGAATGCATAACACCGGTAGTTTTGATTAATGCAGCCAGACTGTGCATGCACAAGTAAATAGATCTGAGAGAGAAACTCTGCTTGTCAGACAACTAAATGACAAGTTCTAAAAACGAATTTTCTAAATCAGAACCTGGAACAAAGCTGTGGAGGGGAACCTTTTCCTTTGTCACCCTCCTTCCTTACTCTACTCTCAGGGTCGGGCAGCCTTACTTCCTCAGAGTGTGTTGGGCACCAGCCCAAATGTACCCTGGGAACTTCAGTCACCCTTGGCTGGGAACCCCTGCCTCAGATAATGTATAATAAATGATTGCCACAGAAACAGGCTGTGCATTTCAGGGTTTTCCTATTTCACAGGCACTGTCAATGGGTACAAGAACAATACAGTTGACAGTTGTGCCCCAGGCCCCGACATGGCCACTGGGCCTCAGTGCCCTGTGTCACTGGCTTTAGGCTTGGGCCTGGGAGCTCTTGGTTTTCTTAGAGGGTTGTATATAGAAACTGAGCTCTGGCCTCAGGAACAGACACGTTTAAGAAAAGCCACTTTAATTACAGAACAAGCACATGGGACATCCTTGCTTTGTAGAGAGTTTCTTGCCCAGGCAACATTTTCCTTCCTTACTGACTTTGAGTAAAATCCTTGGAGTGTCTTTTCTTGGTAAGTAGACGGCCGGGTCTGGTTTTGGACTAGGCAGGTTGGCATGACTCTCACCTTTGATCCTTTCCCTTCCTCTCCAGAAAGGACCTCAGTGTCAAGTACCCCGAAGACCTCCCCATCACCCTGCCAAACCTGCTGAGGTTCATTCTCCATTACTCAAACCCCGTGTCGCCCTGGAACATGGTGGCTGACCCTCCTACCAAAGAATGTCTTCAGAGTGAGGCAGTCGCACAGCAGGGGCACATCTCCCACTTGGAGAGAGAGATCCAGAAGCTGAGAGCAGAAATAAGCAGCCTCCAGCGAGCACAAGGGCAGGTGGAGTTCCGGCTGTCCAGCGCCCGCAGGGACGAGCACCGGCTGCGGCGGCAGCAGCAGGCGCTGGAGGAGCAGCACCGCCTGCTCCAGCAGCACAGCGAGCAGCTGCAGGCGCTGTACCAACAGAAGACCCGCGAGCTCGAGGCGCTGGCCCGCAAGCTGCAGGAGCTGGCCGACGCCTCGGAAAACCTCCTCACCGAGAACACCTGGCTCAAGATCCTGGTGGCGACCATGGAGAGGAAACTGGAGGGCAAGGATGGAGCTGAGAGCCCGGCTCCCCCTAGAGAGGCACACCCTGAGCACCCGGAGCCCTCGGGCACCCCCCACTTACCTGGCAGCACCCCTCCACCTTCCAACATCAGCTCTGTGCTGGCGTCCGAAAGGAGTGACAACAGGACAGACTAACTCTCAAAATGACATGAAGAAATCAGAGATGAAAACTATACATTGGGGATATATTTATGCAAATTTTATTGAAATTTATTGTAAATAAAGATTTTCTCAGTGGTCTAGAAAATCAACTTGAATGTCATTCAGCATTTGTTGAAGAGGGATGACATCCCTTCCACTTATTGCACAAACTTGGTAGCTTTGAGACAGAAACGGCACAGTCCATTTGAGGATTTGTCTGAGAAATCAGTCCATGTTTCAGTGGCTCAGTGTCAAGAGTTCCCTCCTCATTCCCTTACTGTTGCTTCTGCGATGATATGAAGAATGAAAGCTTAGTATCTCGATTAGTCAGAAAACTTGAACGCAACAGTTGGGCTATTCAGAAAGAATTCAAAGAGAGGTCATAACTTACTAAGCCACTGAGTGTGTGGCTCTGGTGTCTACACTAAAAAAAGTAGCTACTGACAGACAAGAACAGTGAGATTGTGTGGTCGTTCACTAGTTCTGCAGGCATTTTTGTGTTCTTCCCAAAGACCCCACCACCACTGCCCACCCAGCCTCTCACCCGTACCCACCAAGCTCTGCTGGGCCCGACTCAAGCTCCAGGGATGCCCCCTGGCAACCAGAAGTGGGATAAGAAAACCTCAAGTGAAACTGAAGAGAAAGCAATGTTTAATCATTTCAAAACCAAAACTTCACTGGCACGTTAAGAACCACAGGTGAATGTTGACAATCAAGCATGGGTCAGTGCCAGGGGTCAGGCTCAGGGACCGAAAATGCACATCCCAGCTGCTCCCCGGTTACTCAGATGTGGAGCTGAAGGAGAAATAGCCTAGTTTTACGATGCTGGCTTCGGTGAGAGTAGAGGTAGAAAGCCTGGTTCTGAAACGCGGGGGGATGGATCAAACACGCCAGCCTTTTCTAACTTGCCAAAGCAAGGCTTCTCCCTGATCTTGCAGGCGGCACCTCTGGAACTTCTGTTCTCCCTCCTAGGCCTGGCTTCAGTGGCTGCCCCCCATCCCACCACGTGTCCTGCCCACTGCACCTGCAGGGCCCCTGCTGACACCCCACCTGTCCCATGGTGGCCACCTCTTCCTGAGCTTGGTCATCCCATTAGTGGCCAAAAGTGTTTCCTGCTTCCTAAGGGTTTCTCAAGAGCCCACCTGCTGTGTTGTGACTGTCCTCAGCCCGAATGGCCTGGTGAGTTATCCCTCTCCCCACCTATTACTTATGTTTGACCCCAGTTCAGGTGTATGCTGCTAAAAAGAGGTGTTTCCTACAGCTCCCCCTGGGGGTTCTAGAAAGTGGATTAGTTCAACATGCTTTTTTGAGGCGGCTTGGGTGTGGCCAGAGGAGTGCTCTAAGCGCCAGTGCTAGGGGCCTGCACGCCGTGGGTAAGCCGGAACTGGCCTCTGGTTTGTTACCGAGGATGCCGACACAAATCACGTTTTAATCATAATAGTTTAGAGTGTGCTTACAGTGGTGAGATTAAAAATCTAAGCAAGTTCACTGAAATGATACCTTGGAGATGCAGGCTGCTGAGGCGCTGGCTTGAATGAGAGCCGCCAGCTTGTCGTCTGTTCAGGAACCAAGGCCTGAACTGGAATTCCACCCCCTGCCCCTGCTCTAGGCACGGGCTGCAGGGGGCGGCCTGGGGGCTCCTGTGTGAGTGTGCACGCGAGAAACGGCCTTCCACTGGCACGCGGTGCCTTTAGAGCCCGTCAGGGACTCGAGACACAACCTCCAGACCTGAAGAGGAAAGTGAAATCCAATACCCACCGGGCGGGCGGGAATCAGAGAGGAAAGGAAGCTAACTTGTGAAAAGGGAAGAGGGGGCAAAAACCCAAAAACCTCAACAGTCCCGCCCCCACCCCCTACAGTGCAGAAAATACTAAACACAGAAACAAAACAAAAAACACTTTTTCTCTTTCTTGGGCCAACTGGGTTTCAGACTGAAAGTAGCCACCGTGGGCGTGGGCGTGTCCGGGGACCAGGGCGAGTACAGCCAAGCCGCGCCAAGCGGGGAGTGCTCAGCATGCTCTGGGTGGGCAAGAAACCGCTCTGCTACTGGGGCACCTGGCAGCCCTCGGGACGAGTGCCCAGACTCGTCCTTCACCGGCTCCCAGGCAGGGGGGGTAGCTTCCTTGCAGTAACTCTACCACCAACAGGAACTGCTCCTAACGACTGAGCCTACCTGGAGAAAGGGGTGTGGTGGTCCCATCCCTTACTAACCCAGCAGAAATCACCCGAGCACCCCAGCTCGTCAGCCACAAGACCCCAAACTGACATCTCACCCCCTTCACATACACACAGATACACATCAGAGACCCCCGCCGAGCGCAATCCGGGCCTTACACGTCTGGGACCCCCCGTGGCTTCGCCTCGGCTCATCGTCAGTACAGCTGCAATCAAACCAGTCCCATGTGCTCTAGATGATGTTTTAAAAAATCAGCAGAAGGGCTTAAGCACGTGCTTCTGGGGGCCTATTTACAGTTCACAGGTTTGTTAGTTCGCGCGTTACAGTAGTAGCTCCGTCAAAACAGGCTCAGCTAAACATTCAAGTAACGAAAGCGCTACGGGGCCGCGAGCCCCGGCAAGGTCGGGCCTGCCCACTGCCTGCAATGGACAGCCCCACCAGGAGGCCGGGGGGAAGCCCAGGGCGGCTGGGCCCCCGGGAGTCAGTGCATGCGGAGACGAAGCCCGCTGAGGCCATGCCAGCAAGCGTCAGCCCCTCCTCCCAGACCGCAGCCGGTCTGTGCGGTCTCGTGCCTCCCAGCGCCTCCCGGCCGGCTGCAAACAGGACCCGGAGCCTCGCATCCTGCGTCAGCCGTGGACTTCCGGGCCGTTGGGAGTCATCAGCTTGGCCTTCCTCTCCACGCACGGTCCCCTGGCCGAGTACTGCACCAGCAGGAAGGGCTCCTTGGTCTCGCCATCCCCCACGATGCTCTCCTCGTCCTCCGACTGGCTGATGCGCTGCAGCCGCAGGTAGCACCAGCAGCCCAGGATCAAGGCCCCCAGGGCAGCGATGGCAATGAGGATGACAATGACCGTGACCACGCCCGTGGTGGGGCTGTGGTCCATGATG
The DNA here is from genome assembly GCF_040939455.1 of Microcebus murinus. Classification (NCBI taxonomy): domain Eukaryota; kingdom Metazoa; phylum Chordata; class Mammalia; order Primates; family Cheirogaleidae; genus Microcebus; species Microcebus murinus. The sequence goes on along the minus strand of NC_134122.1, from coordinate 9,207,651 downwards.
GACATGGTCAGTGCTGGGGGGCTTCCTCGGCAGGAAGCGCTTGGGGATGGCCGGCTCAGTGAGGCTGGAACTCGGGCAGGACACAAGAGTCCTGAAAAACAAAGCAAGCTGAGGTCAGCTGGGGACTCCGCTGGGGACAGCTCCTGAGCTGAGGCTGGCACTTCCATGGGGTCCGTTCTTAAGCCGGCCCTCATCCTGGTAAGGGCATGCCGGCAGCTCTCACCACCTGGCAGGCAAGTCGCCCTGTTGGGCACGGAGCTCGAAGTGCTGGCAGGGGCTGCGGGGCTGGGACGGACACTGCGGCAGCAGCCGACAGAAAGCTAGACACTGTTCTGTCTCTTCTGTTTAAGCTGTACCTTCTGGAAGCCCAGCACCACTTGGTGTTCGCTAACCACTTGGGGACTTTAAAGAGCCAGTGGCTTCATAATGGCCAGAGAGGAGGGACATGAAAGCAGAGAAATGACACCAGTCCCTGTCTCGAACAGGCCACACAGAACAGCCTGGTCCTTCCAGGACACCTGTGAGAGGGCGCGGCGGACGACAGCCTTTGCCACAAGGGCACTGCAGCTGGCCTGGGGCAGAGTCCCCCACGCGGCTCGGGGAGGCCGGGAGCGTTCCGGGCACCACGGGAGTGCAGGCTGCAAACAGGCCGATACTCCAAACGCTGGATGCCACGATGCTAACTGGGCAAGCAGGTGAGGGCAGGGAGGTGACACTGATGGGGAAGGGTGTTCCCGGCAGGGGACAGCCACTAAGGCTCCAAAGGCAGAGAGGACCCACCAGTGCTCAGCACACCGTGGGAGTGACACCAGAACTGAGGACTGGGACCACCTCCTGGCTGACCTCAGGTAACCCCCTCTACCTGGCGCGCCTCAGGATCCTCACCTGTGGATGGGACTCCAGGGCACACACGGTGTCTGAAAGTCCCAGACTCCAGGCGATCCCCAAGACCACCCGCAGAGGTCAGGGCTTTGCGCTGGTTTCACCCGTGGAAGCCAGCAGCCTCCCCTGGGTCCCTAACCCTGACTTTGCTACTTCCTCTGCCTCGCCATGAACTGAGCAAATGATGGTAACTGGCGCCCAGGTGGCTGAGGACAAGGACAGGCCCACAACACGTTCTGCACAGGCTGGGCACGTGCTCGGCACCCCATAAGAACTAGATGTCTGAATTCGTTTGTTGTTGTTTTGAATCAGACCGACACCAGTGCGGGTACAGCACGGAAAGGAGAAGGTTGTCCCTCCAAACAACTGAACCTGCTGCATCCTTGAGCAGTAACAGCCTCAATTAGGATGATTCTTATCGAGGAGTCTGTCCAGAGGCCAGGTTTGCCTGAAGGTCAAAGGCAGCTAAGTCAACACCCCCCGAGACTGTCTGGGCACCAGGCCCTGAGCAAACCACAGACCCTGCAGCAGGGGCCTGGGCAAGGGCAGCAGCAGCCCTCACGCCCGACGCCTTCTTACCACCTCCAGGGGCCAGCCCTCTCCATGGGCTCCCTGTCCACCTGTGTGGGCCACTGAAGCCAGGGCCCCTTCCAAGTCCTTATAGTGACCTACAGGACCCAACAATAGGTCCCCAGCCGCAATGACCTCCACGCACTCTCCTACCACCAGGCCTCTGCCTAGGCAGTTCCCTCAGCCCAGAATGCTCTGCCCACTCACCCTTATTCAGTGGTTCTCAACGGGGGGTGACTGTGCCCCCACCCTGGGGACATATGGCCATGTCTGGGGCCACTTTTGCTTGTCACAACTAGGGGGAGGTGATACTCCTGGCACCTAGCAGGGAGAGGCCAGGGATGTTGCTAAACATCCCACAGTGCACAGGACAGCCCCCACCACACAGAGCGGCCTGGCCCCAAACGTCCCCAGCTCGAGGGTAGAGAAAGGAACTGACAGTCACGCCAGCTCCAGCAGGGAAGGCTTCCTGGCCCGGAAGTTCAGGCAGGGCTCCTTTCTTCCGGAGCACTGGCCACAGCATGCGGCCCCGGCTTCTGGGGCGCAGCCCCTGCTAGCCAGCGCCCCCAAAGGCTGCGCACTCCACTCCTGGCCCTGCTCCTCTGTGCCCGACTGCACAGGCCACCCTGGCCTCTCCCCTGCCACCATCAGCTCCCACAACCAGCTGTCCTCAGGCCCCCAGACAGGACAGGGGAGCCCTGTGACCTCCGGACACCCTGCCCGCTGCAGCTGGGTGAGCCTGTCTCCACCTGTCCCCACCTGCATGTTCTCTTCCTGCAGGAGAGCACCTGCCTTCCCCGGCCCGCCCCCCTCTCCCTGCACTGCGCACGGGGCCTGCGGGTGCCTGCCTTCCCACGGGGCTTCTGGACAGGAAGGCAAGTCGGTATCAAGTCGGAAGGGGAAGTGTGTGTGTTTGGGGGTGGGGGTGGGGGTGGTTCGGGGGCAGGAAGTGGAAAATCAAACAATGGCACCATAACCTAGGGGGAGCCCAGGGGCCAAAGCCAGCTGGGGAGCCCACGAGACACCCATGAGTCCAGGGGAAACCAGTGGTCCCAGGACTAATTAGGAAACTGAGGCACAAGCAGCCCCAGCTCAAAGGGACTCTCTGAGAGAAGTGGTGACCTCGAACCCTTGTCTGCTGCCCCCACCCCAGGCCAGGTGTGGGCCGTTCACCCGGTGAGCACAGAGCCCGGCGAGCAAGCCACAGTCAGGCCCGGCCCGTGGCCCAGCCCTCCCCGAGTGTGCTTGTTTGTTCCTTCGCTCGCTCCGCCAGTGTTTCCTGAGAACTTCTCTTTTAAAAATTCTCATCACGTCATTCCCTGCTCAGAACCCTCCCGGCATCAGGAGAGACTCCAAATTCCCTGCCTCCCCAGCTTCCCCCGAGCTGCCATCTCAGGCCTCCGCACCCTCTGCCTGCGCCATTCCCCAGTGACTGTCCCAGAGACTGGCTCCTTCCCGTGGCTGCCCTGCTGGGCCTCCCTGGCTCCAGATGCCTCCGCCTGCACGGCCCGGCCCCAGCCCCACTTCCTCCTGCCTGCCCATCACCTTAATCCTCCCGGGCCAGGGGCTGTCACCCTGGCTGCTGTCTTGCACCACACCCTGGGCTCCCAGGCTGTGTGAGGGGGGCACCATCCGCCTGCACACAGCTGTGCACCACAGCACACAGCAAGCACTCAACAAACGTCTGCTGAGAGTCCCAAGCCCCGGGACGCGGCGATGGTTAGAGGAGACTCTGCTCTCACAGGGAGGTCCCTGTCTCACAGAGTGGGGGTCCCCACCTGAGCCGGCTATCAACCCCCTAGGCCACTCCCAGGACCCGTACCCAGGTCCCCACGCCTGTCCCAGCAGGCACGCAGCAGCCAGCGTGGGAGGACGGGGCAGGAGCAGCGAGGGCTGGTGGATTCCTGGCAGGCCTGGGCCCGCGGAGGGACAGCTGTCTCCATGCCTGCCGGGGGCAGGGAGGGCAGGAGTTGGCCGAGCAGCAGAGCCCATAGGAGACCCAAAGCGCCGAGGGCAGTGGCCCCGAGAGCCCTCTGTGCCTGCTGGCTGCGCCTCTCCCGGCCTCTCAGGCCCCTCTGGGTGAAGGTGTCCCCTGCAGTCGGCTGAATCCCTGCCCTGATCCAGCATGGGGCGGGGTGGGGGAGGTGCCCAGTCTGGAATCCTGGACCACCTCAGGATGATTGTGCAGACAGCTCACTGACCCCAAACAAGCATTAATCCTCCCAACAACCTGTGGCTGCCTCTGCTCACTGTGAGCATCTCCTGTGAGTGAGGAAACTGAGGCATGGAGAGTTTAAGTGGAGTGCCCAAGAGCGAAAAGCTAGAAACCAGGATGGGTTGGGGTGGCAGCAGCACAAAGGGAGCGCCTTCCAAGCACAGGGGACCCAGGGACCAGATCACAGTCTGTGCCTGAAGTCTCTGGCATGCTCGGAGCGTCCCCCCACCTGGCATTCAAAGTCCAAGGCCACCTGCATCCCCCATGACACCCTGCTGCTCTGAATGCCCTCCATCCTCCTCCCCCTGCCGAGGGTGGCCTGACCCTTGGATCCCACCCCGAACACCCTCAAAGGTCAGCTGGAGACAGGACACACCGTGTCCCCTGGAACCAGGAACAAGGAGCCCGGGCAGTGACAGGTGAGCACGGGCCGCGCCCGCCCCAAGCGGCAGGTATTAGGCATTGTAGTGCCCAGTTTCCCAAGGCCCACAGAGACCAGTAACTGGGCCCCAAAGCGCAGGGCAGCAGAGTTCAAAAGGACAGTCCCTGCCTCAGCCACTGGTGAGCAGAGGGCAGGGGTCTCCTCCTGTCCTGCTCTTCCTCCCAGGCCCCTGGCTTCTCTGTAAGTCCTCCTGCCTCCCCACAGATCTCCAGGCTAAGCCGTACCCCACTCCACAAGCTCCAGGCCCGGGGGTGCCGCCGGCAGCAGTGCCCCCTCCACTAGTGTGGGCTGTGTTCACGCAGCCGAGCGCATTGCTCCTTGTGGCCTCAGTTTCTCAATGTGCAAAGCAGGAACGAGTTCCTGACCTCACCCACTGGGTTTCGGGAAGGATGAGAAGTGAAAAGAAACGTGAAAATGAAGGGCCACAGGGCCACCAGGTTTCCATGTCACCAGCCACACCTTCCTGGGTGCCACAAGGAGGACAGTGAGCCCTCGGGACGCCCACTCCCAGGACGGCACAGAGCCTGGCCCCGGCCCACTGCCACAAACAGCCCTTCCCCAGGGACGCTCTGCCGCCGCCTCCTCATTTCCCTGGGCACAGCTCACCGCCCCTGCCTGGCAGCCTCCACCTCCAGGGACTCTTCGAGGGAAGCCAGAGGGCTGCCCTGCTTAAGGGGGACAGCCACTGCTCCAGGGGCTTGCAGCACTGCCCCCAGGGGTTGAGCCAGGCCCCTACTCTCCAACGAAGGCCCCTACCAAGGGTGTAACAGCCTCTGCCCCTTCAGGGGACCCCAGTTACAGAGCAGGAACGTTCGTGGCCAGGCTCTGACCGGGAGAACAGGACCGCAGGGAGAAGCACCAGGGCGCAGGGGAACGTCCGCTCTGTGCTGGGCCCCGCAGGCCCCAGGACACAAGGACGCATCACGCGGCGCCCTGCCCTCCCTCCAGCAGCCAGCACCAAGAGCCAGCACCAAGAACCAGCACCAAGAACAGCCAGGGTGCCGACGGGACGCGCACACTGTGGGGCTGTGCCCAGCTCTGCGGCCGGTGCCATCTCATCCTCCACCCCAGCCCCATCACGCCCCGTCCTCCAGAAGAGGAAACTCGCCCCAGAGCCCCCAGGTGTCCGTGTGGCAGAGAAGGAAGCGGGACCCGCAGGGCTCTGACCCAGCACTGCCCAAGGTCAGTAGGGGTCCCCCCTGGCTCAGGCCCCAGGCTCATGCCCCCACTTTGTGAATCGCCCCCTGGTCATTGTCACAGGCTGCTCCAGGCTCAGCCCAGCTGCCCAACAACTTTGGTAAGAGCAGATGCTTGACAAAGTTGGTGGCAATTATTATGTGTCAGACATAGAGCTAAACACCTCACACAGATGTCTCCTTTCTGCCTCAAAACAATCCTAGAGTCGAATGATTAAAGAATCTGCGGCTCAGAGAAGTTAAGTCAATCACCCAAGGTCACACAGCTCAAAAGTAGATGCGCAGGGATTCAAGCCCAGGCAGCCTGGATTCCTAATCCTGGATTTCCACCATGACTTTAAATTGTCATAGTCCTGACACCCCCACCTCCTCTCGCCCGTGCTGAGGGGCTGGGGACGGGTGGACCCCAGTATGGACCCCGCCGGGGCAGGCTGGGGGACCGGACCGAGGGCTTTGGGCTCAAAGCCGGGGACTCAGGGATGACAGGCGCCCCGGCGGCTCCCGCGCGCTGAGCGCGGGCGGCGTGCAGGCGCGGTGCCAGGCGCGCTCCACGCACCCTCTCGAGTCACCCTGCCGGGCGACGCTGTCCCCCACTCTACGGAGGAGCCAAGGGGGGCTCGAGGGAGGAGGGGCGCGGCCGAGGGGCGACAGCTGGAGAGGGAGCGACAGCTGGAGGAGCAACTCCATCGGCCCGACTGGAGGGTGTGGGGCGCGAGACCCAGTCATGCCCACGCCGCGCAGTCACTGCCGGCGGAGCCCAGCACCAAACGCTGCGGCCTGGCCTCAGTTTCCCTACCCTTCCACTGGGCACCAGCCGTCGCCCGCGCCTCCGCCCCCCGGAGCCCTCCTGACCACGCTGGGGGCTGCCAGGGCCCCCGCTGCTCCCGGAAGGTCGAAACATCCCGAAGCCCGGGTGAGCCCGGCGGCCGAGCCGGGGCGCGGACCCGCGGGCCGCGGCGGGGGGAGCACTGGAGGGGGAGGGGGCTCCGCTCCCCGAGAAGCGGCCCCCGCCCCCCGCCGCCGCCGCCTTTGTCCCGATCTCGCCGCGGCGCGGCGGACAAAGAGCCCCCGCCCGCGGGCGCGGCCCCCGAACAGACCCTCCCGCAGCCGCGCCCGGCCCGCGCCGCCCCTCCCCCGCCGCGAGACCCCGGCCCGCCCCGGCCGCCCGCGCCCCCACCCGGCCGGGCCGCCCGCGCCCTCCTGCGAGCCCCGCCCGGCCCGCGCGCCCGGCCCGCGCCGCCCGCTCACCATGGCGCGGCCCGCAGCCCGGCGCGGTCGCCCCCGAGCAGCCCCGCGGGCCCGGCTCCGCCCGCCCGCCAGCCCGGTCCGGCCGCCGCGCACCGTCGGGACGCAGCAGCCCGCTCTGCGGCGGGCGGGGCCTCCGCTCCACCCCTGCGGGGGGCGGGGCCCGCCCGGCGCGGCCAATGGGAGCCCGCGCTGGCACGGCGGGGCGGGGCGGGCCGGGGCGGGGTCACGTGCGCCCTGGGCGGGCGGCCGGGCGGGGGCTGCGCGCGGCTGGCCGGGCGGGCAGGCGCGGGGGGCGGCGCGGGGGGCGGCGCGGGGGGCGGCGCGGGGGGCGGCGCGGGGGGCGGCGCGGGGGGCGGCGCGGGGGGCGGCGCGGGCTGGGCGCGCGCAGGCGACCTCCCTCCGCCGGGCTCCCCTACCCCCTGCAGGCTGCCCTATTCCCGCCCGCTTACGGGGGGAAACTGAGGCGCACGGCACGGAAGAGTGTCGCCCACGGCACGAAAGCTGGGAGCCGGGGGCCGAATCCGGGCAGGGGCCAGAGGCGCGACCACTGAGCTGGGCGACCTTGCTCGGGGAGGGGGCTGGACATTCGTTCGTGCGCTGATCCGGTCGTTTGTCGTTCATACGATTGTCGTTCAGTACGATGTCGGAACACCCGCCACGTGCCTGCCACGCTCGGGAATTTGCAGCCCTTGGCCCCTTATATTCATGGTTATGTTTTAGCATAATAACCCCATGTCCTGCGCTAACAGCTCAACACATTTTATCAAGGCGACTCTGGAAGAAGCATCCCGTTTTGCAGGCGGGAACCCAGGCTCCCCAGAGCTGGAGCGTCGCAGCTTGTTGGCGGCGGACGCGGGATTTGAGGCCGGGCCTGTCTGCCTGGGATCACAGACGCCAGTTAGTGCGCCCGAAGGCCGTCCAGCCGGAGGACACTCTCCTGGGGCCCCCAAGAGGGGTGAGGGTGGGTCTTTTAAGGCCTGTGTGGCCCAGGGAACTTAGGAAGACGGGAGGGGACAGGTTGAGCTGGGGGCTTGTAGCTGGAAACTTCTTTCTTAGCCTCAAGCAGAACCTTCTGGAAGAAGGTGGAGGGCCCAGCTCCTAAGGCCAAGGTGGCCAGGCTCTCTCCCTCACTCCCTCCACTCCAGCCTCGCACCGGGCTTGCTTTCTCGAGTCCTAGCTGCACCGGGCTGGTTCCCACCTCCCGGCCTTTCCCTATGGCGTTCGGTCCAGCTGGAACATTCTTCCACTTCATCTTTCAGATGGGGCCCTCCCGGAAGTAGTTCCCTGTGTTATTCTCTGTCCTGCCCATTGTGAAATTGTACGTTTCCGAGGGCGTGTGATTAACTGTTGGTCTGTCTCTCCCAGGACTAGGTCTGTTCCATTCACTGACGGATCTGCAGAGCAGTGCCTGGCACACAGTAGGTGCTACATAAATGTATGCTAAATGATCTGATTGCAGAACTCCAGGGCTAGTCCAGCAGCACCCTAGCCAGGAGGCCCAGCGAGGGAGCTGAGGTTGAGCAGGAACAGGGAGCTCACGGGCGGGGACAGCCCAGCTCCAGGCCAGCGGCCCTCCCTCGGGGCTCCTGCTGCCACACCTGGAGCCCAGAGCAGGAGCAAACAGGTTCTTCTCACCCAGCCAGTTCCAGTGGCCTCCGTGGTCCAGCCTCAAGCTGGCAAAGACTTCATTAGCCACCAGGACCTGGGAGGGGCAGGCTTGGAACCCAGAGCCAGGGCTGGCAGCACCGTGACAGGGCAGGCAGGGACACTTTGAGGGAAAGGAACCCTGGGGGAAATAGGGAGGGGACGCAGTGTGGATAGGAGTCAACAGCCAGACTGCCCAGGTTCAAAGCCAGCCTTTCCTGCTCGGTGGCTTTGGAAAACAGCGTGACTTTTCTGTGCCTCCGTTTTCTCATCTGAAAAATGGGGATGACAGTATAAAGCTGACCTCACAGGGTTGTTGTGAGCACATCAGGTGCTCAGCCCCGAGGAAGCAATCCCACCTATTCACTAGTAACATTGCAAACAGGGCTGGGCGGGTTTGGGGGTGACCTTGGCCTTCCTCATTTGGATCTTGGGCAAGTTCCTGCACCTGCCTGACCTTGGGCTCCTTGTCTTCACAACAGGCCTCGTGGAGTCTGTCTCTGGGGATGCTGAGAGCCGGGGGGCTGGCAGCAGCCCACCTGGGCCCAGCCACCGTCTTGGCCATCCTCAATAAAGGTACTGAGGACGCCAGCAGACACCTACATGGCCATCACCGTGTTCTGAGCACTGTGGATGCCCATTCTGCAGATGAGGACACTGAGGCACCGAGAGCCGCAGGTGCAAAGAAATCACCTAAGGTGGGTGTTAAAATGCAGATTCTGACCCAGCAGATCTGGGCCCACGATGCTGCATTTCTCACAGGCTCTCAAGTGGTGCTGAGGGTTCGGGCCGCACATTGAGCAATAGCGAGGGCTGTCACTTGCTGGAAGTCACAAAGGGAGTGAGTGCCAGGGCTGCATCCCAGCCCCCTGGGTAGGCGACAGGCCTGGGCTGAACTGAAGCCCTCACTGCCTACTCCAGCTCTCCCCCCGACAAAGAAGAGGCAGGAAGTATCTTCCCCTCCCCCAAGCCCATTTCCTCTCTCTGGGCCCCAAACCTCCCTCCCTGGTGACATCTGGCTCAGCGTCCCAGGGGTGCTCCCTGTCAGTGGGATGGAGGTGCTCAGATGCTCATTAGCCGGGAAGATAATTGAGGGTGAGGGGTGAGCTCATCCAGCACCCTGGGGCTCGCCCGGTGCCAGCCTGGCCCTGTTCCCACTGCCCCAGGCGCTGGAGGGGGGAGGGGCTGGGACAAGCAAGGAGCTTGTGGGGGGGTGGGGAGGCCTCTGCCAGCCTCCAGGGACACCCCCTGCAGCTGGGCCAGGCTCCTGCTCCAGGCATCCTCCTTAAGGGTTCCAGGCCTAAAAACAAAATGAAAACTGCTTGGCCAGAGGGGAGCTTCCTGCAGGGTGAGATATGAACGGCAGGTGAGTTCTGCAGGGTGAGGTTAGGTGCAGCACAGAGAGGGCGTCATCTAGCTCTGAAACACACAGCAGTTCTCGTTCACGGGGAGAAAGCCTCTCTCACCGCTAATGTGACTTCATCACCTCGCTAAGGCTGGCTCTGTCCCCTTTCTAACCAGGGGACGGGGCAGGCCTCAGGCTCGAAGCTGGGACAGTCAACACTCTCCTTGAGCTAGAATGTAGCAATGTGTTGCTTTCCACGTGTATGTGTTCCAGTTACCTTCCGTCTGTGGCACAGGTGCCGCTTTTCCATCTATAATAATGCCATGCCCATCCCTCTTCAATCAGTTCTTTCAGGAAAGTAAGTAGGTTAACCTAAAGCCACATGTCAAGGAAGTAACCGTAGAGTGGGCACAGGGAGACGGAAGACATGGGGCCAGTGGCAGGTGGATGTCTGAAGTCAGATGAACCGGGGAGGCTGTCACAACCCAGGCACCCGACGGTCCTCTTCCTGCTGGGCCCAGCGGAGCCCACGGCCGGGAGACATGCCCCGTGGACTTTTCTAGCAAGAGTCCGCCTGGGTTGTCGTGGTAAAGTAGGGACTGGGCCGGCTTTTAAAAATCCAACAATACCAAGCTCGTCCTCCCTGGGGTCTGTGTGATGAGGGGTGGGCAAGGGAGGGGGAGCAGGCCGCCTCACCCCAAGTGCTCCGTGACCCCAGCCAACACACACGCGCGCGCACACACACACACGCACACACACACACACACACATGCCACAAGCAGTGGAGTCTGTTAATCATCCATCCCCTAGATCAGGGGTCCCAACCTAGGGTGAGTTGTGGAATTATTTCATTATATGTTACAATGCAATAATAATAGAAATAAAGTGCACAATAAATGTCACGTGCTTGAATCATCCCGAGACCATCCCCCCACTCCCAGGTTCCTGGAAAAATTGTCTTCCATTAATAGGGTCCCTGGTGCCAAAAGGGTGGGGGACCACTGCCCTAGATCTCTCATTCGTTTATTCACTCACCTAGTGATTCATTCATTCTGTCCATCGTAACCGTGTGCCTACTGCGTGCCCGGCACCGTGCTAGGCGCTGGGGAAGCCGCCGAGAGCCGGCAGGCAGGCTGGCCTGTGTGGGGTCCACGGTCTCCCGCGGGAAGAGGGACCGTGGGGGCAGAAGCGAGGACGACAGACGGCGCGACCGACTGGGCGTGCTGTGGGAAGAGGGCCAGGTAAGCGGTGCGGGCGCAGAGATGGGGGGGCCTCTCCCAGAACCTGTGCCAGGCGCCAGGTGGGTGCCGCCTAGCCCTGGCGCCACAGAAGCTTCCAGATGTGGAAGCAGGCTGACAATGAGCTGGCGCTGGGCAGGAAACCTTTTTATTTTGTACATGACTTCCTTGTGAGCTTCAGGTATGCAGGATTATGGGCACATCTCGGTCCAGGTCATGGTATCTTCTCTTTGGTCCTTGCATGACCTGCGTTTATTAAAAATTTCCATGGTTATTCAAATATGTCCTGCTCACCACGTCAACCCACCACTCGAAACAAAAGCCAGGGCCCACGTCCAACCTCGAGGTACCCCGTTCCATCCACGCCGGGGTCCCCATCGTCCCGAATGCCATGCTCCTCGCACCCTGCCTGCCTTTTGTGTGGTTTTAGTGTACCCGTCTGCTACAAAGCGCACCTTAAGCTTTAGTTTCTTCCTATTCACTTTATCGCGCCGGTGCACTAGTTTTCTCCGGCTGCTGTAACAAATAGCTGCATACTGGGGGGTTGAAACAACAGAATTTATTCTCTCTCGGTTCCGGAGGCCGGAAGTCTGCTGGAAGCCACGTGTCGGCAGGCCCGGTCCCTCTGAGCGCTGCGGGGAAGGACTTGTCTCTGGCCCGTCTCCCGGGTCCTGGTGGCTGCCAGCAGTCCTCGGTGTCCTCGGCTCCCGCTTCTGCTCCGTCTTCCCTGGGGGCCTTCTCCCGCCCTGTCCTCTCTTCCCGTGAGGACACCGTCACTGGTTCAGAGCCCACCCTCACCTAAACTTAACAATTATATCCGCAAAGACCCTATTTCTAAATAAGGTCACGGTGCCAGGTACTGGGATTAGGACTTCAATATGTCTTTTTGGGGACACAGTTCAACCCAAGCAAAAATGAGTATCGGGCTGTCCGACTCTTCCAGGGCTTCACTTTTTCATAAGTACGTGGCTAAGATTGACCCACGCTGTAGTTCACTTGTAGCGGCCTCCTGCCTCAGCCTCCCGAGTAGCTGGGACAACAGGTGCCGCCACCACACCCGGCTTTCACACGGGTTATTAACTAACTCGACCCCCGACGACTCCACAGAGGAGGTGGCATTTCCCACGCTTTACAGAGGAGGAAACTGAGTTTCAAAGAGCACGAGTGAGTCCCCCGGGGCACCCAGCACGCGCACGTCAGAGGACTTGAACCTGGGCAGCCTGGCTGAAGAGTCCCTGACTGCCACCCAGCGAGGCGTGTCCCTCTGCTCCCTCTGTCCTCCAGAATACGCCCCCCGCCTGGGGACAGCCGCAGGGGCGGCCTGGCCGGGATGAAGCGCTTAGAGGTGGAGACCAGGGTGCGGGAAGCAGCGGGACGGGACGGGGCCTTTGACTCTGCACCAGGTGAGAGGTGGGGGGGGGAGGCTGGGAACATCCATCCCGCCTCTCCCTGCCCCGGCCACTGGCCAGCCGTGGTTGCCTGGTGTCACACATTAGCCACAGCCACCGTCCTGAGCCCGGGGTGGCTCTGGGGTCAGGCAGGAATTATTCACAAGGGCCATGGCTCAGGGGCTTTTATCCACAGCTGAGCCTGACACGAACAGCTGAGGGGGGGCAGCTTCCACCAAGAGGGGACAGAGAATCCGGCTTGAGCTGCAGGCTGTTGACCACTGGCAGGCAGGGGGCTGTGAGCTCATTTGAGCCCAGCTCTGCAACCTTGGGAAAGGTGATCACCTTCTCTGGGCCTCAGTTTTTTTTGTTTTTGTTTTTGTTTTTTTTTTTTGAGACAGAGTCTCACTTTGTTGCCTAGGCTAGAGTGAGTGCTGTGGCGTCAGCCTAGCTCACAGCAACCTCAGACTCCTGGGCTCAAGCAATCCTTCTGTCTCAGCCTCCCAAGTAGCTGGGACTACAGGCATGCGCCACCATGCCCGGCTAATTTTTTATATATATATTAGTTGGCCAATTAGTTTCTTTCTATTTATAGTAGAGACGGGGTCTCGCTCTTGCTCAGGCTGGTTTTGAACTCCTGACCTCGAGCAATCCGCCCGCCTCGGCCTCCCAGAGAGCTAGGATTACAGGCGTGAGCCACCGCGCCCGGCCTGGGCCTCAGTTTTTTAAATCTGTAAAATGGGAATAATTGGCCCTACTTTGGTAAAAGATTTAGAGGTAATTCTAACAAGAGGCATAAATAGCCCGTAGCTGGGCCTCATCGTGGGAGTTGCTGTCATTCCCATTTACTCTCTCAATGATTATGTCCCAGGCCTGCTGGGGGTATGGAGATGGTGTGACCCCTCAAGGCATTTGCAGCCGACCTGAAGGATATAGACTGTACGTGTGTTACCAGCAAAAAGGCGTCTTTCTCTTTTTGAGACAGAATCTCACTCTGTTGCCCGGGCTAGAGTGCCCTGGCGTCAGCCTAGCTCACAGCAACCTCAAACTCCTGGGCTCAAGCAATCCTCCTGCCTCAGCCTCCCGAGTAGCTGGGGCTACGGGCACGCACCACCATGATCGGCTAGGTTTTTCTATTTTTAGTAGAGACAGGGTCCTGCTCTTGCTCAGGCTGGTCTCAAACTCCAGAGCTCAAGTGATCTTCCCACTTTGGCCTCCCAGAATGTTAGGATTACAGGCGTTAGCCACGGTCCCCAGCCATAAAAGGCTTCTAATAAACCAATATGTTCCCCCATAAAAGCTGGATTATTTGGCTGGGAGTGGTGGCTCAACACCTGTAATCTCAGCACTTTGGGAGGGTGAGTTGGGAGGATCACTTGAAGCCAGGAGTTTGAAACCAGACTGGGCAACATGGTAAGATCCCGTCTCTACAAAAAATAGAAAAATTAGCTGGGCATGGTGGTGCATACCTGTAGTCCCAGCTACTCAGGAGGCTGAGGCAGGAGGATCACTTGAAACCAGGAGTTTGAGGTTGCAGTGAGCTACAATGACTCCACTGCACTCTATCCTGGGTGACAGAGCTAGACCCTGTCTCAAAAAAAATTACCACAAGTCACCCTTTTTTGTGAGCCTCAGTTTCTTCATCTGTGAGATGGGGGAAATGAACCATAGCCTTAGCGCAGGGCCTGTCACATTAGTTACTTCCCAGTAAACACCTGTTGTCATCATGGTGGTTATGACAAGGGACTTACCCAGGGCCAGCCCCTGTTCTCCTAGCCCAGTGGTTCTCAGCCCTGCTGCACCTTAGAATCACCTGGTGAGCTTTAAAAACATCCCCCACCCCCAGACCCCAATTCTATTTTCGGATCCAATTGGTCTTGGATGGGGCCTTCAGGCATATTATTTTTTAAAGCTCTTTAAGTAAATCCTGTCTGCAGCCAGGGTTAAAATCACTGTTCTCACTTGTGATCCTTAAGAGTGATCCATCAACAGATAAAATGCAATGAAGAAATAAAAATGGATGGAGAGGGAGTCGCTGTAACTCAGTAGTTCTGGAAGTCTCCCTGGGAATCTGGTTGAAATGCACGGTCTCAGGCTCCACCCAAACCTCCTCCACCAGCAGCTCTGGGGTGGAGCCAGCGAGTTGTGTTTTAGCAACTGCCGGAGTGTGTGAGACGCTCACTCTCACGCTGTCCTTTGCACCCTGTGATGCCACAAGTGTCCTTGCTGTGAGCTGCCGTGTGGGAGGGGCCCGCATGGCAAGGAGCTGAGGGCGGCCTCCAGCCAGCGGCCAGCGAGCCACTGCGCCCTCAGTGCAACAGCCTGCCGGAACCGAGTGCCACCAGCACAGGGGTCCTTCCCAGTCAAGCCTGCAGGTGAGACCACTGCCCCAGTGACACCTCCCTGACAGCCTCTGAGAGACCTGGGCCAGGAGAAGTCTCGCCTAGGTTCCTGACCCGCAGAAGCTGCGAGATAATAAACATTTGTTGTGTTAAGCCACTAAGTATTGTAGTAAGGTGTTGCATAGTAAATAGGCAACTCACGTGGTGAATATTATAGTGTCTGTGTTAAAAGACAGTTGGGAAACATGAACCGATTTCCACATGGAGGCTTGGTTTAGATCCTGACTTGAATATATCAATTTTTTTTTTCTTTTTGAGACAGAGTCTCATGCTATTACCTGGGCTAGAGTGCCGTGGCGTCATCGTAGCTCACAGCAACCTCAATCTCCTGGGCTCAAGCGATCCTCCTGCCTCAGCCTCCCGAGTAGCTGGGACTACAGGCATGGGCCACCATGCCCGGCTAATTTATATATATATATATATATATATGTATATTTTTTAGTTGTCCAGCTAATTTCTTTCTATTTTTTTTTAGGAGAGACAGGGTCTCGGTCTTGCTCAGGCTGGTCTCAAACTCCTGAGCTCAAGCAATCCTCCCGCCTCAGCCTCCCAGAGTGCTGGGATTACGGGCATGAGCCACCACGCCCGGCCTGAATATATCAATTTTTTAAAGTTGCTTTTGGGAATGTGAACACTGAGTGGCTACTGGACGATGTTCAAGGTGATCGTTCATTTTATTTGGTGTGATAATGGTATTGTGGTTATGTTTTGAAAAAGAGGGTTTGACTTTTAGAGGGACTCATGGAAATATTTACAGCTGGCGCGATGGGCTGCTGGGGATTTGCTTCTGGATAACCGGAGGGGAGGGGTAGACAGGAAACAAAGTGATTGGCCACGAATTGGTGGGTGTCCCAGGGAGAGTAAGGGGGGGACTCTCTCTCTGCTCATCTTTGTGCTTTTTGTATGTGTTTGAAATTTTCCATAGTAAAAAGTTTTTTAAGGGTCTGGAATGAACCAACATGCCCATTTTACAGATGGGCAAAACAAACCCAACCAGCAGGCAAGGATTGGAAGGAGGAGGGGCATTCAGTTGTGGACAGTGACGGCCAGCTCCTGGGCCTGGCCCTGTGCTCTGTTCACCCTGGGGTACCCTGGGGGCTGCTTCTCGGCCTCTGCCCTGTTGTCAGAGACCCGGCCCTCAGGCAGGTCCTGGCTCCCAGGGCTGACGCCACGCTGACACCCGTGGGTGGGGACCTGGTAGCTGTCATGCCCGTACCTGTGAGAGAAATCTTTGATGTATCTGAGTGCGACTGTCATTGTGTTTCAGCATACTATCACAGTGGGTGTGTTTGATTGTCTTTTATTTTAGACCTTTCTTTTCCAGAAAAGACACTGGCACCTGCCAGGTGCCAGGCGCTGTGCTAGGCCGGTGACAGTGGCCGATAGAAACCTGCTGTGAGCCACAAATGGGAGCTGCACCTGGAATCTGACGTTTTCCGGTAGCCACATTTAAAAAAAAGTAAAAAGAAACAGGTGAGGTTAATTTTAATAATTTTTTTTATCCCAGTGTATCCAAACCCAGTGCATGCAATCCGTATAAGAATTACGAATGAGATATTTGACATTCTTTTCTCATACTGTGTTACTCTGCTAGGGCCACCATAACAAAATACCACAGACCGGGGGCTGAAACAACAGAAATTGATTTCTCATGGTTCGAGAGGCTGAAAGGCTGAGACGGAGGGGCCGGCAGGCCTGGTTCCTGGTGAGGCCTCGCGCCTGGGCCTGCAGACGGCCGCCTTCTCCCTGCGCCCTCCCACGGTCCCTTCTCTGTCCCCCGCATCTCTCCCCCTTCTTACCGAGTGAGGACACCGATCAGATTGGCTTAGGGTTCACCCTGACAGCCTCATCTTGACTGAGTCACAGACTCAGTTAAAGACTCTGTCTCCAAATACAGTCCCACTCAGAGGGACTTGGGGGGTTAGGCCTTCCACGTATGGATTTTGGGGAAGGACACAGTTCAGCCCATGACACATACTAAGGGTTCCAACCCCGATGTGTGTCACCCTCTGTGTCCCTTCCCAATTCGGACCAGGCCCGTGTCCAGTGCTCAGTGGCCCCATGGCGGGGGGCTGCTGCTGCCTGGGGCAGCACAGTCTCGCGACCAACAGCCCTGCCCTCCTGGGGCATCCGCTCTCCTGGGGGAGGCAGGCGGCAAAGAAGTGAAGCCTTCGGTCTCCCTGGCGGCCCCGGGAGAGCCGGCGGGGAAGGGGCGAGCTGGGGCTTGGGCGGGTTCCCCGTTTCCCCCGCGCCCTTCCAGAGGGAGCCCGTGTGGGCGTGCGCACACACGTCCCCGTTTTTAAAGCCACAGATGGTGATATTCCGTGCGTGCTCTTCCCTTCCTTCCTTTTCTCACTTGGAAACGTGTCTCGAAACAGACTCTGCATCAGCACAGGTCCGTTTCAGATGCTAACAGATAATTTGAAACACAGAAAATCGGGGCGCGGCTGAGCTGGAACAACAGAGGCCGGAGCTTGACACCAGCACCGGACCCTCGCCACGGCCCGCCGCTGCCACAAAAGCAAGTCAAGTTCACGCACAGCATCTGTGAACATGCAACGACTACTAACTTAGGAGAGGCGTCAAGCCCTGGATTTGCAGACTGCCAGGTAGCGTCTGAGAGGCTTCCTTGTCAAGGTTAACAGAATACTAAAATGCTAATGTGCTGTCTTATTAGAACATAACATTAATAGGCAGTGGTATGATACATATTAATATGATATATTAACAATATATTTTATAATATGCAACAAATATATACACAGTAGAGCTAAAGGTATTTAATATATTATAAATATATTATATATAAATGTAATAAAATATTCAAGTCAATAAAAGAAAATAAATAATTGGGGAGAACACTGGGCAAGGGTGCAGCGGGAAGAGCCGAGAGCATGCTTACTCAGGAGTTGAGGGTCCAGCCCGCAGCCCCAGGGCTGGCTCTGGAGCTTGGGGATGAGTTCTGTGGAGGGGGTGCTGGGGTCTGGGGGTCCAGGCAGGACTCTGTGCTCTCAGATCTCACTCTAGGGCGGGAGAAGCTTCCAGAAGAGCAAGTGGTGCCAGGAATTAAGGGGGATCCTGTGTGCTGGGCCTCCACGTATGTGAGAGGCCAGAGGTGGCAAAGAGCACATGCCTGTGCCACCCGGGAGCCCTCCGCACCCCGGCCAGCGGCTCCCTCCTGTTCGTGGGGGTCCCCAGCCAGCTGGCTCTGTCAGGACATCCTCAGGGCCTCTGCCGGAGCTGGGGTCCAGGCAGTGTGCTGCCCTGATGATGGAGAACCCCAATAATTCTGCAGAGGCTGATGGGGTGTCAGTAGCGCCTGCCTCGTGCGAGGTGGTGGGGTCACGTGCGTGCACACGTGGAGGTGCTCAGAGCAGGGCCGGGATGTGCTGTGGAAGGGGAGTGAGGCCGCTGGGAGCCTCCCGGGTGCTGATGAGCCGGGACAGGCCCCGAGAGACTCAGGGAAGGGCCCGCGCCTCAGAACCAGGCTGCCCTGCAAGGGCTCTGGGTTCAAGGCCGGCTCTGCTGCATCCTGGCTCTGGGCCTCGGTTTCTCTGCCTGCAGCCTGGGCCTGGTGTCCGGGCAGACTGAGTACTTGCTCACGGCTCCAGCCGAGAGGAGCGTGCAGGGAACGAGAGCCGTTTCTGAGCAGTGCTGGCACCTCCTGGGGCTCCCCGATGCCTGACGCTCGGGAAGAGCCGCCCGCCCTGCCCCGGCCCTGCCAAGCCCGGTCCCTGCAGCTCGGGCCCCTGAGGGAAGGGTTGGAGTCTGGTGAGCTGTCTCCAGCAGGCCCTGGCCTGTCTAGGCTGGGAGGCTGGAGACGGGTGAGTGGCTGAGCCCCTTAATTCCTGGCACCACTTTCTCTTCTGGAAGCTTTTCCTTGCCTAGAGTGAGATCTCAGAGCAGAGAGTCCTACCTGGACCCCGAGACCCCAGCACCCCTCCACAGAACTCATCCCCACACTCCAGAGCCAGCCCTGGGGCTGCGGGCCGCACCCTCAGTTCCTGAGGCTGGACGGTGGCTCTGGGCACACCCACTGGGCCCGCTCAGACCCATGGGGGGTCTCGCAGAGGCCCACCCGCCCTGTGGCCCCGCCATCTGCCCTTGTGCCCTGTCCGCTGCCTCCTCCCTGCCCGCCTTCCCCTATACAGTTCCCACCCCCTGGTGTCCTCTTCCATCTCGGGCCTTTGAGCTGTTCCCAAGGCCGGGATCCCCTTCCTCTGCTTTCAGACTCCTACTCACCGTCTAAGGCCCTCCCAGAAAAGCCTGCCCTGCGACCCTGCTCTGTGCTCCCACGGCCCAGTGCAGCGCTCATCTCTGGACCCCACCAGGCTCTGAGACCCCGAGGCCTAGGACCCGGCAGTGCCAGATGCGTCACCCAGGAACTGTGAGTTACCGGGAGACGCTTATTGAAAGCAGATGCGTGAAAGCGTGGGGGAAGGAGGAGGGAGGGAAGGAACGTGTCTCCCCTGAGTCCCAAACTTTGCCTGTCTCCAAAGGAGACCATGTCTCTCTGCCACAGGGCGATGCCTCTAGCTGGTGCTCAATAAATGCAGGTTCGTGTTTAGCAGGCTGGCCTGGCCCTCCTACCAGGCCTAGAGAGGGGGGGAGTCGGTCCCTCCCTACTGATGCCACCGGGCCGGGCTTGGGCCTCTTGGGAGTTTTCCTAGCGAGAGACACCGCAGAGGCGCCTGGGCGGGCGGGGACAGGCCCTGGACGGGGACCAGTGGGCGGAGGCCTCCAGCGGGGGCACCCCCAGCCCCCACGTCTGGATGGGGCTGGGGCAGGGCACACGGTGCCTGGTAGCTGCAGGCCTGGCTCTCTGGCTCAGCCCATCCCTGCATCATGCCCCTGCCCGACAGGTGCCCCTTGCCCAGGAGGCAAGAGCGACCTCACATCTGCCGTGAGCCCGCACTGCGCCAGGCTTTCCACCCACATGGGCTCCAGTAGTCACCAAGGTTAGGTGTTGTCCCCATTTTGCAAATGAGGAAACCGAGGCTCAGAGAGGTGGTTTCACTTGTCTGAGGTCACACAGGACAGGATTGAAACCCAGATCTGCCAGAGCGCCCTGAGCGCCCTGCCCTTCATTCATTCCTCCATCCGACTGTTCCGGGCTCTGCAGATGTTCCAGCTGGGAGAGGGGGTAGCGTTCCCACCCTCAGGGCATTTGCAGTCTAAGGGGAAGGCCGAGGTTAAACAGATAATTGTGTCATTACCCCCTGTGGCCCCTGAAGGCAAATATGGCTCCATGGGAGGGGGTGCAACCCAGCCGGGGTCTGAGGTTCCCTGGAGGAAGTGGTGCTCCAGGCCTGGCCTAGAAGCTGAGCTCACTGAACCGAGGGAGGCAGAGAGATCTTTCTAGGCAGAGGGAGCGGCACATGCAAAGGCCCAGTGGTCAAGGACTGCCCAGAGGGGTGCGCGGGAGGCAGCCCCGGTGGGTGGGGCTGAGCCCTGTCCTCAGAGCGAGTGCCGCCCTTGCAGGGTTTCGGTGTCCCTGGGGAGATGGGACGCAGAGCAGATTTTCAAGAGTTGCCTGAGGCTGCTGCACAGAAAACAGCCCAGCAGGGCCGAGGGACCCCACAGCCCCGGAGGGACAAGCTTGGGTGCTGTGGACCGCACGGATTCAGGGATGGGGACAGATTCGGGAGGAGTTTTAGCAGAGAGCCAACAGAATGAGTGTGCTCTGAGTGTGCAGAGGGCAGGGGGAGGAGGGGAGGCCTGGTGTCCTGCCTGAGCAGGGCCAGGCCAGCGGGGAGCGGCCCATCCCAGGAACAGGGTCGGATGAGCCTCCAAGTCCCTGGCCACCCACCGGCCAAGCCATGGGCAGAGCCACAGACCCGGGGACAGCAGGGGGTGCTGACACAGAGCCACATTCCAGGCACAAAAGCCAGCTCCCTCCTGGAAACAGGCAGGAAATGGTCCTTGGCCATCTCTGGGGGCTGAGAGCCCAAGTCCCCTCCCAGGGCCTGCTTGGGGACCTGGGCTCCCGGAGGCCTCGTCCCAGGAAGCCCCAGGGTCAAGCCTGGGATGCAGCATGTACAAGACGAGGAGGCAGTGGGCGCGGGGCGCGTGAGTGAGTTAATAGGCAAATCACGTGATACCGTTTCAGAGAGACAGAAATGCGGGGATGGGGAAGGAGGCTGGCTGGTGGGAGGGGCTGGGGGCCGCACTAGAGGGGGCCAGGGTGGGCCCTTCTGGGGATGTGGCGCTGAGGCCTTCAGGACGCAGAAATGGCAGTCATGGGACGAGTGTTCCTGGAGGAGGGAACAGGCGGTGCGAAGGCCCGAGGTGGGGGCTGGGAGGGGAGACATGCTGGGGGAAGGGGCTGGAGGGGTGGAAGGTGAGTGAGCCTGGGGAGGCGAGGGGGTTTTCTAGCGGGGTGTGGCGTGTTCGATTCCCCTCGCCCGCCGGATTCTCCCTTCTCCCTGCAGCCCGGAAAACCCCTCGCTGGGAGTTCCCTGTGTTGCCGCTTCCCAGACTCCTTCTGGGCTGTCTGCGTCTCAGCCCCGTGATGGGTGCTCTCTGGGCTGGAATTTCCCACAGCAACGAAGAGCAGCATCCGCCCCCAGAAAGGGGAACTAATGCTCATCTCCCTGAAGGCCAAGGGTGGGGACCCCCTGCGGGGCACCGGGGGTGCTGGGGGCCGACCTGTTGGAGCAGCTTGCACCGGCCCCCACTCTACAGACCCGGAGACCCCGACTCAGAGCGACTTGCTCAGGCCCTCATGGCCCGGAAGGCAGGAGGCAGGATTCGAACCCAGCCCAGCCTGACCCCAGAGGTTTCTCGGAACCCATCTGGGCCTCAGGACAGCTCTGCGCGAGTGGGGGTTGCGAGTCCTTTTGTCCCCCTCTACCTGCCCCCCTCGCCTCCCCGATTCTGCTGAAAGGCACCGCCAGCCCCCAGTCACGGAGCCGGGCGGCCCAGGGCCAGGGCACCTCTCCTCCGCTGCCCCGTGTCCCAGGGCTGGTCACCAAGTGACCCTTGCTGGGCCTCGTGGCAACTTCAACACCTGCCACCACGTAGGTTGCAGTCATGTCTCCCTCCCTCTTGAGAGAAAAAGAGGAAATTAAGTCGTGGCAGGTCATCAGTGACCGAGGGAAAGCCACACTGAGGTCTGTGGGCGCCTTTCTCTAAAGATGCGCCGCAGTGAGCGCTGGGGGCTGGAAGCCGGGCCAGCCGGTGGCTCGAGGGGTCCAGCAGGGGACACTGCGGGGCCTTCACACACACCGGCCCACCCCAGAGGAGCACTGGACGGGGGCGGCCCCCACGGCCCGCACCTTCTGCCCTGAGAGAAGCCATAGGAGCTCAGAACGCCACCCAGGCGCCTTGAAGCAGCGCCCGCCCGTTTGGGGGAAACATCCTGAAACTGATTGCGGTGACGGACACACGGCTCTCTGAAAGCACTAAAACCTGCTGAGTTGTGCGCTTGAGATAGGTGAATTGTCTGCTATGTGAATTACACCCCAGGTGCCCTGGATCCTCCCCCCAAAAGGCAGGGGGTCAGGATCTGCTCAGATATGTGAAAAGTCAAAAAAGTCATGAAAACATTCAAGTATTGGCCAGGTGTGGTGGGTCATGCCCGTAATCCTAGCTCTCTGGGAGGCCGAGGCGGAAGGATCGCTACTAAAAATAGGAAGAAATTGATCGGCCAACTAATATATATAGAAAAAATTAGCCAGGCATGGTGGCACATGCCTGTAGTCCCAGCTACTCAGGAGGCTGAGAAAGGAGGATCACGTGAGCCCAGGAGTTTGAGGTTGCTGTGAGCTAGGCTGACGCCACAGCACTCACTCTAGCCCAGGCAACAGAGTGAGACTCTTGTCTCAAAAACAAAAACATTCAAATATTGTCTGACAGCAATGATCAGAGCTAAGGTTTCTTTAGTGCTTGTGACATACTGGACCCAAAGTGTCATCTCCTATAACCCTGAACCATGACCATGTCAGACAGACATTGTTATCTCATATTTGAAAGATGGGGAAACTGAGGCACGCAGTGGGAATGGGAGTTGCCAAAGATCACAAGGCAGGGAAGTCAGGGGCAGGGTTTGAACCAGGCAGGTCAAGCCTCACTTCTGCCCTGATCGCATACACAAAAGTAGAAAGAATAATAGTGCAATCATCAACAAGTGTCACCACCTAGGGTGGCCAACAAACAGGGCCTACCATGTCTTCAGTGGCACCTGTGAGCCACCAGCTGGCCTGCTTTCCAGACACATTCCATTTACTGAGATCAGGTGACGTCTGCCTTTTGAGGAAGGACGACCTTGTTCTAGCTCACTTCCCCGCCCGCCCCCTGCTGGGTTATTCTATTGCAAATCTCAGACATGGCATCATTTGCTCTGATCCTGTAACGTCCTCTAAAAATCTCATCTCTCCCCCATTGTTTCCTAAACATATTTTTATGATTGGTTGAGTCAAACCAGGAGACAAAAGTCCACACTTTTGTTTTTGGTTGTCACAGCTCTTAAATCCCTTTGATCTGTAACAATTCCCTCCTCTGTATTTCCTGGCCCTTCAGTTGTTGCAGAAGGTACAGGATCCTCGCTGGTGATCGCTGATTTGCTGCCTCTTAAACAGCCTTGGGCAGAAAGGCCTCTAGCCTTGGCCTTGTGGAGAGCCCAAGAGTTCCACCTTATCGGCTGCCTTAAAAGAAATAAAATTAGGTGTGGGTAGGAAAGGGAGTCACACTGATGTGGGCAGCAGCTGAATGTACTCATCTGTGCATTTCGCTGCAAGTCCGGTCAACCTCGCCTTCAAAGCACACCTGGAATCCGTCTGCATCTGTCTTGCAGAAAGTGGATTCAGGGAGGTGAGAGGGGAGGCAGGAAGTCCAGGGAGGAGGCTCCCGCAGCCTGGGTGAGAGCTGATGGGGACCTGGGTGAGGACGGTGGCTTTGATGAGGAGGGCATGGGGACAGGTGCCAGGAATCCTCTGGAGGTAGAACGGGTCAGGTGCAGTGGAAGGTGGGCGAGAGTGGAGGGCAGGAGCCCTCAGGGTGCTTTGGGAGCTGCCTCCTTTTTTGCTGGGAAAAGCCGCCTTCCTACCTGCAGTCCATCTGCCCGGCCGCCTCCCCCGCTCCCAGATGCAGCCGGGGAGATGACACACACACAAAATGAGGGTGACTCACTCCTCACCATGGGCCACCAGCACCCCACGCTCACCTCCCGAGGAGGATGAGCCAATAAGAGGGAAGCGTGGGGGCGCAGCAAGGGCGCGATACCAGGATCAGCCGCTTCCCAGTTGCATGAGCTTGAGTAGTTCCATGCCTCTCTGAGCCTCAGTTTCCCCATATGGGAAGTGGGGATGGGAGTGCCCATGCCTACCTGGCTGAGTGTTTTCAGGAATTCAATGGTGATCCCTACTGTTAAGTGCTGGTCTCCAGGAAGAGAGCCCAAGTGGCCCAAGCAGGTCAGGAGGGTGTGAGGTGTGGCTGGCAGGGAGGCTGGGCATGATGGCAGCTTGGTCTGCAGTTGGCCAAGATATGGGGCCCAGCACATGCCAGCTGGTCCCTAACTCCCACGGGGTCAGCCTCTGCACGCCCTGGGTGTAGGGACCACTGAACTAATGAGGGGAGAAGGTTGGGGCGCTGTCCATGGTCCTGAACCCACCTCCACACTGGCCTCTGCCCAGCCTGGGGGGTGGGAGTGGGGTTCCTTTATTTTCCTTTTCTGCTTTGATGCTGAATGACCTACATTAATGAAGAGGAAGCTTAGAAGAAGATTAAGGCCTCAGACTTTCTGAATTCAAATCCTGACTCAGACCCCTACCAGCGGCATGGATCTTGGGCAATTTTCTTAGTAATCAGCCTGTGTGACTCAGTATCCTCACCTATAAAAATGAGTATAATCATGTACCTTCCTAATAGGCTTGTTGTGAGGGTTAACTAAGGTGAAGTAACTTTCCTAAGGGTGAGCTGATACTTGCAAAGCGCTCAGAACCACGTTGGATATGAGTAAAAGGGAGCCACGCCCTTCACCCTTTGATGAGATCTCGGTAGCCTTACAGTTTCCTTGATTTCAAGATGACAGTGTGTCCCAGATTTGTCTTACACTTTTCCCACATGAAATCAGCCATTTCTCCAAGAAGCCTTATTCCTGTGGGTGAAACATGGGAGTTAGGGACCACAATCCAGACGCTTGGGGTTCTCATTATTACTGGGTTACTGCTGTGTCTAGGCTTAAAGCTGGAAAACTGTTGCTTCCTCAAACTTGGGATTGCAAGACTTTTAAACTTCAACTCACTGGCTTATTTTGTTTCTCTTTCGTTTTCTTACACAGAAAATCTTGGTTCCTAACAGCATGAACACAATTTCTCATACTCTTTATCATATACTACGAAGCTAATTGTTTCATTTTAAAACAATTGTTAAGAAAAGAGGTTTATTTGGCCCACGATTCTGGTGGTTGGAAAGTCCAAGATCGGGCAGCTGCATCTGGTGAGGGTCTCAGGCTGCTCCCACCCATGGTGGGAAGTGTTAGGGGAGTGGGCAGGTGCAACGAGGCCACACAGTGACAGAGGAAGCAAGAGACAGCACACAGCTAATAGTTTCAACATAACAACCTCACCGTCATCACTACCTGTAAGATGACTGAGTGCAGTTGAGGGTTTCATTGTGGTTCTATTTCTCGGTGGTTCTGTGTCCTTAGGGTGAAACCCATTAGGAATATACAATCAAAATACTGTTTTAAAGTCACTTCCAATACTCCTTCTTAGTGTGGTTATGCCAAGTTGACCTATAATCAGGTCTATTTAATTTTTATTTTAAAAGATTGCTTTATTTGGTCTTCGATTATACTTTATAATCTTGTATGATAAAATTATAAAAGTCCTAAAACAAGACACACTCAGAGAAGCCTAGCTTCCACCTTCGCCTGTTTCCATCCCCCCTCCCATAGGTAACCGTTGGTGTTTTATCATTTCATTGTTTCTTTTTGAAAATATGAGCAGGTGAGGCCAGGTGTGGGGGCTCACGCCTCTAATCCTAACACTCTGGGAGGCCGAGGCGGGCGGATCACTTGAGGTCAGGAGTTGGAAACCAGCCTGAGCAAGAGTGAGACCCTGTCTCTATTATAAACAGAAAGAAATTAATTGGCCAACTAAAAACATATATAGAAAAAAATTAGCTGGCCATGGTGGTGCATGCCTGTAGTCCCAGCTACTTGGGAGGCTGAGGCAGAAGGATGGCTAGAGCCCAGGAGTTTGAGGTTGCTGTGAGCTAGGCTGACGCCACGGCACTCTAACACCAGGGAAAAAAAAGAAAATACGAGCAGGTGTATACACAACACACAGATATTCAGAAGGTAGCAGGCTTTGTATACACAGTTATGCTCTTGCATTTTGTTATTTATTTATTCTTGCTTAAACATATATCCTGGAGATCACTCCATTGTATTACGGGAGAGTTTCCCCTTTTCTTTTCTTTTTTCTTTTTATTTGTTTTGAGACAGAGTCTCACTTTGTTGCCCAGGCTAGAGTGCCGTGGCATCAGCCTAGCTCACAGCAACCTCAAACTCCTGGGCTCAAGCAATCCTCCTGCCTCAGCCTCCCGAGTAGCTGGGACTACAGGCATGCGCCACCATACCCAGTTAATTTATATATATATATATATATATATATATTTTTTTTTTAGTTGTCCAGCTAATTTATTTCTGTTTTTAGTAGAGACGAGGTCTCACTCTTTCTCAGGCTGGTCTTGAACTCCTGACCTTGAGCAATCCGCCCGCCTCAGCCTCCCAGAGTGCTAGGATTACAGGTGTGAGCCATGGCGCCCGGCTCCCCGTTTCTTTTCATAGCTGCATAGTACTCCTCCGTGTGTCCAAACCATAGTTTATTCAACCAGTTCCCTCTTGGTGGATAGTTTGAGTTTCCTGTATTTTGCTGTTACTAGTAGGCCTGCAACAGAAAACCTGTGTTTCTGCGATTGTGTATTTGGGGCAGTGTATTTTGGGGATAGATTCCTAGATGCCCTGAAGGCATCATAACTCGGACACATACTACTCAGAAGAGGTTCGTGGTGCCGTGGGATTTCGTAAGAGGGGCTCTGCCCTGGCCAGGGCAGTCATTGAGGGCTCTTCCTGAAGAGGAGGTGGTGGTGACAATCTGAAGGAAAAGTAGGAGGTGATTAGACAAAGAGAGGAAGAAAAGGTGTTCCCAGTGGCAGCATGTGCTAAGGCCCTGTGGCAGGAGTGAGCATGATACATTCAAGTAACTGACAGAAAGCAAGTGAGCCTGGCGCTCAGGCAGTGGGGGGACGGAGGCGAGGCTTGCCTTTGCCTGGGGTGGGGTCAGTGGAGACTGGAAACAGTAGATGAATTTGGGTGATCCTTAGGAGGTAAAATACACAGAACCTGGGGATTCTGTTAGTTGGGAAATCGGTTCAGCTGCCACTTCAAAGACCCAAAATATGTGGTTTAAACAAGAAAGGACTCTGTTTTCCCTTTGACACTCAGTCCTGGTGTGAGTGTTCCGGCTCTGGTTGGCTGCTCCAAGGTGGCAGGGACCCAGGCTCCTCCCACCTGGTTGCTCCATCATCCCCGAGCTGTTGTCTTTGTTCTCGTGGTCCAAATCTGATCACCACCATGTCCTGCGCTCCCAATACCCGGAAGGGGAAGAGGGAAGGGAAGGAAGGAAGCCCCGCCCTTTCCCTCGAGGGTCGCTTTGGCTCATATCCTATTGGCCAGAGTTTAATCTCTTGGCCACACCCAGCCACAGGGAGGCTGGGAAATGCAGTCTCAGCGCTGGGTGGCCGTGCCCAGCCAAGGATGGGCGGTTCCGTTGCTGTGGGCGGAGGGGGAGTGGATGTTGGAGTCTCTGCCACTGTGAGGGTTTGGAAGAGGTGGCGGGGGGCAGAGGGAAGTGGTAAGGAGGGCTCCGCGGCCCCCGGCTCGTGCACGGTGCAGGTGGAGGTGCCGCTTGCTGAGGCAGTGAGCACAGGAGGGCTGTCTCTTTCTAAGCTTGAACCACATGGCTTAACAAGCGATCTGGCCTTCCTGCAGGGAAGAGGGAGCAGGGTTCAGGGTCTTGGGGAAACTGAGGCTGAGGTGTGCTCCAGTTTCAGCTGATTGGAAAGGCGGGGTGACCCCGACCTGTTCCTGGAGAAGAAGGGAGGGGTGGGTCTGGCACGCCCAACCCCTGCTCCCTGTGAAGGGACTGTCTGTGTCCCGCGCAGGACATGGGGGAGCCAGTGTCCACCCCTGCTGACCGATGCAGTCCCCTCTGAGCCCTGGCTGGGACGAGTCTGACCCCTCCTCACTCTCAGGCCCGGACAAGGCAGCAGAACCTGGCTCAGGCTTGAGAGACACAGACCTGAGTTCAAATCCCAGCTCTGCCCTGTGACCTCAGGCAAGTTGCTTAACCTCTCTGAGCCTCTCAGTCTCCTCCTCTGTCCAGTGGGGAGCAGGCAAGCCCTGCCTCGCTACGGTGAGGCTGCCGTGGGAGGGTGCAGGCGAAGTGCCCGGCCCGGGGCCTGCCACGTGGCAGACACTCAGGGACCAGCTGTCTCCCAGCTGAGGAACGGCCTCCGCGGCCACTCCGTGGTGACACTGGGGCTCGGCCGTTGGGAGCTCCCAGTCCTGAAGCCTCAGACAGAACAAAGGCAGGTGTCCCCACCCAGCATGTGAAGTGCTGAGACTGTAGGAAGTACCTTGAGAATGTGGGGGTGGGGAGGAATCAGGGATGGCTTCCTGGAGGAGGTGGAGCCTGGGAAGAGACCCGAAGGATGAGTAGAAGGAGGGCCCTCTATTCTCTGGGCAGGGCAGGGAGTGGGAAGGAAAGAAGACTTGTCGGGGTGGGACATTGGAGCTGCATGCTCAAACGTGGACAGGATGAGCAGGGGACAGAGGTACAGGCAGAGTCTTCTGGGCAGCAGGAATGGCACGTGCAAAAGCCCAGCTGCAAAAATGGCTACAGGGTGAGGGGGCACAGAGGGTGACAGTGAATTTAGAATGCAGACACCAGGATGGAAAAGGAGTTGGTAACTGATCGATTTGGGACAAAGGCAGGATCCAGGTCTGAAAGGCTTTGAATGTCGTGAAGGGTGTGACTTTCTTCTGAGAGCAATAGGGAGCCATTGAGTGTTGCAAGCAGGGCGGGGGTGACTCGTGAGATCTGTGCTTTAGAAAGAGTGCCCTGGCTGCAGTGTGGAGGCTGCATTGGGAGTGGGGAGTGGGTGCCATTTGAAGGCCTGGGCAGTGATTTGAGAGAGGGGCTGAGGGCCTAGCCTGGGAAGGACCCAGGAATGGGTGGATAGAAATGACAGAATCAAGGAGGCAGAAGGGACGGTGCTGGAGGAGATAATGTCCCGGGTAAGTGTTACCACCAAAAGGCACAGATGCACTGGCCGTCTGTTTGCTTAACCAGCATTCTCCCCTCGCTGTGGGCTGCAGAATACACCTGTGCAGAAAGGGGACTGCACAGCTGCTGCTGACCAAGAGGAGGGAACATGGGAGAGAAGGGCATACAAGAGTCCACGCATGCATTGAATGCTTTCCTGCACGCCAAGTGCTTTGTTGCACACGTTACCCCCACTTAATCCTCAGCACAATCCTATGAGGAAAGCATTAATCCTACAGCCATTGTATGCAGTGTTAGAATCTAGGAGGGAGAGGAAGGAAGTAGTGAATACGGGCTTTTCCAGGGTGCTGATAATGTTTCAATTCCTGCCCTGCGTAGTTCCGCAAGTGTGCTTGCTTTGTGTTGATTCATCGAGCTGTGCACGTCAGGTATGCACTTTTATTCTTTTCTGCAAGGGTCTTTTATACCTTGACCAGCAATAAATACATTCTACAAATATATGCATTTTCTTGGGGTTTTTTTTTTGTTTTTTTTTTTTGAGACAGAGTCTCACTTTGTTGCCCAGGCTAGAGTTGAGTGCCGTGGTGTTAGCCTAGCTCACAGCAACCTCAGACTCCTGGGCTCAAGCGATCCTGCTGCCTCAGCCTCCTGAGTAGCTGGGACTACAGGCATGCGCCACCATGCCTGGCTAATTTTTTCTATATATGTTAGTTGGCCAATTAATTTCTTTCTATTCATAGTAGAGACGGGGTCTCGCTCTTGCTCAGGCTGGTTTTGAACTCCTGACCTCGAGCGATCCACCCGCCTCAGCCCTCCAGAGTGCTAGGATTACAGGCGTGAGCCACCACGCCCGGCCCAAATATATGCATTTTACAAAGGACAAAACATTGGGCTAAATCTTGAGAGGTTCCATAGTACCCTTAAGGCTCGGTTAGCGAGTGGTAGAGCCCAGAGCCTAAGCCATCCAGGAGTTCAGAAACGCCTGTCTCCTCTTGGTGGCTTTCCACCGAGCCGCCCTTCCTGGCACGGCCTGCAGGGGGAGGCAGAGAGCAGGGCCGCGCCGAGAGGCCCCGGCCGGGAGGGGGCGCTGCGGGCGCGGGCAGCGGGCGCCGGTCGAGGGGGCGGGCGAGGCCCCGGGAGGCCGCGGGGACGCCAGCGTGGAGTCAGCTCCCGCCCCAGGCCCGGAGGGCGGGCAGTGCTGCCCAGGCCGGGGCTCCTGCCTGCGGACTCGAGTTTCCAAGGTGTGTGGGGACCAGCGAGACCCTGGAGGTGGAGAGTGGGGGGTCCAGGGCCCCAGAGCGCCCCTTGGGAGCGGGCTTTACCCACTCCCACTCCCGCCCCAGCCCGCCCTGCACGAGCCTCGCGCGTGGTCCCGGGAGCAGCCGAGCCCCCCCCCCCCCAACACCACATGCAATGTCCAGGCACCCGGGTCAGTTTTCCAACTCGGGGTTCCTGAGACCCCCCACCATGAAATGTCCAGGCACCCGGGTCAGTTTTCCAACTCGGGGTTCCTGAGACCCCCACTATGAAATGTCCAGGCACCTGGGTCAGTTTTCCAACTCAGGGTTCCTGAGACCACCCCATGAAATGTCCAGGCACCCAGGTCAGTTTTCCAACTCAGGGTTCCTGAGACCCCCCCCATGCAATGTCCAGGCACCCGGGTCAGTTTTCCAACTCAGGGTTCCTGAGACCCCCCCATGCAATGTCCAGGCACCCGGGTCAGTTTTCCAACTCAGGGTTCCTGAGACCCCCCCCCATGCAATGTCCAGGCACCTGGGTCAGTTTTCCAACTCGGGGTTCCTGAGACCCCCCCCCATGCAATGTCCAGGCACCTGGGTCAGTTTTCCAACTCGGGGTTCCTGAGACACCCCCATGAAATGTCCAGGCACCCGGGTCAGATTTCCAACTCGGGGTTCCTGGAGCTGCAGTGGAACCCTCTGAAGGTCTCCCCGAGGGCTGGCGGCGCCCACTGGCACGGGGCGGAGGGTCCCTGCAGCGAGCACAGCAGGGGCTCGGGTGGGTGCAAGCCCGACAGCTGCCACCCACGCCTGTGACCCGGGGCAGCCGCTTCCCTCTCTGAGCCCCACTGTGCCAGCTGGAGTCTGCAAACGGTGACAGCCGGAATCCAGAGCTGCACTGATATCATGTATATTTTTTTACTTGGCAGAGAGATGAATCTCCAAGCAGAAGAATTCCAAGTAATTCGCCTTGCTCAGCCAGACTATCACGGTCTACCCAAACAGTGAGTGATCAGTCACCCCCAGAGCGGCCCCCTCGGTAGGAAGTGAGGAGAGAGGCCCTTGCTCTCTGCCATCTTCTTCCTGAAACCCATAATCCCAGTCTAATCTGGAGAAAGACATCGGACAGATCCCAGCTGAGGAATGCTCTCCAAAACGCCTGATGGATACTCCTCCAAACGGTGGAGGCGGTCGCAACCAAGGGGAGTTTGAGAAACTGTCACGGCCCGGAGGAGCCTGAGGAGCATGACAATGACGTGTACCTAGTGCACTGGATGTGATTCTGGAAGACAGGAAGGACGTTAGGTAAAAACTAAGGAAATCTGGGTAATGTGAAGTGTAGACTTTAGTTAGTAATGATGCATTAACGTTGGTCCATTAATTGTGACAGATGCACAGTATTCATGTAAGACGTTAGTGTTAATGATAGAGGAGATTGGGTGAGAGTATACGGGCACTCTACTACCTTCATGCTTTTTCTTTCTTTTTAAAAACGTTATTACAGGTACATAATAGTTGCAAGTCTTTACAGAGCACGTGTGATGGTTTGATACAGGCAGACAATGTGAATTAATCTAGTCCGGGTAATTGGGGTATTCACCACCTCAGGCATTTATCATTTCTTTGTGTTAGGAACATCCCAGTTCTACTTTTAGTTATTTTAAAGTATGCCCTTATTGTTGATTATAGTTGCTTTGTTGTGCTATCAAATATTATTCATTCTATCTAACTATCTAACTATATTTTGTACCCATTAACCACCCTCTGTACCCCCTCCCTGCTACCCTTCCCAGCCTCTGGTAACCATCATTCTGCTGTCTGTAGAATCAGAGAGAACATGGAGATTTGTCTTTCTGTGCTTGGCTTGTTTCACTTAGCATAATGTTCTCCAGTTCCACCCCTGTTGTTGCAAATGGCAGGGTTTCATTCTTTTTGTAGCTATATAATATTCCATTGTTACCTTCATAATTTTTCTATAAATCTAAAACTAAAAGTTTATTTTAAAAATTGGGGGCTGGGCATGAGATTGCTAACTTTTTTTTGTTTTAAAAGGCAAGGTGTTGGCCGGGCGTGGTGGCTCATGCTTGTAATCCTAGCACTCTGGGAGGCCGAGGCGGGCAGATTGCTCAAGGTCAGGAGTTCAAAACCAGCCTGAGCAAGAGCGAGACCCCGTCTCTACTATAAAAATAGAAAGAAATTAATTGGCCAACTAATATATATATATATATATGAAATTAGCCGGGCATGGTGGCTCGTGCCTGTAGTCCCAGCAACTCGGGAGGCTGAGGCAGTAGGATTGCTTGAGCCCAGGAGTTTGAGGTTGCTGTGAGCTAGGCTGACGCCACGGCACTCTAGCCTAGGCAAGAAAGTGAGACTCTGTCTCAAAAAAAAAAAAAAAAAAAAAGGCAAGGTGTTGCTCTGTTACCGAGCTAGAGGGCAGTGGCATCATCATAGCTCACTGCAGCCTCAAACTCCTGGGCTGGGCTCAAGCGACCCTCCTGCCTCAGCCTCACAGGTAGCTGAGGTTACAGCTGTAAGCCACTGTACTTAGCCGATTTTTCTATTTTGTGTAGAGACAGGGTCTCGCTATGTTGCTCAGGCTGGACTTAAACTCCTGGCCTCAATCTATCCTCCCACCACTGGAAGGAAACAAATGGACCCCAGTGGAAACAGGCAGGTGTTTGCAGCTGACCACATTCTTGTCACCATGATGTAATGAATGAATTTGCCAGTATTTTTTTTGCCAGTTTACCAAAACTCCTTCAGTTAAGTTCCCCCTCGGCTAACAGATGGGGCGGCGTGGGTGTGGATGGGGAGGCCAGGGATGTCGCTAGACACCCTACAACACAGAGGATGGCCCCGCCATCCTCACTACGACGGAGAACTGTCCAGCCCCCAATGTCCACCAGGCTGAGGTTGAGAAACCCTGGACTAAGATCATCCCTGAGATTCCATCCAGCTGCCAAAGACATTTGGGCTTGATGTCGTTGCCGGGTTTTCTCGGCTCCCCGACGCAGTTCCCGGAAAGTTACTGTTGCGTGATTCTCCGATTCCCCGAAGCATAGGCCTCTGCGAAACTCTCCGTGGCTTTTTCCTCCCTCACTTCCCTCCCCTGTGGAGGAGGAGGATGATGATGATGATGATAATAATAATAATACCCACCTCCCAGAGCTGCTCTGATTGTGGAAGTAGTTGTAGTAATAGTAGTAACAATACTCAACAATAGCTCACACTTGTATGTTACTTTCCATGTACTATGCACTAAGTGTTTTGCACATATCAACTCATCCAATCTTTGCAAGCGCTTATAAGGCAGGTTCTATTATTACTTCTACTTTATGGATGAGGAAACTGAGAGACAAAGTTATTAGTCCAGATTACTAGGCACTCTCCCCAAATTTGGGTGGCATTTCTGTGCACAGTAACTGCCCATGTGGCAGTCCCTTCCTCTGGGACACCAATCCTTGCTATTCCTTCAGGACACAGCCATTGGTCTGGGGATGTGCACATGTGACCCAAGATGAGCCAATCAGAAGCCTTCCCTGGGATTTTTATATTGCCACTAGGTACAAGGGTGGGGAGTTGTGAGCTGCCAGTGGGGCAAAATGGCTCGACTGTGTAGGGCCATACACAGAGAGAAACTGAGATGAGAAGTGAGAGAGAAGCCTGGTGGCCTCTCATGCCTGGTTCAGGACCCTACTGTCCATGAGCCAGCAAATTCCCTTTTATGCCTGCACGGGTTCAGGCTGCATTTCTGCCCCTTGCAGCTCAAAGAGTCCTGACTGATCCCTTTCCTCCCCACCAGCATGACTCTGTCCCTTGTGCTGTGTGAACCCTGAGCACACATGTATGTATATGGACTCAGCTTGTGTGGACGTGTGTACCTGCTTGTGTCCCTGTGAGCTCGTATGCACTGGCCAATGGCGGCGTGGTCCAGCCTTCAGGGTCCTGCTCCCCTTTTCTGCCCCAGCCTTGAAATTGATCTTCCTCATCAGGACTGATTATCTCAGAGGGTTAGACCGTGGTTGGGGGAAGGCCAGCATGGCAGGCCTGGAATTCTGGGCTTGGCGGGGCTCCATTGCCCTCTCTGCCTATGAAAACCCCTTCCCTGGAGGCTGCAGGATTCTCCCCATCCTTGCTGCTCCTGCAGACATACTCCCCACCTTGGGCCTTTTCCCTTGCTGTGCCCTCTGCTCCAAACACTGTTCCTGGCACCCCCGCGTCTCGCTCCCTCTCAGATCTCACTGCTCAGGTTCACCCTGTATTAAATCGCACCTGCCCAGCACTGCCTGTCTCTTCTCCTGCTCTGCCCTCCCTCCAGCCCTGTGCACCCTCTAACGTCGGTTGCGTGGCCGTTGCTCAGATGGTGCACTGCCTGTTTCTCCCCCACTAACGTGGCAGCCCCGGGAGGGCAGCGGTTGTGTCTGTTGCTCGCGGTGGGAACTCCAGGTGTGGCGCAGTGTGCGGCCCTGCCAGGTGCTCAGTGAATATATTAGTGGAGTGAATGCAGGTCCCGGCCGTCCTGACGTGCTCCGGGCCAGCCTGGAGCTCAGCGGGCTCCTCCTCCTGGGGTGCTCGCCCCTGGGGGTTGCCCGGGTAACAAGGGGAAGCCACTGCTTCAGGTCCTCCCAGGATCTGAGTCGCACCCACTGCTGACTCCCAGGCTGCCCTTGGCCTTGTTCTTTCTACAATGTTCTATCTGATCACAAGCTTTGTTCCAGTCCAGTGTTAAGAGCAGAGACTCTCGAGCCAAGCAGGGGTTCACGTCGCACTCTCCTTACTGGACGAGTGACCTCTTTGTGCCTCAGTTTCCTCGTCTGTACAACTGAGACGGTGGTAGTACCTCTTTCCTAGATTGTTGTGAGGATTAAATGAGTTAATATAAAACAGTGCCTGGGCCGGATGCAGTGGCTCACGCCTGTAATCCTAGCACTCTGGGAGGCCAAGGCAGGAGGATCGCTTAAGGTCAGGAGTTTGAAACCAACCTGAGCAAGAGCGAGACCCCGTCTCTACTGAAAATAGAAAGAAATTAGCTGGACAACTAAAAAAAAAAATTATATATATATATATATATATATTAGCCGGGCATGGTGGCGCATGCCTGTAGTCCCAGCTACTCGGGAGGCTGAGGCAGAAGGATCACTTGAGCCCAGGAGTTTGAGGTTGCTGTGAGCTAGGCTGATGACTCGGCACTCTAGCCCGGGAGACAGAGTGGGACTCTGTCTCAAAAAATAAATTATAAAAAAATAAAACAGTGCCTGGCAGGTGGGAAGCCTGCAAGAGCCGTGCCAGGATGGTTCATGGAGTTTGCCAGCTGTGTGTTTATTGAGGGTTTCTGGCTGTGGATGAACACCCAGCAATTCCACCCAAGGGAAATGAAAAAGCACGTGTCCGCACGGACGCTTGCACGGGAATGTTTGTTGCAGGATTGTTCGTAATGCCGACAGGTGGAAATAACCCAAAAGCCCATCAAGTGAGGAATGGATAAACAAAGTGTCACCTGCCCGTACAATGGGATGTTATTTGTCAACGAAGAGAAATGAGGTAACCATGCATGCCACAGCGTGGATGGGCCTTGCAAACATTGTGCTGAGTGAGAGGATCCCAGAGGCCCCAGATCGCATGATTCCGTTTATATGAAGTGTCCCAAATAAGCTGTCAGCGGAAAAGAAGCCAAACTCTGGAAAATAATTTAAAGAGGTTTATTCTGAGCCAAGTTTGAGGACCCGGAGCCTCGCCCAAGAAGCCCTGAGCAAGTGGACTGGCTGTGGCTGGGTCACAGTTTGGTTTTCTACATTTCAGGGAGACAGGAATTGCAGGCAAAGTCACAAATCAGTACATGGAAGGCGCACGGTGGTTTCGCCCGAAAGGTGGGACATCTCAAGGTGGGAGGGGAGCTTACAGGTTATAGATGGGTTTAAAGATGCTTTGACTTATAATTGGTTAAAAAAGTGTAGTTTTGCCTAAAAGGCTTGGAATGCTTTAAGTTAACATAAGACAGTCTGTTAGAGACAAGCCACTGGCCGTGAATTTGTTGTGTAAGTTGAGGACCTGCAGGTGTGTCTTGCGCAGCCTCAGGCCTGTCAACGAGCTACAGAGCATGCGTCCAAGAAGGTGGGGCATGTGAGGCATTCTGACCTCCCTCCTCATGGCTGGCAATGAGTCTAAGGGTATCCCCCTGGCCAGGAGGGGGTCCCTTCAATCAGCCAGTTGGGGGGCCTTAAAATTTTATTTTAGTCCAGAAAGCAAATTCAGGCCGGGCACAGTGGCTCACGCCTGTAATCTTGGCACTCTGGGAGGCCGAGGCGGGAGCATTGCTCGAGGTCAGGAGTTCGAAACCAGCCAGAGCAAGAGCGAGACCCTGTCTCTACTAAAAATAGAAAGAAATTAGCTGGACAACTAAAAATATATAGAAAAAATTAGCTGGGCATGGTGGTGCATGCCTGTAGTCCCAGCTACTCGGGAGGCTGAGGCAGGAGGATTGCCTGAGCCCAGGAGTTTGAGGTTGCTGTGAGCGAGGCTGACGCCACGGCACTCACTCTAGCCTGGGCAACAGAGCGAGACTCTGTCTCAAAAAGAAAAAAAGCAAATTCATAGAGGTGGACCTTAGATCAGTGGTTACCAGGGATGGGGGGATGGGGGGCTGGGGGTGAGGGTGGGGCGCTGCTAGCTCAAGGGTGCGGGTTTCTTTCTGAGGTGATGAGATGCCCTAAGGTCGACTGCAGGGATGGCTGCCCCATCTGAGAATACGCTAAACCCGCTGAGCACTTGAGACGGGAACGTTGTGCTCTGTGAGTTCCGTCTGACATCCCAGGGCTCTGGGCCCTGCCAGGCTGTCTTCAGAATTTCTTTGAAATCTCACCCTTGACCTCCAGGGGGCTGTGCTGGGCCGGCGAGGAGTCGGGCGGGTTTGCTTCATGTCTGTGCCCTGCGGTTGCACGGATTCCTTTAGCCGGCACCGGAACGGGCACGGGGCGTCCACCTGGTATGCGGCCACTGTCTCCTGCTTGTCTGGGTCCTGGGGGCGCCCGCCATCTGCCCCCCAGGCCGTCT
Organism: Microcebus murinus; assembly: GCF_040939455.1. NCBI lineage: Eukaryota > Metazoa > Chordata > Mammalia > Primates > Cheirogaleidae > Microcebus > Microcebus murinus. Next base: position 9,170,496 of record NC_134122.1, on the reverse strand, counting down.
GTCCCTCTGCCCAGCCCTCAGCTCCCTCATTCCAGCTCTGTTTACTCGCTGGACCAGGGAACTGTAGGTCCCTCGAGGGGCTTTAATTCCGGAGACCAGTGACACAGCGGAAGGCAGCCCTGGGGCGGGAGGGGCGCGTGGAGGCGGGCTGAACGGGACCGTGGGGCGGGTGGGCGGGGCCGAGGAATGGGGTCTTGGGGTCATCACCGGGAGGACAGGGGAGTGACCCGAGGGCCCCCACCCGCCCTGCTCTCGGGAGCTGTGATGGGTGTCCTGGACTGGGACCACTTCCACCTGTCAGTGTACGCCCCGGGGCAAGTCACCAGCCCCTTGGGGAAAGTCACCCCAGAGTCCCCCCCCAGCCACCAGTATCACCAGGAAATGCCCCTCTGTCCTGTTTCTGCTCCAGCGTGCAGACGCAGGTCACTCTTGCTGGGGCCTAACGGGTGGAAGGGGCCCTGGAGCGGGAGGCAGACAGCTGGGAGGGCGAGGGGCGGGGGCTCCCCGAGGCTGGGGACCGTGAGGGGACCGTGTGGGCGGCCTCGCCTGCCCACCTGGGCAGAAGCCGGGAGTCTCGAGTTGGGTCTGAGATGACCGGGGGCGGCTGGTGCAGAGGGAACTGCACGCGTGGGGCCGGAGATGCCCTGAGCTCGAATCCCACCTCTGCCAGCTCCCGGCTGTGGACTCTGGGCAAGTGGCCTCCCTTAACCCAGCCTCAGTTTCCTCGTCTGTAAACCGGGGCTAACAACCGCACGTCGCCCATGAGGTCGCACAAAACCCAAGGCAGGGACGTGCCGTGTGGGAGGGCGGTTCACGATCGGCTGGCGTGCTGTGACCACGCACACCGGCGCTGGAGTTCTGGCTGGCTGTGTGTCCCCGGGCAGAGCCCTCAACCTCTCTGAGCCCGCTTCCCTCATCTGTGAGGTGGAGAGAACGGTTCTGCCCGTCCCACAGGGGTGCGAGTGAGGGTTTAGGGGGACCCAGCACAGCACCCACCCAGTGGGCCTGCCTGTTAGGACTTTGTTCCCTCCCCTCCTGCCGCCCGCCGAGAGCCAGCTCTCTCCTGTCCCGCGGTGCCTTGCTGCCGGGCACCTTGGCCACGGCCGCGCTGGGCGGACGGGCACGTTGGCTGGGCGCTTGAGCTCGGGGAGAAACCGGGCTGGGCTGAGTTTGGGGTGGACGTCAGGGTCACGGCAAGGCCGTTCTGCCCCTTGGCTGTGACCTAGCAATCAGGATCAGATTCCCCGTCCTGACGGGTGTCCTTGTGACCTGCCAGAGGGACGATGGTGCCCCCACCTCCCACCCTGGCACCGAGTGCAAAGACCTGCAGCTGGGCCCCTCGGAGGGTGGCATGGCCGAGGACGGGCAGGGGTCTGTGGAGCCCTCGGCCGCCCGTGGTGGGTCGCAGAGGGAGCCTTGCCTCGGGCCGTGCTCTGTGCTCAGAGCATCTTGTGTGGGTGGCTCCAGCTGTGCCGCCCACCACCCATGTGGCCTTGGCGAAGCCACCTCACCTCCGAGCTCCGGTGTCCCAGGCTGCAAACGACCCCTGTCGTACGTTTGTTCGTTCTCTGAGTCTCGCACTCGGGCACGCCAGACACCTGCTGAGCACCTGCCAGGTGCCAGCTGCCGCACCGAGCCCCCGGGACCCAGCCATGGCACCTGGTGAGGTCCTGGCTGCTGCAGAGGGACATTCTAGTGGGAGGACAGTCAACAAACAAGCAAATCTGAATCTACAGGCTGTCGTGTGTGCCGCGAGGGGAGAGAGCCGCGTGCCAGGACCTGACCCAGGTGGGGCGGGGCCGGGGGGCGGGAGGCCTCTGTGAGGAGGTGGTGCCCGGGCTGAGGCCTGACATGCGAGAAGGCGTCGGCTGTGCAGGGTGTTGCAGGAAGAACATTCTGGGCAGGGGGACAGTGCGTGCAAAGGTCCTGGGGCAGGATGGGGCTTAAGGTGTTAGAGCTCACAGGAGAGGGCGGGAGCTCGGCGGGCAGCAGGCAGGGTTGGGGAGATGGGCTCAGCCTCCTAGGACGGTTCGAGGAGTTCGCACTTCCCCCTCGGGCTCGGGGGGTGGGGGGCCAGTGCAGGACCGTTGGCTGGAGAGGGACAGCACTAGAGCTGCCCACGGAGCCCTCGGTGGCCTCCCAGACACCTGCCATGGGCAGTCTGGCGTCCTGCCCTCTGTGCTCGGCTCTGGACGCAGATGGTGGTCACGACAGTTAAATAGCGTCGGACACTCACTCTGTGCCAGGTACCGTGGGAAGCCGTGGTCTTCATTAATATGTAGATGCATATGTAAGCGTGTGTGTCTACAGTAATAAAAACTCACTTTTTACCTCATGCTGACTCTATGGGTGAGGCCTGTCCTTATCTGCATTTTACAGGTGGGGAAACCGAGGCACAGAGAGGTCAAGTGACTTGCCGCAGGTCACTGAGTTGGTGTTGAGGGAGGGGTTGTCAGGCTCGGGGGTGGCTGGGGGTGGGGATGCCCTGCAGGGTGTGGGGCACATGGGAGGGGACAGCTCCCAGAGTAGGCGGGGAATGAGTGGCACAGCACCCTCCCGGGTGGGGGGAGTGTGTTCACAGGTGGAGCAGGGTCCATTCGCCCCACCTGGGTTTCTGGCCCTTCCTCAAAGAGCCAGCATGGAGTAGCCTTCCAGAATTCATGCCCTGAGCTGTGTGACTTTGGGCCAGTCACTTAACCTCTCTGTGCTTCAGTTTCCTCCTCGGTGACGTGGGGCAGTGTGATGGTGGCTCCTCCCTCAAGGGCGTGTGGGGATTCCATGAGAGAATGTTTGTTCAGTGCCAGCACCTGGAACATGCTCCAAATATGTCCAGCAGGAACAACAGGCCCAGGCCTGGACAGCGGGTGGCAGAGGGCCCCGTGCCAGGCCATACCTCCCACTGGGGCGCTGGTGATGGTGACAGCTGGCCCAGCCCAGCCGTGGCCCAGGTCCCCTACTGCCCGGCTGCCTTTGGGGTAGATACCTGGGGCGCACAGGCCCTGGCGTGGCTCCATGCTAGGCCCTGCCAGGAAGAGGGCGAGGCCGTCACTTCGGCCAGATTCCTTCCAAGGTCTCCTTGCTCCGAACAGGGACCCAGGGCCGGGGCCACCGCCCACGCAGGCTGGTCAGGAGGCTGCCACGTGGGGCCTCATGTTTGCATCGTGACCCTCTGAAAACAGGGAACCCCCCTCGGGAAAGCACATGAGACTTCCTCCTTCCGTGGTCAGGAGGCCACGGAGGGCAGGGGACCCAGCTAGGGACACCCTAACTCCTGCGGACCCCTGGGGCAGCCTGGCGAAGCCCCCAGAATATTTTCAGAATAATGTTTGCTAAGATGTATCTGGATTTTACGTCTGTTGATTTATGACTGGCTATTTCTTCTAGAAAATATTTGCTTTATCACTTACCCTATCCATCTATCCACCCACCCATCTACCCACCTACCCATCCACCCATCCATCCACCCACCTACTCATCCACCCACCCACCCATCCATACATTCACCCACCCACCCATCCATACATTCACCCACCTACCCATCCATACATTCACCCACCCACCCATTCACCCATCTATCCACCCACCCACCCACCCATCCATACACTCACTTATTCATCTACCCATCCATCTACCCACTCATCAACCCACCCACCCATCCATCTACCCACTCATCAACCCACCCACCCATCCATCCACCCATCCATCCACCCACCCATCTATCCACCTACCCATCCACCCATCTACCCACCCATCTACCCATACACTCATCCATCCACCCACCCATCCATCCACCCACCCATCCATCCATCACTCTATACATCTTACTTTTTTGATGCATTTGGAAGTAAGTTGTTGACGTCAGTATCCATTCTCTTGGACACTGAGTCATGCATTTAAATAACTAGAGTTGACTGTCCAGAGTAAATTTTTTTCAATGCAAAAAACCAGAAGCCAGGTTACAGAGGAAGCCAGCTCTGTGTACCTGCAATGCGGTTGAGGGGTATAGAAATACCTGTGATTCCCGTTGGACTCCCGCTAATACCATCCTGTGTATGGCTACGTTAGGAATTGAAGTTAAATGCTAAACGTCAGTTGCAGGTTAGTGAAAATGAAGATGTATTTTTTTTTCTGTACAAATTCATGGATCCTCTGAATTTGAGGACCCCTGATATTCAGTTCTTATTTCATGAAACCACAATAAATGATGCTGTTACTATGTTAAGGCAAATATTATCAATGGGAAATAGTGAGCTCTCACTATGTGCACTATTTCATTTAATCTTTGCAACAAACCCATAGGAGGTGGACTATTAATATTTCCATCTTATAGCTGAGAAAACTGAGGCCCAGTTGGCCGGGTGAGGTGGCTCACGCCTGTAATCCTAGCACTCTGAGAGGCCGAGGCCGGCGGATTGCTCCAGGTCAGGAGTTCAAAACCAGCCTGAGCAAGAGCGAGACCCCGTCTCTAACTATAAATAGAAAGAAATTAATTGGCCAACTAATATATATAGAAAAAACTAGCCGGGTATGGTGGCGCATGCCTGTAGTCCCAGCTACTCGGGAGGCTGAGGCAGGAGGATCGCTTGAGCCCAGGAGTTTGAGGTTGCTGTGAGCTAGGCTGACGCCACGGCACTCACTCTAGCCTGACTTAAAAAAATAAAAAAACAAAAAAAACTGAGGAGGCCCAGAGAGGTGGCGGGCTGTGCTCAGGCTCTGGCGGGCTGGTGATGGGCCGGGCTCATCACATTGTTGATGGCGAGTTTGCCCACGTGCTCTGTGTGCCCCTCATGGGCAGGCACCGGGCTGAGTCTTTCCTGGAGTGTTTTACTCCGTTCTTACAGCAGTTTTACGCGGCCACAGGGGCCGGGGGGTGGGACACTGAGGAGCTCAGCCCTCAACGCACTGAAGTGGCGAGAAAGTGAGCAGCAGATACCTGCCTGGGACATTCATCCGGGTTCCATCCCCAGGCTGCAGCCCTGGGCCCTGCAGCCACACTGGCCCCGGGACATGGGCGTTCCTGCCACCTGCAGTGGAACCACCCCCCCCCTTAGCGGCACTGGTGCCCATCTGTCATGGCCAGGTGCACCCGATTGCCCCACCCTGGCTCCAAGGAGGCTGGAGCAACCCGAGGCTCGTGATCGTCGGGGAGACTTCTGCAAGCCTGGGCAGCCCCAGACGACGCCCAGTGCCCTATAGAGACGCCCCTCTTCTGACCCCCGTTCACAGCTGCGTCTGACGCTCAGGGAGGAAAAATAACCCACCTGCAACGGCCCCAGCGTCTCCCTCTCCCCTAAACGCCCCGGTGTCTTCGAGCTGCCTAGACCCGAGCCTGGCCCCGTGTGGCCTCGCTGGACGTGGGACTCTGCGCCCGAGACGGGGCCTTGGCGGAGTTGCAGGTGGCTGGGGTGTGGATCAGAAATGCCCTGTGTTGGCCCACAGAGGAAGGCCCACGGCGTCCGGGGTGGGGCGCTGATGACAAAACGGGTTCCTCTGGGGACGCGGACGCAGAGCAGGGGCGACAGGAGGGAGTTGCTGCAGGTCGGGTTTGTGTTCTCCTTCCCCTTGGGGCCGGGACCTCATTTCCTCCTTGGAGTGGGCGCTGTGGGGTGCCTGTGGTCGGGCAGACAGAAGTCGCCCGTGTGTGAGCCCTTGGGCTGCAATCCAAGAGTCGCAACACGGCGCAGGTGCCAGTCAAGGGTCACAGGAGGCCCCTGGTCCTCATGGCCGCTCCCAGACGTGTCCTAGACACAGCCGAGCGGCAGGGTTGGGTGGGGGAGGGGGAGGGGGCGCACGGAAAAGAGCGTGAACCAGCATGGGCTGGCTCTGGCTGGAAGACGGCGTGCGGCAGGCGCCACCCGTGTTGACTGGTGTCTGCGTGCGTGCAGGCGTGTGCATGCCTGCACGTGTTCGCACGCCTCTATGTGCATGGCTGCGTGTGGGGTGTGCACGCCGAGTGTGCGTGTGTATATCTGTGTGCATGTGTAGGTGCCTGCATGTCTCTGCACGTGTGTATCCACGTCTGCGTGTCTGTTTGCATGTGAGTTATTGGGGTTCTGCGTGTCCCTCTACATGTGTCTCTGTGTATTAAGTGGCCCTACACATGCCCGGGCGTTTATGGCACTAATCCCAGCACATGCATCTTCCCGTGCGCAGGGCTTCCGAGTGCCTTCCACGCACCGACCCAGTTAACCCTCACCACGACCCTTTCAGGTGGGCACTGTTACTATCTCCATTTGCAGATGAGGCAACTGAGGCACAGAGAGGCCGAGTAACTTGCCTGAGGTTGCAGAGCTGGAACTTGAACCCATGCTCGTTGCTCCAAGGCAACTGTGAGACTGCCAGTTCTCTGCTTAGGTGGCCCTGGGCTGCCCCGGGGCCACGTGGAGGGTGAGCCTCTGGGGACAGTGCACCCCAGGGTGGCAGGTGCGTGTGTGCCAGGCATGTTTGGGGTTCCTCTGTGCACATGTGTGCCGGGCGGCACTTCCCATGTGCAGGAGCGAGGGGCCGGACAGGCCTCCTTCCCGAGGCCCTGCAGTGCAGCGGGGGCTCCCAGAGGGGCCCAGAGTGCAGGCTTGGGGCCCTGGGACAGCAAAGGGGTGGCCGGCTCAGCCCTGCCGCCCTGCCCCCAGCGCTGGCCTTTGTTTCCTTGCTAGGGGCCTCTGTCGGAATTCCTGTGGAATTCCTGGCATTTGGCAGAACAAGGGCAGCGGAGGAGGAGCAGCAGCAGCAGGAACAGGAGGAGGTGCATGCAAAACTGCAGCCCACGCAGGGCTAAGAAGGGCTCAGCGTGGTCATGTGCCTGGGGCAGGGTGGCATTTGCAGACCCGAAAGCAGGGCCTGGGCGGCGGCTGCCTGGGTCCTAGAGTCTGGCCAGCAGCCCTCGTCTGTCTGGCTGGGTGTGGCTTCCTCGTGCCAGGGCGCCCGGGCCAGAGCAGCGGAGGGGCTGGCTCGAGTGAGCGCCCTGAGGCCCACGGAGTCAGGCACAGCTGTTTGTCCTGAGCAGGACCTGTGGAGCTTCCCTGGGCTGCTTCCTCCTTTGTAGTCCGGGTTTGCAGCAGGGAGTGAAGCGCGGCAGCCCTCTCTGTCCGTCCTGTCACCTCTGTGCCTCTGTCCTCTTCTCTCCCTGCTCAAGCCAACCCTCCCCTTTCCCAGTCCACGCAGGGGGTGGTGTCAGCTGATCGCCTAACCTTGCCCCCCACTGGACCTGTAGCACGTTGATAGTGACCTGCCCCTAAAAGACATGTCCCCATCCTAACTGTCCTAACCCCGCACCTGTGGGCTTATTTGAAAATAGAGTCTTTGCAGACGTACTCAAGTTAAGGATCTCGAGATGAGACCATCCTGGACTTAGCGTGGGCCCTAACCCCGATGACAGGCGTCCTTCTAAGAGAAAGGCAGAGGGAGATTTAAGACAGACACAGACCGGGCGCGGTGGCTCATGCCTGTAATCCTAGCACTCTGGGAGACCAAGGTGGGGGAGGATTGCTGAGGCCAGGAGGTCGAGACCAGCCTGAGCAAGAGCGAGACCCCCTGTCTCTACAAGAAATAGAAAAATTAGCCGCCAGTAGTGGCGCATGCCTATAGTCCCAGCTACTCGGGAGGCTGAGTCAGGTGGATCCCTTGAGCCCAGGAGTTGGGGGCTGCAGTGAGCTATGATGAGGCCACTGCACTCTAGTCTGGGTGACAGAGTGAGACCCTGTCTCAAAAAAAAAAAAAAAGACACAGGGGGAAGAGAAGGCCAGGTGACACAGCCAGAACCCGGAAGAGGGAAGGAAGGATTCACCCCTAGAGCCACCAGAGGGAGGTGACCCCGCCCACACCTTGACTCCAAGCTTCTAGCCTCTAGAACAGAGAGAATGCATATCTGCCATTTCCAGCTGCTCCGTTGGTGACAGTCTGTTACGGCAGCCACAGGAAACCCATGTGTCACCTGTAGTCAGACTCTCCTCTGACCCCATTGTAACCTGGCTACTTCTTTCCTGCAGTCCTGGGTTCAAATTCCCGTTCTATGGTGTGCTATGAGCACGTGACTTTAACCTTATTAAGCCTCAGTTTCCACAAATGTAAGACAGGGACAGTGACATCAAAAATAACCGGGCACAGGGAGAAACCGGCTCTCGCCCTGCCTGGGGTGCTGCCTGTCGTTCGAGCATCAAAGGCCAAGGCCAGCTTAATGCGGCGGGAGGTGTTCACTGGAAACAAATAGATCCGGAACTGTTTGGCCGTGACACACCATTGACAACATCAGCTTGGAGGACGGTGCCACTTGGCACAGCGTAGGTGGACAGTTAGTGGTGGCGCCGGCTAGCCCCAGCAGAGTCGGCGGCTGTCGCTCATGCCATGCCCGTCTCTCGGGCATCCTGGAGGTGGGCTGTGGTTTGCGATGGGGCCCAAGAGGTCTCCCCGCAGAGCAGGGCCTGCGAGGCGCTGGGGCTTGTCCTCAGGGCCTTAGGGTGTCCTTGGCAAGTCTGAAGCACGTTCAGCACCCCTGATCAAGGCCGAGGCCAGACTTCCTGCACCTCCTACCAAGGTGCTCCTCAGGGAGGACCCCCGCTTTGTGCCCAGACCGATGGACCACTCGTGCCGGTTGGGTGACTTTGCATCCAGAGGGGCTGAGGGGGGCCGGGAACACGCGAAGGCTGGCTCGCTGGTCCCCATCTGGCCCTGCCGACCTCCCCAGTGCGTGCCCAGCGCTCGGTAACCAGGAGCCAGACCCGGCTGGGAGAGAAGCTCAGCCAGAGTCTGTGGCTGCTGGGAGGGGTGCAGGAAGTCCCCCCAACCCTTCCCCTCCCCCAGTGCCTGGGTGGCTGGTGCTAAAGCTTCCACCACAGCCCCCAGGCCTGTGATGCTCTGAGATGTTTGCAGGTTTGCAAAGCTACTTGCAAAGCCACCGTTGAGGACATTTGCAAGTTTGCAAAGCCACTGTTGATCCGGCACTCACTCACCCGCACTGGGCTCTGGGTGGACGAGCATTTAACACCTGGTCATGTTTCATCCCCACCTCCCCCGTGAGCCGTGCACCCCTGCAGCTCTGGGGCGGCTGCGTCAGCCCAGAGGCAGGACCCAAACCCAGCTCCATTTGCCCCAAAGCCCCAGCCCCAACCCCGAGCCTGTCTCGTTAATCCCTCCCACCCTGCGGACCGTTGATGAGCGCCTTCCCGAAAGCAAGTGCGGCAAGAAGAGGAAGGAGGGGGTGGGTTGCCGCGAGTGTGGCCGCCTGCCCCCTCGCCCACCCCTTGGAGGCAGAGCCTCTGCCCGGCCCCCTGGACTGCAACGCAGTTCCTGCTCCGTCACTGCCCTGGCTGCAGGCCAAGGCCCGTGTCCGGCCATTCTGTTTCCTCCTCCCTCCTCCCGAGAACCCCGTGCACCCAAACCTCCGTCTCAGGCTCTGCTTCTAGGGAACCTAAGATGAGGTCATGTCTGACCTCCCCAGCCTGGTGTCTTCCCGAAGTCCCCAGCGCCCTCCGGAAAGCCTTGCTTCCTTGGCTCAGCCTTGCGAGTCTCCCTCATCTGACCCCTGCCGAGCTCCCCTGGCCGCGGAGGTCCCGTGGGCCAGCCCAGCGCTCGGTGGTAAGAGGAGGCAAGACCAACTCCTGCCTCCTCCCTTTCGTGGGACACTTTCTGCAGAAGCCAGATCTCCGGCTGCCTGCTTGTGCCCTGCAAGCCTTTGTTGGGTGTTGGTTTGAGCTGGACGTTTTGCAAGGGGTTTTCTTTTCTTTTCTTTTTTTTTTTTTGAGACAGAGTCTCACTCTGCTGCCAGGGCTAGAGTGCCATATGTAGCGTCAGCCTAGCTCACAGCAACCTCAAACTCCTGGGTTTAAGCGATCCTCCTGCCTCAGCCTCCCGAGTAGCTGGGACCACAGGCATGCGCCACCACGCCGGGCTCATTTTTTCTACTTTTAGTCACCTATCTAATTTTTCCTAGTTTTAGTGAAGATGGGGTCTTGCTCTTGCTCAGGCTGGTCTCGAACTTCTGAGTTCCAACCATCCTCTCACCTCGGCCTCCAGAGTGCTGGGTGCAAGGTGTTTTCTTAGAGCTCTAAAAAACCCAGCTCCCAGGACTCTCGGCTGGAAGAGAAAGGAGAAATGACACGTTCTTTTCCCACAGACGTGAAAAACTGGGGCAGCTCCAAGTGTAGCAGGTTCTCTGGGGCCCCACCAACCTCAGGGCCGGCTGGGGCTGGGTGAGCAATGCTGGTTAGGTAAGAAGGCTTGCTTGGGAAATGAATCAGGTCTTATTCTGGCTGTTGATTCATCACAATAGAATGGGAAGTATTTTTCCCTCCCTCCATCTCCTTCAGAGCGCATCCGTGTCCTTGTGTTCTGTGCTTGCCTTAGGCCAGTGGAGGATCAACAAGGCCTCATTTCTTTACAGGTCTAGTACATTAGGACTACTAAATAGGGCTGCAACGAACAGAATCCAGCTGAAATTGGCTTTCGCCAAGGCAGAATGTATTGTTTTGTGTCACTGGAAAGTTGGGAGTTTAATACCTTCAGGCACGGCTGGATCCAGGCGCTCAGGCATTGCTGTCAGGGGTCCATCCCCATCTCTGGCCCTGCCGTTCCCTGTGTTGGCTTCAGTCTCGAGTGGGCTTTGTCCACATGCTGGTGAAGATGGTGCCTCGTGGTTCTAGACTTCATCTCACCGGTCTAGGAAAGAACTCCTCTCATTCAAGAGCTCCAGCGAGTGTGGTAGGGTTTAGTCTCATTGCCTCAGCTTGGGTCACGTGGCCTTCACTGAGGCCGAGGAGGTGCTGGGTAGCCACTGGCCGTGGTCATGTGCATGACACAGCCCCAAAGAGCTGGGATAGGCCTGGGAAGGAGGGACACTTCCACAGCAAGGTGGGAGATGCTGTCTGCACCCGGGTTCCTAAGGGGATGGCCCAGACTAGAAGAAGCATGTTGTGGGGTGTGTCTGCAGAGAGGCTCCTGAGTGGTTAAGGGCCTTCCCTGCTAGCAAGGGGGCGCAGATCCCAATTTCACCAGAGGCCAGGTGCGGAGGCTCACGCCTGTAATCCTAGCACTCTGGGAGGCCGAGGCGGGAGGATCGTTTGAGCTCAGAAGTTCAAGACCAGCTTGAGCAAGAGCGAGACCCCCGTCTCTACTAAAAATAGAAAGAAATTAATTGGCCAACTAAAAAGAGATATGTAGAAAAAAATTAGCCAGGCGTGGTGGCGCATGCCTGTAGTCCCAGCTACTCGGGAGGCTGAGGCAAGAGGATTGCTTGAGACCAGGAGTTTGAGGTTGCTGTGAGCCAGGCTGCCGCCACGGCACTCACTCTAGCCTGGGCAACAGAGTGAGACTCTGACTCAAAAAAAAAAAAAGAAAGAAAGAAAACAATGGGATCTTTCTCACAAGTATTGGGGAAGCAATTCATACCATTTATGGGGACAAGTCCTAAATCATGGGACTTTCCTCCATCAGCCCACACTCTGGGGCTGCGGAGGAAGTGGCTGAGAGTCTGGGATCTGGGATCCAGTCCCAGGTTAGAGTACTGGCTCTGCTACTGACTAGCTGTGTGACCTTGGGCAGGTCAGTCAACCTTGCTGTGCCCCCATTTCCTCATCTGAATAATGGGGGTCGTGACGTTTCCTGCCTCCTGGGGCCATCACGAGCACTAGACGGGGCTCCAGCAGGTCGGGGGGCTTGGGCATGTCTCAGGGCTGAGGCCAGAACTAGCCTGGCGGACCTCAAGTTCTGGGCTCCCCCCCCCAGTGCTGGCGCGCAACAGGAGCTGGCTGACTGTTGAATGAATGGATGAAAGATTGAAACGGAAGGTTTATCTCTTTCTGCTCTGATTTCCGTCAGTGTGTCCCTTTAGCACACAACCCGGGAGGACTTGGGGTTTCTTTTTCTTTCTTTTTTTTTTTTTTTGAGGCAGAGTCTCACTGTGTTGCCCAGGCTAGAGTGAGTGCCATGGCGTCAGCCTAGCTCACAGCAACCTCAAACTCCTGAGCTCAAGCGATCCTCCTGTCTCAGCCTCCCGAGTAGCTGGGACTACAGGCATGTGCCACCATGCCCGGCTAATTTTTTATATATAAATATGTTTAGTTGGCCAATTAATTTCTTTCTATTTATAGTAGAGACAGGGTCTCGCTCTTGCTCAGGCTGGTTTCGAACTCCTGACCTTGATGGATTCTCCTGCCTCGGCCTCTCAGAGTGCTGGGATTGCAGACGTGAGCCACAGCGCCCGGCCCTTGGGGTTTCTCTAGAAGCCCGTCTCAGACTTGGTTCCTTTGGAAGCTGACGCTGAGAAAAGATTTAGTTGCAAGTAGTGCATTTGGGAGGTGGTCACAGGAGACACCATATTCGCACCTGGCCACGCTGACCTTCAGAGAGTCACAGCCGCTGCTTCATTGCTACCCTCCAACGCTCATGCATGCCCCTTTTTTGGCCAACTCCACTCTGAAAGCACCCAGTGCTCCCTGGCCCTCCAGTCCGGAGCTGGGCAGCTGGGGTGTGCCTGTTCTCACCGATGCCACCTGGCCTCCTCCCAGAGGCTGCTTGCCTGCTTGTGTCCTCGTCTCAGGCAGCATGCCAAGAGGGTCAGAGTGGAAACCAAGCCCCTTAAGGCTTAGCCTCAAAATGTGTAGTGTCATTCTCTGTTGGCCAAAGCAAGTCACGGGGCCAGGCAGATGGGAAGGGTGAGGAACTAGGTTCTACCTCTTGATGGGAAGACTTGCAAAATCCCGCGGCCACGTGTTTTGTTTGCAATCTATCACACTTCCCTTCCTTAAGGCATGTAACCGTCATCTGTTGGAAATTTGCCAGGACAGATACATAAACATATGGTGACAGGGAACATTAATAGAGCCCCCTAGAGATGTGCAGTGCACAACCCATGCAACGGTCATGACAGCCTGCCTGCCCAGTGCCACGGTGTTCACCGTTCTTGTCACATACCACTGTGGTAGGCATTTGTTGTTTTTGAATGCCACCATCCAGCTCCTCTTCTGAGGACAGTAACTGCCTACCTCCATTTCTATTCTAGTGCGACTACCCTCTCAAATGCCAGGGGTGGGCATGTTGTCAGGGATTATATCACTGTGGCCATAGTGACTGACCAGAGAACGGGCACATGACCCAAACTGGACCATTGAGATTCAGTCATGGGACTTTGGCTGGTGCTACTGGGGAAGGGATGTTCTCTTTCTACCAGGATTGTTTAGTGGGTGGGGATACACCTCGAACAGCCGGGGGCCATCTTTGTAACCACAAGGAAAGGGCCTACCTGAGAGTGGTACAGCCCCAGAGAGCAGAGTCAAGAGATAGAGATGATGATGGCATTTATGTACCCGGATCCAGCCATGCCTGAAGTCCACACCACGGACTTTACAACTGTGTGAGCCAATAAACTCCCTTTCAGATCTAAAAGATATCTTAATGATGCTATACGACTAACTGGGTCATGATGAGAACTAAATGAACTAACGACATATGAAATATCTGCTTCCTAGAAGCCCCTTATTAAGACCAGCTCTCAGGAATTCCTTTCTCTGTAGTGAATAGAGTTCCATCTTAAAATCCACCAAGTGCATTAGACATTCGGGGACAGGCGTGGACGGATTTGCCTGGTTGTCGAACAATAAACACGCAGAGCTGAAATTTCATATCACCACCTGCCCCTCCTGTGCTCTCCCTGACACTTTGTGATCTTAATTCACATCCTGAAGGGACAGCAGAGAAGCGATGGCTTTAAATAACCATGCAAAACGGTGCAAAAAGAGTCTCGAGAGAGACCCCGGCTTTGTTTTCTCTGCGAGAGGAAAGCAGGGGGGAGCTCGGGCAGGGGGGAACGCAGGTGGGGGGGAGCACAGGCAGGGGGAGCACTGGCAGGGGGGAGCACAGGCAGGGGGAGCACTGGCAGGGGGGAGCACAGGTGGGGGAGAGCACAGGCAGGGGGAGCACTGGCAGGGGGGAGCACAGGCAGCGGGGAGCACAGGCGGGGGAGCACAGGCAGGGGGGAGCACAGGTGGGGGGGAGCACTGGCAGGGGGAGCACTGGCAGGGGGGAGCACAGGCAGGGGGGAGCACGGGCGGGCGGTGGAAGTCTGCACCCACGGCCTTCTCCATCTGCATGGCATTAAACAGCAGTTCACAAGCGTGCGGTCTAGAAGCAGCTCTCCCACGACTGCCTTCTCCTCCTCAGGGCGCTCCGGCTGCCCCGGGTTTGTTTTTCCTGGGCCTGAGCTGGGATGTCAGGCAGGCGGAGGGGGCCTGGGGGTCCTCCCCGCCGCAGCGGGGAAAGGCGCAGGCGGCTTGGGGTCTGTGCCTCTGAGCCGATTGTTTACTTTGGTCTCTTGATGCCCCGGGGCGGCCGTGGGAGCCCTCCAGATGCACCCAGCTGGGGGCCTGTCCGCCACAGCACCCCCTCGGGCTGTCCCCACCCAGGCTGCCAGGGTGGGCCCAGAGCGCCCCCTCCCTCCCCACGTCCCCACCGCCTGCCCTCCTCACCAGCCACGACAGCCTCGGGCGGTGGGCGGTGGGCAGGCCGAGGAGGCCGGGGCAGCTGCAGACGGGTGTCGCTCGTTCTGTTTTGTTGGTTCTGCGCTGTTTAATTTGAGCTGGCAATTAAAACTTGCAAGATCTCACAGGAAGCTCTGGATTTTGGTTTCCCTAGAAAAAATGGGAAGGTCCTGCCAACATGGGGCGGCCTTCCTTCCCGGCAGGAACGGGCTGCAGCTAAGAAGCGGCTGGTCTCATCTGGGTTCCCGTCGCCCCAGAGGCGGGCTCTGAGGCCGGGATCTCGCGTCTGGGTGCACGTGGTTTGCTGGAGTGGGGGCCCCAGGGAGCACCCGTGAGAGATGGGGAAGAGGGGCGGGGGAGCGGGCCGCTCCTGTCCGAAGGGGTACCGTGTGAGGGAGCTGGGTTACGTCCTTCCAGCTCCCGTCTGTCACCCACCGTGCAGGGCTGGGACGCAGGGACGAATGCCTGGCGCTGCCAGTCAGCCCCCACCTGGGCCAGAGAAAACCCTCAGTAGCAATTCGCCCGGAGAGCTGCAGTACTCGGGGTGTCGTGGACACGGGCCTCGTCTTCCCGTTTGCCGCCGTCCCCGCCGCCCAGGCTGCCTCTCGTGGTCGTGTTTGTGCAGCCGATTCCCCTGCAGGACAGAAACGGCTGCCTTGCCCGCGTCGCCTTCGAAGGTGGGAATGCAAACTCTAAGCCAAGGATGCCCCGGGCTGCGGTGACCACACTCTGCCACTTCTCCTGCTTCTGTGGCCTGCCCAGCCCCTGAAGGCGGCCGGGTCGGCAGTGTCTCGCCCACAGGTGGAAGTGCACGTCCCCTCTCGTGACCTCTAGGGTCCTGGCCTTTGCCTCGCAATAGCGCGCGGAGAAACTCGCTCTGAGCCCAGCGCGGTGATGGGTTCGCACCTGCAGCTCTGTGCAACGCCCCCAGCCCTGGGAGACCCCACTGGGAGGCAAGGGCAGTGGACCGCTGGGCAAGAAACCACCCGCTGGCAGAGCCCGTCACACACAAGAAGAGGGTTCCCAGAGGAAAATGGGTTCCCAGAGGAGCCCATCGGATCCACTCTGCCATTCTCAGACGCCAACTGGGTGTCCAGCGATTCCATTCCATTCTGACAGTGACTACCCGGAGTGGGTGCACACTGCACCGGGGAAGGACTCGGTCCCACAAGACTGTCCCCCCCCCAGTCAGGTGCCAGCCGGCCACAGATGACATCGCCAGGCCGCCCCCACTTCTGCCCGGCTGACTGCAGACTCAGGGCTCTCCCCACCCCCACTCCCCCACCTGGGAGGGACTTGCTGGACCAGAACCGCTGCCTGCAGCCCAGACCCGCACAGCGCGGAACGGAATGTGCCTCCCAGAGGTGGAAAAGTTTGGGCGTAAATGCAGAGGAGGAGGAAAAGTACCGCGGAGTGGAGCATAAGAATGAATAAATAAGTGGGTTATGGAATGAAGGAAATCTAATCTTCCATTAACGCCTGCAGAGAGGCTTAGAGCAAGAGACGGCGTCGTCTCTTGGCTCACCGACGCCGGACGCCCGAGACGCCGCAGCCTGTGCTGCCGGCACCACGCCTGCTTTGGGAAGCGGACGGGTGCGCTGGAGGCTTGCGAGCCCGGCGGCCGCCCTGGGAGACGCTGTCATGCGCTTCGTGTGATGATGGACTGCGTCACTAGCAGTGGCTGACTCAGTAACGTGTCGGTGGCATCGGTTGACGTGTGTGGGTTTTGCTGCGAGAGATTTGTGTTCAGAGTCCAGAGCGTGGCCTGTGATCTTGCGACACAATAAGAAGTGTATGTTTGGTCTTTGTCCTGGTGTTGGGGGTGGGGTGAGAGGGGCCACTTTTGTTATCCCTAGTAAGTCCCTTTCAACCCGCACCTGAGTCTGGGCCTCTGAGGAGGCCACTCCTGGAGGCCAGGGTGGGGTGGGGTGCAGGGCAGAGTAGAGAGTCGGAACCGTCAGCCCCACCCCTGGAGGAGAGGCTGGGGGTTGAGCCGATTGATCGCTGAAGGCCAGTGATTAACCCGTCACGCCACGTCACGGGACCTCTATAAAATCGCGCAGTGGCGGGGTCTAGGGGGCTTCCAGGCTGGCCAGGCTTGCCAGGGCGGGGCCGGGCGAGGGCGTGGGGTGACCGCACCCCTTCTCCCATCCCCGCCCCATGCCTCTCTTCCCTTGGGCCCTTCCCGAGCCAGATCCTTCATGCTAAACAAACAGGCGACAGTGAGTCAGCTGTCCGTGAAACCTTCTAGCAGATCACTGAACCCCTGAGGAGGGGGCTCCGGGAGCCCCCAGTTTGTATTTGGTCAGCCGGAAGCGTGGGTGGCCTGGATTGGCAGCTGACATCTGACGGGGCGCAGCCCCAGGGGACGGAGCCCTTAACTTGGGGGACCTGCCGGGATTTGGTGGCAGGACGCCCAGCTGGCGTGGGGAGGGTTGGAGAACTGGCCGTGGGTGCGAGGAAAGCCCCCCACAGCCGGTGTCAGAAGTGGGTAGAAACACCTCAGAGCGCCCCGCTTCGGGCTGGAGAATTTGCTAGAATGACTTAGAGGAGCCAGGAAGGTGCCTCCCTTACGAGTACGGTTTATTTTCAGGGATACGAATAAACGGCCAGAGGAAGAGCGTGCGGGGTGGGGTCCGGAAGGGTCCCAAATGCAGGGCGGCCGTCCCCGTGGAGTTGGGGTGCGGCCCCCCTCCCAGCCGGTGGGTGTGTTTGCCAACCCGGACACTCGCGGAACCTGTCCAGTGGTTTGTCGCGGCTTCCCTCGAAGGCAGGAGCGACTGGATCCTCGGCCGTGGGTGGCTGCGCTCCAGCCCCCGCCCCAGAGGTCGAGGGAGGGGGTGAGCCGGACGGCCGACCCTCGGATCACGTGGCTGGTTTATGTGGCGACCGGCCCCATTCCAGTGTGCCCCGCCCCTTGGCCATCTTGAGCCATCTCATGTATGAAGGGCATGCTTATCACACAGGACCTTCCAAGGGCGTTAGGAGGAGCTCCCTGCCAGGAATGGGGCCGTAGACCAGATATATATTTTTTATTATCTCCCATAGGGCCTTGCTTTCCCACTGAGGAGCCACCCACGCCGCTCAGACCCCAGGGCAGTGGGGCTCTGGGAGTTGCTTCTCTTCCCGAGATCCCTGTTCTCTCCCCCAACACCCGCCCCCAGCCCCCGGCCCCTCTGGCCTTTCCAGCCCCGTGTCCCCCACCCCAGAGCCCCAACCCTGCCTTTCCTTCCTTCCTTTGTTCGTTCATCCTCCCGGCGTGCGTTTCCCGAGCCTCCTCTCTGTGCCACGCTGGGCGCTCGGGCCCGCCCTGGTGGGCGAGTGCCCAGCCCTGCCTGGCAGGGGCCACGGGGGCCCGGAAGCTGAGCGTTCGCCGCCCCAGAACGGCCACCGAGCTCCTGCTGTCTGTCTGTCGGGGGCCGAGCCCATCCAGCCGCAATAGAGCGCCTGCCACATGGGCCGCGCTGCGCTTCCCGGCAGGCACGTCTGGACAAGCAAGACGGTGTTCACAACAGCCAAACGGTGGGAGCAAGCCGAATGTCCGTCCGTGAGTAGACACGTGTGGTCTAGCCATACAGCGGAATATTACTCAGCCAAGAAAAAGGAACGAAATTCTGGAATATGCGGCACCACGGATGAACCTTGAAGACATCACAGTAAGTGAGAGAAGCCGGACACAAAAGGACAACCGTCGCATGATTCCACTGGCATGACACCTGCGGTAGAGGTGGACCCACGGAGGCAGGAAGCCACAGGCAGTGCCAGGGGCGGGGGCCGGGGGGTGGTGGTGGCTGGGGAGTGACGCAGTGGGTACGGGGTTCCCGTGTGGGGAGCTGGACTTGTCTTGGGACTAGACGGACGTGCTGGTGGCACAACCCTACGAATGTACTAGACGCCACTGAATGTGTCCACTTCAAAACGGTTAACGTCATGTGAATTTTATCACCTTTAAAAAAGTAAGAAGAAACCAGTGAACTTGACTTGGATAGTATAGCTTGCTGACCCAGTACATCCCAAATGCTCTTATTTCCACTCGTAGCTGACACACAAATGGTGAGTGAGGTATTTTACGTTCTTTTCCCCCACGCTAAGTCTCTGAAATCCAGCCTGTCTGGGGCACCGTCCCCGCGTCTCAACTGGGACTACAGTTTCCCGCGCCCAGCCGCGCCGCGTGGCTGGCAGCTCCCCTGTCGGTCAAAACAAGTCTCCGCGTTGTGACGAGATGAAATGAGGTCATCGCGGAAAGTGGTCCCCGGCACCTGTGAGTGCTCCATGCGCATCTGCTAGCACCATCCTGCCCTTGAGAAGCGCACGCTGTCACAAGCAGGTCCAACATCTTGCATGTAATTATATAATTGTTTAATTAAAAGTGTGATCGAACGCTAAAAAAAAAGCAAAAAAAACCCCCACAAGTCTCTGCAAAGAGGCAAGAGCTTCTGGCTCCTCCTGGCACCTTCTCCCGGAGGCGCCCGGGAAGGTAAACGCCACGCACGAAGCGCTGGTCCCAGCCTGGCTGCGTGCGCGGGTTTGCTCAGTCTCCGGGGCCCGTCCTCTCTGACCGCCGTCCTCCTGCCCCAGCGGTGAGCGGCGCGCGGTGGGCGGGTCGGTGGCTGTCCTGAAGGGACGTCCCCCCAGAATCTGCGAGCGAGTGTGATGCTGTCTTTGGAGAAAGGGTCTTTGCAGATGTAGTTGAGGTTAGGGGTCTCGAGACGAGACCATCCCGGGTGACCTGGACGGGCCTTGCATCCAGTGACAAGCGTCCCTACCAGAAGAGGAGACGACACAGGCCTGTGACCACGGAGGCAGAGATTGGGGCGACGCAGCCGCAAGCTGAGGACTCCAAGGGCTGCCGGAAGCCGCCAGAAGCTGGGAAGGGCCAACCCTGCTGACACCGCCGAGTTCAGACTCCTGGCCCCAGCAGAACCGGGACAGTCAGTTTCCATTGTTTTAAGACAGCCAGTGCGTGGGCACGTGTTGTGGCAGCCCTGGAAGGGAAAAAGGGGACTGGGAGAGACAACTGCGTCCTCGTCCCGAAGGAGCCCTCTCACCTCCCCCCGTGCCCCTGGGAGGCTGTTAGAACCTGGGCCTTGAGTGGCCGGACCTGGGTTCGAGCCCTGCCCACCCAGGGTCCTGGGACACCTTTCCGACCCCGCGTGAGGCTCCACTGGCCCGTCTGCACAATGACAGACCCCCTGCTCACCGGTGGCGTGGTGAGAACGAAGGAGATGTGCAGGTACGCGCGCAAACCTCCAGACCGTAGGGCCCGCAGGAGCAGCGGCGTTTATCTCTGCTGTCCTTTCATGTTCTCGACGAGGAAACCAAGGTTCAGGAGGGACGTGACTCACCCAGCGCCATCTGACAGCATGTGGCAGGGCGAGGCTGGCTCTCAGTGTCCCGGTCCCAGTTTCTGGGATGTCCTTTCTTTCTTTTCTTTTTTCTTTTTTTTTTTTTGAGACAGAGTCTCGCTTTGTTGCCCAGGCTAGAGTGAGTGCCGTGGCGTCAGCCTAGCTCACAGCAACCTCAAACTCCTGGGCTCAAGCAATCCTCCTGCCTCAGCCTCCCAAGTAGCTGGGACTACAGGCATGTGCCACCATGCCCGGCTAATTTTTTCTATATATATTAGTTGACCAATTAATTTCTTTCTATTTAGAGTAGAGACGGGGTCTCGCTCTTGCTCAGGCTGGTTTCGAACTCCTGACCTTGAGCAATCCGCCCGCCTCAGCCTCCCAGAGTGTTAGGATTACAGGCGTGAGCCACCTCACCCAGCCTGGGATGTCCTTTCTGCTTGGGCTTTTCTCTGGCCACCACTATGCCCCTGGTCCCACCAGCCTGAACCGTCGAGCGGTTGCCCGCCGGCCGAGCCTGCGCACGCGCCACCCCCTCCATCTGTCACTTCCCCCGTGACAACGCCTGCCCTTCCTGCTTCTTGCCCACCTAACTCTGGTTTAGCCTTCGACAAGAGCTGCTTCCCCCTGGAAGCCCTCCCTGACTGCCCTCCCGCCCTGGGAGCTGTCTGTCCTAGGAGCCCAACTGGCGAGAGCAGCGTCCCCGCCCTCCGGGCGCTGGGGGTCCCAGGGGAGATCGTGAGTCACTGAGGCTTTCACGGGTCTAAACTGGCAGAACAGCATGCTCCCCTACCTCAACCCCGGCTGTGACTGGGTTACCCAGGTAACCGAGAGGCAGCAGCCCTGGGGACCTGCCACCTGGCTGTGCTGCTTGTTCCCCGGGTGGCCCAGGAGCTCTGGTGTCCCTGTCAGTGTGCGTGTCCTTCCCTCTCCACCCCCTGGGCATCCAGAAGTGGACACAAAAACCAGAGTCAAGAACCCGGCCGGCCGGTCCTCTTAGGTGATGGGGACACCCTGGGCCGCTGGCCACGCCCCACAAGGGCAGCTTCTGCAGGGACCAGGTGTCCCTGCCCGTCTCTGGAGGTCAGGATTCCGGAGTGACAGAGAGGGGACACACAGGTCTCCAGGAGCCACGGGGAGGCCCCGCGACGGTGCCCATGCACTCGGCCGCAGCAGAGCTTGGTCCCCAAGTGGACTCATTCCCCGGACAAATGACTCATCCCCTAACCATCTCCTTCCAGTCTGTCCCGGCCTCTCCGCCCTTCCCAGGGCCTCAGACAAACAGAGTCGCTGGGAGATGGGGTGGGAGGCTGGCGGCCAGTTCTGGGCTAGGGTGAGAAGCCCTGCAGAGGCTCCAGGGCCAGGCCCGTCCCGCCTGGACCTCGGGTCACTTTGCACCCAGGTTCTCTGTGCCTGTGAGCGTCCCGGGCCGAGGTGGCCCTGACTGCACGAGGTTTGCTGTGACCACAGGTGCCCCGCGAGAGGTCAGCCGGCCGTCCCCGGCCAGGGAGGGGCCCGGCGAGGGCCGTCCTTCCTCATTCCCCACCTGCCGTCCAGGGGCCCAGGGCGAGCCTCCCGCCTGGGCAGGAGCCAAGCCCCCAGGAGACCCTGTTCCACAGGCATGATGAGGACACAGGGCTCCCAGGCGTCACTGTGTCACTAGGCTGGGAGACCCTGATTATAAACCCGAGGCAAGGGAGCCTTGCCAAGATCGGCTGCCCTGGGTGCCAGCAGTGTGGGCAGTGCCACGGGGTCTCCCTGTTTCCACACGCCCCGGCACAAGCCTGCGCTGCCACCCACATAACTCTCCTAGCCAGGCCGGGTGGCCCATGACAGAGCCCCCAGGCGAGGAAGGAAGCCGTCAGGATGCGTCTGGGAGGGGGCTGTCACACTCCACATCCTGTGTGACTGCCCAGCACTCAGAAGGCTTTGGGGGACTTTGCTCCTAATTAGCTGCTGATTTAATAGCGACTTCCAGGCCTCAGTGGGTGGTGAGCAAGAATTTTCACAGGCCTGTCCTCTGGGGGGAAGGTTGTTAAATTTAGCACATAAAAATGCAAGGTGCCCAGTAAAATTTGAATGGCAGATAAACAACCAGGATATGATTTTTTTTTTTTAGTGTAAGTATATCTCATGCCATATTTAGGACATACTTATGCTAAAAAATTCTTCCTTGTTTATTTGAGGTTCAGCTTTAACTGTGTGTCCTGTATTTTATATGGAAACCATCTCAGGGACGTGGGATAGCCTTCAGATTTGGGGGCTCTTGCCTCTTGAATTTTCTTAATTTCCCCCCTCCCTCTTAGATTTAGGCAGCTTGCAGGGGCGGGCCTTAACTATTTCCATTAGGATTGATATTTGTGGTGAAGTCTCAGTCTGCCCTCCATATGTCCATATGCAAACCGGCCAGGGGTTCACTTCCCCAGCCATAAACCAGCTTGTCCCCCTCCTAGGATATTATGGGCCACCTTGAATGGTTGTACAGGCAGTACACGGTGTGACTCCAGATTTGAGGGGAGTGGCCCCTTGCAATTGTGCAGTGCCCAACTCCCACGACCCGACGCGGCAACCCTGCTCCTACTTCTGCTCCTACTTCTCGATCCTGACCACCGGGAGTTTGGTTTCTCTAGTTTGCTTCTCCAACTGGGCTCCCCAGGGACGGAAGCCCGTTCCTCCCCCGCCACAAGGAAAACGAGAGCAATGCGGGAGGGCTCCGCGTCGGTGTCTAGCGGCGGTTGAGCTCCCAGGCCGTGCACAGAAGGGTTTTGGGTTCCAGGGCCAACCCGACATCTGCTGGATGGGCACTCCCTCCCCACTGCCCGGCACGGGGCCGGGCTCCCGGGGCCCGGGGAGAAAGATTTCCTGCCGCCCACGCGCCACATCCTTCCCCGACCCTCGCCCTCGCCAGCCCGTAATTTTAGAAACTTAATAGAGGCCGCCCTGCGCATTCTTGGCCCGGAGCCTGCGGGGGCGGGTCTGGAGCGAGCCCAGACGTTTCTTTCTTAGGCCCTGTCACTGGAGATCCTCTGTGTTCCCCGGGGACAGGGCTCTGAGGGGCCATTGTGTGCCGAAGAGCTGCCCACACACTCCCTCCTTTGTGGGGTCCCCCCCACCCGTCCTGCAGGGCTGGATCCATTTGCAGGGCGGGTACCAGCCTCTCCGTGCCTTTCCTGAGGTCCCCCGCAGCCACCAGGAGCAGGGACCGGCCGGGATATGGATTCCAGGGCCTCAGGGGTTGGTGGCCACAGGGACCCCTCTGCAGATCCCTGGGCTCCTGGGGTGTCTGGAAACTAAAAGTGACAGGCGGGGACTCCGGGCTTGGAGGAAGAGGGCGGGATGTGGACATCAGGGAAGGCGTTTGTTCCTCCCCAGCCCAGGGGGAGCCTGGTCGTTTCGGTTCAGAGTTCAAGGAGTCACCCCATTCCTGGAACTAGCATTCTGGAGGCTTCCGGGGTGCGTGGGAGACACGTCCAGCGGGTGACGTTTATGGGGCGCTCGTGTGGCGGGCACTGTTGCTGGGCTCCCCTTCATGTCAACCCCAGCAGGGGGGGACCAGCGGGGCTCTGGGAGGTGAAGCTCTGGGAGGTGAAGTGACTTGCCCGTGGTCACGCAGCCGGGAGGTGGCACGCCCAGCCCTGCAGCCTCAATCCTGGGCTGCCCACAGCCGGGTTTTCCCAGCAGCTTTATGGAGCCAGAACTCACCCATGTCAGGTGGACCTTGCCGTGGCCGTTAGTGTGTAGACAGTTGTCAGCCATCGCCACCGTCAGCCTGAGAGCAGCTTAGTGCCCCTTACCTGTCACACTCCAATCCCCTCGCTCCCTCCCCCTAAGCAGCCACTAGTCTACTTTCTGTCCCTGTGGGGTCACCTGTTCCGAACATTCCGTGTCAATGGAGTCGTACACCATGTGGCTTTCCTTGCCGGCTCTGTCACCGAGCAAGGTTCAGCCGTGCCTTGGCAGTTGTCCGTGCGCCGTTCCTTTCTATAGCTGCATGATTCCCCGTCGTGTGGGGAGAACACGTTGTGGCGCTGGACGTTCAGGGTGTTCCCGCTATTCGGCTACCGCGAAGCGAGGCTGTCCTGACCGTGCTGGTGCGCACGTTCTCACGCGGACGTGCGTTTCGGTTCTCCCGGGAGTCCCCCGCTCCTAAGTAGGTAACTTCCTGCCCGCGGGCCCTCGCGCACGCTGCATTTCCCCGCCTGGACTCCCTCTCTGCCCAACAGGAGAATCCAGTGTATTCTTCAGGGGCCAGCTCCCGTCCTTTACTTACTGCTCCCTGCTCTTGTCGGCCACGGTGGGAGGCAGGAAGTCACTCTGCCCTTCGACCTTTGCCCCGTGTGTGGTCTTGAGCCACCTGCTCGGCCTCTCTGAGCCCCAGTGCCTTCGTCTGTGACGTGAGGGTCTGATTCTGACCCCCTGGGCAGCTACAAGGATGGAGATGGGGAGAACCCTGAGTCCGGGAAGCCTGGAGAGGGGCAGTGTGGGATTGGGGTCACCATGAGTTCCTGTCTTCAGCCAGTGGGCCCTGCCACGTGCCAGCCCCGAGCACTGTCACAAACCGTGCTCGTCCTGCTTTCCAGGAGCCGGGGCTACGGCGGGGGGTTTTCCGTGGGGTGCAGGGATTTGTCCCCAGGGGACATGTGGCAACATCTGGAGATGTCTTTGGTTGTCACGGTGGGGGGAGGGGTGTGCTACTGGCATGTGGAAGAGAGAGGCCCGGGGTGCTGCCAAATGCTGCACAGCGACCCAAAGAATGAGTGACCCGGCCCAAACATCAGTACTGTGCAGGTTCAAGAAACCCTGGTCTAGTGACGTTACCGTTATCCTCTTATTTTTCACGTGTGCATGCGTTTAATTTATACTCTCACTTCCTTCCAAGATGGATTCAGAGTAACTTGAAAAGATGCCAACAAAACAGTGGGACTTTTTAAATGAGGATATTAAGGCCGGGCCCGGTGGACACTCATCCCTGTAATCCTAGCACTCTGGGAGGCCGAGGTGGGAGGATCGCTTGAGGTCAGGAGTTTGAGACCAGCCTGAGTAAGAGCGAGACCCCGTCTCTACTGAAAATAGGAAAATTAGCCGGGCATGGTGGTGCGTGCCTGTAGTCCCAGCAACTCAGGAGGCTGAGGTAGCAGAATCACTTGAGCCCAGGAGTTTGAGGCTGCTGTGAGCTAGGCTGACACCACAGCACTCTAGCCCAGGTGACAGAGCAAGACTCTGTCTCCAAAAAAAAAAAAAAAAATGAGGAAGTTAAGGTAGAAAACAATAGAAGGGAAGGAAATATTTTGAAAACATGATACCTATGTTAAGCACACGGCTTCCAGAAATGGGGTGTATATTTGTCTCTGAGCTTCCTAGCAGCCAGAGCAAAAAGAGCAATAATCAATTTCAAGATTCTCACCATCCCAAAGTTGAAAATAAATTAAGAGGTCAAGGGAAGTCCTGCCTTCCTGGGCCTGAAGGGCTCGAGGCTTTTCTCCCCAGACCCTGTTACAGGGGCCGGGCCACATGCCAGAGCAGACAGCACTGTTCCCAGCCATGGCCCCGAAGGGGACACAGCACTGGCTGTCACATGGCGTGCTCTGATGGAGCCTGTGATGTAAGACTGAGCCCGGCTCTACAAGGGGCTGTACGTTGAGCACCTGCCCTGAGGGTTGTGATTTATTTTCCCAGCTTGGCAACAGAGAGCAGGGCCCGTGCTGTGAGCAGCTCGGAACAGCCGTGGGGACAGGGACTCTGAGTCAAGACCTGGATTTACTCCCAAGGAGCTGTGTGTCCTTGGACCTTTCGTGAAACCTCTCTGAACTCAGCTTCCTCACCCACAAAATGGCGCAGGAATAATCCTTATACCTCATAAGGTTGTCGGGAGAATGAATTGAAATAGTGCATGCCCAGGGCTGACCCCAGGCCTGGTGGGGGCGGCAGCTCAGAGAGGTTGTGTAGCTTGCTCCAGGCCACACAGCAGTGTGCGGCTCAGCCAGGGCCAGACTCGGACCTTTCTGACTGCAGGGCCTGGGCAGGCAGGGGCCGGGTTCCCAGGGCTGCTTGTGCCGGCCCGCAGCTCCGCGGCTCCGAAGCTTTGTCAAATCCCTGGCCCCTTGCACAGCAGCGCCTCAAGACAGACCAGGCTCTGCAGTGGGAATGAGCTGCAGGAGGAGGAAGAGGGTCTCAGTGGTGCCTGGAGGCCCCAGGCCCAGCGAGCAGCCAGCCCTCCCCTTCCTGGACCACAAAGGCCGTCCCAGAGCCTGTGCCCTGCGGCCGCAGGGCCTGTTCAAACCCAGCTGTGGCAGCCTCTGTTGTTCCTGTGACCGGGCAGATTCCCTCACCTTTCCGACTTTAGTTTCCTTATCTGTAACATGGGGTTTATAGTAGTATCCACCCCTGACGTTATTGTAAAGATGGATGGAGATGCCATGTGTTACAAAACAAAACAAAACAAAACAAGAAAACACCAGCATAATCTAATCATTGTTAGCTGTTGTGATGGTTGTTCATAATTATTTCTATGAATAGTACTTTATTAGTTGGAATTGGGTTTTTTTGTTTTTTCTTTTGAGACAGAGTCTCGCTTTGTTGCCCAGGCTAGAGTGAGTGCTGTGGCGTCAGCCTAGCTCACAGCAACCTCAAACTCCTGGGCTCAAGCGATCCTCCTGCCTCAGCCTCCCGAGTAGCTGGGACTACAGGCATTCGCCACCATGCCCGGCTAATTTTTTCTATATATATTAGTTGGCCAATTAATTTCTTCCTATTTATATTAGAGACGGGGTCTCGCTCTTGCTCAGGCTGGTTTCGAACCCCTGACCTCGAGCAATCTGCCTGCTTAGGCCTCCCAGAGTGCTAGGATTACAGGCGTGAGCCGCCGTGCCTGGCCTGTTAGTTAGAATTGTTTAGAATAAATAATAATAAGAGGACTTGGCCTCACCTCCCCCAGGAAGCCCTCCCTGACCACCCCTCTCAGATGCCCCTAGAGCCTCTACACCCTTCCCCGGCGCCCTTTTCCTACTGACTGTTAGAAGCGAGTGCATTTGGCGGTCTGGGTTGAGGCCTGTCTGCCCGCTGGACTTGATCTTGGCCACTGCTTGTTCTCCAAGGCCTGGCACGGTGGCGGGCATCTAGCAGCGATCGTCAAATATTTGTTGCATGACTGAACAGGGACGGGGCAGCCCGAGACGCCTCTGCTCCTCCCTCTGGGGCTCGGGGGAGGGCAATTCTGGAGGAGGCGAGGGAATCTTCTGCGGGCGGAGGGTGGCCGTGTGCGCGTGCGGAGACGCGCACAGCCCCGGCCTGGGCACTCTGCCCTCTGTCTTCGCATCGCTCAGCGTGTAGGTGGCAGCGGGCGGGGCTGGCCGGTGCAAGGTGTGGTGTGTGTGTCTCGGCGTCCTCAACTGCAGATTGTGAGCTGTTCTCGCGTCAAGAGCACCCCCAGCACAGCGAGCTAGCTGCCCCCGCCCTCTTCACCTGTTCACTCAGGTGCCGCCTCCTCGCTGTGTGGCCTTGGGCAGGCCACTGCACCTCTCTGTGCTTCAGTTGGAGACAAGAAAAGGAGTTACCTCTTTGCACTGCCATCCGGATGGGACGAGAAGGTCCCAGTGCCCGGCTTGAGAAGTGCTCTGGAAATGTTACCTGTTGTTTTTGTTTATTCTGATTTGTTTGCTCAGAAAGTATTTATGAAGCACCTACTATGTGCCACTCGAGCTGAGCACCTGGTGCTGGAGAGTGTGAACAGGAGCCTATTTTGTCTTTTGTGTTTTTTTGAGACAGAGTCTTGCTTTGTTGCCCAGGCTAGAGTGAGTACCATGATGTCAGCCTAGCTCACAGCAACCTCAGACTCCTGGGCTCAAGCATCCTCCTGCCTCAGCCTCCCGAGTAGCTGGGACTACAGGCATGTGCCACCATGCCCAGCTAATTTTTTCTATATATATTAGTTGGCCAATTAATTTCTTTCTATTTATAGTAGAGACGGGGGTCTCGCTCTTGCTCAGGCTGGTTTCGAACTCCTGACCTC
The DNA here is from genome assembly GCF_040939455.1 of Microcebus murinus. Classification (NCBI taxonomy): domain Eukaryota; kingdom Metazoa; phylum Chordata; class Mammalia; order Primates; family Cheirogaleidae; genus Microcebus; species Microcebus murinus. The sequence continues at coordinate 9,142,678 of NC_134122.1, read as the reverse complement.
GAGCAATCCGCCCTCCTTGGCCTCCCAGAGTGCTAGGATTACAGGCGTGAGCCTCCGTGCCCGGCCAGGAGCCTATTTTGAACAGACCAGATTTTTTAAAACGATGTTTATGATACAGTTGGGGAAATGTAAACACAGACTGGATGACATTGGATGAAATTCGGAAATTCTTGTTAATTTTTATTGGCATGTAGTAGTTTAGTGGTTTACAGGCATACCCCGGAGACACTGTGGGCTGTTCCAGGCCCCTGCAATAAAGTGCATGTTGCAGTAAAGCGAGCCGCACAGATTTTTTGGTCCCCCTGTGCATATAAAGGTTACGTTTAAGCTACAGTCTATCGCGTGTGCAATAGCATCATGTCTAAAAAAATGTACAAACCTCAATTTTAAAATGCTGTAGTGCTAAAAAATGCTAACCGTCACCCGAGCCTCCAATGAGCCGTAATCTTTTTGCTGGGAGAGGGCCCCGCCCCTATGCGGTCAGGGTGGTGGCTGCTGAGGGTTGGGGTGGCCGTGACGATTAATTAACACAAGACAGCCATGAAGTTTGCTGTGTCCATCCCTTCCTTTGACAGACGTTTTCTCTGTAGCACGCGATGCTGTTTGGTGGCGTTTTCCCCACAGTAGAACTTTCAGAATTGGAGTCAGTCTTCTCAAAGCCGGCTGCTTGCTTTATCGACAGAGTGTACGGAACATTCTAAATCCTCTGTGGTCGCTTCCACAGTGTTCACAGCGTCTACACCAGGAGTAGGTTCCGCCTCAAGAAACCGCTCTCCCTGCTCATCCAGGAGAAGCAGCTCCTCATGCGTTCAAGTTTGGTCATGAGATTGCAGCTTGGTCACAAGATTGCAGCTTGGTCACGAGATTGCAGCTTGGTCACGAGATTGCAGCTTGATCACGAGATGATTGCAGCTTGGTCACGAGATTGCAGCTTGGTCACGAGATTGCAGCTTGGTCACGAGATTGCAGCTTGGTCACGAGATTGCAGCTTGATCACGAGATGATTGCAGCTTGGTCACGAGATTGCAGCTTGATCTCGAGATTGCAGCTTGGTCACGAGATTGCAGCTTGGTCACGAGATTGCATTTGATCACGAGATGATTGCAGCTTGGTCACGAGATTGCAGCTTGGTCACGAGATTGCAGCTTGGTCACGAGATCGCAGCTTGATCACGAGATCGCAGTTTGATCACGAGATCACAGCTTGATCACGAGATTGCAGCTTGGTCAGGAGATCGCAGCTTGATCACGAGATCGCAGCTTGATCACGAGATCGCAGTTTGATCACGAGATCACAGCTTGGTCACGAGATTGCATTTGGTCACGAGATTGCAGCTTGGTCACGAGATTGCAGCTTGGTCACGAGATTGCAGCTTGGTCACGAGATTGCAGCTTGGTCACGAGATTGCAGCTTGGTCACGAGATTGCAGCTTGATCTCGAGATCGCAGCTTGATCACGAGATCGCAGTTTGATCACGAGATCGCAGTTTGATCACGAGATCACAGCTTGATCACGAGATTGCAGCATGATCTCGAGATTGCAGCTTGATCATGAGATTCACATCTTCGGGCTCCACTTCTCGTTCCAGTTCTCCTGCTGTTTCCACCACATCCTCCGCCTGTCCTTCCTCCGCCAAGTCCTCGGCCCCTCAAAGTCACCCGTGAGGGTTGGAGTCAACTTATTCCAAGCTCCTGTAGATGTTGATGTTTCGGCCTCCTCCCATGAATTATGAATGTTCTTAGTGGCATCTGGGGTGGCGAATCCTTTCCAGAAGGTCGTCAGTCTACTTCGCCCGGACCCATCGGAGGACTCACATCCGTGGCACTGGAGCCTTGTGAAATGCGTCTCTTCATACTGAGACGTGAGGGTGGAAACGACTCCGTGATCCGCGGCTGCGGGGCGGACGCCGTGTCAGCAGCTCGAAAGCACCATCGGTCCCCTTGCACGTCGCCATCCGAGCGCTCGGGAAATCAGGTGCCTTGCCGGCGGGCAGCAGCAATATTTTGAAAGGAATCCCTTTTTGTTTCTGAGCAGTAGGTCTCACCAGGGGGCTTGAAATAGTAAAGCAGGCCGGGCGCGGTGGCTCACGCCTGTAATCCTAGCACTCTGGGAGGCTGAGGCGGGAGGATTGCTCAAGGTCAGGAGTTCGAAACCAGCCTGAGCAAGAGCGAGACCCCGTCTCTACTATAAATAGAAAGAAATTAATTGGCCAACTGATATATATAGAAAAAATTAGCCGGGCATGGTGGCGCATGCCTGTAGTCCCAGCTACCCGGGAGGCTGAGGCAGCAGGATCGCTTGAGCCCCGGAGTCTGAGGTTGCTGTGAGCTAGGCTGATGCCCCGGCACTCACTCTAGCCTGGGCAACAAAGTGAGACTCTGTCTCAAAAAAAAAAAAGAAAATCTGTTGTTTGGTGTAGCCACCACCTTCCCCAATGATCTTAGCGAGATCTTCTGGGTAACTTGCTGCAGCTTCTGCATCAGCGCTTGCTGCTTCAGTTTGCACTTTTATGTTCTGGAGACGGCTTCTTTCACCTGGGAGGAATCCCCGGCCTTGTGGGGGTCCCTCGGGGTCCCTGGAAACATAGCTGGCCTTGAGCTGTGTCCCCACCCACCTGTCTGCGTGCGCCCAGCGTCACGGCCACCTGTCTTCATGGCCCTACTGATGAAGTCCGTGGTGCCTAATTAGGCCCGTCCTCCCAGGCCCGGCTTGCAGGAGGCTAAGGGTTTGGCATCCAGGTTTCCACAGTGGAGGGAGAGGAAGGGACGCCTGCCTCCTCCCGGGAGCCCTCGGGGCCAGCTCAGGGTGAGGGCCCCACTCAAGTGCCCTTGTGACCGTCGGTGGCCCTGGCTGATTCCTGGAGTATGAAAGGAAGTCCCTCTCTTGCCCGCATTGTTCCTACTTCCGGACACGGGGGAACAGGTGTTTCACATCCGAGGACGGCAAGGTGGCCGTGGCCTAATCACCCCAGCAGGCAGAGCCTTGCAAAGCCGTGGGGGGGTCCGGCCCTTTCGCAAAGTGCTGTGGCAGATTGTTTCAGAAGACTGAAAACGCATACACCCTTCTCACCAGCGATCACATTTCTGGGAATTTGCCTCAAGGAAATAATCCTAAAAAAAAAAAAAGGAAAGGAAAGGAAAAGAAAAGAAAAGCCACGTGCCCAGTAGTATCTATTGAGGTGGTGACATTTATGCTGGGAAGCCGTGGGACGCAGGCATCTGTTGCAGCGGCTTAGTGGATTTCGAAGTCAGCACGTATGAAAGAAGTGCCGAGCTCATTTTCAGTGGGGAAGATGCTCGCGGTGTGACGCTAAGCTCAAAGCACAATCGCCACACGCTGGGGTGGCGGGCTGGGGCAGAGACGGGCTGGGGGCAGAGGCGGGCTGGGGGCAGAGAGGGGCTGGGGGCAGGGAGGGGCTGGGGGCAGAGGCGGGCTGGGGGCAGAGGCGGGCTGGGGGCAGAGAGGGGCTGGGGGCAGAGGCGGGCTGGGGGCAGAGGCGGGCTGGGGGCAGAGACGGCTGGGGGCAGAGGCGGCTGGGGGCAGAGGCGGGCTGGGGGCAGAGACGGCTGGGGGCAGAGGTGGGCTGGGGGCAGAGGCGGGCTGGGGGCAGAGACGGGCTGGGGGCAGAGGGGCTGGGGGCAGAGAGGGGCTGGGGGCAGAGGCGGGCTGGGGGCAGAGGCGGGCTGGGGGCAGAGAGGGGCTGGGGGCAGAGAGGGGCTGGGGGCAGAGGCGGGCTGGGGGCAGAGAGGGGCTGGGGGCAGAGAGGGGCTGGGGGCAGAGAGGGGCTGGGGGCAGAGGCGGGCTGGGGGCAGAGGCGGGCTGGGGGCAGAGAGGGGCTGGGGGCAGAGAGGGGCTGGGGGCAGAGGCGGGCTGGGGGCAGAGAGGGGCTGGGGGCAGAGGCGGGCTGGGGGCAGAGATGGGCTGGGGCGGGGCGCCGATTCTTCCAACATGCCACGAAGCCTCTGGGCCCTGCCTGGTAGGAAACCCTGGCCAGCTGTGTCCCCTAGGGCTCTTCCAGCCGTTCCCAGGCTAACACTAGAGCGCCTGTTCCATTTTCCAAAATGAAGAGTGACATCCTAAGGCATGTTTCCTTTTCAGATGATCCCCTGGATCTCAGGAGGGGAAGAGAAGGACTGCACAAAACAACCAGGGAGGCCGAGCCCCGGGGCAGGGATTTGGTCTTTCTCTCGTCAAAAGCTGGCTGACAGCTCAAACAAGCACCGCCCCTATCCTGGAGACTGAGGTAGGGATGTTTATTTTTTCTAAAAGATTTAAAAAGGTCTTTATTTTATTGCAAAAGCAATATATGCTAATTGGTTTTTTTTAAAAAAAATAGTGCAAAATTGTATACAATAAAGCTTCTGCCTGCCACCCTCCTCCTCCTCTTCAAAGAGAGCCACTCTTTGCTGTTCGTACCCTTTCAGATATTTTCCATATCAAGGGTTCCCAAACTTTTTTTTTTTTTAGCTACAAGCCACAGTGAACAATAGAGTTTACACTGGGACCCGGTGCACACCGGGCACTTGCCTGTACCTAAAACAGAAGTTTGGTGCAACGATGCTTAACAGTGGAATGCACTCGCGTCCGGTTCTCTGTTCTGTTCTGCTCCCGGCGATCCCATTTCATTGACAAAGAAAGGTGGCTGGTGATAACACGACCACATGACGTCACGCCGCACTGCACGTCTGACCGCAGAGAGACAACTGCTGGAGGTATCCACGCACGAGGATGTCAGTTGTTCGAGATGACCTGAGCCGCTCCTTGGCTGTTGCATTTAAGGACCTTGCAGCCTGCCTGCCTTCACATTTCCGTAGTAGCCCGTATAGGGCTCCTCTTCCTCCCCAACAGCGCACGGTGTCTTACCGAGTGGTCTTCTGGAAGGTATTTGGTTCCTTCTTAACAGGCATTTGCGTCGTCTCTACTTTGGGGCTCTCACCAGCGTGGCCGTGTGGGACATCCCATCGGTGCATGGGGACAAGGACAGCCATGTGGTGGATTCCCAGCGTGGAACTCCCGCATCAAAAGGCAGGCACCTCCCTGACGCCCTGGATGTTGCTGGAGCTCACCTGGAGGGACCCAGGAGCCCTGCAGGAACCGCACGGTGACCCCTGGGACTGAGCCTGTTCTGTCTCACAACCTGCCTGTGATGCTGGAAAACCCCTGTGCGGGTTTGGAAATGAGTCCGGCCCCAATTCGCTTCCACTTTCTCCTCCTTGGCTTCCTCCTTTGTCACTCGAGGGCTTTGGAAGAGGGGACTCTCCTTAGCCTGGACTCTAAAGCTCTTCCTCACAGAGGCCTTTCTGGGGTTTGGGGACGAGGGACTTGGGACTTTTTTTTTTTTTTTTAAACAGAGTCTCACTCTGTTGTCCGGGCTAGAGTGCTGTGGCTAGGTTGTTTGCAGCAACCTCAAACTCCTGGGCTCAAGCGATCCTCCTGCCTCAGCCTCCCCAGTAGATGGGACTACAGGCATGCGCCACCATGCCCGGCTAATTTTTTCTACATATATTAGTTGGCCAATTAATTTATTTCTATTTTTAATAGAGACAGGGGTCTCACTCTTGCTCAGGCTGGTCTCGAACTCCTGGCCTTGAGCGATCCTCCCGCCCCGGCCTCCCAGAGTGCTAGGATTACAGGCATGAGCCACCGCGCCCGGCCGGGACATTTTGATCGTCCAGCTTGGTCAGTAAGTTCTCAAGTGGTAAAAGCTGGCTCCGAACACAAATGCGCATGAGCCGGAAAGGGGCCGAGCAGCTGCAGTGAATTAGAATCAAATTAGTTTCAAATTCTGCCTCTGACACTCCCCAGCAGCAAAACCCCGGGTCTGGGTTGCTTCTTCATGTATAAAACAGGGATTGTACGTCCTGCGTGGGGAAGAGGACGTTGGAAAGGCCTGCCTGGATTCTAATCTTGGCTTCACGCTAAGTAGCTGGGTGACGGTGGGCAAGCTACCTAACCTCTCTGTGTCTTGGTTTCTTCATCTGTAAAATGGGGATAGTACCAGGACCTTCCTCGTGGGGTTCTTGTGAGGATTAAATGAGTTAACGCGTGTGCTAGATGGATGCCTGGCCGCGTGTTTGCCGCTGCTGTTACTAAGAATGATAGGCTGGGCCAGGAGTCTGAGGCTGCTGTGAGCTAGGCTGACGCCACGGCACTCACTCTAGCCTGGGCAACAAAGCGAGACTCTTGTCTCAATAAAATAAAATAAATAAAAAGAAAAAAATAAAAAATAAAACGATAGGTTGTCATGAAGACGAAATGAGATGATGCATTTGAAGGCGGCTCCTGCCGCGTGTGCGTGCAGGAAACAGGCATGATGGTAAGAAGGTCCTGGCTTTAGAAAGAGGATCTTCTCGGTTCAGAGAGAGGCTAGGTCCAACCACTGACCTGCAGCCCTGGCTGCGTCTGGCCAAGGAGAGAGAAGAAAGATCGCAGGGGCCTCTTCCCTGGGGGATTCTGCAGGTGTTTCTTCTGCATTTCAGCGTCCGGTCCTGGTGGCCCCTAGTAGCTGTCGGGGCCGGGGGGCCAGGCGGGGGGGGGGGGGCAGGGCTGGGGGACGGCCTCTATCTCAGGAGGGTGGGTGGGTGGAAATGGTTTTATCTGCCCTCTTTGTGGAGACCCTCCCCCCAGAACAAGGCCTCCTGGGGATGCTCCCGGGATGGGCCTGGGGGGTCGGGCAGTGGAGGGTGGGGGGAGTCAGGGTCCCCCCATTACGCTCCTGCCCAGACCCTCCTCGCTGTTCACTTATTCACGTGCCAGGCCCATGCTAGGCATCTGGGACACCCTGGTGACCAACACACAGCGAGCCCGGCCCTCTCAGAGCTGCCGTTCTGGCCGGGAGGCAAAGTGGAATGACAGCCATGTGGTTATTCAGGAGGTGGCAAGTGTGATGGAAAACAAGTGGGTGTCAAGGGCTGAGGCAGGGGGACGGAATTTCAGATGGGGGTCCAGGCAGGCAGGTTGAGAGGGTGACGTTTAAGCCAAGGCTTGAAGGAAGGGCTGAGCCATTGGATGGGGGGGGGGCACCAGCAGTCCAGGCAGGAGGAACAGCCAGTGCAAAGGCCCTGAGGCAGGGCGGTGCTCAAACAGCAGGGAGGCCCGTGTGGCCGGGGCAGAGTGAGCAAGGTCGAGGGTGTTTTGGAGACGAGGGCAGAGGACAGACGGGGCTCAGATCCTACAGGGCTCTGAAGCCTCAGGGAGGGCTCTGGCGCCCCTCTAGCCTATGGGGAAACTGAGTCAGGAGCTCAGGTAGGGGGTGGCTGGTGGTTTGTGTCACGAGTGCAGCTGTGGCTGCTGCTAACGGATCAAAACTGCAACTCTGGAAACAAACGGGTTCTAGCCCAGAGCTCAGCATGGGCCCTGGGGGTTGTTTTGGGTGGAAGGGGAGCTTGAAAAGGAGAAATAGCTACGGGCCGGCATGGTGCCCGCTGTGTCATCTCATCGTCACCACCACAGGGAGGTGGCAGGACAGCTGAGAAAACGGAGGGTTCTAGAAGGGAGGTGCCGGTCAGAGTCCTGCTGCTGGGAAAGAGATAGGAGGGGACTTTCACCAGCACGTCCCTCGTCACCCCTTCTCGGACCATTTCCTCAAACGGAAGGGGCCCCAGCGCTGGCGGACTGTCAGGCATCCGTCCCAAGATCCGCCCGCACTCTCTTCTGGCCTGGGGGGGGAGAAACCGGCCTCGTTGGGCAGCTGGTGGCAGGTGGCCCAGAGCTGATGGACCAACCCTGGCGTTTGGGTTCAAATTCCAGGAAACGGAACCAGCCCAGTCTCGTGCCTACCAGAAAGCCTCAGAGGAGGAAGTCCTTTCTTTTCGCAAGCTGGGTGCAAGGTGGCTCTGTGGCTTGGTGGCGTCTCAGGCAAAACAAACAACAAAAAAGGCCCAGTCCCTGCCTTTCTGCTGCCCGGCCCCTTCCTGGGCCTCAGCTGTAAAAGGAGGGGCTGGATTGGGGGCAGTTGGCAGAGTGTCCCCCTGCAGACGGGGGAGGGCAGGGGCCTCACTTCAGCTCACGCAGAGCTGCTGCTCTCTGTCGTGTGGGTGAGGGATTTGCACGAGACTGTGTGGGAGGGAAATGTTCTGAGGTTCCCCGGCCCGAAAGCCCCAGGTCTGGGCAATCCAGAAAGCTCTAAGCTCCAAGGAGCTCCCCGCGGCATGGGGGCTAAGAATGGACTTGGAGCCAAACGGCCTGGGTTCAGATCCTACCGCTGCCACGTACTAGCTGTGTGACCTTTGACAACTTGCTTAACCTCTCTGGGCCTCGATTGCTAAATTTCTGAAGTAGAGATGATAATATTTCCCTCATGGGTTTGCTGGCAGAGCAGTGTCTGCTGGCCATGTGGCTGTGAGTGGTTGTTAGATAAATAGGATCCCGTGACTCACGCTCTACCCACTCCCTCCCGCCCCCACCCCCACCCGCCGCCACTGGGTAGTGCAGTGGATCTCAGGGAATGAGACTCTTCTGTGCCACGAAGACATGTGTTTCCTGGAGGCTACAAGGCTGAGAAAGAGCCAGCGCATGATCCCAAAGTCACAGGGGGCTATTTACTACTGATTTGTCGTCTGTCTCCCGGCTCCTCACTAGAATCTATAAACTCCAGGGGAGTTGGGACCCATATCTTTTTTTTTTTTTTTTTTTTTTGGGACAGAGTCTTGCTCTGTTGCCCAGGCTAGAGTGAGTGCCGTGGCGTCAGCCTAGCTCACAGCAACCTCAAACTCCTGGGCTCAAGTGATCCTCCTGCCTCAGCCTCCCGAGTAGCTGGGACTACAGGCATGCGCCACCATGCCTGGCTAATATTTTCTATATATATTAGTTGGCCAATTAATTTCTTTCTATTTATAGTAGAGACGGGGTCTCGCTCTTGCTCAGGCTGGTTTCAAACTCCTGACCTTGAGCAATCCACCCTCCTCAGCCTCCCAGAATGCTAGGATTACACGTGTGAGCCACCGCGCCCGGCCGGGGCCCATATCTTGTTGCTCCAGTCTTAGCCCCAACACAGTGCCTAGTGCCCAGGACACCTGGGCTGAAGGCGTGTAAAAGCTGTACGTCAACCTCAGGAATCAGCTGGACTCGGTCCACATCTCACCTCCAAGTTACCTTCTTGCTGTGTGACTTGGGGCATGTTACTTCACCTCTCTGGGCCTCAGTTTCCTCATCTGTAAAACAGACGGATTGTTGTAAGGAGAAAACAAGAAAATGGATGTGAAAGTGCTTTTACATTCCAGGGCCCAGCACTCAGTGGGACTCAGCATGTGTTTCCCCTCGCTATCCTCCTCTTCCTCCTCCTCCCCTCCCCCATCTTCCTCTTCCTCCTCCTCCTCTACTGGGGACTCACCCTGCATTCTTTGCCAGTTGCCGTGACCCGGGTATATTTGTGAAACAGAAACAGCATGCAGCGTGACCTCTTCAGCCCGGAGGGGGACACCTGTGTGTCATTTTCAAGTGGGCCAGGCCTCGCACCCTGAGAACACGTTTTCTCTGTGGTTTACGGGGCCCCTTCCCCTGAGCAGGCACCTGGGGCCTCACTCTGGGCAGGCCAGGAAAGGCCCCACCTGCCATCCGGCTGGGCCACTTCTCCTGGGCCTGGTGACAGTGGAGACCCAGCCCGTTCTGGGACAGTCTCCCACACCTCCAGGGCTGACCCGTGTAATTACAGGGCCTGGGAAGCTCACCCGGGCCTCTACCTGGGCCACTCAGCTACAGGTGCCATTGCTCACAGACGGTGACCAGGGACTGCCTGCTGACTCGGACTTCCTGCCCTGTCCAGGAGCGGACCTCGAAGGTAGCATTGCCAGGTAGATTACGGGATGCCCTCTTAGCTGTGAACTTTGGATAGTCAGTGTTGTGTTTTTTTTTTAGTTTAGGTGTGTCTCGTGCAATATTAGGGACATATTACAAGTCTGCAGCATTTGGGGCATACTCGTACTACACAGTCTCTCACTGTGTGTCTGCAGTTCACATTTTCCTAGGCAGCCTGTATTTTTATCCGGCAGCCCTGCCCTGGGCCTCCCTCTGCCCCTGAACTCACTCCATTTCAGCTCCATCTTGGCAGCAGCAGAAATAAAAGGTACGGCCAATGCCAGGGCCGGGGCACAGGGTGGGGGTGCGAGCTCCTGGCCTCAGTTTCCCCATCTGCATAACGCAGCTGTGGGAATCCCTGCCGCAAGGGGTTTTCTCGAGGATGAAGCACGTGATGTGTGTAGGAAGCATGTTTTGGAAATGGAAAGGTGCTATGGAAACATTAGTGACCAGAATTTGCCGTTAATGGGTAACACAGACCAGTCAGTGGGGGCTATTTCTGGTGACCGGGTTCCTTTTTTGGAAAACTAGGTTTTTTTAAACAAGCAACTTGTGTTTGTTCTTGAAACATCAGAACGTGGAGAGTAGCAGAGGTGAAAAAAAATTCTCTAATTCCATCACTCAGACACAACTATTTATAGCATTCTTTATCCTTGAGAAAGTTTAAAAACTTTTTTTCCAGGTGTATGTGCATTTTTTTTTCTTTTTAGAAAAAAAAATGAGATCATATTCTGCATTCTTTTAGGGAACCAGTTTTTCTCCTCTGTCATTTCTGAAGTTTCAGAGTACACCCAGGGGAAAAGTGATCTCCTTTTCTGGCCCGTGTTTTCCCGGGGCTATCGGCGGATGTCGTGTGAAACTGTGGCCTGCCCGGCCCCTCCTGCTCTGCCCTACCAGAGCATGCGTCAGATGCCTGGTGTACTTTTTTTATTTTTTAAATGGAGATAAAATTCTCATCACATAAAGCTGAACTATTTTAAACCGCATGATTCTGTGGCACGTAGTGTTGTACAACTATCACCATTATGTAGTTCCAGAACATTTTTGTCACCCTAAAAAGAAACCTTATACCCTCCAGCAGTCATCCTCCCCTCCCCCACCATCCTTTCGGTTCCAGGCAGCCACCAATCCACTTTCTCTCTCTTTGGATTTGCCAATTCTGGACATTTCATGCAGGCGGAATCATGTCATATGTGGCCTTTTGTGTCTGGTTTCTTCCGCTTCACATAAAGCATTTGAGGTTCTGCCATGTTGATCAGTTCTTCATTCATTTTATTTTATTTTATTTTATTTTATTTTATTTTATTTTATTTATTTTTTGAGACAGAGTCTCGCTTTGTTGCCCAGGCTTCAGTGAGTGCTGTGGCGTCAGCCTAGCTCACAGCAACCTCAGACTCCTGGGCTCAAGTGATCCTCCTGCCTCAGCCTCCCGAGTAGCTGGGACTACAGACATGTGCAACCATGCCTGGCTAATTTTTTCTATATATATTAGTTGGCCATTTAATTTCTTTCTATTTATAGTAGAGACGGGGTCTCGCTCTTGCTCAGACTGGTTTCGAACTCCTGACTTCGAGCAATCCGCCTGCTTCGGCCTCCCAGAGTGCTGGGATTACAGGCGTGAACCACCAGCCCGGCCTCTTCATTAATTTTTTTTTTTTTTTGAGACAGAGTCTTATTTTGTTGCCCAGGCTAGAGTGAGTGCTGTGGCGTCAGCCTAGCTCACAGCAACCTCAGACTCCTGGGCTCAAGCAATCCTGCTGCCTCAGCCTCCCGAGTAGCTGGGACTACAGGCATGCGCCACCATGCCCGGCTAATTTTTTCTGTATATATTAGTTGGCCAATTAATTTCTTTCTATTTATAGTAGAAACGGAGTCTTGCTCTTGCTCAGGCTGGTTTCAAACTCCTGACCTGGAGCAATCCGCCCACCTCGGCCTCCCAGTGCTAGGATTACAGGCGTGAGCCACCGCGCCCGGCCTCTTCATTCATTTTAATGGCCCGATAACACCCCGTGGAATGGATATGCCACATTTTGCCTATCCTGTCCTCCACTGATGAACATTTGAGTTATTTCTACCCTTTGACTATTGTGAATAATGCTGCTATGAACATTCATGCACAAGTTTTTATTTGAACACTTGTTTTCAATTCTTTTGGGTTTATACCTAGGAGTGGAATAGCAGCTGTTTTATTTTACATTCTCACCAGCAGTTTCTTCACACGCCTGCCCCCCCCCATTTATTTTCCATTAAAAAAAATTTTTTTTAGCCATCATACTGGGTAGGAAGTGGTATCTCATTGTGGTTTTGATTTGCATTTCCCTGATGACTAGTTCAACTAGTGATGTTGAACATCTTTTCATGTGCTTTTATGTCATGTGTATATCTTCTTCGGGGAAACAACTATTCAAATCCTTTGCCCATTTTAATTTAATTTAATTCGATTTTTGAGTTAATTCTTGTATATGGTGTGAGGTAGGGATCCAACTTCATTCTTTCACATATGGATATCCAGTTGTTCCAGTGTCACTTGTTGAAAAGACTCTTTTCTCATTGACTGATCCATTGACCATAGATGTATGGGTTTATATCTAGACTTTCAGTTTCATTTCATTGACTTATATGACTATCCTTATGCCAGAACCACATGCTTTGATTACTGTAGCTTTATAGTAAGTTTTGAAATCAGAAGGTGTGGGTCCTCCAACTTGATGCTTTTTTTTTTTTATTTCGGCATATTATGGGTGTATAAATTTTAAGGTTTCAATAAATGCCCTTTCCCCCCAGACTTGATGCTTTTTCAAGATTGTTTTGGCTATTCAGAGTCCTTTGCAATTCCATATGAATTTTAGGATCGGCTTGTCTATTTCTGCCAAAGAGGCAGTTAGAATTTTGATAGAGATTATATTAGATGTGTGTATCAGTGTGGGAAGTATTGCCATTTGTGATGATTAGTTTTATGTGTCAACTTGGCTGGATTATAGTACCCAGTTATTCAATTAAACTCTAATCCAGGTGTTGCTGTAGAGGTATTTTTAAGTATATGTAGGTGTGGTCTTATCTATACGTAGATGCAGTTCATTTTAGTTGATTTTAAGTAAAATAAATGATTCTTGGTAATCTGGGGGGGGGTCCTTATCAATTGGTTGAGAATCCTTAAGAGCAAAACTGAGGTGTCCCAGAGAAAGAATTCCACCTGTGGTTTTATCTCCTGCCAAGAGTTTCCAGTCTGCTGCCTGCCCTGTAGGGTCTGGTCTTGCCAGCCCCCACAGTTATGTAAACCAATCCCTTAAAATCTCTCTCTGTTTCTCTGTCTCTGTCTTTCTCTCTCTAGATGTCCCTCAATTTACAATGGGGTTATATCCCAATGAACCCATCATAAGTTGAAAATATCACACGTGGACAATATGTTTAATACACCTAACCTACTGAACATTATCACTTAGCCAGCCTATGTTAAACATGCTCGGAACACTTATATTAGCCTCCAGTTGGGCGAAATCATCTAACACAAAGCCCATTTTATAATAAAGTATTGAATATCTCATGCCACATATTGAATACTGTGTACTGAAGTGAAAGACAGAATGGTTGTATGAGTTCTCAAAGTGCGGTTTCTACTGAATGTGGATCCCTTTCATAAAGTCAAAAACTCATAATCAAACCATCTTAAAGTCAGGAACTGTCTGATTATGTGTATAGAGAGTCCTATCAGAGAAGCAGAAATATCTATATCTATATCTATATCTATATCTATATCTATATCTATATCTATATCTATATCTATATATATCTCCTCTGTTTCTGTTTCTCTGATAGGATTTTTTTTTTTTTTTTTTGAGACAGAGCCTCAGTCTGTAGCCCTGGGCTAGAGTTCCATGATGTCAGCCTAGCTCACAGCAACCTCAAACTCCTGGACTCAAGCAGTCCTCCTGCCTCAGCCTCCCAAGTAGCTGGGACTACAGGCATGCACCACCATGCCCGGCTAATATTTTTCTGTTTTTTCGGGTAGACACAAAGTCTTGCTCTTGCTTAGGCTGGTCTGGAACTCCTGAGCTCAAACGATCTGCCCACCTCAGCTTCCCAGAGTGCTAGGATTACAGGTGTGAGCCACCGCGCCCTGCCTCTCACAGGACTGTGAGGGATCCGCCACCTTAACAGTAAGCCTTCCAATTTGTGAATGTTTTTCCATTTATTTAGGTTTTCTTTCAGCAATGTCTTGTAGTTGTCAGTGTATAGGTCTAGAACTTCCTTAGCTAACTTCATTGTTGTAAGTATTCTATTCTTTTGGATGCTATTGTAAATGGAATTGTTTTCTTAATTTCATTTTGGGGTTGCTCATTGCTAACGTATAGAAATGCAACTGAGTTTTATATATTGATCTTGAATCTTGTACAACCTTCTCAATTGGTTCATTATCTCTAATAGGTGTTTTGTGCGTTGTTTAGGGTTTTTTACATACAGGATTGTATCGTCTGTGAATGGAGATAGCTTTACTTTATCCTTTCCAACCTGAATGCTTTTTATTTCTTTTTCTTGCCTAATTGCCGTGGTTAAAACCTGCCCATTGCCATGGCTAGGACCTCCAGAACCAATAGAACTTTCAGAAATAATGAGAGCAGGCACCCTGGCTCATTCCTGACCTTAGGGGGAAACAAATCTTTTACCATCAAGTGTGATGTTGGCTGTGGGGTTTTCATAGAGGTTCTTTATTAGGTTGAGGAAGTCCATTCTATTTCCAGTTTGCTGAGTATTTTTATCATGGAAGCATATTGGATTTTTTTCACGTTGGAGTTGGTCAAAACCTTTTTGTGTGTCGATTGAGATGACCATGTGGATCAGTTTACTTTTATTCCCTGCTTCCAAGCCTTGGGTGGGAAATTCAATCTCTGTGGTTTTGGAGGGGATTAAAAAAAGAGTTATAGCTTTATCGTTCTCCCCGAAAGTAACTGCAAGCTCGCAGCCCTGTGAAGTGTTTAGGACAGAGGAAAAAATAAAACCAGCTCCTGTGTGGCTGGGCAGTTGGGGGGAGAAAAACAAATGAAGATATGGTAGTATTCAGTAAAAGGCAGAAGAAAATTCAGGTTTACTGCAGCGTTTCCCCTTTGAAGGAAGGAAGGAGGGAGGGAGGGAGGGCAGAAAGGAGACAGAGAGATGGGAAGAAAAGCATTCACTCAGGGACGTTTCTTGGACATTTTGCTTTGAGACATTTTCTGTACGGCTCGTAGCTGTCTAGTGAAGGAGCTCAGGAAATTTCACCCCAAAATATGACTCCATGGTACAAAAAGAATATTTTGAATTAAAGGCCATTCCTGATCAAAAAGCAGTGGAAGGGGCTTTCCCTCCATCTGCATAAACCGGACTGAGCAGATCAAAAGGTCAGTGGGGGCAAATGACTTCCCTTCCACTCCCAGTCGTTTCTAGGTATTGCAGGAAAGAAGATCCAGAATGCAAGGGGCCCTGGCCCACATTTTTAAAAACATAATAGCTGTCTCTCAGGTTAACTTAATTTGCAAAGAGATTCATTTACAAGTCAAGCTGTCTCCCCATCCTTTCGTCCTCTCTGGCTCCACGTGTCACCCCTAAACAGAATTAGATGGATTCCACCTTCCTCCTCCCCTCCAAAAAGACAGGTATACAAATATCTGAACTTCATTGAGATATCGGGTGATCACTCTGAGATTCTCCCCGTGCACATGGGAAATGACCCTCTCTTATTAATCTGCCTTAATTGTGAGTTGATCTTTCAGGGAACTGTCCGGGCAAGCTCCCCCTCATCCCTCCCCTAGCAAGGGTCTGTGATAGTCTTTTTTTTTTTTTTTTTTTTTTGAGGAAGGGAGGAAGGGAGAGAGGAAGGAAGGGAGGGAGGGAAGAAAGGATGTGATAGTGTTTTTAATGTCAGGAGAATCGCTTATTTTGCAAGCCTTGGCGGCACCCTGAGAGTGGAAAATGGTAGAGGTTGGGCATGATCCAATTTCCTTTTTTTTATTTTAAAAACAATAAAAGGCTGCCTTCACTAGTAACATCTACTTGGCAAGTTCCCATGCTTGGGAGGATTTTGAAATCCCTCTCCTCCAACTTAGTATTAATAATATGTCCACTGTTGATGGTAACTATGTCGGCGACATGGTGAAAGGTGGAGAGAGCTTTGGGCTGGGACAGAGGGGACTGTTTGCTAGGAGACCTGTGGACGAGCTGAGCCACTCACCCTGTCGGGGTCTCACGTCTTTAGGGCCTGGGTGTAAAGGCACAGGATTTGACCGACATAGGGGTTCTAAGATGCAGATTTCTGAATCCACCACGGCGCGGAGGCACCCTGCCCAAATGGCATTTGTCTCCCATGGCCACGTCAGGGTCCGGCCCATCTCCAGGGCTCTGTGTACACTCCAAGTAGGGCATGCACCTTAATTTCCTGTAATGACGTCCCAGAGAGCCCTGCTGGCTCCGGGTTGTGACATTGTCACCGTGGCAGGCAGACAAGTTCCCAGCAGACAGGGAACCCATTGGGTGGCGCCCGTTTAGGGGCAGCTGTGGCTGCAGGAGTTACTGATTTCCCGGCCTTGCAGTGGGAAAGGCCTGCCTGGGGCCACCGGCCACCCCGGGTGCACACAAAGTGGCAGTCGTTAAGTTTTAACACCCAACTCTGTGCGAAGCCCCAGGATCCCGGCTAATTCTCAGGAGACCCTACGAGAGGGCATGGCCATCACGCCCATTGCACGGACCGGGAACCGAGCCCAGAGAGGGTGGGAACTAGCCCGGAGGCACGGGGGTGTCTAGGGCTGTCTGGGCGCTGCAGTGTTGCGAGAAGGTCCCTCCAGAGGGCCCGGAGCGCCTCCGCGCGGGGTCTGGGGTCGAGGCTGGCGGTCGCGGGGCCTGCAGGTGGGACCCGCCGCGCGGGGAGAGCAGGGCGGGAAATCGCGAGCGGAGGGTCCGGGTGTCCGGGCGCGGGGCCCACACGCACGGGCAGGAGCAGGATGGGAGAGGGGGCATCCCCGGTCCGCGCGGGGGCCTGGGTGCAATCGGGGGCCTCCGGGCTGGAGCGGGGCCCGGGGTGACCTGGGGCGTCCCGAGGGCAGCGGACGACCGGGGGTGCGGGCGCCGGTCCCGCGGCGCGCGGAGGCGGGACGAGCCGGAAGCCCGGGCCGGCCGCGCTCCGCCCCGCGCCCAGCCCCCGCCCCGCCGCCGCCTCCTCCGGCCGCCCGCCGCGCGGCCGCTCAGACCTCGGGCTCGACGGGCGCGGTGAGTGCGGGGCGGCGGGGCAGGGCGGGGGCGGCCGCGTGGCGCCAGCACCTGCCGGGAGCGCGGGCTCCCCAGGCGGGACGGCGCGCGGCGGCGGGGACCGGGGACCTGGCGGGGGGCACGAGCCGGGGCGGGCCGGGCCGAACGCGCCCCGCCTGCGGCCCCCGGCCGGCACCCCGGGGCTTGTCCGGAGCAGGCGCGACTCGCTCTCCCGGCCGCGGGCCCCGAAAGCCGAGCTTTCCCGGACTCTCACCCGGGGACCCTGAAACCAAAGCGAAACAGGCAAGCACAACCCCAGCGAGTTTCCCAAGGCCGCGGGCCCCAGCTCGGCCTCCCGGCGCGGGGTGGCCGCGCCGCCGCCCCTGTGCCTGCGGGTGCCGCGCGACACCCGGGACGCACCCCCGGGGCCGGGGCCGGAGCTCGGCTCTCGGGCCGGCCAGACCCTGCCCCGCGCGCGCGAGGTGGGCGGGCACCCGAGCTCCCCCATTGTCCGCAGCGCTGGCCGGCGGGGCAGGTGCGGTGGGACAGGCCGGGGACAGGCCGAGGGGACGTCGCCTCCCCGCCCGGCCGGCCCAGCTGCCCCTCGGGTCCCAGGTCGGCGGGCATGGGGGGGCGCGGGCGGCGGCTGTTGTGCCCGCGCCCCGTCAGGCTCAGGTGGAGGAGGCGGCGCGGACGGGTGTGTTCCGGCGGGCCGCGCGCAAGGGGTCGGGCCCGAGGACCCTCGCCGGCCCGCTGGTCGCTTTCGTGCTCCCAGATAGTGGAGCTGTTGTCGCTGGCTGCTGGGCTGAGCTGTGGTCAGTGCGACGTGAGCGGATTCCGGAAGCCAGGGGGGGACACCCGTCCCTCCCCGTGGCCCCGTGCTGGTTCGGGCGCTGCCTGGAACCCGGGCTGGGGTCCTTCTCTGGAAAGCCGTGATTTGTGTCGGTGGCAGTGTGACCGCGTCGCCTGCCCCTACCCCCACCGCCAGCCTTCTCAGAGGCTTTGTAAACAGGACTGACCCGGATGCCCGCGGGGAGAGGCGCAAGCTGGTATCTGGAATTCCACCGCGTCGGGCTGTATCGGTTGCATCAGGACCCAGAGGGCCTGGCCCGGAATGGCACCCAGGGTGCACTGGGCTTTCCGCTCAGCACGCCCTCGCTCTGGGATCTGACTCTGCACCAAACTCTCTAAGAAACTTTTTTTTTTTAAGACAAGAGTCTCACACTGTTGCCTGGGCAAGTGCGGTGGCGTCAGCCTAGCTCACAGCAACCTCAAACCCCTGGCTCAAGGGATCCTCCTGGCTCAGCCTCCCGAGTAGCTGGGACTACAGGTGCTGGCCATCACGCCCTGCTAATTTTTTCTATTTTTAGTAGAGACTGGGTCTCGTTCTTGCTCAGGCTGGTTTCAAACTCCTGACCTCAAGCCATCCTCCTACCTCAGCCTCCCAGCGTGCTAGGAGTACAGGCGCGGGCCACGGGGCCAGGCTTCTAAGAAACACTTATTGTAGATCTGCTATGCCAGAGGCCCATCTTCCCTCTTCCTGCTAATTTAGGGCGTTAATAATAGATGCCTTTATTCACACACAAGAAAGCATCCTTGTTGTAATGTTTTCATGGATTAAGTGACTTGGTGATTGATCTGAGCTGTAGGATGAATCTCTTAAGTCTCTGAAATACTAGATTGATGTGATCCGCTGCCTTCGGTGGCTGGCTGCAGTTCCCCTTGTTCCTGCGTTCCCTTTTATGGGCTGGCTGTGGAGAAATAAAGCGCTAGCTACCCTTGTCCTGCGAAGGACACAAGAAATGGCTCCGGGTCCTGAGGGATTTACGCAGAGGGTGGAAGGTAGAAACACTCGCAGGTGAAAAAGCCAGTGCTTGCTAATTCCCTTGTATTAATAGCTCTTGAGCCGGGTGGGGAAGAGCGAGCTAGGTTAGTCAAGGAGAGCTCGTGGAAAAGCCGAGGCCTGAGCACATGTGGCAGAAGGGACGTTGGGCAGGGCTCCGGTGAGCAAAAGGGTCTCAGCAAGGCTGCGGGGAAGGTACAGACACCCCCAGGGTTGAGGGCAGCCAACGGAAACCCCACCGAGAGGCAGGAGCTGGAAGGCACTGGCAGCCTGGGTTAATTTTAAGGAGGAGAAACAGTGCCTGTTTTGTTGCCATTCGCCACCCCCGATAATCAGAGGGGCGTCTAATGTTACTTTGAGAATGGGCTGGTGCCCCCCAGGGACTTAAACTTCTCCCACTGAAGAAGAATCTCCCCAAAGCTCCAGTGAGGGTGGAAGAAGAACCCCAGGAGGAAATCCTGGACTCTTGGCACTGCGACTGGTTTTTGCCTTCACTGTTATGACAACAGCTCAGTGGGCGAGGGGTCTGTCAGGTAAACAGGGGGCCTTAATTCTGTGTTTCTGTAGCGCACACGTGCTTTGGTGACTCTGGTGCCACCCTTGGCCCGTTCTGACCCGGATTGGCGTTTACTTGCCTTTGAATTGTTATTTGAGGTCAAGTCGTACTTTCCTGGGTCCTCATAATTTTGTCTTGTTGTTTCAGCCTGTGTTGACAGTCTGGACAGAGGCCACCACACCGTTGTAGCTAATGAAGTTGTCCCTTAGCCTCAGGTTATTTGGGTAGAAGAATTTGTGTCTGATTTCATAGGGCTTAAGGCATGGGCAGAAGAAAGGAAGTATTATGGAAGGTGTTTGTATGGTGGCAATTCTCTGCTCGCATCTTAGTAGGTAGTAGGTGCACAGCTAATTTACGATCACCAGAGGCTTCAGAGAAAACGGTGATGGAGAATTGAAGCTAGTTAGCTGGGGGGAGCTTTAGAATTGACAGTGCGCCTTGGATAAGGTTAAGAGCTTAACGTTGACTCGTCTTAACCTTGAATCCTGTGAGGTTATTCATAGATGATGCACTGATATTTCTAAAATGGATATTTAAAAAAAATAACAGTATCACAGAAAGTGTGGAAGATAAAGAAGAAAATCCGGCATAATCTCACCATGGGAATGAAAACAGCTAGCACCAGTTTTTCCTTCCTGGGCGGCTTCTGTCTTTTTGTTATTGTGCTTGTTTTCTACGACATTGTAATCAGGGTTCATGCAATTTTGCATCCTAATGCAGACTTATTAATGATCTCATCACGCCGTTTCATCAAAAACCATCGTTCTTGTGGGAAGTGGGGATGTGGTTTCGGGAAGAATCCAGAGGGAATTGCCCGCTCTGACGGTGGGGGACGGCCCAGCTCCCCCGTGGCAGCGTTTTGCGTTCCACAGATCGCTGTGATTTGTAGCTATGCCATATTGGAACCCTGCTTTAAGATGGTGGTGACATTATGCACCCCGCAGAAACAGACGAAATTCAGAAGATGGAATTTGAAAACATTTCTCTGAAATAGTTCCCCACGAGTTTCTGTGTTTTTACTGAAGAATCCCAAATTTGAATTTGTTTGGGATTAAATAACAATTTCTCCGTTCCTTTCCCAAAGACAGCTAGAGGCCCCAGCTCCCCCTTTTGTCTAAATCCTTCCTCCTCATTTAGGGTTTAAGAAGCGTCATTCCCCTGGGACGTTTTCAGGAACCACATGCACGTTTAAATCCCATTTACAACAAAAACGTGCTGCACAATCTTTATATTTTAAGAATTGCCAGCCAACGGGCCTTCATTTAGGAATTTTAAGCAGTATCGATTTAATAAATGTAGAGTTTGAATAGATCTTAGGGTATGTTGTTGCCGGGAGTCACTAGGCTCCCATCTTTGTAAAGAACATTTTCCTCCAGAAAAGTGTTAAATCCTAAAAGACAGCCCTTTTTGACCCTCGCGGTTGGTTCTCTAGCTTGTTTACAAACTAGGCTATTTTCTTGGGGGAACCTGAAAATTTGCATGTGAGTGCCCTTCTTTTGCCTAAGGAATCTCTTTTTCCCTGGGGTCATTTCTGCGACATACATATTCATGGTGCCTGCCTTAGAGTTCCTTTTCTAGGGCTGGGGGTGGGGGCACCAGCAGAATTGAATAATTCTCCTTTTTCTTCCTGGAAGAATTGATCTTAGAGGATTAAGTTGGTGGTTAAAAGGCTGCTTTATTTTTCTGAAGGCCTTGCCCTTTTATGTGTTGATCTGATACCTAAATCTAGAACTACACACGCCATGAGGGTATATTTTTAGGAGAGTTTACCACCCACATGTGGTTTGAACTACTTTGTGGGAGGGTTTTGGTTTTTTTTGTTTTTTTGTTGTTTGTTTTTTTTTTTTTTTTGGTAGCAATAAACATATTTTGCTCTTATTTTCAAACTCTTAAAAAAGTCATTGGCCACTTTTTATTTTTAGTTGACATGTAATCATTGTATGTATTTGTGGGATACAGTAATGTTTTTATGCATGTATACAATATGTCGTGATCAAATCAGTTGTATCCATCCACTCCAGCCCTTTCTTTGTGCTGTGAACATTCAAAATCCTTTCCTCTAGCTTTTTGAAAATTTACACTATCTTACTGTTAACCACACTCACCCTGCAAGTTCTACAGACGCTAGGACGGATTCCTCCCACCCAGCTGCAATTTTGTCCCCATGAACCAACCTCTCTCTCCTCCCCTCCCCCAGCCTCTACTGTCCACAGTTCTGCCCTCTGCTTCTATGAGCTCATATCTTTCTTTTTGTTTTGTTTTGTTCCTTAGTGGAAGTTTTTGAAATCTACATCTTAAAGAGCGGGGAGTGTGGATTTGTGCACAGTCATAAATATGAAAATATTCACCTGGGAGTTTTGGAAATTCCCCCAAAACCTGTTCTTTTGCTGAAATTCTGGGGTATCTTTTTCTTTCTTCTTTTAACCTCCCCAGTCAGAAGTACTAGAAACTCTTCCTCTTGCCCTCCCACTTTATCTTCAGTATTTAACCAAAATGTATTTTTAAAAAATAAATTTCAAAAAAAATTTTTTTTTTGGCTGGGCCTGTAATCCTAGCACTCTGGGAGGCCGAGGCAAGGAGGATCGCTCGAGGTCAGGAGTTCGAAACCAGCCCGAAGACTCCGTCTCTACTATAAATAGAAAGAAATTAATTGGCCAACTAAAAATATATAGAAAAAATTAGCCGGGCATGGTGGTGCATGCCTGTAGTCCCAGCTACTCGGGAGGCTGAGGCAGGAGGATGGCTTGAGCCCAGGAGTTTGAGGTTGCTGTGAGCTGGGCTGATGCCACACGGCACTCACTCTAGCCTGGGCAACAAAGTGAGACTCTGTCTCAAAAAATAAAAAAAATAATAATTTTTTAAAAAAATGAACTTGAGTGCTTTGGAGTGAGCTCTTCTGCCGGTCCCCCTTCACCTCACAGTCCCCCTTCCTTACACTTGGCCCGTGTAGGGGCGCGGGAAGACTGTCTACCCTTTTGAGGTTCAGTAATGGAGACTATGAAAAAACCGACAGTGGCCGGATTCACAGGAGAAAAGCCATACAAATTTATTCCTTTTATACTCACGGGAGTCGCACAAAATGCGAGACTCAAAGAAAGGCCAGGTGATTGGAGTTTATATGACGCGGCTGAGCTTCCGAAAGGAGTAGGGCTTGGGGACTCCAGAGGGAGTGGCAGTAGGTTAAGGTACGGTGGGGGAGGAAATGTCTGGTGAACAAAGGTTGTCTTGTTATGCAGATAAAGTCCCTCTGATAAGAAGAAGTCGTCTGGTACAGTAGCCTTCTAAACAGGTGACGGCCTCCTGTGACAGTCTCTTCCCTGGCTCCTGAGATTCCTGTGACAATTATTTTCTTTTATACAGACTGAGCATCCTTGATCAGAAATGCCTGGGACCAGAGGTGTTCCAGATTTTGGATTTTTTCGGATTCGGGAATATCTGCATTATACTTACTGGTGGAGCATCCCACATCCAAAACCGCACAAATCCTCCCGTGAGCATTTCCTTTGAGTATACATGTCTGTGTTCAAAAAATTTCAGATTTTGGATTTTCGGATGTGAGATGCTCAACCTGTAGATTTAAATTTGTTTTACAAAGGGACAGCTTTTCAGAGCTACTTCTGCGCCCGCAGTTTCTCAGAATAACTGGCTCGAAATATCCCAAAGAAATATGTCCTTAGGTTGGCATATCTGTTCTCCTGCAGTCATTATTTTGGGGTGGTGTGTCCTGCACCCCGACACCTATTTGATTCATTTATGAATATGATTCCCTGGAGGCATTTAAGTAAACTTGTAATTTTAGAATACTTTTCTCTTTGCAAAAAAGTTGTGCAGTTAGGATAGGGAGTTTGTCACTCAGTTCCCCTTTCTTCCTTTTGTTGATTTTTTTTTTTTTTGAGACAGAGTCTCGCTTTTGTTGCCCAGGCTAGAGTGAGTGCCGTGGCATCAGCCTAGCTCACAGCAACCTCAAACTCCTGGGCTCAAGCAATCCTCCTGCCTCAGCCTCCCGAGTAGCTGGGACTACAGGCATACGCCACCATGCCCGGCTAATTTTTTCTATATATATATTAGTTGGCCAATTAATTTCTTTCTATTTATAGTAGAGACGGGGTCTCGCTCAGGCTCAGGCTGGTTTCGAACTCCTGACCTCGAGCAATCCGCCCGCCTCGGCCTCCCAGAGTGCTAGGATTACAGGCGTGAGCCACCGCGCCCGGCTGATTTTTTTTTTTTTTTTTTTGAGACAGAGTCTTGCTCTGTCCCCTGGGCTAGAGTGTAGCAGCGTCACCATAGCTCACTACAGCCTCAAACTCCTGGGCTGGAGTGATCCTTCTGCCTCAGCCTCCCCAGTAGCTAGGACTACAGACATGCACCACCATGGCCTGCTAATTTTTTCTATTTTTAGTGGAGATGGGATCTTGCTCTTGCTCAGGCTGGTCTCAAACTCCCGACCTCAAGGAATCTTCTTGCCTCAGCCTCCCAGAGTGGTGGAATTACAGGCATGAGCCACTGTGCTTGGCACCTTTTCTTCCCATTTATAACATCTTACATCACCATGGTCTGTTTGCCAAACTGAGAAACTGATGTGGATGTAGTATTATTCACCAAACTCCAGACTTGACTAGAAGCTCACCAGTTTTTCTACTGATGTCCTATTTTCTGGGCCAGGGTCCTACCCAGGGTAGCAGATTGCATTTAGTCATCTCATCTCCCCACCTGCTTGGCTGTGACAGTTTCTCAGTCTCTCCTTGTGTTTCATGACCCTGACACTTTCGAAGCGTACCCATCAGTGATTCTGAAGAATTTCCCTGGAAATCAGTTTTGTCTGATCTTTTTCTCACGATTACCCTGGGATTGTGGGTTTTGGGGGAAATCACAGAGGTGAAGCGCTGGGCTGTGTGGGGTAGGCCAGGGGAGGCGGAACAGGACTTAAAAGAACGTGACTAGTAACCTTTGCCACCACCCTGCTCTCACGTTATCCCTAAGTCTTGCTGGGGGCAAGCGTGTTGTTTTCTGTAAATTTCAAAGATGGGACAGTTAGACTACCTGCAGTCATCTGGACTGTCGCCAGACCCCAGGAAGTAAGCAAACCCACGACTCCCAAGGAACACAGATATTTATCATCAAAGCAGATGCCCAAGCTTGTTTTCCTTACTCATAAGAGGCACCCGAGGAAAGTATTAACTCTTACTTTACGGAGAGTTCTTAGGTGCTCCCTGTAGAGTTCTTAGGTGCTCCCTCGGAGGCTTAGGACCTGCTAATTGGAGTGCTGGGTTGGGGCTGTCGGCAGCCTGGGGTGGTACCAAACCACAGAATGCAGACACAAGCATTTTCTTATGGTTTGCTCTTTTTTTTTTTTTCCCTCTCTCCAGACTTTAAGAAAGCAGAGGGGAATATGGGATCAATTTCAGAAAAAGGTTAAGATCCTTTTTGGGATGTGGGATGTGTAAGAGGGCTGTGGGTCAAGAGTGAGCCAACACAGAAGTGGTGGAGCCTGGGCTTTTGTTGTGTTTAGGCATGGGTTTCTGTGATCTCCAGAGAAGACACCCTTGGCCGTGGGCCGTTAGCCCTTTGATGTGTGTTTACGCAGACCGGGGTGGTTGGGTGGCTGCTGCCGTGGGTGGTTTCCCCTGGTATTCTAGGTTTTGAAGCTTATTTTTAGAATCTGGACTCTCCTTCTTGGCAGGAGTTGAATACTTCTGGGGGGTTTTCAAGTCAGTCTTGGGCTGCTGGTTGTTGAAACAATCCTTGTGTGGGGTCCCCCCAAAACCCAGGCTGGTGCCCCCCACGTGGTGGTGTGCAGGCTCCTGTGACACGCCCCCACCCTCCGGGCCAACCACTGCTCACCTGCCCCATGGGACACAGGTGTGCTGCTGCCCACCTGCTGCTCTGCCCTGGCCCCAGATTGTCCTCTTGCCCTCAGGGACTGTGCTCAGTTTCCCCTTTGTATCTTCTGCTGTGTCTCCGCCTGTGGGCTAACTTTGCCTCCCGACCTGGTTCCTGGAGGCCAGCAAGGGGGGGCCCTGTCTCCCCAGTCCCTCGCCCACCCCTGGCCTTCAGAACCTCCCAGATGAGAGAGAGATCACAGCACAGAATGTGGAAAAAAAGAACTTTATGTTGACAAATGGGATGTTGTTAGTACAAATTTGTGGGATGATGTAGCAGGAGGGGTGGAGTGAGAATCTTCTCAGCAAATGGAAGTAGTTAGCAGCTTTAATCACTCCGCAAAGAGGGAGGGACCCAGGGCCAGGTGCAGGGCAGGGGCAGAGATACAGTCATGGGACAAAGGGCTGTGATGATGATGTCACTTTCACCCAGAAGTGGGAAGGACATGGGAGGGAGGCCGGGGGACGGCCCAGACAGGCTAGCAGAGGAGACTTTTTTTAATTAAAAAAAAGGCCGGGTGTGGTGGCTCACGCCTATAATCCTAGCACTCTGGAAGGCCGAGGCGGGAGGATCGCTTAAGGCCAGGAGTTAGAGACCAGCCTGAGCAAGAGTGAGACCCTGTCTCTACCAAAAATAGAAATTAATTGGCTAACTAAAAATATATAGAAAAAATTAGCTGGGCATGGTGGCGCATGCCTGAAGTCCCAGCTACTTGGGAGGCTGAGGCAGGAGGATGGCTTGAGCCCAGGAATTTGAGGTTGCTGTGAGCTAGGCTGACGCCACGGCACTCACTCTAGCCTGGACAACAGAGTGAGACTCTGTCTCAAAAAAAAGAATTTATTTGGTGAATATGAACTATTGCTGTAGCTCAACATACGGAAGACCAGCAAGAATGTAAAAGTGAGAAGTGTCTGTCCCACTGCACCCCCAGCCACTTCCTTCCCTCCCCGTAGGCCCCGGCGTCCTGTGTCTTGCATGTCCTCCTGGAGACGTTTGTGCATGCTACATACAGACGTGCGTGCACCCCCCTCCCTCACGCACACGTGGCGGCGTGCGATCCGCGCTGTTCTGCCCTTTCTCTCCTGACGCTGTGTCTTGGAGATGATCGCGTTTCCAACACAAAACTCTTCCTGTTCTGCTTTGGTGGCCGCTTGCCATTCCCTTGTGGGGCTGGGCGCTCGCGGATCTACCCAGTGTCCTGCAGACGGGCAGGCTTTTGCCGTTACCAGCAGAGCTGCGGTGGGCACCCCGTGTGCTCGCCGTTCTGTCATTTCATCCGTGTGCGGGGTGACCGCCAACACGCATCGCTAGAGGAAGAATTGCTGGCCAAAGGACTTGTGCACGTTTCATTTTGGCGATGTTTCCATTGCGTGAGGCTTGGTTTATCGATACCCAGGGCCAGCTCTCTGTGCTACCAAACGTTTTGCTGTTTGCAAGGTGGATGGGCGAAGAGTGATATCGTGGCATCAGTTGTGGTTCTTTTTTTCTTAATCTATTTGAGAATGGTTGGTTTCTTGTGGATTTTTTTTTTTTGAGACAGAGTCTCACTTTGTTGCCCAGGCTAGAGTGAGTGCCGTGGCATCAGCCTAGCTCACAGCAACCTCAGACTCCTGGGCTCAAGCGATCCTCCTGCCTCAGCCTCCCGAGTAGCTGGGAATATGGCATGTACCACCATGCCCGGCTGATTTTTTTCTATATATATTAGTTTCTTTCTATTTATAGTAGAGACGGGGGTCTTGCTTTTGCTCAGGCTGGTTTCGAACTCCTGACCTCGAGCAATCCGCCCTCCTTGGCCTCCCAGAGTGCTAGGATTACAGGCGTGAGCCACCGTGCCTGGCCATTGAGGATGATTTTAAATGTACAGAAAAGTTGCTAGGCATGGTGGCTCACGCCTGTAATCCCAGCAGTTTGGGGACTTGAGGCGGGAGGATTGCTTGAGGCCTGGGAGTTAGAGACCAGCCTGGACAACTTAGCAAGACCCCATCTCAACAACAAAAAAATTTTTTTAAAAACTTAGCCAGGTGTGGTGGCACACACCTGCAGTCCCAGCTATTCTGGAGGCCGAGGCCAGAAGATCCCTTGAGCCTAGGAGTTCAGAGCTATGATCATGCCACTGCACTCCAGCCTGGGTGACAGGGTAAGACACTGTCTCTTAAAAAACAAAAATTGAATTTTAAAAATGCACAGAAAAGTTGCATAGTCAGTTCAGAGAGCTCCCATGTGCCCTCACCCAGCATCTCATCTCACAAGGGGACGTTTACTACAACTAAGAACGTGACATTGGCGCGTGACTATTTGGATGTCACCAGTTTTCCCTCAGTGTCCTCTCTGTGCCGGGACCCCACGCTGTCCTCCGCCAGGGCTCCTCTCTGGTGCTCCTCTGGTCTGTGGCAGTCTCTCAGGCTCTCCTTGTGTTCCGTGACCTCGACGGTTTTGAGGAGTGCCGGCCCGGTCCCCTGTGGCAAGTTCTGTCAGGATTTGCCGGGGGCCTGGGGGCGGAGGACCACAGAGGTGGCACGTGGGCAGGTGCGTGGTGTCCGTGCGGCTTCCCACCCACACTAGTGGGCCCGACTGTCCCGTGGGGGTTGGCTGTGTGTCCCTGCTCTTGGGAGGGGCGAGCCCCCTCAGCCGGGAGGACGCAGGGTGGTATCTGGGGGAGCGCCCTGTTGGCTTGGTGGGCTTGGGGGGGGTTCCTGGGGGGAGGGCTGGACAGGGAGTACCTGGGAGGGGGTGGCTGAGGGAGGGGTGGCCGTGGTGCAGGTGTGTCAGGTGGACCCGGAGGAGAGGCAGGGCACTGGCGGGACCGGGCTGCGGTAGAGGGGAGTTGCGCTTTTACGTTTTCACGGGCAAAGATCTGAACTGTTTGGGGTGGGGGTCTCAGGAGAGGAGCCAGGTGACAGTGCGGGATTGGCAAGAGGGGGACGTTGTCCTCTGGAGACTGTAGGGCCTGCTCACACGTGGGGACTGCCACACTCCGGGGCTTGAAGCGTGCCTGAGCCGGGGGAGGGCTGCTTCTGGGGAGGGGACAGACGGTTGGGGTGGGAGGTTGAGGGGGTCCGATCTCTGCTGGGGACACCAGGGACCCCCAGTGTGGAGGGGAGAGTCCCCCCGAGGCTCCGCAGGGCCGGCGGGCATCCCGGCAGCCTAGGTGTATTTCCTGCGGCCACCATCACACGTTATCACCACCTCAGTGGCTTAAATGACACAAATTCATGATCCCACAGGCCAGACGGCCACAGTGCCGCGCTGCTTCTGGGGCTTCAGCGGGGAACCCCCGTCCTGGCCTTTTCCGGCCTCCGAGGCCGCCTGTGCCCCTCGGCTCAGGGCCCCTCCCTCCCCTTCAGAGCCAGGCGCCCGGCCTCCTCTAGGCCCCCGCCCCCACAGAGACCCTGTGGTCACACCGCCCGGCTCATCCAGGCTAACCCCCATCTCCAGAGCCGTAACTTGGCCACAGGTGCAAAGTCCCTTTTACCATTTAAGGTCACGTGCTCACAGGTCCCAGGGGTTAGGCTGGGGACCACTTTAGGGGGGTGTTACTCTGCCTGCACCCGGGGTGGGGCTGGGAGACTCAGACCGCAGGGGATTTAGCCAAACGTGGGGCCGTCTACCTGTGAAGCTGGGGGGTGGCAGCCGTGGGACAGGAGCCCGTGCCTGGCGAGTCACCCCCTGTCCCTGGAGTCACCCCCTCCCTGGGGTTTCCTCTGCTTCTCTGGGAGTAATCACAGCTATTTTACAGCTTTGCTTTTATAGTAACCTGCATTGCCCGCGTCCTGGGCATGTCCCCTCACACTGTTATCACAGCAGCCTCGGCGATGTAAGCACTGTTGTTCACCCATTTCCCAGATGAGGAAGCCTGAGGCTCAGAGAGATTTGGCGACACACCCCAGTTCACTAGCCTGGAAGTGGCACAGTTGGGATTTGAACCGAGGAGCCTTGATCCTGGAGTGTCTGCTCTTAAAGATTGGACCTGCTTAAATTCCATCGTCTTGACTTTTCTTTTGACCCTTTGCATTCTCCTCCTGGTGCCACCCTGCCCCCATTCTTCCACGCCATTCCTGCCGTCCCCGAGTCCCGGGTGACTCGAGTAGCAGGGAGACGCAGGCAGGCGTTTCTGGAAATCCCAAGAGCTACGTTATCTTGGGCACCAGGCAGGGACGTTCAGCCTGTGTTGTCTCTGGGCCCAGTGGCCTCGGTTTCCCCACCAGGCCGGTTCCTGATGGCGTTCTGCTGTGACGCTCTCCGTGTCCTGTTGGTCATGCGAGGGGGTTCCCAGCCTTGGGCACTGTCCGTTTGTCTGTCCTCCTCCTCCTTCCCTTTGGGCCCTGCCTGCCTGTCGGCCGTTTCAGCAGAAAGAGAGGGGGTCCGGGAGGAAAAAGGCCCCTGACCCTTAAGTCCCTCCTCCTCTGCCGAGGGTGTGGCCAGCACGAGGGTGGGACCGCTCGCTGCGTGTGGACTGTGCCCCTCCCCTCCACACCTGCCGGCAGGTGTTGTTGGCGTTTGTGGCATCTTGGGGTACACGCAAGTTAGAGCCTCAGAATGTGCGTGGCGCCCATGGGAAGGGACGGTGCTGCTTCTGGGGACGGATGGGCAGGTGGCTTTAGACCCGCACAGGTGACTTTAGACCCCGCACCGAGGAGCAGGTACAGAGCGCGGAGTGACAGGTGGTTTTGAGTTGCTGGGTGCCCGCAGGGAGCCCGCTGGTGACTTGGGGTGTGAATGATGACAGGGTTGAAGCGACCGCCCCCCTTTGCCACCGTCTGTCGCTGGACGCAGACCCGGAACGGGTGCCGGCCCAGGGTGGCGCCTCCCGCAGGCGGGGGTGCCGGGGCGCCGCATACTCGGGTCAAGGAGGAAAACAAAGAACTGGGCCGGGTTCCCAGATCGCGGCCTTTCTTCTGTCTGGTTTTGTCTCGCTCGTGTGCGCACGCCTCCGCGCCTGCCCCTCTGCCCACGTCTCGGCTGGCTCTCCCGCCGGGGCATCCGGGGTGCCGGCTGAGAAACAGGCAGGGCTCCGGGAGGAGGCGGAGGGTTCCGGACTCAGGTCGGGGTTCCAGTCCTGCAGCATATTTGGGGCGCGTGGGCTGCAGGTGCTCACGGTACCTTGAGCTGCGCTGCGAGGGCGTCTGTGCTGGACTTCTCGTTCCATAAACGTCTTCCTGGAAAAGCCTGCTTTTCTCGGACTGCAGGTCGGGGCCGTGGGGGTGAGCTGCTGTCATTCATTTCTGCTCCCAAATCTTGATGCCGTGCAAGGCGGGTCTTGGTGTCCTTTTCACACCTAGGTGTCGTCGTCTACAAACACTTGTTGAAGCGCCCAGCTTGTCCTGGTTTGTGTGGGACTTTTCCCGGATTTGGCACCAAAAGTCCCACATCCAGGGAAGCCCCTCTGTCCCAGGGAAACTGGGGTGGTGGGTCACTCTGTGAAGCAACCATGATGTTTCGGGCCTGATTCGAGGTGCTGGGGATGCAGATTTCAATTTTAATTCCTGCCTTCATGGGGCCCACAGACCCGCCAGGAAGACAGACAAAAGTGCCCTGTGGCATGTAACAGCTAACAAGCGTGTGTCCCACATCACTCTGAATACTTCCTGCGGGTGGATTCATTTAATCCTCCCAAGAACCTTAGGAGGAAGAAACTGTTGGTGTGCCCATTTTACAGATGGGAAAACTGAGGCACTAAAGTCATGCCTCATGGCTTAGGGGCGCCCGGATGTGAACCCAGGAGGTCTGGCCTTAGTCCCTACACTCTCAACCTCTGTACCCTGTAGAGAGGCTGGAGGAGGAATGAATTCTCCCCGGGGAAGGCCAGAGAGGGCTTCCTGGAGGAGGTGACGGGCAAGCTGGGATGTGATAGGTGATGAAGAGTTTGCCAGACCCATTAGGAAGGAGGCAGATGGGGGGCACAGAGGAAAGAGCACCCCCGGACATGTTTGGGGACATCTGGCGGGAGATGACGTGAGAGACTGTGTGGGCAGTAGGGCACCAGTCTGTCTTGGGAGTCCCCTCTGTCCCCCAGAACGGGGACCGTTGGTCACGCTTGTCCAGAGCATGATAAGGAGCGTCAGAAAGACCTGTGCGGACTGGATTTTAAGCAAACAGGGGCCGCTCGACTCGACGGTCTGAGCTAAGGTCAGCGGCCAACTCGGAGGCTCGAATTCAAGGCCCTGGCGTGGGCTAGGGAGGTCAGAGATTTCCAGTCACGTCTTTTTCTGTTTATTGAAGTGGAATTCACGTAACATAAAATTAACCATTTTAAACGATTCAGTAGCATTTAGCACATTCGCAGTGTTGTGCGGCCACCCCCTTATCTAGTTCTAGCACATCTTCATCACCCCCCAGAGACCCCCAGCATTCGCTGTCACTCCGTGTCCTCCTGCGTCCCTGGCCACCACTGACTTGCTTTCTCATTCTGTGAGTTTCACACGGATGGAGCCGTTCCATAAGTAGCCTTCTGGGTTTCAGAGGTTCATCCCAGCCATGCCTGGAGCCCGAATGGTCCGCGAGAAAGCTGGCGGTCCGGCCGTCTCCAGGCATCCTGGACTGGGATCCTTTCCTTTGGATTGGGGATTGGAGGCAGAAGAGCAAACCTCCGACCGGCCGGGTTTGGCAAACACCGAATCATGCCCTGCTGCGGGCACGGGAGGCGTCTATAAGGAGCGCGTGGTGAGCGCCTGCAGCTTGCGCCGGTCCAGTCCAGTCCAGAGCAGTCTGGGGCTGTTTGGGAGCAAGTCTGTCGCGGAAAGCAAAGTCCCTCCTGGCGTTTGTTCCTAGCCCCTGGAGTCTCAGGATCATGTCACTTCAGGCTGCTGGAGGTGGCTGGGTCTGGCAGCTCCTCTGCAGGGACAGTAAAAAACTGAAACGGAGTTGCTCTCAGTTGGCAAGGGCCCCCACTGCCCCGGGCCTTTCCTGTTGCCAGGGTTAGAGCAGGCGGCTGCGATATCCCAGCACCGGGCAGGTTGCTTTAAAAATGCAGCTTTGGATGCTCCTAGCATCTCAGGGATTCTGAGCTCTCCTCCTTCCCTCGCTGGTCTCCCCACGGTGAAAGGGGAGCGCCTGTGAACAGCCACGCTTGGCCCCGTTTACTAAGAAGCAGGTCAGTGTGACCTGCAAAGCGCTCAGTGACAAAATGAGTGGGCACCCATAGTTGGCAGGTGTTTTTTTTCATCGTGTCTCGAGCGTGCGGATTAAAGCGTGCGGCGCGCGTGTGGGTGGCGGAGAGGCAGAGAGATAGGTGTCCCCTCGCCAGTTCCCATGTGCTGCTGCCACCGAGGGTCTGGCTTTGTTCACGTGTTGCTGGAGGGGTGAGCCGTGCGAAACGAGGCCGCCGATTGCGGCTGGACCCCGAGCCCAGAGGTGTTTTGGGGAGGCCTAAAGAGCTCCGGAGTCTGCTGGGCAGCGTGGGCTCCAACCCCAGCCCCGCCACTTTCTAGCTGTGTGAATTTGGACAGGCAGCTTAACCTGTCGGGGCCCCATGTTTTCGTCTGTACATTGGGACGATAATGATAATTTCTGTCTCACCCGTGCGAGTTACGTGGGGGTGGTGATGTGTGTACGGGGGTGACCGACAGAGCCCAGTAAGGTTCATCTTGATGCAGCTGGGGCTCGGGGTCGGGCGGGGTCATCGAGAAGGAGACGGGTAGCAGACTTTGCTCAGGCCGAAACCTCCGGACTCCAAACAGATGCACAATTAAGGTTTAAGGAAGCCTGGTGACCTGGTGCCTTGCAGCACTCTTCACTTCTTCCCGGGCTGGGGACATCTTCAATGCCGGAAGCCCTGGACACCGGTTTGGAGAATGGGCTCCTCGAGGGGGACACCAAGGAGTGACCCGTGGTAAGGAAGAAGTGGACAGCAGCCAGCCCAGCCTGCTTGGCCCCCCGAACACCAGGGGGCAGGGTCCACCAGGCTGCCGGCCTCACCCTGCCCTGGGTGGTGGGCGTGTTCCCGAAAGTTCAGCACTGGGTCCTGAGGTTACTTTAGCAGAACGAGGACAAGGGGTTTGAGGAAAAGGAAAGAGAAATGTATTATTTTTGCCAGCGAATGAAGAGGATGGCAGACTCTCCTCTTAAAGTTGTCCTCACTATTGTTGTTGTCCTCACCATTGTCCTCACTATAAACAGGATTACAGAGCCTTTAAAGCGGGGTTTCAGCCTCGGGCTGTTTACCTGTAGCCGATGGCTCCGATCAGCCCCATCTCCATCTCCAGATTGTCATGACCTCTGCACAATCTGTGACCTCTTCTGCCCGGACAATTCTGTTGAACCATCTCCTGGGGTACAGAAAAACCCAAAGAATACTCCTCTGCCCTTCTGATTACTGGCCTCGGGCAGGGATGCAGGTTTTTCGTTCTCAGGTAGGGTGAGGGGGTTTTAAAGAGACAGGTCGGAAAACATTTTTGCTCTTTTTCAGGCCTGGGCCGCTGTGACAGGCTCAGGAGGTTGACTCATGCCCAGGAGCAGTGCCTGCCCTGGGCAGAAAACACAGCTATAAGGGACGCCAGGACTTGGGCAAATTCATGACAGCAAGCAAAGAGGAGGCGCCTGTTAGAAATGTGAAGTGAATAAATGTTGGTGACTTGGGAAACTCATTTGCCCCCCACACTCCGTTCTGCACACCAGGTGTTCTCCACAGAGCAGCACCCAAGGGCGTGAGGATTGGTGACGATTAGAGCAAAACTAAACAAAACAAAAAAAACCAACTTAGATATTACAGTGCTTGTTCGCGGCCCTCCGAAGCTCAAACCCTGCCCAACAAAATCTTATTTCTTAGTATTTGATTTCTCTTGTTATGCAGAAATTCGATTATATTTAAATTAATTAATCAAATTTAAATATAATTGAATTTTTGCCCTTGGAACGGGCGGCCGTAATGAAAACAAGACTGAGGAATGCTGCTCTGTGCCGGAGCTCCACGGGTGAGCTGCTCCCAGCCGCGTTCCTGTAGGGGGGCTGTGATCAATATCAGTGCACCCCCATTTTAGAGAGCCCGTTGACACTGGGAGCGAGGGAGATTTTCAGCTAGAAGAGACCCCGGAATCCCAAACGGCGTGTTTGCAGATGAGAGGGTGCAGGCCGGGATCACGCTGCATGCTGGACGGCTTTCTGAGTCCAGGCCCACATTGTCCATCAGGTCAGACGTGCCTCCTGGTCCTTTCCTGTTCCCAGCGGTCACATTGGACTGGTTAATTTCTGGGCCCTCCAGTGCAGCCTGGAAATGCAGGGCCCCTTGCACAACAAGTATGGAGAATTTCAAGATGGCAACAGCAGAGCATGAAACCAAGGGAGCCCATGAAGCTAACTTGGGTCACTGACCCATGAAGCCAGCCCTGGTCACGTTTTCCCTATTCGGAAGATGGATTTGGAATGCCTGTCTCTGGATTTGGAAATAGCTAATGAGAGATATTCTGAGATGCTGGAAACAGAAATTTCCAACCCTTTGCATTTTCTTGATGGACTTTGGGAAGTGTGGACATTGGGGGTGTCACCTCCTTCAACCCATTCTTTTAAATGGACAGTCGAATGCCACCCTCAGGGGCCTAATGACAAAGTTAAACAGCTGGGGAGGGAGGAAGGAGGCCTGCCCAACCACCCAGGGCTACCAAAGGGATTTTCTGAGGCTGTACTTTAATGTGGCAAAACTGTAGCTTGGCTGATAAACTCTGAAATGCTTTCCTATGGTTTCCAGTTTGTTCCAGAAAAGGGGCAAGTATCAGACCTAATTGTTAGGGGGTCAGCGGCCAGGTGGCCTGAACCTGGGTGATGAAGCATCTATAGAGACAGCATGGAGAGAGTGTGTGTATGTGCGTGTGCGTGTTGGGGTGAGAGGGACTCATTGCTACACTTAAGAGTTTATTAGTAGGGGAGTTCAATGGTCAAGAAACCCAACTCTGTAAAATAAAGAGGTTTATTCTGAGCCATGCTTGAGGACCATAGCCCGGAGCCACGCCCAAGTAGCCTTGAGCAAGTGGACTCCCTGTGGCTGGGTCACAGTTTGGTTTCATACATTTCAGGGAGACAGGAATTGCAGGCAAAGTCATAAATCCTTACTTGGAAGGTCTGCATCGGTTCGGCCCGAAAAAGTGGGCCATCTCAAAAGGGGGGAGGGAGCTTGCAGGTTATAGGGGGTTTGAAGACTCTATGACTTGCAACTGGCTAAAGACAGGAAACTATGCTAAAGGTTTGGAATGCTTTAAGTCAAGATAAGGAAGTCTGCTAATCTGAGACAAGCTACGGGCCACATGTTTGTTGTGTAAACTGAGGACCTGCAGGTGTGTCTTGCAGCCTCAGGCCTGTCAATGGCTACAGAGGGTGTCTCCAGGAAGGGAGGGGGCGTGACCAGGCACGTCTGACCTCCCTCCTCGGGGCTGGCAACTCAGTGTCAGGGTATCCCTTGGCCAAGAGGGGTCCATTCGGTCAGGTCAGCCAGTGGGGGGAGCACTAAGGTTTTATTTTAGTTCAGGGGGGTGATGAGGAGGGCTGCGTAGACCCTGCCTGGAATGGCGGGGGAGTGGGTGGGTGGGGGGTGGGCCTCCCATGCTGGGGAAAGCCAGTTTAAAGAGAAATGGGCGTGGGGTTAAAAGAAATGGGACTCAATGGAGTGGCATTTCCTGGCCTTGGGCTCTGAGGGAAGGAAGGCCGGGGAATTTATTTAGAAATCCGTTCAAGCCAGCAGGTTATGAGTTTGTTACTGTTCTGGCCAGTGGCTCTTGTTCTTTTCAGAATTATAAATGTGTTTATGTGGCTGTTTGTTCCGAAAGCGAGTGGGGCTCTACAGAGACAGCTCTCGGAGGGTCTAGAAGGATGATCCTCAGTCCATAAACGGGGGCTGGCTGCGGGCAAGGCCTCAGTTTCCAGGAGAAACTCGGGCCCTTTGGCTCTTTTAAGGTCACAGGGAGAAGGCTCCCCTCCCCCATCTCTTTAAAAAGTGAAACTTTCTCAGTTTTGGAGGAGACGCAGCGGTGTCTGAAGTAGAGGAATGCCACTACCGGGGTGAGTGGTCGCCTCTCGGAGCTTTGCGCCGAGTTGCTTGCACAGCTCAGGGTGCCCGGGACCCCCCCCCTCCCCAAGCACGTCCCGTCCGCCATGTGGGCCGGCAGTGCTGTTTCAGGGTTTCTGTACACTCCGGCGTTTTCTGGACTCGTAATTATTTATACGAGTCACTCTTCGTTATAAGTCGCGTAGGCAGGTCCGGGTCTGTCTCTTCCCCCGAAACAGGAAGGGACAGTGAGTTCTAGATGTTCGACGCGGATGTGAGTTTCTCCAGAGCACCGGGGCGGTCGTGTTGTTCCTTTTGCTGGAAGTTTCCACAGGCCCAGTCGAGATGCGTGGGTGTCCTGGGGGGCCATGGGGAGGGGGCATCAGCTGACTCTGGGGCTGTCACTCGGGGCCCTCTTCTGCATTTCTGTTCCCGTATGTCGGAGGAAGCTGGCAACGTGCCTCAAACCAGTGTTGACTGTTGGTTTCGCTTTTAAACCTGACGCTGTTTCACAAACGCCTGTCTGCCCACCCGCTTAACCCTCCCCGCCTCCCCTCCGCCACACGGGGTCCTTCTGCAGTTTTCCTCTTTTTTTCCTCTTGCAGACCTTTCTGTTTCGTCTGCCTTCTCTGGAGTTGGACCCTTCCTCTTCTCTATAACCTTCTGTGGCTCACAGCTTCGCTGTGCGTTAGAACCAGAGAGTGAGCTTCATGGGGAATTTTAGATTATTTTAGCAAGCCACATGTAAAAAGCACAAAGAACAAGGTGAAATTAACTGTAACAATACATTTTACCTAACTCCATATATCCAACCTGTGATCCTTTCAACCTATAATCATTATAAAAATCATTTTGATGAGATATTTTACATTCAGTTTTTCCTACTAAATTTTTTTTGAAATCCAGGGTGTATTTTACAGTGACATCCTGTCCAAATTGGATGCTACATTTTTATCAAAAACATTCTGATCTGTATTCAGAGTTGGTAAAATTTACTGTTGAAAAAGTAGATTCACACACCCAAGTTGTCCCAGGCTTATATACAGTCTTTCCAAGAATTGAATTAGGTACTGATTTTTAAATTTAATACAATTAAATACATAAATACAATTAAAAATTCAGTTCCAGGTGTTAGGGACCGGCTTCCTGCACCCCGCCAGGCAGACGAACAAAGACACCAAGGATGCAATCACTCAAGAGGAGCTTTATTTTCTGGCTAGCCAGGGTCCAGGCCCTAGAGTGCCAGCGCAGTGGTCGCTCTTACAGGCAAGGACCGTGACCAAAGCTGGGGCTGCCCTTTTATCCCCCCTCCCTCTCGAACACCCGCGCTGCACAAGCTGATTGCGTGGGTTAGTCTTTAAAATGATTGGTGGACTGGTAGCCCGCCGGAGGCAAGGGGGCCTTTCTCCCTTATCTGGCACCGGTCTAGCTGCAAGCAAGCGATTCTCAGAAGCAGAAATATGCGTTTAGCCGATAGCTCCACCTTTGGGCCCCAAGCTAGCAATTTCCAGAAGCCGATTACTCCTCCCTTGGGCCAATTTTCTGTTATCCGGGCTCAGCAGCTTTGGGCCGCAACCAGGCCCTTACACAGGCTGGGCACCATGACTCACACCTGTCATGCTAGCACTCTGGGAGTCTGAGGAGGGAGAATCACTCAAGGTCAGGAGTTCAAAACCAGCCTGAGCAAGAGTGAGACCCTGTCTCCACTAACAATAGAAAAAATTAGCCGGGCATGATGGCGCATGCCAGCTACTCGGGAGGCTGAGGCAGGAGGATCGCTTGAGCCCAGGAGATTGAGGTTGCCGTGAGCTAGGCCGACGCCACAACACTCACTCTAGCCCAGGCAACAGAGTGAGACTCTGTCTCAAAAAAAAAAATTTCAGTTCCTCACTCGCACTAGCCACATTTCAAGTGCCCGGCGGCTCCGTGCGGCAGGTGGCTGCTGTAGGGAGTTTGTAGATACGTCACATTTCCGTTGTCACAGAAGATTCTGTTGGACAGCACTGTCCGATGGAATAGAGTGTGAACACCTCCGAGCGACTTTCAGAGTTTTCTGGAACCCGTCCATCTTTATTGATTTTGTGTAACCGCGCTCACGTGCCCCTGCCACCCGCTGCTTC
Organism: Microcebus murinus; assembly: GCF_040939455.1. NCBI lineage: Eukaryota > Metazoa > Chordata > Mammalia > Primates > Cheirogaleidae > Microcebus > Microcebus murinus. Next base: position 9,104,300 of record NC_134122.1, on the reverse strand, counting down.
CCTGGGAGCTGTCCTTGGATTGCTCCAGAGAAATCTCCTTCGGGCCGGGTCTCCAGGCACAGCTCCGAGACGATTCTCCCCTGGTCCCTGCCGCTGCTTCCCACGAGCCCTGGAAGGCGGGCAGGGCGCGTGGGGAGAGGCGCAGGCCTGCGGTCGCTGCCCCCTGGTTACGCAGCCTGAGCCCTGCCCGGGTGGACAAAGGACAGCGCTGTGTCTGCCTCCAGCTGGCCCGGCAGGCCGGAACACGCCCTGGGCACGGGGTGTAATTCTAGGAGGGAGACAGCTCTGCTGGGGGGCAGGGAGTGGTCCTTTCTTTGCCTTCACAAAAGGACGTGTGTGTCTGCTTGCCCTGGGCCTCGTTTTCCAAAGTGCGAGCTGGTGTGTATGTGTGTTTCCTTTTTTAAAGAAACTGTGACATGCAAAAAATGTGCGCGTATCTTAATTATACAGCTCGAATTGTCACTTAGAGAACTTGTGTGCTCGCGTAACCGGCTCCCAGGTGAAGGACAGAGAACATGACCCCGAGCCCCCTCCAGATGCTCCTCCTCCTCCCACGCATAACCGCCTTCCTGACGCCTAGCCCTGTGGGTTCCCCCTGCCTGTTTCTGAACTCCGTGTGAGTGGCGTCCCACAGCGTGCGCTTTGTTTCTGGTGTCTGCCTTCTTGTGCTCAGGGCTCTATTTGCAATACTTTGTGGTCGGTTTGCAAATGCCGCTGTCTTTTCCATGACGTGGAACAGTCGGTGAAAACCACAGTGGTTAAAAAAAGAAAGAAAGAAAGAAAGAAACACCAGATATAGAAGATAGGTCATTGTCAGGTAATGGTTTGAGTCATTAAAAAGAAACTGCTCAAATTGGGTAAATGTTGCTCTCTTGGGATTTTCTAGGTTTTGGTGATTTTTTTTTTTTTTTGGTGGTAATGATTTACTTTTTATATTGACGCAGGGAATCCTTTGTTAGGGTAATAATTCTGGGGCCTTGAAGGAATGTTAACTTCCTTTCTGGCTTTTGGACAAGGCTGGACACAAGTCATTTCCTGAGATTTTTCTGTTTGCCAGTGTAGAAAATTTAAAGGTTGGGAGGAAAAGAGAGAGGGGGGAGAGATGAACTGAATCTCTTATCCAGTGTGCTCTGTCTTTGCTCCAGGTAACATGTCAGTTCCAGGACCTTACCAGGCAGCCGCCGGGCCTTCCTCGGTGCCGACCGCACCCCCGTCCTATGAAGAGACGGTGGCCGTCAACGGCTACTACCCCGCGCCCCCCGCGCCCATGCCCGGGCCAGCCACGGGGCTCATGACGGGCCCGGATGGGAAGGGCATGAATCCTCCTTCCTATTACACCCAGCCGGTGCCCGTCCCCAACGCCAACGCAAGTACGTGCGGCTTCCCGGGTCCCCCTGTGACGCCCCTCGGCCCGCCACCCCGGCCTCGGCCCCCTGAGGATCGGGAGAGCGGCCGCGCGGAGTTCCGGCCCGGCCGGCTTCCCCCGCCTGCCCTGAGACCGTGCCACCTGCCCTGAGACCGTGCCACCTGCCCTGAGACCGTGCCACGTTCGGGCCCTTAGGGTCCGTGTTGGGGAGGCTCGAGGCTCTACCATGATAAGATACAGTTTGGGGTCTTTCCCAGGGTCACCACACATTCATCCTTTGGCACATCCCACTGTCCCAGAGAAGCCTGGGAAGGGGGGTTTGTGTTTTAGCGGTTCCCACTCTTCCTGGTGAGGTTCCAGGGGGAACCTCCGCCCTGAGGCCAGGGCTGGGCAGGAACGGGGAGAAGAGGCAGCCCCGAGTGACAAGCGGGTGGCTGTGTTGTCACACCAGCTCCCCATTGGTGCAGGCCGTTCCTCTGCCTTTCAGCGCCTTCATGGTCCCTTTGGTTCGGCGCACCCGGGCACGTAGCTGATTCAGCGTCACAAGCGGTTCAGGAAGAAATCTTTAGCTCCAAGAGTGGGCCCGCAGATCAGACTGCCTGCGTTCATTTAACCTCGTGCCTCAGTTTCCTCATCTGTAAAATAGGACCCAAGTACCTATCTATATCGATGGGTTGTTAAGATGAAATAAAGTTCTACGTGCCAAGCACAGAGTAATCGCTTGATGAAAGTGAATACTTACTGTGCTCAAGGATTTTTGACCCCTTGAGTTGGAAGAGGATGAGATAATGACTTCAGGAATAACTTATTCTTGAACCAAAAACAGTACTTAACAAAATTCACATGTAAGTGCTAATGTATGCATCATTACTGCTTTTCTGGAAGGAAGATCTTTCTGTGAGTGTTATTAAGTTCGGTTAACTCTGGGCAGTCTGTTAATTTACCCCTGATACCTAGGTTTATGTAAATGGAATTCTTTTTTTTTTTTTTTTTGAGACAGAGTCTCACTCTGTTGCCCAGGCTAGAGTTAGTGCCCTGGCATCAGCCTACCTCACAGCAACCTCAAACTCCTGGGCTCAAGCAATCCTTCTGCCTCAGCCTCCTGAGTAGCTGGTACTACAGGCATGTGCCACCATGCCCGGCTAATTTTTTCTGTATATATTAGTTGGCCAATTAATTTCTATCTATTTATAGTAGAGACAGGGTCTCACTCTTGCTCAGGCTGGTCTCGAACTCCTGGCCTTGAGCGATCCTCCCGCCTCGGCCTCCCAGAGTGCTAGGATTACAGGCGTGAGCCACCGTGCCCGGCCTGTAAACGGCATTCTAACAGTGTAAAAAGGAACAGAAAGAAGTGGCTTTGACAGAAATATGAGCCTGAGGACTGAAGTACTTAATGATTCCCATCACTCTGGGTTCTCTTCTGATGATGGTGAATGTCTATACATGTTTTCACAGTTTTCTCTTCGTAGCATTAGTTCTTATACTCATTTCTTGTGTCAACACAGTTCACCAACTTGTCATCTTAAAAAACTGGGTCCGCATTTCCTGGTTGGGTAAACTCTCCCCTTATCATTGGGTGTGGGAGTCCAGCAACCCTGGTGAAGAGTGGATTGTTTATCAAGATTTCTAGGGCCGGACGGGGTGGCAAGCGCCTGTCATCCCAGCACTCTGGGAGGCGAGGTGGGAGGATCGCTTCCATCTCAGGAGTTTGAGACCAGCCTGAGCAAGAGCGAGACCGTCTCTACTAAAATAGAAAGAAATTAGCTGCGCACGGTGGCGCATGCCTGTAGTCCCAGCTACTCAGGAGGCTGAGGCAGGAGGATTGCTTGAGCCCAGGAGTTTGAGGTTGGAGTGAGCTCTGATGATGCCACTGCACTCCGGCCTGGTTGACAGAGGGAGACTCTGTCTCCAAAAAAAAAAAAAAGAGTTTCCAGGCATAGAGACTCATTATAATCCTTGTCTCATTTAATCCTTTTAAGTACTCCGTTACTTCCATTTTGTAAATAACAGCTCGATTGAGATACAATTCACATTCTTAAAGTTCACTGTTTTAAACTCTATAATTCAGAGGTGTTTAGCATATTGATAGAGTTGTGTAACCGTCCACACTATCTAATTCCAGAACATTCCATCGCCCCTGACAGCATCCCTGTGTCCATTAGCGGTCACGCCGCTCCCCCTCCCCCTAGGCCTGGCCTCCACCAGTCTGTGGGTGAGGAATGTGGAGGCTAGCCCGGTTACACCGCTGGCTCTCTAATTGCCATCTGGGGACCTCCTTAGCAGAGCCACTTGGGGACCCTGCCCCAGGCCTGCTGAATTGGACTCTTGGGGCTTAGGCCCAGGAATCTGCATTCTCAATAAGCTCTCCACATGATTCTATGGGTGGTGGAGTGTGAACGCCTGGTGTAGCCGAGAGCCTCTCAAGTGATGATTCTGGAAGTCTGCCGCTGTTTCCTCCTCTCTTTTTGTCATTTTTCTTTTTGTTTTTTACTGTGGCAGAATACACATACTAATAAAGTCTCCTTTTTTTTTTTTTTAAAGAGACAGGGTCTTGCTCTGTCACCTAGAGTACAGTAGCACAATCATAGCTCACTGCAACCTCAAATTCCTGGGCCCAGGCGATCCTCCTGCCTCAGTTTCTCAAGTAGCTGGGACTATAGGCATGTGCCACCACGCCTGGCTATTTTTTTAATTTTTTGTGGAGACAGGGGTCTCGCAATGTTGCCCAGACTGGTCTCAAACTCCCGGCTTCAAGTGACCCTCCCGCCCTGGCCTCCCAAAATGCTGGGATTACAGGCGTGAGCCACCGTGCCTGGCATAAACTCCACCCTTTCAGCTATCTTTAAGTGCAGTTTGGTGGCATTAAGTACATTCACACTGTGTGCCGCCATCAGCACCACCATCCATCTCCAGAACCTTTTCCATCCTCCCAAACTGAAAGTCTGGACCCGTTCAACACTAGCTCCCCTCCCCCTGCCCCAGTCCCTGGCACCCGTGGTTCTACTTCCCGCCTCCGAATTTGACTGCTCTGGGGACCTCACAGCAAAGGAGGCCTGCAGTGTGTGCCCTTCTGGCACTGGCTTAGTCCACACCACGTCCTCAGATTTCCCCCCTGCTGTGGCAGGTGTCGCATTCCCGTCTTCTTTGCCGTTTCATGAATGCCGTCTGCCCAACCCTTTCCTTCCGACAGTCGCCGTGCAGACGGTCTACGTGCAGCAGCCCGTCTCGTTTTTCGACCACCCTGTCCAGATGTGCTGTCCTTCCTGCAACAAGATGATCGTCACCCAGCTGTCCTACAACGCCGGCGCCCTGACCTGGCTGTCCTGCGGGAGCCTGTGCCTGCTGGGGTGAGTCTGCCGCCCGCCTGGCTCCGCGCCCGCCTGCCCCTCTCTCCGGGGATGGGATGGGAAGGGGGGTGCGGGGTGGGGGGTTAAGTGGGGGGCGGGGTTCCTCAACTGCACCGTGACGGACGTTGGGGTCAGGTGCCGCTCTGTCGTGGGGGACGGTCCTGTGCATGGCAGGGCGTTGAGCAGCGTCCCTGGCCCCCGCCCACATGATCCGGGAACACCCCTCTCCCCAGTTTTGTCACCAAAAACGGCCTCTGTAGGGCAAACCCCGTCCCCAGTGGAGAACTTGCAGGGACAGGTGTGCCAGCCGCGTACATCCGTGCAGGGCGGTACCCCCAGGGATGCCTTTTCCTTCTAGAATTTCATGGCCGAAATAACAAGGTGTGCCTGACTCTGGGAGAAGCTTTAAAACAATCTGTACATTAAAAGTCTTCACGGTTGTCTCTCCCAGACAGCGTGCCCTTTTACGACCCCAAGGATCCTTGCCCTCACCGACGTGGGGCAGTGATGTAAATATTTGTGTCTGCACCATGGGTGTTGCATTTAAAGAGAGAATAGTTTCTGTTTTAGGAGAAAAAAGCAATTGAATTTTTTTTTTCCCCAGGCAGGTAAAAGTAGCGTCCTTATTCCTGGCCAGGCGAGTGACTCAGAAAACCCTGAAACATCCCATTTTTTTTTTTTCTTTGAAGGAAACGATATTTGTGAGTTTCCTTTGCCAGCGAGCTGAGGTCGGGAAGGAGCAGTATTTCTCTTCCTAACTTCAGAGAGAGGCTCAAAGCCCCAGAGACCTCAGTTAACTTCTTAAGGTTGCCCGTTAAGTGGGGGCGGGGATGGACCCCTTTTCTTGGCCCCCAACTCCTGTCTTGTCCGCAGGGCTGCCGCTCTCGGCCGTTCTCACTGTCCAGGCAGAAAATGACAGTTCGTTGTCTCTGGACGTTTGTGTTAAAACTAATTTTTATCTTTGAAATCAAGGGAAAGGCAGAGTAGAAACCCACGTTGCCTGTTTGCTTCTCTGGCAAACTCTCTGTTCCTGTTCCTCTTTCGTCCCTTCCTTAAACGTAGTAGAGCCGGCTCAAACCCTGCCTCTCTCACTTGCTGTGTGACCCTGTGCACGTGACCTCACGTCTCTGTGCTTCGGTCTCCCCAGGCATACACTGGGGGCGGTAACACCCACTTTAGAGGGTTGCCGAGGATAAGATCGGTCTGTGTGCGGTGCCACCTGGAGCTGTGCCCACACCAGCTGTGAGCTGCGGTTGGGGACCGTCACTCGATGGACGGGCTGCCCCCGTGTGAACCCCGGGCAGCTTAGGCACTAAGAGGAAATTTTTCTTTCGAGAGATAGTTTCCCCATCAGAATATCTCCAGATGCCACTCGATGCAAATCAGCGCCTTCCCGTAAGACGCTGAATCTTAAGTAGGCTTTTGGCGGGCGCGAGCTGTGAGGCCGTGCGCATTCCCGCCTGTGTGTGTGCGGGCCCGAGTGTGTAGGCTGGGGCGTTGGTGGCAGCTGGGGACTCTGGTTGCCGTGAGAAGCAGCCTCAGCCTTTCCGCATGGCAGAGAGATCAGCAAGACGGGGGGGGCGCTGGGGCCAGATCTAAACACACCCCGGTTTGGGGTGTTATGGGACAGGGTCACGTCCATGTGTTTACGGACTCTCTGCGATCGTTTTCTCACCACGCAGGCGGAGTGGGCGCAGTTGCGACAGAGACCCCATGCCTGTCCCCGCTAACGTGGGTATTGTCTGACCCTTCACCCACCCCAGTCTAAGACTTTGAAAAACTCCCGATGACCCAGGATTTGAAAACACGCCCCGGACAGTGCGTCTGTGGGGTGACCGTGGCATCGGGTCGGTGTGTTCCCTTCCTGGGGCTGCCGTAAGAGATGACCACGAACCTGGTGGCTGAGGACAGCGGAAATCTATTCTGTCACCGTTCTGGAGGCCAGACGTCCAAAATGGGAACGTGGGCGGGGCCACGCTCCCTCCAAAGGCTCTAGGGAGAGCCCTCCTTGGCGTCTTGAGGCGTCACTGCGGTCTCCGCCTCCGTTTCCACGTGGCCTTCTTCCCCGCTGTGCCTCTGCATGTCCCTTCCGCTGCTCCTAGGGTACCAGTCTCGGGGTGTAGGGGGTCCCCCGGGCAATCCAGAGTGATTCCATATTGAGATCCTTAAGTGTGTCTTTATTTTTGCAAATAAGGTCACATTCGCGCCGGGCGTGGTGGCTCACGCCTGTAATCCTAGCACTCTGGGAGGCCGAGGCAGGCGTATTGCTCCAAGTCAGGAGTTCAAAACCAGCCTGAGCAAGAGCGAGACCCCGTCTCTACGAAAAATAGAAAGAAATTAATTGACCAACTAAAAATATATATACAAAAAAATTAGCCGGGCATGGTGGCGCATGCCTGTTGTCCCAGCTACTTGGGAGGCTGAGGCAGGAGGATCGCTTGAGCCCAGGAGTCTGAGGTTGCTGTGAGCTAGGCTGACGCCACGGCACTCACTCTAGCCTGGGCAACAGAGCGAGACTCTGTCTAAAAAAAAAAAAAAGCTCACATTCGTAGGTTCCTGGGGTCAGGACGTGGCCGTATGTTTTTGGTGGCCACCGTGCATCCTGCCGCAGTCAGTAACACGCTCTACATGTGACTCTGTCTTCCCAGGTGCGTGGCGGGCTGTTGCTTCATCCCCTTCTGCGTGGACGCCCTGCAGGACGTGGACCACTACTGTCCCAACTGCAAAGCTCTCCTGGGCACCTACAAGCGCTTGTAGGACTCAGCCGGACGTGCGGGGAGCTGGTGCCGCAGGAAGTCCCTTCCGGCTCTCGTCCAGCCCCGCCCCTGCTAGCGGTTCTGCTAGGCCATTCTCGCCTCTCCAGGGGGGCCACCCACCCTCGTGTCTTTTTTTGGGGGGAAAAATGTCACAAAACTAACAAACCTCCAAACCCCAGAAATTGCTGCTTGGAGGCGTGTACAGGACATGCAAAGAAAGACGTTCCCCGAGTGCTGGTTCGGGGGTCTCCTGCCTACCCGTGACCCCGAGTCACCCCATCTAACTGTGGTCGTTGCCCCACCTGAATACCTTCCTGCGGTTTGCCGTCGGTTGGCTCCTTCTCCGGCCTCAGTGGGCCTTTCTGGTGGGCTCACGCTGGGGAAGCCACAGGTTGCCTTATGTGTAAGGCCGTTCCGCCCCGAACGCGGCCAAACCAGCCTGTAGTGCCTACCACCCATCCACCTGTCCCCACCCCTGATGACAGACTCTTGCCTTATAGACTTCATGGGCTTGGCTCTTAGATTCTGTAATTGCAGACTTCATTAGCACACATACTCACTTTTTTAATTTTTTTTTTTTTTTTGAGTACAAGGGGAGGCTATTAACACACCCACTAGACACATATCTGTGAGGTCATCAGCACATGCTAGAAAAATCCGGCTGGGTTTTATCACCGGTCTGCCTCCCCTGTTCTTGTGCCAGACCCTTAGCACCACTTTACATGAAGGGACTTTTTTCCCCTGTAGATTTATTGTAGTAACAGTTTTTATGCCCTCCTTTGAGTATTAAACGCCTTCAAACATAATTTTGAAAGGAGGGCTTTATAAAACCATCTTCTGTGACCATACGATCGGTATTGTTTTCCCACTTGCCAATGCACTCTCACTTTTTTGTTGTTAACAGTAAAAGAAGTTGGGCCGGGCGCGGTGGCTCACGCCTGTAATCCTAGCACTCTGGGAGGCCGAGGCGGGCGGATTGCTCCAGGTCAGGAGTTCGAAACCAGCCTGAGCAAGAGCGAGACCCCGTCTCTACTATCAATAGAAAAGAAATTAATTGGCCAACTAATATATATATAAAAAATGAGCCGGGCATGGTGGCACATGCCTGTAGTCCCAGCTACTCGGGAGGCTGAGGCAGGAGGATTGCTTGAGCCCAGGAGTGTGAGGTTGCTGTGAGCTAGGCTGATGCCATAGCACTCACTCTAGCCTGGGCAACAGAATGAGACTCTGTCTCAAAAAAAAAAAAAAGAAGTGGATAATTTCATTCACTCCCTTTACTTGGGGTCCATGTGGTTCTTAAAAACCTCTGCGAAAAGGAACCGTCAAAGCCGAGTCGTGTTTGGGTTGCCAGTGGCGGCTTTAGAAAGAGGAGGGAAGGTGTGGTTGAGCACGTCCTACAGCCGTGGTGCTGGAACGCTTGGAAACCGGAACTGTTTCAAAGGAATCTAAAGTCTGACCTTGTGTTCCAGAGACGTAGTTTGTCGCCTGACCTTGGAAGCCATGACTTCCAGGACAAGCAGCAAGCCAGAGGCCTAGGCTGGCGGCTGCCTCGTCTTGGAAATCAGGACAAAGCCGGGCTTGACTTTCGGGAGCCCCCGTTTTGATGATAAATTGGCACAGGGATCTCCTGTGAATAATATTATGTAGAAAGAAAACTTAGACCTCGAACGAAAAATCTGTATATTGGTTGAAAATGATTAACCATTGATTTGCCTTATCTGTTTGATGTTTTGAAAATTCCAGTAATTATTTTTTTGTAATGAATATGGATACCACATAGTACTTTGGTGTTATCTGTTTTTAAGAAATAAAGTCTTTGGTTCACTTGATGAACTATTTATCAAATCCTTAACGGTGTGAAGAAAGGTGTCATGTTGTGTTTCCAGCCGTTGCTACAAAGAACCTTTATCTGCTCCATAACAGCAGAAAAATCCTTCCCGGCAAAAACTTCAGACTGGCCGAGTGTCCTGCAATGTCAAGATGACCGATGTCGAGTCGGGCGGATTGCTAACAAGTTGGATTTGAGCATGAGGCTATTGGAACCCAACAGGCGTCATCGGTGGCAGCAAGCCACAGCTTTCAAGTTTTAATAAAATGCACAGAGGAAAGCTGTCCTCATTCATTCTCTGAACAAAACATGCTTTGTGGGATGCTAAAAGGCGGGTATTGTAACATGCTAGGAATTCGGCTGCCACCCCCTCAGCCCCTCCCCCCCTTCCTACCTGGTGATGCAGCTTCATTTTGGAAGGTGCAGGGAAATAATGTCATCTTGGTGTGGCTTACGTTGTCATTTAACCCCCAAATTATGGTCTTAAAAAAATTGCTGCTCCCCAGATTCCTGATGGTACGGTTTTTCTTTCACTTGACAAAACTCAAGACCATGCATATTTAGCAGTGTTGCTCAGACGGTGGTATAGAAACAGTCTCAAGCTGTTATTAATTACATGTGCGGCGTCTTCGAAACAAGAGCCCCATTTCAAGGACCAAAAAACACACATTATGCAGAATTCTAATGTCACGTGTGGAGTATGAAGCATTCATTCATTGGACATTCCTTTTTGTTCAAAGTATTGGACTTAATTTCATATATTTTTGCAAATTAAAAGGCTGTTTTGTTCTGCCACTGTTTGTTGGGGACTTTGGAGTCTAGTCTGTTGTAAACACGGGATCCCATTCGGTGAATGCAAGGGCTTTGTACCTGCCTCCTTGGACCTCAAAGAAGAGTTTTACCAGTTTCAAACCAGCAGTGGCTGTATATCTTATATACTGTTACATCCGTCTAGGACTTGTAATAAGTGTTGGTTTGTGTGTCATTAACAAAAAGTGTTCAGCCATCGCATCTATTTAAAGCATTACCCGTGAAATTGTTCGCTCTGGGACAACCGGCTTCCCAATCGCCACGGAGACCACTTGTGCTGGGTACCGAACTGTTTGTAAACGTAGCTTCATCTACTCACACAACTTGGCCTTGGTTGTTTCCCCAGTGAGAGCCTGTCCTGTTTGGGGTGTTAAAATGCCTCTCTGACTGCTGGGCTCAAGATTTCTGTAAGGAGCGAATCTAGACATTGGAGTTTTCCTGAATTCTGATTTGCATTTTTTTTTTTTTTTTGAGACAGTCTCTCTTTGTTGCCCAAGCTACAGTGAGTGCTGTGGCATCAGCCTAGCTCACAGCAACCTCACACTCCTGGGCTCAAGCAATCCTCCTGCCTCAGCCTCCCAAGTAGCTGGGACTACAGGCATGCGCCACCATGCCCGGCTAATTTTTTCTATATATATTAGTTGGCCAATTAATTTCTTTCTATTTATAGTAGAGACGGGGTCTCGCTCTTGCTCAGGCTGGTTTTTAACTCCCGACCTCGAGCAATCCCCCGCCTCGGCCTCCCAGAGTGCTAGGATTACGGGCGTGAGCCACCGCGCCCGGCCAGATTTGCATTTTGGATCCTTATTAAAGTTATCTCTTGGCTTTGTGCCTCAAATGTTTACAATTTGTCTGGTTTTAACAGGCACAGGAGTGAATCGGAAGTAGCAAGGGCAGGAAAGAGAGACCAGGAGTAGTTTGGGGTTGTTTTTCTCTTTTTAATTTAAGAATGTCAAAGAAACAAGATTCTGAGGCTCAGAGAGGTTAAAATGAAAAACAAGACAACAGTTCACAGGCAAGTGTACGGTTTAGTGCATTTAACCACCTCGCGCTGCTCTCTGCAGCATTAGGAATATGTTCTCCCATTTAAATACTTTTTTTTCCTTTTACATAAGATTATTTCCTACGTACCCCCTGCCTCATGCATGCACTATCATCACCCCCCCACCAGAGTTGCACATTGATTACAATTCATGCGCCTACATTGACACATCATTACTACCCAAAATCCATGGTTCCATTAGGGTTTCATTATGGTTTTCATTCATTGTTTTCATTAGGGTTCGCTCTATGGGTTGCACATTCTATGGGTTTGGACAAGGGTATATGACATATAGCCACTATTACGGTATCACACACAATGGTTTCACACCCCCCCCAAAACCCCGATCTCTGCCTGTCCATCCCTCCTGTCCCACCCCCAACCCCTGGCAACCACTTACTCTTTACTCTCCACGGTTTTGCCTTTTCCAGAATATTGTATAGTCGGAATCCCACAGTACGTAGCCTTTTCAGATTGGCTTCTTTGACTTAGTGACGTGCATTTGCGGTTCCTCCATGTCTGTTCGTGGCTGGACAGTGTGTTTTCAGTGCTAGGTCGTGTTCCGGTGTCTGGATGTGTGTGAGCACGCAGGGACGCACTCTCAAAGCTCCGAGTCCTGCAGTGTATGCTGAACGATTTTGTCCACAGTTGCCCAGATGAGCAAAATCAACTCAACGGATGTGTCCAAAATCACAACGTATCACCGGCAGTGGAGCTGAGCATTGCTTATGAAACTTGGACGTGGAGATGTGTATGTGTTGTGGGTCACAGTGCCAAGTGTGTCGGGGTGAGATTTGGAAGCCTCTGGTTGATACATCTGTGGGCTTCACGTTGTTTCTCTTTGCTTGACTCCTGCTGGATTTGAGGCATTGTACAATCAGGGTAGAAAACACGACCCTGCCCGGGAGAGGGAACAGTGGGCTTAGCACTGCCCTGCCAGCACTTCCGGTGGCTTCTTTCTGCCTTCTCTCTTCCCCTTTCCCTCCCTCCCTTCCTCTTTCTCTTCCTCTTTCTTTCTTTCTCTTTTCTTTTCTCTTTCCTCCCTCCCTTTCTTTAATTCCTTCTTTTTCTTTCCTCTCTTCCTATCAAAAATCCACCAGATATTAAAGTATACAATTCAGTGGCTTTTAGTGCATTTGCAATGTTTTTTAACCATCACCTACTTAGTTCCAAAACATTTTCATGGGCACCAAATAAAACCCCACACCCATTAGCAGTCCCTGCCCCTTCCCTCCTCCTCTCCCCTGCCCCTGGCAATCCCCAATCTGGCCAGACTTAGCCTCTACCAGGCATTTCATGTAAATGGAGTCCCACAGTGCGTAGTCCTTGTGTCTGGGCCCTTGCCCTCAGCATAAGTGAGGTTCATCCGGGTTGTAATGTGTATCAGCGCTTCGTTCCTTTTTGTGGCTGAATAACATTCCATTTTATGGACAGGGCACAGTTTGTTTCTCCGTTCATCCTTCGGTGGACGTTGGGTTATTTCTCCCTCTGGCTGTTGGGAGTAACGCTCCTGTGAACGTTGGTTGTTGGTTCGCAGGTGGCTGTGTGGTCACGTGTTTTCGATAGAATCGCTGGGTTAGATCGTGATTCTGTTTAACCTGGTGGCCTCTTAATGAAGTGTGTGCTGACTGCAAGACCACATCTAGCAAGGCCCCGCCCCCCGTGCCACCACCCTGGCGTGGAGAGCTCTCCCATCTTCTGAAGCGGGAGCTACTGGGGGCAGCAGGGCGGGGGTACTGGGAGCGGGAAGACCTGCACCCCGACTCCCGACTCCCGGGCCGGCGAGCTCCCCGTGCTCCTTCCGGGCGGGCTGGGAGCCTGAAGCTGCGGAGGGCCGCGTGCGCACCTCAGCGTCCGCCCTCTGAGACGGTGCGGTGGACTCCGGTACATTCTCGGGAGTCCTCAGGTGAGCTCAGGTAGGCCCCGTAGGCCCCGCTTAGGAAACGGCGGTGACAGGGCAGCCACTGTCCCCTCCTTTGTGGAACTGGTGACAAGGGGGAGAGGGAGACATCGCATGAGTGAAACCCAACACTGCGAACTGGGGTGGGGGGAGTGAAGGAGAACGGGGTGTCACGTCCCCCTCGACACTTGCGTCGTTCTCCCGTGAGGAGACGGCATCAGGTCTCGGCCAGACAGGTCTGACGCCTCATCAGGAAAACCCGTGTCGTGTCGTGTAACTTGCCGCCTGTCCCTCTCCGGGTGGAATCGCTGGGTTTCTCCCATATCCTTCTGGAGAGTGGCAGCCCCTGGAGACACTCCTGCTGGCTGCGTCCCCACGTCCTGCTGAGAAGCAGGGAGAGAGACTCTGCTCCAGGCAGTGGTGGATCCCAGTGGATCCCAGCCGGTGGATCCCGGCTCCGGCTCCGTGTACCTGCCCGGCCAGGAGAAAATAGCAGATCTGCCCACAGGGTGTCCCGGGTGTTTGCCCGCAGGGTGGAGCCCCCCTCTCCACCCGGGCTCCTCCGAGCAGAGCAGCCTTCACCATTCCCGGTAGGGACATTTTGGAAAAAGAGAAAGTGGTTAACAGTGGACCATCTTTTTCAATGTGAAGGGCGGACGCTTCTGTTGATCTGTTTGCAGGATCTGTTTGCAGGGTTGATCTGTTTGCAGATTCTAGAGGGAGTAGGGAAGAGGGTGTATGGCATGAATGCAAACAGCTCCTAGGGTAGTTTTCTAAGTATAATTTGCATTTCTTGCTTTTGTCTGAAAGTAAAGCGGTAGGAAAAAAACCCATCATATGCCTCGTGGAGAGGCCGCCCGGGGGGCTGGGGTCTCAGCCCTGTGCACGGCTCCAACCCGAGCCCCAGCAGCAGCGAAGAACAAGCCCCCGAGAACCGGGTCCGGCGGGACTTCTGATCACAGCGACATCCCCGGGCGTGGCAGCCTGCATCTGATCTGCCGCAGCGACACCAGAGTAACTACTATGTGGGGACACTTCGCCCACATTTCCGCGGAGCGCTTTTCTTCGTAGTTGTGTTGGTTTATCCTTCCCGGCGTGGTTGTTCTTCTGTTATAACTGTGTGTCTTCCTCCTTGTTTTGCGTCCAGCCTGCCCCCTGTCTTCGAGTCTTCAGGCAGTTCAGGCCTTTCCCAGTGACCAGGTGGTGCGCGTGAGTGTGGCGTGGGGGCGTCGGTGGGTGCTCGCTGGAGAGGGTCTGGGTGTCCGTGGGGTGCGTGTGGGGTGCGTTCAGGGTGCGCTCGGGTGTCTCTGTAGCTGTGTCTGGCCCTTTGTGTTTGTGTGTGTGTCCCTGTGTGTGTCCCCAGCTTGGGAGCCCTCTAAGGACTTTGGGCCCCACCTGTGGGAAGATGAATGACTGTCACCTCACTGATCTCAGGGACGAGAGGGCATGAAGGATTATTCCTTGCATTGTCCTACAGGGCGGAGTGGACCACACCTGGCCTCTCTGACCCTGTCACTTACTGGTTAGGCTACAGGTGGGTGAATCCGGTTGGGACAGGCTCTCAGGGACACCTCTGCCACGGGGCCAGGGCCACCCCCTGGGGAGCATTTAAGACCTTCCTGCTCAGGCCACACCCCAGGTCAGTCGGCCTGTCCCCCGGGAACTGCCGTGCCTGGGGCTCACAGAAGGGCTTTAATGTTATTATTTTTTTAATCAGAAGGGAAAAAGCCTGACTATAATAATAATAAATCCAGCCTGGATTGTATGTCCCCTTTATATTATATTAATACCGACACAGTCATAAAATGTACTTTGTAATATGTTTTTATGGAGGAAGAGGCCCACGGAAGTGACAAGACGGCCCTGACCGGCGGTGGCTCCAGCGTGGCCCCAGGTCGCCGGCCCAGTCTGGTGTCAGTGTGCAGGGCTCCGTCATGGGCCTGGGCGTCCGCAGCGCCGAGGTTCATTCGGTGGGTGCTGCTGGGTGTGTGACGTGTCCCCCGACATGGTGGCAGGGGGAGAGCCAGGCTGCGTGCTCTCGGGAAAGCTAAACAAGAACATCATTTCGGGATGGCTCTGCACGTTACGGTGAGGCAGTCTTTTTTTTTTTGAGACAGAGTCTCACTCTGTTGCCCAGGCTAGAGTGAGTGCCATGGCGTCAGCCTAGCTCACAGCAACCTCAGACTCCTGGGCTCAAGCGATCCTCCTGCCTCAGCCTCCCGAGTAGCTGGGACTTCAGGCATGCGCCACCATGCCTGGCTAATTTTTTCTATATATATTTTTAGTTGGCCAATTAATTTCTTTCTATTTTTAGTAGAGATGGTGTCTCACTCAGGCTGGTTTCTAACTCCTGACCTGGAGCAATCCGCCCGCCTCGGCCTCCCAGAGTGCTGGGATCACAGGCGTGAGCCACCGCGCCCGGCACGATAAGGAAGTCTTGTGTGTAAATATTCCCGGGAGCAGGAACCAGGGTGTCACATCCTCTCATGAGGGTCGTTGCCGGGGGACAGCAGCGGGGGGAGCGGGATGCCGGCAGGTGGAAGTGGGGGCCAATCACAGAGCTGAGCCCAGGTGGGGCGGCTCGTGGGTCTCTGATTAGCCGAGAAATGGGGGCAGGTGCTGGCAGGGCGGGCCTCCTAACGCAGGGAGAAGCATCTGGGCTCCACCGTGGGCGCTCCTCCGTCCGCGGCCCCTCACGCCCGCCTCTAGGGAGGCGCGTTCTGGGTGTTTAGGTGGCGGCCTCATCGCCGTGCCATTCACGCGCCACACAATTCGCCCGCGTGAAGCGTGCAATTAATTCTCAGTTTTTTAGCATTGATATACTCACAGAGCTGTGCGCCCGCCACCACAGTCGGCTTTGGAGCATTCCCACCTCTCAAAGAGAAGCCCCATGCCCCGTCGCTGCCCCCCCCAGCCCCGCCCTGCCAGCCACTGACATGCTTTCCGGACTGTCCGCGTAAATGGAGTCGTAGAACATACGGGGGCTTCTTTCATGTCGAAGAACGTTTTCAAGGTGCATCCGTGTTGTGGCATGAAACCCATGCCATGACCCGGTAGAGTGCTGTTGCGTGGACACCCTGCATTTTGTTTTTCTGTTCATCTGTCGATGGTTAAACAGTTGATGATTCTATGGCTGCTACTCATTGTATTGGCTGTTGAAAAACACACACACACACACACACACACCCGATGCGATTTGCCAGTAAAATTACTTAAACAGTTTTCTTTTTTTTGAGACAGAGTCTCACTCTGTTGCCCAGGCTAGAGTGAGTGCCGTGGCGTCAGCCTAGCTCACAGCAACCTCCAACTCCTGGGCTCGAGCGATCCTCCTGCCTCAGCCTCCCGAGTAGCTGGGACTACAGGCATGCGCCACCATGCCCGGGTAACTTTTTCTATATATATTGGTTGGCCAATTAATTTCTTTCTATTTATGGTAGAGACGGGGTCTCGCTCTTGCTCAGGCTGGTTTTGAACTCCTGACCTGGAGCAATCCATCTGCCTCGGCCTCCCAGAGTGCTGGGATTACAGGCATGAGCCACCGCGCCCGGCCAGACTTAAACAGTTTTCTTCCATATTCTTTTAAAAGTGATCATGGTGGTGAGCCTGGGCAGGAAGCGTGGGCTGTGAAAAGGTGGCCATCAGTGCCGGTGCCGGGACAGAACTGGGCTGTCCGGCACGTGCGAGGTGTGGGCGCCGCTCCTGGGGCCAGGTGAGAGCGATGCCCCGCCTCGTCCCGCTGAGGGTCTGCCCTGGTGGAAAGCCTGCGTGTGGTTGCTTTCAGGCCTGATTGCAGGCGATGGCGGAGGATTTACCCGGCAGGCTCGGGGCTGCCGTCCCCGCACCGCACGACGGGGGCATGGCGGTGCACCGCGGCCGGTCACCGCTGCAGCTCTGACGCCTGCATTTCTGGGCCGTCATCCCTGAATCTCTGCATGGGAAGCCTCCGGCAGGGTCCTCTTCAGGTGCCTCAGGTGAGGCCTTTTCCATGCGGGGAAGGAGGAGAACCTGGAAGTCATTTCCCCCACTCCGACTCAGGACCCGGTACTTTTCCACTTCCAGCCCCCTCCTCCGCCACCCCCAGTCCGTGAGACTGCCAGGAGCCTCTTGCTCAGCAGGACCCCACATCCGGGTGGTGCTCCTGACCCCCGGGGGCCGCCCAGCTCCCCGGGGAAGCTGGGGGAGGTGGCCGCGCTTTCTCCAGTGGGGGCGTCTTGCTGCTCCGCTGCGGTGAGTGACTGGGGTCTTAACTCTTCCCGGGCCTGGCGTGGTGCCTGGATGGGCTCCCGGGTATTCCATCTCTGATTGCGAGATGAAGCGGACCCGTAAGGAGTGAAGGGCAATTAGTGGGTAGTGAGCGGGTTTGCAGACGCCGGGAGCAGAATCACCAATAGGTCACCCCAGCGCCCTGTCACAGGGCGACTGTGAGCAACATGTCGATGCCTGCCGTGGGCAGGGCGTGCTCTGTCGTTTCGTTTCGCAATGACTCTGTAAGGTGAGTGTCCCCTCTCTCTTTAATAGAGGAAGAAACCGAAATTCTCAGAGGTTGAGTCACTGGTGCCAAGTTCTAAGCTGGGACTCAGCTACAGGGTCAGCCCGCCCAGACCCAACCTTTCCTGTCCCTTTTGCGCGTGAGCTCTCTTCTCTTGGCACTCAGGGACGGTGCGTTCTCCTTGTCTTCTGGGAGGGAGGCAGCCCCCGCGGCCCACTGGTGAAAGGAAGGGGCAGGGGGGCTTTCGAGTGACCTGCGGAGGTGGCCACGAGCGCCATCCTCACGCCGACCCAGGTGTGCCGCTGCGGACGCCCGCGCCTGGCAGCAGACGGTGGGAGGGGACACAGGTAGCCGGCTCTTGCGAAACCGCGTCTCACCTGCCTGGCTCGTTCTGCTCCAGCTGTGGAAGCCGAAGGCTGCCGCGTCCTGACACTTGCTCGGAGCTGCCAGCCCGAGCCCCAGGCTGCCCATAATCCCCCGCTGAAAGATAAGCTCGTCTGACTCGTGTCTCCTTCGTCTTCCTGCACCAGAAAGTTGGCTTTCGTCTGTCTTGCCTGTCAGTGCTGTGTCTCTCATGCCTAGAGCAGTGCCTGGCACACAGTAGGCGCTTGCTGTTTCCGGGGGTCCCTAAGACCACCGTCTGGAAGGACTCACAGAACCGGGAAGAGCCCCTCTCCTCATGGGTATGGTTTATTCCAGGGAAAGACAAAGTAAAATCTGCAGAAGGCAAAGACGTGTAGGGCAGGCCGGGCGCGGGGGCTCACGCCTGTAATCCCAGCACTCTGCGAGGCCGAGGTGGGTGGATCGTTTGAGCTCAGGGGTTCGAGACCAGCCTGAGCAAGAGTGAGACCCCATCTCTACTAAAAATAGAAAGAAATTAATTGGCCAACTAAAAATACATAGAAAAAATTAGCCGGGTGTGGTGGCGCATGCCTGTAGTCCCAGCTACTCGGGAGGCTGAGGCAGGAGGATCGCTTGAGCCCAGGAGATTGAGGTTGCTGTGAGCTAGGCTGACGCCACGGCACTCACTCTAGCCTGGGCAACAAGAGTGAGACTCTGTCTCCAAAAATATAAAAATAATAAAAAAAGACACACAGGGCAGAGTCCGAGCGAAACCAGGCACGAGCCTGCAGTTACCCTGTCCCGGTGGCCCGTGTGGACGGCACTTGCTTCACCCGCAACGGCGTGTGGCAACACGTACAGGGCACTGCCGGCCACGGAAGCCTGCCGGAGCCTTGGTGTCCAGGTGCCCGGGGCTTCTCTTGGCGACTGGTGGTGGCCAGTTGCCTGCATGGCTGGCCTTGGCCTCCGGCCCCTCCACACATCACGCCGCCGCCTGGGCCAAGCAGCCACCAGAAATCACACTGTGAGCAAGGCCAGCTGGCTCGGCCCACGCCCTGGGTAAACAGACACTGACCTGCTTGTCAGACAGGACGTCCCAAGGGCGTGGCGGTACTGCATTAAGAGAAATGGGGACGGGTCAGCAAATAACTCCCCTCCCAGCTGCCCACCGGGTGAGGCTGGGACTCAGAAGGCAGGCCCAGGTGGATCACCTGCTGCTAACAGGTGTCTCACTAGTGGCTGTGGGGCTGGGACACGGGCCTGGGAGGCCCCATGCTGGGTGTGTCCCTTCCACTGTTAGAGTCTCAGGCGGTGGCAGCCATGGGGTGGGGGAACAGGTAGGCAGATCTGGGGTCCGCCCCCCTTGCCCCGAAATCCTGGCTGCTCTGTCGGTACCTCAGGCTCTCGGAGCTCCGTGGAGCCCGGCCTATGTGAGGCGTCTCTGGGCTTCATGGCCTGTGGTCCGCGTGGCTGGAGCCTTAACCCCGGGGGCAGGGGCCCCAGGTAGCCTGATGGGTGATGCAGAGGGCCTGCAGGCTCATCCAGGCTCTTCTTTTGCCTGAAGGGAAATGAGCGATTCCAGGACAGCATCGCTCACCAGAGACCTCCCAGGACCTTACACCAGAGTGACGAGAATTTTAACTTTGTCCCCAGAATATTCTGCTAAAAAGCAATGCGAGGATGAGTACGCGATCTTTGTGCGCCGAGTTTGTATCTCTCTGCTTTGCGCTCTCCCGCTCCCCTGCGTGTTGGCTCCTAATAGGTCTCCTTCGTTTAACAAGCACCGAGTGTTTTTGAGCACCTCCCTGCGTGTGACTACCTGCAGGGTTGATTTCTTGAAGCAGAATTTCTGGGACAAAAACGTGAGAACGTGCCTCTTCCTCGTGGCCACAGCATGAAGGTGGCTCGAGGGAGGGATGCAAGCGGGAAGGTGGTCTTCGCCCTGGAAAATGTTACGCTGTTTGCAAGAGTCTCACACACTCCGAAGGTGGAGCTCTCCGTCTTCCCCCTCACCTGCAAAACACACAGTTTCCCCCTTTCCCCTGATAGCCCGAGTCCTCGCTCTCCACTAGTTGCCAGTATTTCATCCAGGCTTCTTGGCTTTTCTTTACTTAAAAACAATTTATTTTTGAATAAGCATCCTATACTCTAGAATAAAATGCAAAGGGTGCCGTGACAGCGGGCTCTCCCTCACACCTCTGGCCCTTCACCCAGTTCCCCCCGCCCCCAGACAAAACCCCTGCTCCCAGTTCCGGGGGATCCTTCCAGAAAGTTCCACACATTCACAAGAAAAAATACGTGGATTTTCTCTTCTGTCTTTTAACATAAAACGGTGGCATATAAAACATGCCCTGCATCGTGGTTTTTCCATTTGACAACGGATGGTGGAGCTGACACTTTTTTTTCGTTCAGCCGCGCACCGCTCTGCCGAGAGGTCGTCCTTGTGCTGAAGGGCGCAGAGGTGGCCGTCACGGGCAGTGCTGTCCTGGATGATCTTGTTGGCTGAGTGGCTTGTCCATGTACAGACATAGGCTGATGCCATCTGCAAAAGGGCCCCCAGAGAGGTCCACGGCCAAAAGGGACGTTGCAGGTGTGATTGCAGTTACGGATCTCAGAACAGTGAGATTACCCTGGACTGCCTGCGTATGGCAGACTGAGGAATAGTTCCCCGAGTACGTTTACAATCTGGTCCCAGAACCTGCGAGTGTCACCGTATGTGGCAAAAGGGACTGGACTTTGCAGACGGGATTATCTCAAGGACTTTGAGAAGGGGGAGATGATCCTGGGTTGTCCGGATGGGTCCCCTGTGAGCACAAAGGTCCCTAAAAGAGGGACACAGGAGGGTCAGAGGAGAAGATGACATGATGATCAGACCGTGGAGTGGTCACTTTAAGATGGGGGAAGGAGCCATGAGCCCATGAGTGCGGGAAGCTTCTAGAATCTGGAAACAGCAGGGAAACACATTCTCTCCTCGGACCCTGCAGAAGGAACCGGCCCTGCCAAACACGTTGGCGTTGGCCCAGTGATACCTGGGCTGGACTTCTGACGTCCAGAACGCCACGAGAACAGGTTTGGGGTGTCGTAAGTCACCGAGCTTGTGCTAACTCAGTACGGCAGCTCCAGGAAACGAATACACCCAATTTGTCTCAAAAGCAGAGAACTTTCTCTGGTCTGCTTGGGGGCAGAAAGAAGTGATAGAAGGGGATATTCAAGACGTGAGAGGGACCCCAGGGACCCGACACCTGGTTGCTGGAGTGGGCAGGTGGAAATAATGAGAAGGAATGCAGGCAGTACAGACCAAAGCTCGGCTGGAAGCCGGGAAGGAACTGAATCCAGCCAGCAGCCTCGACGAGCTTGGAAGAGCATCTGCCGTGGGTTGATCTTGGCTTTGTGAGACTGTAAGCAAGGAAGGCACTCAGCCGGCAGTACCTTGACTTCTGACCTATGGAACTGTAACATCATAAATGTTGCTTTAAATGGCTAAATTTATCAGCTTAAAGCAGCACCTATGCATTCTGGTAATGTATTATGGCAGCAATAAAAAAAATTAATACAGGTAAATTTCTAAAAGTGGTATGTCTTCTAGGAGCGGGTCAAACGTAAGTGCACGTTATGTTTCAGCAGTTGCTGGATTTCTTCCTCAAACAGTTGTGCCTGTTTCTGCCCCCATAATAGCAGATGTACATGCGTATTTCCCTACGTCAGCCCAAATCCTGTTTTGTCACAGTGTTTTATCTTTATCAGTGGGTAGATGAACAGAATGTCTCCTGGTAGTTTGTGAAAATAATCTTATCGGAGTACAATTGATATACAATGAACTGTACATATTTGAAGTATAGAATCTGATAAAGTTTGACGTGTGTTTATACCCATGAAACTGTCACCACAATTAGGAGAGTGAGCATGTATTATTTCAAAAGCCTTCCTCCTTGGGATCCTGCCTTTCCTACCTCCCCACGCAACCCCCGATCTGCTGTCACTGTAGATTAGCTTGCATTTTCCAGGATTTCATATAAATGGGGTCATGCAGAAGGTATTCTTTTTTTCCTGATGTCTTTCACTCAGAACTATTCTGAGGCTCATCGTGTTGTGAGCAGCAATGGTTTGTTCTTTATTGCCGAGTAGTATTCCGCCGTGTGGATGTAGCACAATTTGTCCATTCACCTATCAGTGGACATTTGTTTTTTGTTTTTTTTGTTTTTTTTCCCCAGTTTTGAGCTATTACAAACAAAGCTGCAGTGAATATTCATGGCAAGCCTGTGTGGTCATACGCTTTCTGTTCTTGGCTGAGTGTCTCAGAGCAGAGTAGCCAGGTCAAAGGGTAGGTGTGTGTTGTTTAACTTTAAAGCTACAGTTGCTACTTTTAATTTACCTTTCTTTTATGCCTGAGGTTGAGCCTCAGAGTATGATGAAAATGTGTTTATGTGTCCTTCCCTGTGGACAGGGTGTTCTCAAATACTTTGTCCATAAATTTTTTTTTTTTTTTTTGAGATAAGGTTTTGCTCTGTCACCCAGACTGGAGCGCCATGGCCTGATTGGAGCTCAGTGTGACCCCAAATTCCTAGGCCCAAGTGATCCTCCCACCTTAGCTTCCTGAGTAGCTGGGACTACAGGCACGTACCACCATGCCTGGCTAATTTTTAAATATTTTTCTGTAGAGATGAAGTCTCCCTATGTTGCCCAGACTGGTCTCAATCTCCTGGCCTCAAGTGATCCTCCCATCTTGACCTCCTAGAGTGCTGGGGTCACAGGAGTGAGCCACTGCACCCAGAAATAATCTTTCTCCCCAACTCCACGCAATGCTATCTTTATGCGAAAACTCCTATGTAATTGTTTCCTTGTTGGCCCCTCCATTCTCCACTTGAACACAATGTGGAGCTGGGAGACACTTCAGTCATTTCTGATCCCTTCATTTTGTCAATGAGTAAACAAGACCAGAGAAGTTAAGTAACTTTTCTAAGGTCACACAGTAATTTAACAGATAAGCAAAGGGTTGAGCCATCACCCCCCTCCACCCCTTTCCCCCATGCTCCTGGCTTTTCCAACCTTACTAATAATCACCAGGGAGCAGGTTTCTCTTATGATCTTTATCTCAAAGATAAGAGATGCTGCAGTTGGCATTCATCAAGGCCAAAACCTTAAGTGAAATCTTCTACTCAGGCAGGAAAACACACTGCGCCCCCTGCCGGTTGCATCTTCTCTCTACCCGGGTCTGTCTGACCTTCACGCTTTGTCTTAGCTCTGCAAAATAGCACTGTCTTTTGGTGGTTTAAAAAGAAAGCTCCTCCAGTCTGAAGAGGCTACATGCTGTGTGGTCCCACCTCTATGGCATTCTGGAAAAGGCAAAACCATGGAGAGAGGAAGAAGGGCCGTGGTTGCCAGGGGCTGTGGGAGGGAGGGAGGGAGGGAGGGAGGGAGGACCAGGCAGGGCACAGGGGATTTGTAAGGCTGTGAAGCTGCTGTGAGTGACAGTCACGGTGGAGATGCGTCACCACACATTTGTCGGAACCTGTAGAATGTGTGACACCAAGGGTGAACCCTAATGTAGACCTGGGGTGGCCGTGATGCGTCAGTGTAGGTTCATCCACGGTAACCCGGCACCACTCTGGCAGGGGTGTTGACGAGGAGGTTGTTTGTGCCTATGTGGGGGGGGGCAGGAGGTAGATGGGGGATCTCTGTACCTTCCTCTTATTTTTGTTGTGAACCTGAAGTTGCTCTAAAAAAACAGTCTTAAAAAATAAAAAGCCTTCTTTTTTTTGAGACAGAGTCTCACTCTGTCGCCCAGGCTAGAGTGAGTGCCGTGGCGTCAGCCTAGCTCACAGCAACCTCCAACTCCTGGGCTCAAGCAATCCTCCCACCTCAGCCTCCCGAGTAGCTGGGACTACAGGCATGCACCACCATGCCCGGCTAATTTTTTATATATATATCAGTTGGCCAATTAATTTCTTTCTATTTATAGTAGAGACAGGGTCTTGCTCTTGCTCAGGCTGGTTTTGAACTCCTGACCTTGAGCAATCCGCCTGCCTGGGCCTCCCAGAGTGCTAGGATTACAGGCGTGAGCCACCTCGCCCGGCCAAAAAGCCTTCTTAACTCTGGTAACTCCGAGACCCGAGTGTGACGGGCCTTAACTCATCCTCCGGCTTAGTTCGCGTGGACCGGAAGCCTCGTCCCCAGTCGCTGGGAAACCAGGTCCCACAGGCCCTCTCCAAGGGGACTCGGGACTTCCTTAGTCCTGGTGGCGGGAGAGGAGGTGGGACGCTGGGTCTGTGGCAGGTGGCTGGTCTGGGAGGGTCTGACTTTCGCATGTCCTTGAGTCCCAGTCCCATCAAAGCTGCTTAACGGGTTTTGAGCCAGGAACTGTGCAGATAAGAAGTGAGGCAGGAGGTGTGGCCCCCTCCTTGGCAGACTCTGGTAGACTGAGGCCGTCCAACCCGGCTAGTCATCAGCAACCCGGCTAGTCATCGGCATGGCCTCGAGGGAGGGCCTGGGAATCTGCGTTCGTGGCCAGTACCCCCGGGATGTTGCTCTGTTGACTGGAAACCGCCACAGCAAAGATTGCAAGGTTTGTGCTCAAGTTCTTAATTTTTTATTTTTGAGATGGAGTCTTGCTCTGTCACCTGGGCTAGAGTGTGTCGTGGCGTCAGCCTAGCTCACAGCAACCTCCAGCTACTGGGCTCAAGTGATCCTCCTGCCTCGGACTCCCGAATACCTGGGACTACAGGGGCAGGCCACCATGCACGGCTGATTTTTCTAGTTTTAGTAGAGATGAGGTCTTGCTCTTGCTCAGGCTGGTCTCTAACTCCTGACCTCAAGTGATCCTCCTGCCTCGGCCTCCCAGAGTGCTAGGGTTACTCGTGAGAGCCACCACACCCAGCCAGGTTTCTGACTTTGGACGGTTCCAGAACCCAGGCCCGTGGGCAGAGACAAGCGTCTCTTGGGGGAGAAGATGGAGGAAGAAAGTGATACCCACTGAGCAAGGCTGCCAGAATTTAAATATATTAAGTTATTTTAAGTATGAAATGTCCGATTTCCTTAAGTATTAAGCTTGACAGTTGATATCTCTGACATTTCACGTTGACACTCCTTGTTTTATTTTTATTGTGGAGGTATGTCCTCAGTTTTTCCAATGTACATTTTGGCTTGTGATCATCTTTCAAATTTTTCTTCTTAGAGTAATTTTTGTGAAACCACGGATAAGTCAAAAATTCGTGTTATTTTCAAATATGAATTCCATCATGGAACCAATGCAACACAGCTCGAAATATCAATGAATTGTTTGGGAAGGATGTGGCTAGTGCATAGTATGGCGATGGTTTGGGAAATTCCATTCTAGTGATTTATTTTTTTTATTTCAGCATATTATGGGGGCACAAATGTTAAGATTACGTATATTGCCCATGCCCCCCCTCCCTCCTCAAGTCAGAGTTCAAGCGTGACGATTCCCCAAACGTTGCATTCTAGTGATTTTAATCTTGAAAATGAGCCACGTGGGTGACCTGAGACCAAGGTGCATAATGATGAGCTGAAAGCTGTAGTGGACGCGAATCCATCTCAACCTACACGTGAATTAGCAGCAAGCTTTGATGCTACTATTCCAACAATATGGGACCATTTGAAACAAATGGGCAAGGTAAGGAAGCTGGATAGACGGTTCCGCATGAATTATATGAGCATCACAAGAGGCATTATCTCAAAGCTTGCCTTTCTTTGCTGTCACAACATAAAAGGGAACCATTTCTATACCCTATTACATATGATGAAAAATGGATTCTTTTTGACAATCGCAAGCGTTTGACACAATGGTTGCATAAAGATGAAGTGCTGAAACATAGTTCGAAACAGACTATGCATCGAAAGAAGCTAATGGTGTGTGTTTGGTGGTCCAGTGCTGGTATCATCCACTACGGCTTCATGAAACCTGGTCAGTCAATTACAGCCGATGTCTACTGCAACCAACTGGATGAAATGATGAGGATGCTCGTGTTTAAGCAGCAGAGATTGGTCAATAGAGACAGGCCAATGCTCTTGCAAGACAGCACTCGACCACATGTCCCACAAACAATGCTACTCAGACTACAGGTACTGAGGCCGGGCGTGGTGGCTCATGCCTGTAGCCCTAGTATTTTGGGAGGCCGAGGCAGGCAGATTGCTCGAGGTTAGGAGTTCGAAACCAGCCTGAGCAAGAGTGAGACCCCATCTCTACTATAAATAGAAAGAAATTAATTGGCCAACTAATATATATAGAAAAAATTAGCCGGGCATGGTGGCACATGCCTGTAGTCCCAGCTACTCGGGAGGCTGAGGCAGGAGGATTGCTTGAGCCCAGGAGCTGGAGGTTGCTGTGAGCTAGGCTGACACCACGGCACTCACTCTAGCCTGGGCAACAAAGCGAGACTCTGTCTCAAAAAAACTACAGGTACTGGACCTGGAAACTCTGTCATCCACCATATTCACCAGACCTTGCACCAACTGACTACCACTCCTTCCAGGCTTGGGACCACTTCTTGCAAGGAAAAATATCCAATTCTCAACAATCTGTGAAAAACACCTTTCCCAATTTATTCACCACTGACTTTTCAGGCTTCTTTGCTGTTGGCATAAACAAGCTATCCTTAAGATGGCAAAACTATGTCAGAAGTTTAGGCCCATCCTTTGATTAATTGTACTGCTGCTTGTTTGAGATATAATAAACTACACTTTTGATTCTAAATCAGACATTTCATATTTAATGACCTAAATAATAGCAGGACTCTGGAACCTGATTGGGTTAAAATCCCTGTGAGCTGTGTGACTCTGTGCAAGTGACTTAACCTCTCTGTGTCTCGACTTCCTTGTCTGTACAATGGGATGAGGCTAGTTCCACCTTGCAAGCTTTTCCCCCCACGGGGGAGTTGATTGAGTGGTATGCAAGGAGGGCTTTGCCCAAAGCCTGATACAGCTTCCTGACAACATCATTTTTACCATTATTATCTATTCTTTTTTTTTTTTTTTTTTGAGATAGAGTCTCCCTTTGTTGCCCAGGCTAGAGTGAGTGCCGTGGTGTCAGCCTAGCTCACAGCAACCTCAAACTCCTGGGCTCAAGCAATCCTCCTGCCTCAGCCTCCCGAGTAGCTGGGACTACAGGCATGCGCCACCATGCCCTGCTAATTTTTTCTATATATTAGTTGGCCAATTAATTTGTTTCTATTTATAGTAGAGACAGGGTCTCGCTCTTGCTCAGGCTGGTTTTGAACTCCTGACCTCGAGCGATCCGCCCTCCTCAGCCTCCCAGAGTGCTAGGTTTACAGGCGTGAGCCACTGTGCCCGGCCTATTATCTACGTCCGGCCTATTATCTATTCTCTGAGGCCCCAAAGAAATTGGTCCTCCTAAGCTGCCGCCAGCGATTCCCTGGCACAGTAACTGTTCCCGTCTCTGAGAGGCGCTCCTGTGTGTCGAAAGTCACCTGCGTGGGTGAGGTCTCCCGTCCTCCCTGAGATGTGAGCTCCTGCAGGCCAGGCCCCGGGGATGCAGCTTTTTTTTTTTATTTTTCTGAGACAGAGTCTCACTCTGTTGCCCAGGCTAGAGTGAGTGCCATAGTGTCAGCCTAGCTCACAGCAACCTCAAACTCCTGGGCTCAAGCGATCCTCCTGCCTCAGCCTCCCGAGTAGCTGGGACTACAGGCATGCACCACCATGCCCGGCTAATTTTTTTTTCTATGTATTTTTAGTTGGCCAATTAATTTCTTTCTATTTATAGTAGAGACGGGGTCTCGCTCTTGCTCAGGCTGGTCTCGAACTCCTGACCTTGAGTGATTCCCTGGCCTCGGCCTCCCAGAGTGCTAGGATTACAGGCGTGAGCCTCCGCGCCCGGCCTGGGATGCGGTTTTTTTAGTGGCCACCTGAGGACTCATCGCAGCCCCCCAGGCGGCGTGAGCGGAAGGGCCTCTCCGGTCTTCAGCCTTGCGCATCGGGGCCGCTGCGTCCTGCCGTGAAAATGTTTGAGCTGGTGGGAGGGGAGGTGGAATTACTGGTTTCAAAATACGGGCCAAGCCTGAAAGCATAAATGACTGTTTCCATAAGACACGGCGTGTCTGCCAGCCAACCGTGTCTTAGTTTGGCCGTAAGAAAGTTCTACTCAAAGTCCATCTAACTGTCCGTCAACAGGTAAATGGACGCACAAAATGCGGCCATCAATCCGCTGCAGTGTCATTGTGCCACACGGGAATGAGGCACTGAGTGACGCCACCACGCGGTGACCCTGAATGTCAGGCGGAGTGGAAGACGCAAAGGGCACTTGCTGAACGACAGGCAAATCCATAAATTCAGAAAGCGCATCGGTGGTTTGGGTTTCCTTTCGCGGCAACGAAAAGGCTCTGAGATTGGGCTCAACGGCCCGAAAATAGTGAAAACTGTCGTGCGCTTTAAATGGGAGCATCGTGTGCTATGTGTTACATCTCGATGAGGTGGTTTGTAAGAAGCGTGTTTGCTGTGGGAGGTACCGTGTTTCCCCGAAAATAAGCCCTACCCGTAAAACAAGGCCTGGCAGGATTTCTAAGCATCTGCGCAGTAGCGGCCCCACCCCGAAAGCCAGCCCTAGTGACGGGCGTGGCTGCGCAGCGCGTCTGCACCACCCATGCGTGACGTCGTGGAGCGGGAAAGAAGACGGGCAGCCCTTCTCACCTGCCCCATCGTGACAGCTACTGTCCCAGAGGTGACCGGAAAGATGCGAGCAGCCCCTCCAACAAGGTGGGCTCCCCCATCAGGTCCCGGCCATCCTGTGCGTGCTGCAAGCTGAGGCTTTGCGGGGAAAACAACACACGCCCTGAAAATAAGCCCCAGGGTGTCTTCCTGAGGAAAAATAAATATAAGACCCTGTCTTATTTTCGGGGGAACGCGGTAGGTGCAGATGGGGAGCGGCTCGTCCGACAGCAAGGCCTGCGAATGGCTTACGGAGGTCACGGTCCAGGAGCGTGGCTGCCTGGCGCCTAAAAACCCAAATGTGCAGGTGGAGGTGGAGGTGGGACCTGGGAGTTGACACTGAGCAGACCCGGCCTGTCAGATCACTCTCCCTGCCCTCTGGGGAGGTCTACACTGCCTGCTGAGTCAGCCTCCAGTTTGGCCTCCCTGAAAGGTCAACCCGCAGGACTAGGTAGTGGTGACCGTTGCACAAGGTCGTGAATGCACATGACGTCACTGAACTCTGTACTGCAAAAGGGTTAAAATGGTCGATTTTATGTCCTATATAGTATACTGCAATTAAAAAATATCAAACCAAACTGTGTTGCTTTCTGACCTGAGATCTCTGTTTAGAAGGCTTGCAGAGGCAGCTGCTTTTTTTTTTTTCCTCTTTTGCCCTTGGGCTGAAAAGGGCTTTTCCCCCTCATTGGTCAGGATCCACCTCCCTCCCGGGTGCTGATAATAACTTTACCGGGGGCTTCTGATTGGCTGGGGCTGTGCCCTGGAACCCCCCCCCCCAAGAGAGGGTCTCGAAGCTGAGTCGTTCCTCTTTGGGAAGAAGGTTCCTTTCAGGGCCACTCTGGAGCGTGGGGCTGGTGGCATGGGTGCCTTCAGCCTGGCCAAGCACCCTGGTCCTGCTCTGGGCGCTGGCCGCAGTGACTTCGGAGAGTAAGTAAAACTGCTGCATTCCTAGTTCTGTCCGGGCTGAAGCAGGTGGCAGCCCAGAGCCACCGGGACAGCACTTTGTAGCCAGATGCTGTTCACCTGCCTCTCGGCGGCCACCCTTTGCTTTGCGTTTCCTGGGACAGGTGGATCCTCATCTCTCACTCTCGTCCTCCACCAACGTCCTCCGGAAACTGAGACAAAGTGGGGTTTGGGGAGCTGCAGAGCCCAGATCTCAAATCCCCAGCGAGGAACCCTGCGGGGGTTTAGCTGGCCTCCCCGTTAGGAGGTGGGTGGGGAAACACGAAGCTGCTCCCTGAGGCAGAGCGATGCTCCGAAATGAACTTCCGCTTGTCTGTTTATTGCAGGAGGGTCTCGGGCAGTGCTGTCTCCCCAAATTACAGCGTGAGCCAAATGCAATCTTCATTTTCCTAGTAGTCATGTTTAAAAAGTATAAACAAAAGCAGGTAGAATTGATTTTAGTCACGTATTTTACTTAACCCAATGTATCTAAAATAGCATTAGAAAATATAAAGCATTCATGAAATACATGTCCCCTTCTTCAAAATCCAATACATGTTTTATACATGGAGCACATTTCAATTTGGATGCTAAGATTTCAGTGCAAATACTTGGTCTGTTTTTAGATTTCTTAAAATTTAGAGTTGGGAAAGCAGATTCAGATGCTGTTCTAAGTTGTTTCAAACACGTGAAAGTTTTCCAGTAAGCAGATTGTCCGTTTTTCCTTTAAATTAATTGAAATAAGGTGAAAAGTCTCTCTGTATTGCTAGCAACATTTCGGATGCGTAAAACAGGCACACACTGGGCAGGACCGCGCGGGCAGGACTGTGGGCTCCTGCGCTGGCCGAGTGTCTGCACGCAGCGCCGCCCCACCGCAGGCACCGGGCAAGTCACGGTGGCTGGAGAAATGAGTGAACAGGGACCGGCACTGCCATCTGGGAAAGCCGAAACGAGACTCGGTTTCCTTTGCTGGCTGCAGAGATGACACTGATTTCCGTCTGTCTCAGATCTCTCCTCCCTGGAAGAGTGGGTAGGATCTGGTTTGAAAGGTTTATTACCTCCCAACGTGTCCTATTTTGCCCTCCTTGGCTAATCTATGATGAGGCTATCATTGAATGGTCTTTGTTTCTCTGTACCTTTAAAAAAAAAAATTAGATATGTTTTTTTGGGTGCTTGAGAAGCGGAAGGGGGTGCACACCTGATTCGAGCAGGGTGCTCTTGGAACACGCCTCACTTCTGGAGGTCACGGGGATCAAGCTGGGGGCGTGGCCGTCTGTGGCACAGCGGGAGGTAAAGCGCATGCGTGGAGGTGGGGGCCGAGCAAACCAGCGGAGTGCGGAGTTTGTGTCTGATGATTGTGCGTAAGTATGTTTAGTGGGGTGCCCGGGGTGCGAGTTATCAAAAAGTAGGAGGGAAATCAATTGGGTTGAATGTCTCTGAAATGTGCTTTTATCCGTTGATATTCTACTTTAATGCGGAGAGGGTTTCGTTAGATAAGCCAAAGTATTCGGGGACAAAAAGAAATCTTGCCAAATACTCTACCATGCCCTATTGTTTCGAAGGGTCTAAGCAAAATGGTATGAAGCACACTCTCCCCACCGGCTTTGGGGGAAGTGACTTGTTTTTCAAGGGATTAAACTGTCCGCATGCGTGGGGACTGCCAGCTGAGGTGCGGTGGGTGGTTTTGAGGGTGGGAACGGTGTGGTTGAAAAGCCATCGTGTGGAAATGGCTGCAGACGGACGCCCGGCTAAGGTGCAGGAGGGCACGGATGGTGCCAGAAAGGTCCAGACAAGTGATTGGCAGGAAGGACAAGTGGGGCTGGCTAGGAGGGGGGCAGGCGTCAGGTGAGTGGCTGGGGGGAGGGAGGGACGCGGCCCCTTCCCAGGAGGCAGCTCTGGGGAGCCCCTGGCAGAGTGTGCTCGGAGGCCTGCGGTGGGGCCCCCTAGCCAGGCGTGTTCGCGCCCTGGTCGTCCTCTACGGCTTGGGTGTGGGGAGAAAGCAAGGCGTCGCGAGACCTACCAGGGAGCAGGGCCGGCTGCCCCTGGCCGCTGCAGCCTCTTGGTCCTGCCTTTGTTCATTCACTCGCTCTGTCTCTTGTTCACTTGTGATGGTGTAGAGGGTACAGCTGTGGACCCCGGTGCCGGGTGCCTGGGTTCGAGTCCTGGCTGTACTACTACCTAGCTGTGTGCCCCTGGGCAAGTCTCTTCAGGACTCAGTCTTTATCGGTAGAATGGGAATAATAGTAGTACTTATTTCGTGGGATTGTTGGGGATGGCATGAGTTGAATATGTAGATTCCTTGGAAGAGTGCCCGCCCGCAGTTAGTGCCACATGAACGTTAATTGTCCCCGTTCAGTCACTCTTTCCGGTCTCTGCTGCGCACCAGGTGCTTTTCCAGGGACGAGGGGATGTGATGTTAAATGAGAGAACCAAAATAATTAGACCGCTTACAGGTCTTGCGAGGGTTACGAGGAGAATAAGGTGTTAGGGTAGACCGGGCGGATGGGGGACCGAGTCTGGACAGGGTGCTCAGGGCGGGCCTTCCTGCGGAGGGCATTTGTGTGAGACCTGAAGGGTCCTGGGACGCGGCGGGCAGGCGGAACGGTGCTCGGGCGGGGGAACAGCGTGCGCGAAGGCCTTGAGCTGGAGAGGGGCCGCCAGTGGGCTGCAGGGCGAGAGAGGAGCCGGATGTGGCCAGGGACAGGCGGAGGCCCCTCGCCTGGTCAGGATTTCAGTGTGTGTGAGTGTGTGTGAGCACATGTGTGTGAATGTGTGTGTGTGCGTGCGTGTGTGCATGTATGTGCGCGTGCATGCGAGTGTGTGCGTGTGTGAATGTCTGCATGTGTGTGCGTATGCGTGTGTGTGCCTGTGTGTGCGTGCATGTAAGTGTGAGTGTGTGTGTGTGAGTGTGTAGCGGGGATGGGCGTGGGGCAGGGAACTGGGGCGCGTTGAGCAGGGGACTGATGAGGTCTGATTCATGCTTTTAAAAGGCGACTGGCTGCCGGGTGGACGGGAAGCAGGAGGCTCCTGCAGCCACCCGGACGGAGGAGATGTGGCCTTGTCTAGAGGGACAGCCATGGGGTGGAGACAGGGAGGAGGGGTGGAGACCTGCTGACTGCTACGCTGAGTGCATTCTAGAAGACTCTGGCTGACCGGGTTGCAGGGCCCACTGAGGCCGGCCTTCTCCCCTCCCCCACGCTGCGAGAGGGAGGAGACCCCCGTCCTCTCCCACCCCAAGCTAAGCCCCCTTTTGTGACCCAGCCAAGCCTGCAATTCTTGTTTCCCACGCCTCCCTGCCAGCGGCCGGGGAGGAGACACCACCTTCTCCAGGAGTCCTCTTTTTTATTGCAAATTTATTTGTTAAAAAATAAAGCGTTTGTCCGGGGATAACGGGATGGGGGATGCTGCTGAGGGCAGACAGACCGGCAGAAAGGCGCAGGGAGGGTCTTCTCCAAGGGGACTATTGTCCCCCAGCTCCATCAGAAATGCTGTCACCGGGCGGGGTTGCCGGTCCCTCGAGGCCAGACTGACACTTGCTATTCTGGGGGAGGCGGGGCATCGAGGCCCGAGACTCAGGGACCTTCTTCAGAAGACGCCCACACTTCTCTTAGAGTCAGAGAGGGAGGGGACGCTGACCCCCCAGGGGGGTAGACATGGGGACGATGTTCCCCATTCTGTCTTGCTAGCTGCTGGGGTTTGGGGACTTGGCGGTTTCCCTTTCGTCTTGGAGCATCTCTGTCTTTTGCCTCCGGCCCTGTGTGGGACGGCCTTGCCACCCGGCAGACGCTGGGCGCTGCACCTTTCCGCCAGGTGCAAGGGGGGTGCCGGGCTGGCTTCTGGTCCCAGCCCCTGCCCTGACTTGCTGTGACCCTCACAGTAGCTGGGGATGGGGCCTCATTTCCTTGTCTCAACAACAGAGTCAGTCTCAAGTCGCTTTGAGCTCAGGGTTCGAGGCCAGTGTCGCTGGAGCCAGCCTGCCTGGGTTCCCACGCCGGCTGTGGCCCTCAGCGAGTCACCAAACTGCCCTGAGCCTCAGTTTCCTCGTTGGGAATGTGGGTGAGGGGCTGGTAAGTCCCTCCCCGGTGGGATCTGTAGGGGACAGAAAGACTTCCTCTACCCTCCTGCTTCGGTAGCAGAGAGTAGACAGAAACCGGCACCAGGCAGGCCCGGGACGGCACGGGAGTGGGGCAAGACCCGGTGCAGGGCAGCCGGGAGCTTATGCACCGTTGTCCCGGGGCGAGTGGAGGAGGGAGGCGGGCAAGCTGGAGACCAGTACGTGTTTTAGGGAGCTGAGCGGGCCCTTTGAGGAACAGTCGAGAGAAAGGCTAGCTTGGGGCAAGGTTTGGGGGTGGTGTCCACTCCCAGCGTCCTCCCCCGTGAGTTACTCTTCCCAGGTTGCCGGCACTCCCAGTACGCGGTTGAGGACAGCGAGTTCCTTTTGGAGGCGCTGTCTGTGGGCAGGTCACAGAAAGCCTGTCCCTGCGCTTGCTGTTTCTTTGGGGGGGCTTCAGCTCAGAACAGCCAACACACAGCACGTGTCCTGTCGGGGTGGCACGTCCGGAGCACCTGCTGCTCCGCCCGGACCGAGCGGGAGCTTTGGGAGCAGGCGGCTTTGGGAAGCGCAGCCTTTCGGTCCCTTGCATGTGGCACCCGCGTGTGCTTGCTATCTTGGTGGTGACGAGGCCGGGGGCAGCTCTGAGCAGAGGAGGCCACCCAGACCCCAGCTGAGGAGAGGCGCGAGGCTGTTTGCGGGGATGTGGGGTACCCAGGGGGCTGACCTGCAGGGTGGCAGGGGTGCTGTGGCCTCTGGCAGAGAGCAGGTGGCCTGGGGTGCGGAGGGCCCACCTGACCCCTGCCCGCCGCTCTGTGCCGCCACCCTGGGCCGAAGCCCACTCCTCCTCGTCCTGCGCGCTGGGCTTGTGGCCCGCCTATGTCCCCACCCTGCCAGCCACACTGGGCGGTCAACGCAAAGCCACTGTGCTGAGCCTCCCGCAGGGCCACCCCAGCACCCACGACACTGAGACCCTTGAGAGGAGGTGAGGCCTGGAGCTGAGAGAGGGGATGAGGTGGGGGAGGCGGGGCTGACTGTCCCCCACCTGTCTGCCTAGGTGGGCATCCTGGGCTAGTGTCCCACCACCTACCAGCACCTCGGGGAATGGCTGCACACGACCAAGGACCTGGCATGGTGCTCCCTGCGCCAGGCGCGCTCCTCACCACACTCCCAGGCCCTGCCCGGGGTGGTGGTGAGTGCTGGCCCCCCAGTTCCTACTCCCCTCGGCCCTCCCCTGCTCCCTGCCCAACTTCTCCTCCAAAGCTCATTCTCTTTCCTCTCTAAAGCTCCCCATCCTCCTTTCCTCTCCCCCCACTTCTCCCTCCGCCTCCCCTCCTCTAAAGCTGCTCCTCCTTTCCTTCTCCCCCCAAAGCTCCCCTTCCTTCTCTCCTCCCTCCAAAGCTCACTCTCTTGCCCTGCTCCCTTCTCCCCTCCTTCCCGCCCCACCCCCGGCTCCCTGTCTGTAGAAGGGTTAGAGAGGGGTAAGAGAAGGTAGTTAATCTTTTTTTTTTTTTTTTTTTTTTTGAGACAGAGTCTCGCTTTGTTGCCCAGGCTAGAGTGAGTGCCGTGGCGTCAGCCTAGCTCACAGCAACCTCAGACTCCTGGGCTCAAGCGATCCTCCTGCCTCAGCTTTCCGAGTAGCTGGGACTACAGGCATGTGCCACCATGCCCGGCTAATTTTTTCTATATATATTTTTAGTTGTCTAGCTAATTTCTTTCTATTTTTTTTTTTAGTAGAGACAGGGTCTCACTCTTGCTCAGGCTGGTCTTGAACTCCTGAGCTCAAAGGATCCTCCCGCCTAGGCCTGGCAGAGTGCTGGGATTACAGGCGTGAGCCACTGCGCCCACCCAGCCTAATCTTGACACTGTCATCAAAGGCTGGGCCTCTGGGCAGCTGAGACAGGCCCACAGGCGGTGCTGACTCTAGTCTTCCCCAGGTGAGGTTCGCTGTTCTGCTCCTTGGGGTCACCCTTTGCTGCCCCTAACCTTCCTCACCTTCCACCCACCTGGGCCTGGGCTGCCACCGCCACAGTGCAGGGACAGCGACAGCAGGGCTGGGTGAAGCCGGGCTGAGCCCTCACTGGCAGGAAGGGGGGGGTCTGATGCTCTCCTGCGGCCCCAGCCCCTCCCCTCGGTTCTAGCTGCTGCAGGTTTCAGGGGCCTCAGCCGGCTCAGTCACAGCCGGGGCCTGGCCTGAGGGTCTCCCCCGCTTGGTCCCACAGCCCAGCCTGGCCTCCCGCCTGGCCCGCCTGCAGAGCTTCGGGGCCGGGTGCCACTGTCCGAGGGGGCGAGCGCTGCACAGACGTGGACCTTCTCCTCGCTCGCCCTGCTGCTGAGATGCCCCGGGATCCAGCCCGCACAGGTGACTCCAGCCTCCCCCGGGCGGCCACCACGCTGGCCGTAGCGTGAAGGAGGGCGGGGGGACCCTCAGAGGACCCGCCCAGCCTCCTCTGGCCGCAGGGGCCGGAGCACGCCCAGACTTAGACTCCGTCGTGCTGGCCCTGCCTGGTCACCCCAAACCATTTCTGGAAGTGGTTGTAGTCAGGAAGGTGAGCCTCTTCTAGAAGCTTCTCCAGGTTCTTTCTGCAGGCTCTAGCTCGGTCCCATCCTTTCTCCCTGGGATGTCCTCAGTGGAGATGGAACCTTCTGGTTCCTGGCTTTTGTGGGAGAATTCGCCTTAAATCCAGTGTCCCTCAGTCTGCCTATTTTGGGGGCAAACTGACTCGATTTCCCGAGAGGCCTGAGACAGATCCCACTTGGCTCCCCTGCAGTTTGGCTTGGAAAGCAGCAGGCAAGGCCCGCATCTGGGGGTAAAGAGATGTCTCTTTCCTGTTTAGAAACCAGCTATTTTCCTGAATAACGAAACAAGGATGGTTATTCTTACTGCGGACACTCGGGAAGGATTTACGGCGGGCCAGTAACTGCGCCGGGCACTGTGTGTGGATTATTTCATTTAATTCTCATCAGAACCCCATCACGAAGGTACTGTTACTAGTTACGTTGTTCAGATAAGGAAACTGGCTCAGAGAGGTCAAATGGCTTGTCCAAGGCCACACAGCGAGGGAGAGGCAGGGCTGGGACTTGAACCCCTGCAATGCAGTCTCCCCGACAGCCCCGG
The DNA here is from genome assembly GCF_040939455.1 of Microcebus murinus. Classification (NCBI taxonomy): domain Eukaryota; kingdom Metazoa; phylum Chordata; class Mammalia; order Primates; family Cheirogaleidae; genus Microcebus; species Microcebus murinus. Next base: position 9,067,632 of record NC_134122.1, on the reverse strand, counting down.
CTGGTCCTGCCTGCCGTGGGGGACACCTCGCCGCACGGCCTGAGGGGAACCCCGCATATGGGGCCTCGGGGCTTCCCCTAATTCCCTGGCTCCGTGAACGACTTCTGGGGTCCCAGACTGAGGTCCCCCCACCCTCAGCTGCCAGAAATGGCAGAACCTGGAAACGACAGGCTTGTCCGGACCTGGTGGCGTCCCATGGAATTGGATGAGATGTTTGTCTTTTTTGGTTTTTTCTTTTTAATAGCTTTCTTTATTGAGAGAGAATTCACACGCCATACAGCTCACTGTTTACAACGCAACGGCTTCTAGCATATTCTCAGAGCTGTGCAACTATCACCACGATTGACTTTAGAACATTCCCATCGCCCTGAAAAGAAACCGGGACCCTTTAGCTGTCTCCCCCATCCTCATCCTCCCATCCCCCAGCCCCTGGCGACCTCTTGTCTGCTTTCCCCTCTGTGGCTTTGCCCGTCCTGGACGTTTCACAGACTTGACGTCTCGGGGTGACCTCTGTGTCTGGCTTCCTTCCCTCAGCACAGTGTTTGCAAGGTTCATCCGCGTTGTAGCACGAAGCAGAATTTCTTTTTTATTGCCGAATCATATTCCATTGTATTGATGAGTTGGTTTTTTCTTTAATGCTTTCTCTGTCATTCTCAAGAGGCTTTTAGAGTCAGAACTGGATTCCAATTCTGACTCTGTGTTGTGTGACTTGGGCCTCTGGCTTGTCTCTGTGCCTCAGTTTCCTTAGTTGGGGATATTTGGGTACACGGGCCCTACAGAGTGTTGGGGGTGGTTGATGCCTTTAGCTGAGGACCTGCCTTGGTCCTGCCCCTCCCTGGGGGCTGTCCGTGGGTGGAACGGGCTGCCTCCTGCCTCCTGGGGGCGAATCCGCCCAGGCCCGAAGGCCCTCGGCGGGGTCTCGAGAGCGTGTGTGCTCACGCCGTCCCAGGCGCCTGTCTGAGCGCCTGTTTCCTGCTGGACGCTGCCCGGGCTCCGGGGAGGGGCCAGCCGGACCCCCGAGGCTGGTGTTTTCCTGGGAGAGAGAAACCGCCGGCAGGGCCCAACACGGACAAGGTGGTCTGAGATGCTCACACGTGGTGGGGATGAAATGAACAGCGTGCGCGGCCAGTGGTGTAGACGGGAGGGTCGGGGGCCTCTGAGGAAGCAGCGTTCTTGCTGAAGGAGAAGAAGGGGGTGGCTGTCGGTTGGAAGATGTGGGGAAAGGGCCTCCAGGGAGGAACAGGGAGTGCAAAGGCCCTGGGGCAGGAAAGAGCCCTGGGTGTCCCACGCACCTGCTAGGGTGCAAGAGGTGTAAGGAACAGGTGGGTGGATGTGTGCCGCTGTGTGGAGTCAGACAGACAGACAGACAGACACACACACACACACTCACACTCACACTGTCACATACACACACAGCGTCCTGACAGCCAGACTGCGGTGGCCGGCATCTGGATCTAGAAGAGACAGCGCCCTGGAGCTGAGGGAGGTGTGCACTGGGACTCGAGGAGGGTCTCGGCCGGCGTGGGCAGCAGGGCGGGGGCGGGAGAGGCCAACGCCGTGGCTGCGGGCAGCGCGGTGCAGAGGGCCGTGTCTGCAGTCGCCGCGTGTGTTGGGAAGCGGCTGCAGGGCTGAATGCACGAGAGATCGAGATGACGTTTTTGACGAGATGACACATGACATGGTACAAAAGGACATAGTTAAAAGTGAGCCCCCCTCATCTCCCAGACCCCTGACCCCTTGCCCAGAGGCCGGCCCGTCCCTGGCGTGTGGCGCCTTCTTCCCGGCGCACCCTGCGTGCTCACAGACGTGAGATCCGCGCGTCTGGGTGGCCCGTTCCTATTTTTACGCCGCATCCTGCATCTCGCTCTGGCCACTCGGCAGCTTGGAGAATTTTCCCCGGCAGGGCGCGTCCAGCTGCCCGCGCCTGTTAAGGGGCTCGGTGTGGCCCGAGTGGGCCACGTGGACTTGGCCGTCCCCACTGACGGGTACGCGGGCGTTTCCCGCCTTTGGCTGCTGGCAGTCTTGCCGCCGTGATCTCCCCTGTATGTGCCACTCTCACCTGCCGCCCAAAACACGGGGCAGGGGCTGGGGGCGGCCCCAGGGGGCCTTCTGGCTCAGCCTGGCATGTCCCCTTCCCATCTCAGACCCAGATGGCGGAGACAGCGGGGGTGGAACCCGAGCAGCCTGCTGTACGAGTGGGAGGAGAGGGGTCCCAGGCTGCGGTGGCCACAGCGGTCACATTAGTGAGGAGGCTGTGCCTGGCTCAGACCACCAGCTCTGAGGTTAAGTGGCTTCTGCAGCCCCAGGCCAGAGTCTTCCCTGAGACCGAGTCCCTGGGACACCCTCCTCTCCTGCTCATGTTCTTTACGGCCCAGCCTCCTAGGTGTTTAGTGTCGGGGCTGCTACGTATGGCTGGGCAGGTTGCGCACGGCACAGTTGTGCGTGGTCGCAAAAACAGAGAGGAAGTCTAGATGCTGTGTACCGAGCCAGCGCCCCAATCCAGGTTGGACACGAGCAGAGAGGAAGACTTTTCCTCATGCCGATAAGCTAAGGGCCTCGCTTTTACTCTCTACTTTAATCCTATTAGTAACATTCTTATCATTGTGCCCATTCCGTAGAAGAGGAAACTGAGGCTTGCAGAGTTTAGGAAATGTGCTCCAAGCCACCCAGCTAGTAAGCGACAGAGCCGGAGTGTGAACGCGGCAGGCCGGCCCACAGCAGGGTTTCTCACCCTGGGTGCTGCTGACACCTCCGGCCAGATCATGCTTCGTTGCAGGGCCGTCCTGTGTCTTGGGGGATGTTTAGCGGCATCCCTGGTCTCTGCCCACTAGATGCCAGCATCACCCCCATCCACACTGGTCACAGCCAGACGTCCCCGGGGAGCACAGTTGTCCCTGGTTGAGAACCACTGCTCTGTGGCCTGTGCTCTAACCATTGCCCTGCCAGGCCTCCTGAACTGATGGGAAGACAGGCCCGCTTCCTCCCGTCACCACTCTCTGACCCACTGACCACACGTTTCTCCTGGCGGAGGTGGCTCGAGGCAAGGCGTGCTGTGTCTCCCCTCCCGGATCCTGGCTGTGCCGGCCCCAGAGGGCGTGTGTGGCTGCCCCATGGCACTAAAAAGGAAATTATACCCACCAGGGAGGTCCCCTGGGTTCGAGGGGTGAATAGCTAAGGGCTCTGTTCCTGAAAATGGCTTTCCAGGGACACATCAGTGCAAGCCAAGCGGCTCCCGGGCCCCCTGGGGCTGCCGGTTGCCAGGGGGACGGACCCCCGGGCTTCAGCTTGAAGTGCCTCTGCCCCTCCCCGTCGCCGGTGGGCAGGAGACGAGGTTTGGTTTTCAGTCCGGAAACAAAACCCCAGGACTCAATGCTCAAAAGAGAGCAAATCCCCAGCCTGGCCCTCCGCACAGGGCCCCGGAGTTTCAACGTGGGGGGCAGCAGGTGGGGACGTCCCAGGGAGCGGGGGAGGAGACAAGTGAGCAGTGGCCCCCGGGAACTGGTGGGTAGATTTCCAGGAACCCTGCAGGCTGGTGGCTAAAATGTTGCCATTATCATGCATCAAGATGTCTCAACTTTGTTGATTAAGGGATACAAAGACACACTTAGCAGAAATTAGACCTGGTGTTCCATAGATCGGCAGGGTGATTATAGTTAACATGGATCCACTGTACATTTTGAAGTAGCTAGAAGAGAATGATTTGAATGCTCCTGGCATAAAGAAAAGATAAACGTTTAAGGTAGTGGATGTCCCAACTACCCAGATTGGATTATATCAATCTAGCAAATTATCACAGGTGCCTTGAAAATATCTGCATCTACTATGTAGCAATCAGTGAATAAGTTTACAAAAACAAAGTGAATTATGTTAGAAACAAAGGTAATAAGTACTCAACACCATTACCACCTAGTCATTTAACCACATTTTACTATTATCTCGAGGTTCGTCACGTCTATTTTAACTGCAGTGTGGAAATACAACACGATGTGCTACTGCTCACGTCTCCCCAAGTCTGTCTTTAGCGATGGCACATTGGTAGTTCGAAACGGGCCCGGGTGGGAGCATTTACACCATGGAAATTGGCAAGCATGGAAGTTGAGTGTAGGACGGCTGCCTGAGAGTGTGGGTTTGGGAGCTGCAGAGTCACCCGGGTTCAAGTCTCAACCCTGCCACCAAGTAGCTGTGTGGCTGCTGACACCTGACTCAAGCGCTCTCTGAGTGTCACTTTGTCCTTTGTCAAGTGGGGATAATGACAGCCCCTGCTCTTAGGGTGTTGGAGGATTAAATGACACGGTTCAGATGATCAGAACACTGCCCGATACATAGTAAAGGCTCCTTACTAAGTGACTGGTGGTCTTGCTGCTGTTGCCGTTATCCTTTGGTGTTAGTGGCGATGGCAGCCGCCTTCCTCCCTGTATCTATGCAGGGAGCCTCGTACCCTTTGCCTCCATCCTGTGCCTTCCCAGCTCTGCCCTTTTTCTACTGTTGTATTTTTTCCTTCCCTGCTGGAGGGAAACCAGGGTGAGACTCCCACGGCCCCTTCTGCTGCACCTGGCTCTGGAAGGCTGATTCCGAGCCCAGCACTTGTCGCGAGAAGCCTCCCCCGAGCAGGAGGAGCACGCCAGGGCGGGCCCCAGCTGCCCTCAGGTGGGCAGGTGCTCAGCCAGACACAGCAGTGTGCCATCTGTGCACGTGTCCCAGCCCCAGGAACCAGGGGTCATTTGGGGCAAGGCGGCCGCCAGCCGGGGGGACAGCAGCTGAGCCTGCTAGGAAGGAGGGAAGCAGGTCTGGAACTAAAAGTGCCCAGGGGAGCTGCCCTAAAGTCCTGGGTGTTCTAAGAATAGGGAACCCAGGTCTCAGGCATTTATAAAGGGCTGCCCCAAACTGTGGTGAGAGAGTGTCTTTTTTTATTTTTTTATCTTTTGAGACAGAGTCTCTCTGTTGCCCAGGCTAGAGTGCTGTGGCATCAGCCTAGCTCACAGCATCCTCAAACTCCTGGGCTCAAGTGATCCTCCTCCTGCCTCAGCCTCCCCAGTAACTGGGACTACAGGCATGTGCCACCACGCCCAGCTAATTTTTTCTATATATTTTTAGTTGTCTAGCCAATTTCTATTTTTGGTAGAGACAGGGTCTTGCTCTTGCTTAGGCTGGTCTTGAACTCCTGACCTTGAGTGATCCTCCTGCCTTTGCCTCCCAGAGTGCTAGGATTACAGGCGCGAGCCACCGCACCCGGCCGAGAGAGACCCTTTAAGGCCGCCACTGGTCAGGGCCAGGCGTGGTGGTGGCAGTCGGCCTGCACAGGGCTGGCCTGTGTGTCCTGCAGGAGGAAGTAAAGACAGAGCTAGGGTGGCCCCGGCCCCGCCAGCAGAACGCGCACGGCGGGAAGGCTGTCTAGACTGTGGTGGGTGGCCGGCTGGCCAGGGAGGGGTCTGTGCTGCAGCCCGCGTCCTGCCGAGGTCGGGCTGTGTGCACAGGGACCCGGCCACGGCCACACAGAGCGGTGCAGGCCCAGGGCGAGGGCGGCAGGTGGGCCCTGCGTGGGCAGGGCCTGCAGTCCTGGCCTCAGCTGAGCCTGGAGAAGCGCGGAGGCCACGGATGCCCAAGCCTGCGACTGCAGGGCCCCTGGCGGGCTTCCTAGACCAGACATCTCCCCACGCCCTCGGGGCACGCGCTGAGTAGGGTCCTTCATTTCTTTGTGAGTTTTGGGCACTCGGCAACCCCCAAAACACCCTCTGTTAGCCCACGACTGTTAATAATTCCGTGAACCGAAACGAATTGGAAGAGACTGCTACCTCAGTAAACGTGTGACACACGCTAAGGCTCGCTGCGGTAATTCGATCACAATCCTAGTGAACGTTTCTTGAGCTTCTGTTACACTGCCAAGCCCATAGATGTGGGCCCCTGTCTACTTCCACTGCCCTGTCCCTGTCCCATACATGGCGGGAGGCAGGCGCTCAATTAAAGCCTATTAAAGACTGAAAGTGGACGCGGCTGTGTGCGGGCTGGGGTGCCGTGGGGGGAATCGGGTCCGCAGCCTCATCTCACCGGGTCTCGCGACCCCTCGGGAGAAGGTCGTGGTGTCGTTCCCGCTTTCTCCGAGGCCGAGCTCCCCTGGAGACAGAGGGGGTGGGGTGACCTTGGGGGTTCCTCCGTGCTGCCGGGTGTCTCACGCCTGCCCCCCCCAACCCCAGGCCGTGGACCTGTTCCCGACGCTGGTGTCCGAGCTCCGGGGCCTTTCCGCGGCGGACGAGCTGACGGAACCGTGGGGGCGTCCCTCCTGCAAGCACCGGGACGGCGGGTAAGCGCCTCCCTCCGCGTGGGGGTCTGGGCCCGGAGCCGGCTCGGGGGTCCCTGGGTGGCGGAGGGCGGTCTTGGTGCTGTCCCGGGTCCCCGGTGAGGGACGGACGGACGGATGACGGTGTCTCGTCCTAGCCCCGCGACGCTGACTTGCCCTTCAGTTCAGGGACGTGTGCCAAGAAGGGGATTAAGTGGGAGCCTGGAGGTTCCCACGGGCCAAGCTCGGTGCTGCCTGAGACCAGAGGCTGAAGGGCCTGGCAGATAAAGCCGGCCATTGTTCCCTGGACAGGGACCCTCTTGCTGGAATTAGTGTCCCGATGCATGCTGGGGCCCGCCTGTAGGGGTGGGGGGCGGGGCTGCACGGGAAGTCGGTTCGGGGCAGGGCCGGGATCTCCCCACCCAGACGCTCTGCCCAGCTGGGGCTGGTGGAGACTCCCCGGCCAGAGGGGACGTCTGGGGAGCTAACCCCACCAGCTCAGGGCTGTCCCCTCCCAGGGTCCAGCCATCCACGAGGCCCCTGAGATACAGACTTCAGGCCCGTGAACTTTTTTCAAAGACACTCAAAAATATTTTGAGACCTGAAAAAAATGTTTATTGACTCCAAAGCATGAAAGAAAGCCCGCCCCCTACAACAGCAACTTTTCTAAGCGTTTCACTGAATGGCTGCAAAACGTAGTAGCTAAGGGGTAGATCTGTTTTCAAGCCATTTATCTAGATTCATTCATTTAGTCTTCACAACAGCCCACGGGGCAGTGTTCATCCTTTCCATGTTAGAAACCAAGGCACAGAGCGGTTAGGTAACTTGCCCGACATCACACAGCAGAGCTGGGATTTGAATCCTGGGGGACTGTACTTCTCTGCCCCATTCTTGTGGGCTTCACTATAAGTGATATTTGACGGGGCGTGTTGTGATAACCTTTGACGTGGGGGGGGACGTCTGAGTCCTTGTATGGAGCTGCCTGTTCTCCTGGCGACACCGGCCCCTCCCCCCATCAGCCTGGGGTTTCCCAGACTCTGGCTCTGGCCCTCTGACCCCACGTCTGGAGGGCTGTCTCTGCCCACGTGCCGGTGGGTTTGCCCGTTGGGGGGTGGGAGGCGGTGTGTCTGTGTGTTTGGGTGTGGGTGCGTGTGCGAGCTGGCGTCGCCGGCACGCCTCTCGGTCTCCCCCACCCCGCCACCCGCACAGGGCCAGGTGGGCTATGGAGGCGCCAGGGCGAGGGGGGCAACGGCGCCCTCAGCCCGCCGTGGTCTTTGTGGCAGTGGGGGGTTACCGGGGTGCACTGGGGCCGGGGGCCTCGCGGCAAGGGGCTCCCGTAGAAGGGCAGCGGCAGGGCCGGCCCGTTTGGTGGCTGAGGCCCAACGGGGCCGGCAGGGGCAGGGCAAGGCGGACGGGCCGGGCGGTGGGCAGGAGGGGAGCGCCAGCCCTGGGGGTGCTGGGCCCCGAGGCCTCGGGCTGAGGGTCCCTGTTAGACACTGATAATCCCCCACTGGACTCATTTCCATTAGGGTCTCGTTCGATTTTATTTTATTTTATTTTTTTTACTAGACAAGAGCCAGGAAGGACTCTTGCTCGACCTTTATCCCCCCAGGGACCCTCATGGCTTGCCCGCCAGCCTTCCCAACCTGGAAGATAACTTAGTCTTTTAGGTCACAAACAGCCCTGCATGACGGACCGTTAGTCCATCTTGTAGATGACGAAACTGAGGCTCAGAGAGGTACAGTGACCACCCTGAGGTCACACAGCCGGCACGTGTTGGGACTAGGATTGAGACTCAGGTCTGACCTTCAAGCCCACGACACCCCCTGTCCCTCCTGGGCGGCACGTCAGAACTCCTTGCGCAGGCTACACGTCCGAGTTCTGCGAAGCCACTGCTGCTTGCCGCTGTTTCCCCAATGGGACACGTGTCTCAGTCGCCAGCTCCCGAGAGGGCCTGGTGTGTGGGGACAGCGGGCCGGTGTGGGCGTGGGGAGGCCTTTGCTCTGGGCGGTGCCAGCTCCAGCTCTGTCCCTCACCGCCCCCTGCGACTTGCCCCATGGGCCCCTTTGTGTGGAGTCAGCTCATGCAGCTGCTGGAGACACAGGACCCCCGAAACGGCCCCCCAGGACGCCCTCCCCACGACTCCTCAGCCGGGAGTTCCGCCCGGAGACGTGGAAACACACGTCCTGTTCCGACGTCACCTTCCGCTCAGGTACGGCTGTCCTGGGCAGCCCCTGTCCTGCTCTGGGCCACAAAGGCGCGGGGACCCGGAGCCCCGGCTGCTGAGGCGGGTGGCGGGGGCGCTGCTTCCTCGGGTGAGGTGCTGCTGTGCCACCTGCTCGGGGTGTTGCCGTGTCCCCGTAGCACCTGCCGCTTTTGTTGGGAAAGATCAAAAATAGTCAAATTAGCCGTCTTATGGCATTCGGCTGAATGCTTCCAACTTCTCTCTGAACCGGCTCTTTTTAGCTTATTTTAAGAAGGAAACTTCCCATCACTACGATTAATGGCAAAGCAATTGAACTCTCTGCAGAGAGGCAATCCTAAAACGAAATACCGTGCGGCCGGCGGCAGGTAATGAGCACTGTCGTTAAACTCTCCTGGATTGCGTTGGCGGCGGAGGGCTGTGCCTTTTGAAAACTGGTCTTCCCTGTGCTAAAAAGAGAGAGATCAGCGCCGCACTGACACTGCCTCTTGGTTGTGGTTAAACAGAGAATCCGTCGGGGAGCCTCTTTCTAGCCAGGGCTCCTAAGCCACCCCAGCTGTTCTTGGACACCTGTTGGGGGGTCGTGGGGTGCCCTGGGCACTTCTCTCTGCCCGTCGGGGATGCAGGCGTGTGCGTGACCCTCTGTCCTTGACAGGGCTCGAGGCTGTGTCCCATCCTGGCCGAGAAGATGCACCACGTGTCCAGCCCTGTCTCAGGCTGTGGCCTCTCGTAGCCAGGCCCTGCCGTGGGAGGGGCATGGAACAGTCCGGTCCCCTTTCCTTTGTCCTAGTGTCCGGCAGCCTGGGAGCCAACCCAGAGGGGACCCTTCTCTTCTCCCCTGCCTCCTTCCTTCCCCGTTCTGCTGCGGCCAACCTGACCGCTCGTGCCGTAGGCTGCGCCTTCAACCCCCTGGAGGTAAGAGGAGGGCCTTGCTGCAGTCACCCCAGGATCTGTCCTGGACTTGGGGCCAGAAATCATCCCATCCACTTACCTGTCCGTCCATCCATCCCTTCTCTCCGTTGTTCTACCCCCAGTCCCTACATCCATCCACTCACCCATTTTTCCCACCATCCACCCATATATTCACCCACCCACCCACCCATAGATACATCCGTATATCTGTCCATCCACCCACATCCCTCTCACCTGTCCACCCAGACCCCTCTCATCCATTCAACCACCTTCCCATCCACGCCCCAACCTTCCCAGACGTCCTTCCATCCGTCCGTCCATCCATACATCCATCTACCCTCCCACCCATCCATCCTTCTGTCCATCCGTCCATCCATACATCCATCCACCCTCCCACCCATCCATCCTTCCGTCTGTCCATCCATACATCCATCTACCCTCCCACCCATCCATCCTTCCATCTGTCCATCCATACATCCATCTACCCTCCCACCCATCCATCTGTTCATCTATTTGTCCATTTATCCCTCCATCCACATCCATCCATCGTCCTCTGACTCATCCATCCTCTCTCCAACTGCCCACCCACCAGCCATTGCCCGAACACGCACCCTCCACCTGGCATGGGCGGGGCTCTGGGGCGGGGCGGGGTGGAGAACGTGGCAGACTCCGTCCCTGCCCTTCCGGTGCTGCTCACAGCCCAGAGGGGAGATAGGTCAGACATGAACAAGCGCATTGATGAGCAGTGACGGCTTTGGTAGTGCACCGGGCAGGGGACGTTTGGGCTGAGACCTGCAGGGCGAGCGTGTGCGCAGCACGGGCAGGGCTAAGAGCCCGCCTGGGAGGGGACCAGCGAGTGCCAGGATCCGGAGAAGGGAAAGGGCTGGGCGTGTTGAAGGAACAGAGCAGATAGGGGCGTGGGGACATGGCGACATAGGAGGGCAGGGGCAGCGGGGCTGGGTCATGGCTGGGTTCAGGGTGGGGAGTGACGTGATGCCATTTGTGCATCTGGCTGTCGTGTGGAAAACGGGTCGTGGGGCAGCAATGGGACAGGGAACACGTCTGCGGCCGTCTGTCCAGCCTGTCCACAGATTGCTGGGGCGCTGCCGCCTCTCCTTCCCAGGCGTCTGGGGCTCGGCTGAAGGAGGGTGTTCTGTGCCCTTTCTCGACCGCTTCCAATTTCTGGAGAGCAGGGCCCGTCACCCAGACTTTGCCAGCGGGGGGATGGGCTCGGATGCGCCGAGGGCTGATCTCTGGAATTCTCTCCCGGTGCTGTCAGACGTCTGCATGGGAGGAGGGAGGGAAGGATGGACGGAAGGGAGGAAAGGTGTCCGTAAGAAAGGAGAAGTAGGCGGATGAACAGGATGGATGGCTGGTGGGTGGAGGGAAGTGAGGGTGGATGGAGGTGGAGGGGTAGCCAGGTGGATGGACAGGAAGGATGGATGGATGGGCGGGTGAGGGTGGATGGACGGGAAGGATGACAGGATGGGCAAACAGAGGGGTGAGTGGACGGGCAGATGGAGGGAAGAGGGGACAGGAGGAAGGATTCATTCTTCCATCCATCAGATTTTGAGGACCATGCAGGCCAGGTCTTCATGGTGCCTAGAGAGAGACACGAGTCCCTGCCCTCATCTAGGGCCTTGCAAGGGAGACACGCAAATGAGTGTCCATGTCGTGGGTGGGACGGAGGAGGTGGCATGGCGTGGGAGATCTGGGAAGGCTGCCTGGCAGTGGTGACATTGAACCAGGCCTTAAAGGCCCAGCAGGCGCTCTGGCTGAGAGGCACCTGCCACGCAGATGCGGAGCCTGCGGGTCTCCCAAGCTTGCGCCCCTTTCCCTGAGCCCAGGTGGGCGCGGGAGCCCAGAGTACCCACCCTGCAGCTCCTGATGGCCTGAGTGGCTGAGTGGCTCTTCCCTGGGCCCCCCGGTTTCCCTCCCCAGCTGGGGCTCCGTCTGGAAAATGCCGAGGAAATGGCCCGCAGGCTGTCTGGTGGGAAGTCATTCTGGGATCAGGAAGAAGAGAGAGGGGACCAGCCTGGGAACCCCCCGGGGCCAGGGCGGGCTCCGCAGCCAGCCGGCCCTGCGTGTCCAGGAGAGACAGCCAGGAACACGAGGGACCTGCGGCAGGAGGTAAAGGACGCGGCCACAGCCACCTGCTGCCCGTGTGTGCCCACCCGCGTCACGCTTGGGCCTTTGCCCTGGGGACTCGGGTGTCGGTGAGCTCTGACTGCCCACTCCTCGTGGAGGCAGGTCAACGCGTCGCTGGCCTGCCTTATCTCAGTAACTGGCTGTTGAGGTGTGACCTGCATGTAGGAGAGTCACGTGTACAGCTCCATGCTCGTCCTCAACACGCCCGTGTCCCCAGCACCCAGGCCCCTCTCTGCACCCCGGGGACCCGCGCTTCTGCCTCCCTCTGCAGTTGGCACCCGTCCCTAACCAGGGCTAACCACTGTGCTGACTTCTGACAGTGCAATTAGTTCTGCTTTCTAAAAATCAGCTTTGTTGAGGTCTAGTTGACACCTGATAAATGGTGCATGAGTAAGGCATGCATTTTTAAATTTTATTTTAGTGATGGGGTCTTGCTCTGTCACCCAGGCCAGAGTGCAGTGGTGTGATCACAGCTCACTGCAGCCTCAAACTCCTGGGCTCAAGCAATCCTCCCACCTCAGCCTCCCGGAGTGCTGGGGTTACAGACATGAGCTACTGCACCTGGCCAAGGTGTACAATTTGATAAGCGGTGACACATGTATACACCCAAGGAGCCATCATCATGATAAAGCTAATGAACATACCCACCACCTCCAAAGGTTGTCTCTTGTGATCCTTAATAATCCCTCCTGCCCTGCCTCTGTCCCTAGAAACTACTGAGAGGCTTTCTGTCAATATAGGTGAGTTTGCATTTTCTAGAATGTTCCATAAATTGGGTCATTCAACGTGAATTTTTTTCTTTAAGGCATGCACTCTTTTGTTTGGCTTCTTTCATCCGGCAGAATTATTTTGAGATTCATCTATGTAGGGTGTATTAACAGTTTCTTTCTTTTTATCTCTGAGTACTAGTCCGTTGTATGGATGTGCTATAGTTTGCTTATTTATTCACCTGTTGATGAGGTTTGAGTTGTTTCCGGTGTTTGGCTATTAAAGAGAGCTGCTGTGAGTATTTGTGTGCAAGTCTTTGTATGGGCAGCTGCTTTTTCATTTCTCCTGGATAAAATATGTAGGAGTGGCTGGATCATGTGATTGGTATATGTTTAATTTTCTCAGAAACTGCTAAGCTGTTTTCCAAAGTGATGGTATCATTTTGTATTCCCACCAGCAGTGTGAAGGGTTCCAGTTTCTCCACGTCCTCACCAACGCTTGGTGTGGTTAGACTTTTTAATTTTCGCCATTCCAATGATGTCTAGTAGTATCTCGTGGCTTTAATTTGAATTCCCTTAATGACTAATGATGTTGAATGTGTTTTCATGTACTTATTTGTGAGCCATGTGTCACCTTTTGTGAAGTGTATGTTCAAATCTTTCGCTTATTTTCTTTATTGGATTGTTTTCTTATTATTGAGTTTTGAGAAGTCTTTTTTTTTTTTTTTTTTTGAGACAGAGTCTCACTTTGTTGCCCAGGCTAGAGTGAGTGCCGTGGTGTCAACCTAGCTCACAGCAACCTCAAACTCCTGGGCTCAAGCGATCCTCCTGCCTCAGCCTCCCAAGTAGCTGGGACTACAGGCATGCACCACCATGCCCGGCTAATTTTTTGTATATATATATTTTAGTTGGTCAATTAATTTCTTTCTATTTTTAGTAGAGACGGGGTCTCACTCAGGATGGTTTCGAACTCCCAATCTTGAGCAATCCGCCCGTCTCGGCCTCCCAGCGTGCTAGGATTACAGGCGTGAGCCACCGCGCCCGGCCTTGAGAAGTCTTTATTTATTCCAGAAACAAGTCTTTAGTCAGATACGTGACTCAGAAATATCTTCTCCCAGGCTTGGTGTGTCTTTTTGTTCTCTTAATGGCATCTTTCAAAGAGCAGAAGTTCTTAATTGTGATGAAGTCAAGTTTATTAATTTCTTTTTATTTTTTTCTAAGACAGAGTCTCACTCTGTTGTCCAGGCTAGAGTGAGTGCCGTGGCGTCAGCCTAGCTCACAGCAACCTCAAACTCCTGGGCTCAAGCGATCCTCCTGCCTCAGCCTCCCAAGTAGCTGGGACTTCAGGCATGTGCCACCATGCCCAGCTAATTTTATATATATGTGTGTGTGTGTGTATATATATATATATATATATATATATATATATATATTAGTTGGCCAATTAATTTCTTTCTATTTTTATAGTAGAGACAGGGTCTCACTCTTGCTCAGGCTGGTTTCGAACTCCTGACCTGGAGCGATCCTCCTGTCTCGGCCTCCCAGAGTGCTAGGATTACAGGCGTGAGCCACCGCGCCCAGGCCTATTAATTTCTTTTATGGATGGTGCTTTGTGTGTTGTACGTCAGCAAAGTTTGCCTGATGGGACATCACACAGACTTTCCTAGACCTTCTGCACGTTTCCAGAGTGTGTTCTCTCTGTGGCTCTGTCCTCCCCATACCCTGCCCTGTGACGTCCAGCCACCTTGGCCTCCCCAGACTCCCAGCTCCTCAAGTCGGGGGGGGGGGGGTCCCGTGTTCAGCCTCTGTTGCCCCTCCCTGAATTCCAGCCTGGACGTGCTCTCTGGGCAGCAAACTGTACTCGCCTCGCTTGTTCCCACCTCTCGGAGTTCGTCGTCTTGCGTGGACTAACGTCTGGAGTCTGGCGACCTCTAATGAATCTGTTTCATGGGGCTCCCAGCTGTGCCACGTGGATGGGAACATCTCCTTCCCACCACTCCAACTCGGTTGGCCACAGAAATCAAGTTCAGTTCCTTCTGTGAACTTCATATAAATGAATCATTCACCCTGTACTCTTTTTAAAGCAGAGATGAAATTTACATATATAAGATTAGCTATCTCAAAGTGCAAAATTCAGTGGTGTTCAGTACATTCGTGGTGCTATGTCACCATCACCTCCAGATAGTTCCAGAACATTGTCATCACCCCCAAATGAAACCCTCTACCCATTAAACAGTCACTCATTGTCCCCTTCTCCTGGTCCCCGACAACCACCAATCTGCTCTCTGTTTTTATAGGTTTGCCTTTTCTGGTTGTTGCATGAAAATCGAGCCACACAACACGTGATCTTTTGTGCCTGGCGTCTTTCACTCAGCACGCGTGTTTGGAGTTCACCCACACGGTAGCACATGTTGGCGCTCCGCTCCTTTTTAAGGCTAAATAATATTCCATTGCATAGATACACAGCATTGATTTATCCCTTCGTCTGGCGGGGGACATTCAGGTTGTTTCTACCTTCTTACTGCCGTGAATAATGCTCCTTTACTCTTTGTGTCTGACCTCTCTTGCTTAAAATTTGTTCGTGAGATTCACCCAGTCGTAAGTATGTCCTTAGATTTGTCCTCACTGTGGCGTAGCATTCCACTGTGTGAACACACCACCACTTTCTTTATCCATTCTACTCCTGATGGAATTTCAGGTAGTTTCCAGTTTCAGGCTGTTGTTATACAAACCGTGCTGTCAATCCTCTTGGACAAGCCTTTTTGGTGAATGCATGTCTACATATCTGATAGGCTTGTACTTAGGTAGAAGTGGGTTGCAGGGTATGTGTGTCTTTCACCTGCTTTTTCACTTCATACTTGAATATTTTCTCACTAGAAAGTCACCGTAAGCAGACATTTTAATGTCCCTTCTGTGGATGGGGACCACAGTTGACATCACTATTCTTCCACTGATGGACGCTTAGGCTGTTGGCAACATTTTGCTCTTACAGAATGTCATTGCCGTGGACATCTGGTAGCGATCAGGGTCGAATGGCCGGTGGGGCGTGTGTTCACATCTTCACACATTTACTAATCACGGAGTGTGAACCCGTGGCCTGGGAACACGATGACGAGCAGGACATGGTCCCTGCTGTTAACAGCACCTTGGACTAGAGCTAGGGCCAGCAAGTGACTGGAACGAGGGGAGGTGGGCTGGGCGGGAACACGTTTGTTAGAATGCACAGTCCCTTTTGTCTGTTATGTTCTCACTTTTCATAGAGGCTCGCGTCTCAAGAAAGCTTTTGCACGAGCCACAGTTACGGATGGCAGCAGACATGTTGGAGGAACAATAGGGAGTGGTGGGGACTGTGGCATTCACGGGAGCATGTGCCTCAGCTCACAGCAGCCGCTGCCCAGCTCCGGCCGCTTGCCGCTCTCTGTTGTGGGGGTGGGCAGGCCCCTGTTGCTCTTTTTAGGGAAGCTAGAGATTTGGGTTTTAAATGTTCATATGTCTCCAATTTTTGAATGTTGGAAACAAATTCAATTTGTAAAATATGTGCACATCATGAAAAGCAATGAACGACTGAGAAACCATCATAAACCAGAGATGGGGCGACTTGGTGCAGTGTGGTCTGCCCATTGGCTCTCGGGACAAAAAGAGTAAAAAGCGTACATGAATGGGAAACTGACGAGATCCAGATGAAACCTGGGCTTAGTTATAGTAACACGCCAGCCTCGGCCTCTTGGTTTGCACCAAAACTCCTGGGGTTGCAAGTTGTTAACAGTGGGGAGAACCGGTTGAAGGGTATATGGGAACTGTCTGTATTATGTCTAACTTTTCTATGGATCTAAAATTATCCACAAATAAAATGTTTATTGAAACACACGCACTCACCCTGCGTCGGGCAGTACTGCGCAGATCACAGAAAACACAGCTGGGCTGGAATATGGCTCATGAGCCGGGAGTTTTTGCAACCCCCCCCCAGACCCCCCAAGTCCTTGCCATTTCTCCTAGCTCCCCCCCCCCTCCCAAGGTCCGGGCGCTCTGCCCTGCTGACCCGGTGGGTCCCTGTCTGGGTTCTCCCTCAGGCGGCCGGCAGGCAGGCGTGACCCCGGCAGGCACTGCCCTGCGAGCTGAGCATGAAGGTGTCTGGGCACGAGCTGAGCTTCGTGAACTGCGCGGTGCTGGGGACCCGCGTGAAGCGCCAGTCCCTGAACCTGGCTGAGCTTGCGGTCAGGCTCCTGAAGGTAACCCTCCCCCCACCTGCCCCTGCCCACGCCCTTGCCTCTGATGCTCCGGCAAAACACCGAAGAGCATGAAATTTGGAGACAGGCTGCCCCAGTTCAAATCCTGGCTCCGCCACTTACCTCCTTGGGCCTGGTGCTTAACTTACCATGGCCTTGGTCTGTGCATCTGTGAAATGGGCTGATACATACAAATAGCAACAAAATATCTCTTCATGGGGCAATTGTACTGAGTAAGTGCAGTGAAAAGGCAGCAAGGTGCTCACGGGAGGGGATTATTCAGCTGGTTCCACCACGAGGGGCCCATGGGTTTGCCCGGGTTTCTGCCCTTACGCACACTCCGTGTGAGCACCTTTCTCTCTGCAGAGCGCGTCAGCAGCGAAGTCCCGGGCCACAGAGTGCGTGCGTCTTCATCTTGGAGCAGGTGCTTTGCAGGGGTCTTAATCTGGGGTACCTGGACGGAACTTAGTGAGTCGCGTGAAGCCCTGAAGTCGAGTGGAAACTTCATGTCTGCCCGTGGTCCCGGGCAGAGGGTTTAAAACTTCCGTCTAGTTCTCAGGCGGGTCTGTGACTTCAAGACAGGTGACAACAGCAGCTTTAGACTTGCTTCCGCCAAGCGCGACCTCTGAGCACCTTCTGCAAGGAGTCTCGCGGTCCTGCCTCGGTCCCACCGTCTTCCCGAAGAGGTCTGGAGTTCAGCATCCGGAGCCGGAGCTGGATTTTTTCCGTGTAAACACACCGTCCGCTCCTGGCAGGGAAGTCGGGTGTGGGGGGAGAGCGGTCTTCCTTCTGAAGCCCCAGCCGCCTGCTGGTTCCCAGAACTCCCCCGAGCCCTTGAACTTGCAGTTGTTTGCTAAATGCACAAGTGCTAATTGCCCCATCTCCCCGAGGACCTTCCCGCTGCTCCCCAGAGAGCCATCTGCAGCCTGGAAGCGTCTATCTGCCTTCAGAGAAATTGTAGTTACAGTAACAACTGGAGCCTGGAACTTTCCAGAGCCTGTTCTGGGCAGCCAAGCTTCCCCCTTCAGTGCTCTCTGCAGGCGAGGTCACGGACACACAGCAGCGCTGCTGGGCTCAGCTCGGCTGGAAGTGCGTGGGACATCGGAGTGGGGGCGCTGTCCCTTTCTGCGCCCTCCCCGGTGTGCAGTGACAGACGGGGCAGCCTGGCCCCAGGTTACACCTGCTGGCCCACGCGTGTGTGACCGGTGCTTTTTGTAACGGCTGCGTGTCCTGGTTGGGTGAGAGAGTCTACGATCACCCTATTCACGGGCTGCACCTTGAGAGAACGGGCCCCGCCTCGAAGGCTCTGGTGCGGGCCAGGCAAAGCCACTGCCGAGCACACCGCTCGGCGGGGTAAGTGGGGACAACCTGCACCTGTTTCCGTAAGGAGGAAGGGAGTAGTGTGGTCTGTACCGGCGTGTGCACACACCCACACGTACACACACGCTTGCGCAAGCCCAGGTCAGCTCCTTTATTTTCTTTAAACAGTCTTGCACTGTCACCTGGATAAAGTGCAGTGGCACCCTCATAGTCCACTGCAACCTCGAACTCCTGGGCTCAAGCGATCCTCCTGCCTCGGCCTCCCAGAGAGCTCGGATTGCAGGCGTGAGCCACTGCGCCCGGCCCCATGTCGGCTCTTGAAGAAACACAAGAAACTGGCACAGTGGCTGCCTCTGAGGAAGGGGACTTGGAGGCCCGGCAACGGGAACACGGCCTGTATTTTGCAGCGTCTCTGTTTGCTCAATGGTATTATCAAGCACCTACGGCGTGCCAGGTGCTCAGGGTGCACCTCAGCGAAAGACACGCAGGGAGCCATCCTCTCCCTGTGGAGCTTACGTTCCCGTGCGCCCAGAAGAGACAATAAATAAGCAAACCCTACGGCGTGTCCGGCGAGCAAGCACTACAGGAAAAGGGATCACTGAGCTGGGCACAGGGTCCTGAGTCCCGGGAGGGGAGGGGTCTGAGGGTGGCTCCAGTGTTAGCTGGGCAGGGGAAGCCAGCTTGAGAAAGTGACTTTTAGCAGAGACACAAGGGACGTGCGGGAGACGGCACCATGGTGTTTGGGGAGGGCGTTCCGGGCAGCGGGCATGGCGTGTGCAAAGGCCCTGCGGCGGGGATGTGTCTGCAGTGTCAGCAGCGTAGCAGGGTGAGAGAGAACAGACCACGGGACACCTCGCTGAAGCACAATCAGACGGCAATTTGTAATTGTTGCCAAAGAGCAAAGGCAGGAAGGATTTATGGGAGGAGGGGTGGGGAGAGAGCGTTTGATAGTGACTCTAGGGGATAGTGTTGTTTTGACATCTTTTGGGTAGACAGGTGGCCAGCACAGAGGCTGGTGGGTGGGTCTGCACTCGAGGGTGGGTGATGTGGGACGAGGTGTGGCAGAGTTCTGGCATTTGGCCAGAGGCTCGGCAATGCCCAAACCCCATCTTGGCCCCGTCACCTCTCCCTGTGAGGCCCCGAGAGCTCTGGGCGCAGGGGCGGCGGCCCGCAGGGCCCAGGGCGCCGGGCGGGGCTCGTGCCGCAGCGGGGTGCGACTGCTCCACCTCCCCAGCCCTGGCACGAGCACGGCCACACCCAGCCCTGCCCAGGGCTCTGACGCCCGCGACAGTGGTGAAGGGAGCAGGCCACCTGCCAGCCTGTGCCCCTCAGGGTACAGACACCCCAGCCACTAGTCGTCGTGGCCCAGAGAGGTCCCGTTCCCTCCCCAAACTGCAGAGGACAAGGGGGGAAGGGAGTCCTGTCCGCGTGGGGTTGGGATGACCGAGAGGAGATTTTCCTCTTGTCTCACGGCCTTGTGGGGAACCAGCCTGCCTGTGCCCGTCAGGATAGGCCTGGCAGAGATGGCATTGGAGGGGTTTTGAAGGATGAATAGGAGTTCACCAAGCAGGAAAGAGAGAACAGGCATCCCAGGGGAGGAAATAGGTGTGCAAAGGCCTTGGTCTCTCTCCCCTGCCTTGTTGCAGGTCTCCACAGTGACAGCCTTGGCATAGGGCCTCTTCCACAGCTGGGGTGAACTCGAGTCCCCCTGGAGCGCAGCAGCGTGGGGTGAGGTCCGTGTAGAGAACAGCTGAGGCCGCGAGACCCCACTGCTGGCCGAAGGGCCCCGGCAGGAGCGGAGCCCGATGACAGCCTACAGGCACTCGGAGCGGGTGAGAGCCCGGGCGGCCTGTGCAGCCACCTGGATCCCGCACCTGGCCCCTCCCTGCTGGGATGGGAGGGGGCTCCATGCCACCAGCTGGGCCTGTGACCTAGGGCCTCCTGGAGCCTCAGTTTCCTGATCTGCGACATGGACCGCAGGCACATTAGCACACAGTCCGGAGCAAAGCTTGGCCTCTTTGAGCTGAGAAGCCCAAGTCCTCTGTTCCCCGCCAGGTGCCCGGGGAGGTCTGGGCGTGGCGCCGTGCCCGTGGGCACGATCTTGCAGTGTTGTCACGCCGGGGCCGCAGCCCCGCCCGGCTGTCCTCAGGGGATCGGTCCTGGGGGGGTGGGCAGGCAGTGCGAGGCCGCCCCTTGTCCCCCTGCAGGGCAGGATGGCCAGCTGCTCGGGCCCACTGGCCTGTCCCTCCCTCAGCCTGGCCATCCTTGCAGCCCCCGAGACCACATGCTGCTGACGGCTCTGAGGACGGGCGCGGCTGGGGCAGCCCCAGGGCTGCAGCTGGGGGGGCTGAAGCGAGGCAGGACGTCGTGCCGGAAGCGGGGGACCCTGCTCCTCAGGTGCCGCACCCTTTCCCAGCTGACACCCCTGAGGTTCTGTGGCCGCCCAAGTTTCCCCTTCCCTGGCATGGAGGGTCCCCAGGTGTGCGGGCTGCTAGTCCGGAGCCCGGAGAAGAACCACCTGCCTGACAGCGCCACATCCCCAGCCCGGCCCAAAAGCTGCCCTGGGGGGTCTGTCGCTTCTTGGAGACACACCTGGTTAAAAAGGTGGTTCCCCGTGTGCAGGGAACAGCCTGAGGTTGGGGTCAGCAGACCCGTCCTGGGTCCGGGCTGTGCACTGGCCGGCCACATGACCTTGGACAAGCCCCCCATGGCCACAACAACCATAGCACAAAAGGAGCAGCCGCTGTCGCTCACAGAGGCCTCCTTCCTTTGTTTCTCCCGTGTATGTTTGTCGAGCGCCGACTATGTGCTGAGTACTCTTTGGGGCACGTGACAAAGGGCAGACACCCTCCCCTCAGGGAGCCTGTGTGACCACACGTATGTTATCCCTAGTGATCCCAGCCACCGTGCAGGACGAGTAGCCCCCATTGCATGACCGGGAAACTGAGGTACGGAGAAGCCAGTCGAGCCTTTTGCCCAGGGTCGCACAGCCAGTGACAGATGGAGCCTGGATTCCAGTCCCAGCGTGTGTGACTCCAGACCTGTGCTGTCTGTCCCTTGGGTCTCTGACCCTGCCACCTGCTGTCCATGGCTCCGTCCCGTCCCCCTCTCCCTCTCGCCTGCCCGTCCGGCAGAGCCTGCTGCTGTGGGGACCTGCACAGCCGCCAGGCAGCGCCGGCGCCACTCGCTGGAGACTCGCCGCGAGGAGACCCCGCAGACCGCGGTCCTGGGCCGCCAGGCTGGACACCCCTTTGTGCGTGGGCTGAGGGCACAGCTGGGACGGGGCCCCGGAGACCGGGGAGGCCTCCAGCTGCCTCCTGCCCCCTCTGCACACTGGGCACGACCACGAGTGTGTGGTTGTCCCTCCCAGTCTGCGCAGGCATGACACACCCCTAGGAACGCAAGGCCATCCCGGGAGCTTGGAGGGGTGCCTGGTCACCTGGAGTCTACGCTCAGTAGGTGAGACGACCCCAGAGACCTCCCTGCCCTGCCGCCCCGGGCCAGGTGGCCGTCCTCCCTGGACAGGACGGACGAGACCTTTCCCTGCCTGGGGCCTCCATTGCATGCGGTCCCCTGCTACGACGTGCTTGACAGCCGGAGGGGTCTTTTCTGAATGCCAGCACAGTCCTTTCGCCCCTTGCTTAAAAGCTCGTGGAACAAAGACCCCGATCGGGGCCACATCGAGCTGTCACCCTGCCGCCAGCACTGCTTCCTCCCCTTCTGTCCCTCTGTTAGGGTGGAGCTCAGGTGTCACCTCTCCCACCCCCATCACCTCCCGTCACCCCGTCACCCCCCACCAGCACCCCACACCCTGGCAGCACCCGTCACTGATCTGATTCTGTTGCCGTGCGGTTGTTCGGTCAGTCTCCGTCTCCTCTGCCGGCCTGGGAAACTGGCGACCGCTGTCCCGTCTGCTTTACGTTCCGTGGTGGCCACGGGGCTGGCGCACGTTCAGCGCGTGAGGGACGGTGCCCGCCTCGGCGCTGTTGATATTTAAGCCCGTTGCGTGCCACAGCCCCGAGCAGAGGCCGCAGACTTCTGTAAAGAACCAGGTAGAGGCCGGGCACGGAGGCTCACGCCTGTAATCCTAGCACTCTGGGAGGCCGGGGCGGGCAGATTGCTCGAGGTCAGGAGTTCGAAACCAGCCTGAGCAAGAGCGAGACCCCGTCTCTACTATAAATAGAAAGAAATTACTTGGCCAACTGATATATATAGAAAAAATCAGCCGGGCATGGTGGCGCATGCCTGTAGTCCCAGCTACTCGGGAGGCTGAGGCAGGAGGATCGCTTGAGCCCAGGAGTTTGAGGTTGCTGTGAGCTAGGCTGACGCCACGGCACTCACTCTATCCTGGGCAACAAAGCGAGACTCTGTCTCAAAAAAAAAGAACCTGGTAGAACCTATTTTGGGCTCTGTGGGCCTTACGGGCCACGTCACTGCGACTCAACTCCGCTGTCCTGCGAAGGCGGCACAGACCGTGCGTAAGGGATCCGGCGCGGCAGCGTCCCCACGCGAACTTTTTTTATAAAAACAGGCCGGATTGGGCCCCGGGACTGGAGTTTGCAGACCACCTAACCTCGAAGGTCCTGGCGTTTGGCTTTCTGGGGGTGAGATTTGGTTTTGCCTGTGTGTCCTTGGCAAGGCAGTTCCCATCTCTAGACCTCAGTTTCCTCGTCTATGAAATGGGGACAGCAACACTCATCTCTTAGGCAGTGGCTGTGAGGACCGCAATGTATTATTTTAATCTCTCTCAAGTGCTTAAGACAAGCCCGCTAGAGTCCAGGGGTCCTGAAACTTTTTAAACAGGGGGCCAGTTCACTGTGTCCCTCAGACCGTTGGAGGGTTGGACTATAGTTTAAAAAAAACTATGAACAAATTCCTATGCACACTGCACATACCTTATTTTGCAGTAAAAAAACAAACAGGCAAAAACACCCGCATGTGGCCCTCGGGCTATGGTTTGAGGACGCCTGTTCTAGACCCTCATCAGTTCTCCTTCCTGACACCTCTGGGAGGAGTAGACGCTCTGGGAGACGACTGCATTCTTCAGCCAGCATTTATTGAGCATCTACGGTATGCTAGGCCCCCAAGGAAGACAGTAGTGACTTCTCTCCTGCAAGGTAGACAGCGGCCTGTGGGAAAGAGAGTGGAGCCAGCCCAGCTGCCGAGCGCCCAGGTCCATTATTCTGGGCCTTTGCTTCGCTGGTGGTTAAATGAGCCTGCAGCTGGCACGGTGGCTCATGCCTGTAATCCCAGCACTTTGGGAGGCCAAAGTAGAAGGACCACTTGAGGCCAGAAATTTGAGGCCAGCCTGGGCAGTATAGCAAGACCCTGCCTCTACAAAAAATAGTAAAAAAAAATTAGCTGGGTGTGTGGCAGTGTGTGCCTGTAGTCCCAGCTACTCTGGAGGCTGAGGCAGGAAGATGGCTTGAGCCCAGGAGTTTGAGTTACAGTGAGCCATGATGACGCCACTGCACTCCAACATGGGCTACAGAGTGAGTGAGACCCTGTTTCCAAAGAAAGTAGTAAGAAATAAAAAAACAAAAAAATCAGGCCGGGCGCTGTGGCTCACGCCTGTAATCCTAGCTCTTGGGAGGCCGAGGCGGGTGGATTGCTCAAGGTCAGGAGTTCAAAACCAGCCTGAGCAAGAGCGAGACCCCGTCTCTACTATAAATAGAAAGAAATTAATTGGCCAACTGATATATATATAAAAAAATTAGCCGGGCATGGTGGCGCATGCCTGTAGTCCCAGCTCCTCGGGAGGCTGAGGCAGGAGGATCGCTTGAGCCCAGGAGTTTGAGGTTGCTGTGAGCTAGGCTGACGCCACGGCACTCACTCTAGCCTGGAAAACAAAGCGAGACTCTGTCTCAAAAAAAAAAAAAAAAAAAAAAATCCTTAAAAAGCACAGGTGGCTCCCCAGAGATTAGGTAGTGAAGTTCTCGGAGCCTCTGAGGGGACAGGGGCAGAAGACAGCCCAAACCCCTGCAGCGGCGTCCCCCCGTGGTGTTTGCTCTTCATAAACCGGAGATTGCCGGTTGGCGCCGGGCCGAATGCAGCCTGCAGGTGTGTGTGTTTGGTCTGCTTAGCATTTACGTTTTTAGAACAATTAATTGCCAACATTGGAAATGGGATCTGATCACACTGGGCCTCAAATCCCAGCTGACAACAGCAGGCTAGAAATGAGTACGTGGCGATCCTCTAACTTCATTTAATTTAATTTGGCTCTTTCTAAAACCACATCTGCTTAGTCCCACACGTTTTTCCTCCTTTCTTGGACCCTTCTTGTTCTTCCTCCATCTTCGTCCTAAAACAAAGTCGTGCATTTCTCTAAAGATGCACGACAGGGCCGGGCGCTGTGGCTCACACCTGTAATCCTAGCACTCTGGGAGGCCGAGGCGGGAGGATTGCTTGAGCTCAGGAGTTCGAGACTAGCCTGAGCAAGAGTGAGACCCTGTCTCCACTAAAAATAGAAAGAAATTAATTGGCCAACTAATATATATAGAAAAAAATTAGCTGGGCATGGTGGCGCATGCCTGTAGTCCCAGCTACTCGGGAGGCTGAGGCAGGAGGATCGCTTGAGCCCAGGAGTTTGAGGTTGCTGTGAGCTAGGCTGACGCCACGACACTCACTCTAGCCTGGGCAACAAAGCAAGACTGTGTCTTTAAAAAAAAAAAAAAAAAAAAAAAAAAGGACTAGAGGTAAAAAGCACCTACTGCGTGCCAAGCCTCATGCCGAGGTTTGGGAACAAAATAGACTACTGCTAGGACACCCCCTTTGGACAAGACTCAGACACTTAATTTGTTCTCCCCGATAAAGCCCACCTGCTAACCCTACCTGTGCACACTGGGGCTTACCGTCCTTGTTTGGAAGGTCCCACGTGCACCTGTCCCCAACCTCTTGCCCTGTAAGTAGAAGAGTGTGGACTGTGCTCTAACCCCTCAATCTTGGGACCATCTTCTCATGACTGCTGTGTTCCGAGGGTGGCTTCTGCAGCCACACAGAGACGGGAAGTGACTTCTCTCAGCGCCCCTGGTTCTCGCACCCAGGCTAAGAACAGGGAGGTCGAAGCCACTCTGAAAGTCATCCGGAAAGTCGGGCTGCACTTCAAGGGCCTGCACCGTGACAGGTCTCAGCTCGGAGAAATCGGGCACAGCCTGGCCCTGGGGGTGGCCCGGGTACCGTCCTACCCGGTACCATCACCGGGCCGGGCCGCCACTGGGCTGTGTCCTCCAGGCAGAGCTTGGCTGTTGGCAGGAGTGAAGGGTGCTGCTGTCTGGGTCTTGCCAGCTGGGGCTCCCCCAGGCCCTGAGCTTGAAGGGGGGGGCATCATCTGTAAACCGAGTCCCCAAGGAGCATCCAACTTCAGCGTAGACAGACGCTCAAGCTGCCGTCGGCCGCGGCGTCACATCCCGGGTCAGGAGGCTGAATTATGCTTGCCGAGGGAGGAAGGGGTTTCGTGTTAGGGCGAAGGTGCCTATGTGGGTGGCCGAGGAGGTGGCGAGGTGGCCCCACACGGCTCTTGTCTTGCGGTGTGCCTGTGACGAGTCAGGACACGCTGTTGTCATGAGCACACGTTTGCTTTACCGGGAAGGGTCAGCGGCAGTTGGCGTCTCAGCTCAGCGTGGCTCTGCTCCACACGGTCCCCCGGGATCCAGCCTTCCCCCCCTCGCCCCGGCAGGTGGGTGTGGGCAGAGGGTGGCGAATGATGCAAGAGCGAATGGGCCCCTGAGTAGCACAAGTCACTCCTGTCCACGTTCTCATCTCGCCACCCTGCCTAGCTGCAAGGGAGTCTGGCACGTGCGGTTCTAGCTGTGCATCCAGGAGAAGGACAAGCGGCTTGGGGAGTAGACAGCAGCTGCTGTAGGTGTGCTTGCTCATTCACTCATTCCCATGCGGATCATGTCTCTGCCGTGCGCCATGCTCTGTGCTGGGGACTGGGGTTGCACAGGGGCCCCTGACTCTGTCCCCATCTCCAAGCAGCTTTCGGTCTAGCGGGCTTTTCGCTTCATATGAGCTTTATGATATGATTCCCAGCTCCACTGTTAACCAGCTGTGTGGCCTCAGGTGAATTACTTAACCCCCTTGAGCCTCAGTTTTGCCAGCTGAGAAATGGGGATAGCATTAAATAATCCCGGCCCAGCAGAGCACTGTGGAGAGTCAAAGGGGATGACAGTCATGAAGCTGGTAGCACAGCGCCTGGTTCACGGTCAGGGTCAGACAGGCAGCGGGGATGTGGGAGGTGTGAGCAGACACCACAGCAGGGAAGGGGGGGGCCCAGAGAGGTCTTCCAGCCCCCTGTCCGGGGCCTCCTTGCCCAAGCTTCCTTCCCGTTAGCGCAGCCTGAGTAAGATTTGGGGCTGAGGGATGCTCAGGGGAAGGTAGAGGTTTCTGGCATCTGCTGTTGTGCCTGAGTTTCCAGCACATTCTGGGGCTACTAGTCCCTCCCTGGTGCCCACCATCCACCCCCGCCCACCACCGCCTCTGTCTCTCCCTGCTCAGCCCGCACCCCCCACGACTCCTCTCCAACTCCTCTTCCCAACAGGGTTCATCCTGGCTAAGTGGATCTGGCTCCTACTCCGTGTTTTCCTTCCAGCCTCGACACTCCCACGGACTGGACTGGCGCTTCCTTCCAACTTACAGGCCTTACAGGTACAGAGGCTGCTCCTGGGGCCGACCTTGTGGAGTGCCAGGTCTCCCGCTGGGAAGAGGGGCAGGAGGGGGCCATGCCTCGGTGCCTCGCACAGCCAGCGGCCCCTGCAGAATTGGGGACAGATGGCAGGGGCTCTCCAAATCTGTCATTTGGAGGAGATTGTCCAGGCAAGGAGGGTTTCCAGCTCCGGTCTCTGGTGCGTCCCTGAGCTGACAAGGGAGGTGAAGCTGCAGCCCCAGCAGCCCATGCCGTTCCCTGTCTCTAGAGACCCAGCCCTGGCCAGTGTGGCCCTCGTGGCGGGGCTGATGGGGTTGGCGTGGACCTGGAGGCTCTGGTGGCCTGGCCGCCGGACAGCCCAGTGCAGCCGCTGGTGAACGCCACCCACGCGTGGCCGCTCTCCGGGGGCTGGGCCTGCCCGTCACCAGCCAGGTAAGCGGTGGAGGGGGTAGGAAAAGGGTCTCCCTCCAAGTCCTGTCACCTCCCATCCAAGTCCCGATGTGCAGAGGACACGGATGCCGTGCGCACGACCGACGGGCGGCGAGGCCTGTGTCCCTCTGGCACTCTACAGTTTGCAAAGGCCTATGGACACTGCTGTCCCGTGCTGGATAGCACCCGGGCCCAGCCTCACCTGCAGAGCGCACGCCACGCCGGCCGCCCTGCCGGGGTTCATGTGCGTTCGTCGGTTTCATCCTTCCTCCGCCCCGAGAGAGGCAGGACGGTGGTCCTTACGAAGGCCCAGGTCCCAGCTCCGCCGCGTGCCTGCTGTGTGGCCTTGGGCAAGTCCCTCAGCCTCTCTGTGCCCTCATCGCCTCACCTGCAAAGCGAGGATGAGACTTTTCCCTGCATCTCGTGGAGGTTGTGCGGGTTGAGGGCGTCGGCACCAGCAATGGCTGGGCAGAGTGGGTGCTTGAGAAGCGTTTGCCGCGATGACGATGATGATGATGATGATGATGGTGACAACCTTTGTCATCATCCTCACGTCTGGGCCGCACATGGGAGTTTAGGTGACTTGCCCAAGGTCACGTAGCGAGTAGGCAGCAAAAGCAGGACTCAGGCTCGGCACCCGGGCCCTTGCTCAAGGTGGGGGCGTGAACCCGCCATGGGCCCCTGCCCTGGCCACCGTCCCTTGGCACAGACTGGCCTCGCCTGGCCGGGCCCGCCACCTCCTCCAGGAGCCGCGGACACCCGGCGCCCCAGCCTTCCCTGAGCTTCCGTCTGCAGTTATCCAGCAACCCCACCCCAGCCGCTCTGCCGTGGGAGGAGGGGGTGTTCCCGGGGCCCGGGGGCCAGGATGTCACCCCCCATGCAAAGGATCTCAGCCCTGCACCCCACGACTCAGCAGACTGGATGCCCTCTGCCCCCCACTTCGTCCAAACCCCCTCTCTTGGCCTTGGGGCCGGGTGGCGGGGAGATTTCCGGGCGCTCACTACCTGCTGAGGTCTGGGCTGCAGGGCACGTTGGGGGCTCTGCCGACCTACCGTGGGTCCTTTCCTTACCGTCCCAGGGACGTCAGACAAGCCAGGCCGGCGGGTGTCGGCAGTTATTGCGCGGTGCTGGGCTGGGGACAGGGACACGCTGGGCTGTGTCCCCACCTGGCCCGAGAGGCCCTGGGGCCGTCCCCGCCCCACGCCTCACTGCCTGCTCCCTCCTCAGCTCCGAGGACTCTGGGCCGAGGAAGAGAGGAGCGCCTCCCTGCAGCTCCCCTGTGACTCTCAGGCCACCTTGGTCCTCAGCATCCGTGGCCAGAACCCGGCAGGCAGGTGAGGGGCTCCCTGGGCTCTGGGGACCCAGGAGGAGAGAAGATGAGAGAGTACCCAGTGGCTGGGCACCTACTGTGCGCCAACGTCTGACACACTGTGCGTCCTTGAATCTTCCAATCAGCCCCACTGCATGAATGTGGAAAGGGAGGCTCAGAGAGGTCAAGCAACTTTTCCAAGGTCACACGGCCATTTAAAAGAAAACAAAACAAAAAACCCTTGCTCTCTGGGGGGCAGGGCTTGGATGAGTTCTTGGTCTCATAAAGTAAGTGCATCCCAGGCCCCCAACACCTATCGATACCTGTCACAGCTCTCAGGGCCGGGGCCTGGCACGCTGCCTGGTGCTGTGACATGTGCACTAAGTCCGCGGGCCACCTGCCGGGCTCAGGCACTCAGACCAGTGGTTCTCACCTGGGGGCAGGTTTCCCCCCAGGGGCATCGGGCAGCGTCTGGGGAGACTCCTGGTAGTTGCAGCCGGGGAGGGGTCTCCTGGCATCAGGTGGGGGGGCAGGGATGCTGCTGAATGGCCCCTGCACACAGACGCCCCCCCAGATGGACCCCGCGCACAGACGCCCCCCCCAGATGGACCCCACGCACAGATGCCCCCACAGATGGACCCCACGCACAGACGCCCCCCCCGCACAGACGGCCCCGCAACTAGGCGGCGTGTGGCGGGATGCCCGTGGTGCCAGGCTGAGACGCTCCAGTGGAGAGGAGCTCGCAGGAGGGTGCAGCACCCAGGGGCTCGCAGCAGTGGGGCGCCGTTACAGCCCTGGCCTGGCGAGGGAGGGCAGGGGGTGTTACGTGGAGAGGACCCCTGGGAGGGGCCAGGGGCTAAACAGTCACTGTCCAGACCCTCTGGGGCTCCCATGGGACAACACCAAGGCAGTCTATTGAGGGGCTCGTGGAGGACACGCAGCCCAGAACCATGCTTACCCGTTTCTACCAATGGGGAAACTGAGGCTCAGTAGAGGGCGACTGGGAAACTTGCCCGTGGAGCCAGAGCTGGGCAGAGGTGGGCTCGGGGGTTCACCTGGCTCCGGAGTCCAACCCTAACCGCCGCGCCATGTGCCCCTCAGGCCGTAGCCGCGTGAACGGCCCTTCGCGGGCTGCTGGCGAGTTCCCGGCGCTCCTGGGGAGGCTGGCCTGGCGCCAGCGTCCGGCCCTGCCCTCCCTGCCTCCCAGCAAGCGGCTGCTCGCAGCCCGGCCTCGCCCCCCCATCCTCGCTCCTCCGCCCCCGTCCGGCCTCGGCCTCCGCCAAGGTAACTGCGCCCCGGCCAGCGCTCCTAACGGGTTCCAGATGCCCTGCCCGAGGGTGTGTGAGCACTCCACATCTGTCCGCGCCCGCTCGGGCCCCACCGGGCCACCCTCGGAGACCCCGGCTCCAGCTTTCCCAAACATTCCCAGGTTTACATTCCTGGACCGGCCCCCCAGCCCCCGCCGGGCCCACAAGACCCTCGGAGCCGGGAGGCGGCCTCCCCCAGCGCCTGGCGTCGGGCACCGCCCCCCCGCCCGGCCTCCCAGCAGCCGGACCAGATGCCACAGCCTTTCGGGCTGAGCCAGCGCCGCCTGCACTTCCGCGCTGCGTGCGGTACCTGGGGGTGCACAGGGGAGGGCTTCCTCTCTCCCGCTGCCTCTCGTCGTCTCTGTCCCTGTCTGCCCCCCTCCTCAGATCAGGAGCTTCTAGGGGTGTGCCCAGCACCCGGGCACACAGTAGGTGCTCAGTAAAAGGTGTTGGGTGAATGAGCGGTTACACCTGCTGACTGGGCACTTCACTTCCCCGCCAGCCACTGAGTTTTGCTAAATGTCCTCCTGTCCCTGGCTCAAGCCACCTTTGTTTACAGAGCACCTGCCGTATGCCGGGCCCTCTGCCACGTTCACGCACGGTTTTGCCGCGCCCCCCCAAGCTTCTCTGCAACTGTGCGGTCACCCAGGGGGCTGCTTAGTTTTTCCCCAAGTTTTATTTCAAATCATTTCAGCCTATATAAAAGTCACTGTAGGACAGTGAACACTCACCAGTCGTTTGTATCTTGCCACCTTTCTCTGCTTATCTGTGACATAAATGTGTATAGTTACACACTTTTTTCTATATCATCGAGTGTTAACATAGAGATATCTCTGGAGACATCGTACCCCTTTACTCCTAAATACCCCAGCAATTGTTTCCTGGAACAGGATATTTTCTTTTTCAACACAGTAAAATTACAAAATTCAGGAAATTTAACATTGAAATGGCACCGTCATCGAATGTACAGTCTGTGGTAAAGTTTCCCGGTTGTCCCAATAGTGTTCTTTCACACGGTTTTTGTTTGTTTCAAATCCAGGATGCAATCCAAGATCGCACAGGGTGTGTAGTTGCATGTCTCTTTGATTTCCTTAATCTAGAACACAAGTCTGCTAATGTTTACTGTAAACGGCCAGATAATACCTTTATTTTTGGCTTTGCAGGCCACACGATCTCTGTTGCCACTGCTTCACGCTGCCAGTGTAACACAAAAGCAGTTGTAGACAGCAGGTAAGCAGATGAGCACGGCTGTGTTACGATAAAACTTTATTTACAAAAGCAGGTTGTGGGCGGCATCTGACTCAAAGGCTAACTCCTGATCTAGAACATTCTCTCCACTCCCTACCCTTCCTCCACCAACATTTTATGACAAAACTTTCAGACATCAAAAACCTGAAATAATTTTACAGTGAACAGCCACGTACTCAGATTTCCCCATTCCTATTAATATTTTACTGTCACACAGCTCTCCACCCACCCATCCGTCTTATTTTTGGATACATTTCAAAGTAAGTTGCAGTTATCAATATATTTCCCCCTAAACATGTCATTAGCATTAAACCACTGTAAAAAAAAAATTCCTGCATCGACAGTTTTGAAGTGTCCAGGCAATTATTTTACAAAACATCCTCCTAATTGTGGACTTGTCAGAATGTTTGCTCCAGATGAATGTTTTTGACAGGGGCATCGCTAAAGTAATAATGTATCTGCTGAGCTCGTTAAAAAGAGCAATTCTTGAACCTTTTCCCAGAGATTCTGTTTTCACAGGTTTTATGTGGGAGCTCAGAATCTGTTTTTAGTGAGTGCCCCAAGTGACTCTGCTATTCAGCCAGAATTTCTAGAAGTTAGCGCGTTATTTCATACGATTTTCACAACAACCCGTTAATAGGTGTCATTATGCCCATTTTTTGGATTGGACAGCTAAGGCTCGGGCGGTTCAGGAACTAGCTGGAGATCACCCGCCCCATGCGTGGAGCGGCCAAACTGGGAGCCCTGTTCCAACACCGGAGCACGGTCCCCTGTGCTACTCTGGCCCCTGTCGCCCACCCCGGCACTACAACTAGAATTCTTGCCTGCTGGCCCCAGGCCAGTGTCTACCTTCAAGTCAGTGTCAGGTCAGGAAGGACAAGGGGAGATGGTTGCCGTGGCCACACCTGGTGGCACCAAACTGAGGCTCAGGACCCTCGTGTCATCCGAGTTCATCCAGCCCGGGAAGCGGGGGTCTCTGGGGCCCGGGGAGGCAGAGCGCGCAGCCGGGAGCCAGCACCTGCCTGAATATTCCATCGGAGACGTGGGGAGCTCTCGCCTGTGTTTCTCCGGCCCAGCTGCGGCACTCCAAGCGTGAGGCTGAGAGCGCGTTTGTCTTGGGGTGGAGGAGTGTCACTTCCACGTCGGCTCCAGGCTGGTGGCCGCTAAGGCCGGTCTTGCCAATGCCATCAGGCTGGAGCAGAGCTTCCCGCAGGTGTGCGGGGCATAGCCAGGGGAAGGGGGGCTTCTGGGGCGGCTCTCTGGGAGAAGAGGAGGTGCCCTGGAGTCCTGGCGCCTCGGGACCCGGCGCAGGTGGGGCTAGGAAGGGGCACAACTGGCTGGAACGGATCCTCGGCTGCTGTCTCTGCCCACCCTTCCCTCCTTCCTTATTTACTGGGCATCTGCCAAGGGCCAGGCGCTATTCCAGAGGCTGGGATGTTACCAGGACGGGGGCAGTGAGTCCTGGCACTCATCGAATGTACGGTCTAGTAGAGGAGATTGACCAAAAAAAAAAAAAATCTCATAAATATTCAGATATACTGGATAGTGATGATATGATATGGAGAAAACAAGACGTGGCAAAGTGACTGATAGTGACCAGGGAACTTATTTGGATTAGGGGGCCAGGAAAGGTGCCACTGAGGAGGTGACACGTGAGCTAGCCCTGGTCAGGCATTTGAAAATCTGGGGGAAGAGCATTCCAACCCAAGGGAACAGCATGTGCCAAGGGCCTGGGGCAGGAATGGTTTGGCGTGTTTGAGGAATGGCTGAGATGCCACTTGGCCAGAGCTCAGTGGGTGACAGGGGGGTCAGGCCAGAGGGAGCAGTTTGCATTTCATTCTATCTGTTGCCGGAAGCTTTTGAGGACATGCTCAAGTAAGTGATTTCAGATCCTTCTGGCTGCTGTGTGGGGAGGGGCCTGCAGGTGGCAGAAGAGAGCCAGCGAGGAAACCCCGGGCTGGGCAGGGCAGGAAATGATGGTCTTGGACCAACACGAGGACCAGTGGTGATGCGTTTGAGAGATGCTGAAGAACAAGCTTCCCACCCAACCCTGGCAGCCCCCTGCAGTGCCCTTGAGCCACCCTTCAACCATGGCACTCACGCGAGGGGACAGTGCCCTCTCAGCCTTTGCATGGGCTGTTCCATCTGCCTGTAACACCCTTCCCTGCCTTGTTCCCAAGCTCCCTTTTCCGCATTCCATTGTCCTTGAATCTCTCTTGTGGCCACCCTTGTCACCTTGTCCCATCATTTCCTGGCCCTGTGACTGTCTCCCCACCAGCCTGAGAACCCCTTGGGGGCCAGGACGAGGTCTTGGTGATCTTTGTGCCCCAGCACTCAGCCCTGGTGTGGGGGTGTTCTAGCTGCCCTCCGAATGTTTAGAAACCCTCATCCCAGCTGCCGCGGCTCCCCCGAGCTCCCCTCCACGGGCGCCCTGGGCTGAGCACATCACTCGTGGCGTCTCCCAGAGGTGGGCACTGTTATTCTTGCCCCCATTTTATAGATGGGGAAACCGAGGTTCACAGAGGCTAGGACACTTGCTCAGGGCCACACAGCTGGGATGTGGAGCTGAGACGTGGCTGTCCTCGTGTTTGCTGTCTCCTATTGGTCATACGCCACCCCACTCCGTCCTTTCTATCATCTCCCTGGGGAAGCATCTGGGCTTTCTTTTTTTTTTTTTTGAGACAGAGTCTCCCTTTGTTGCCCAGGCTAGAGTGAGTGCTGTGGCGTCAGCCTAGCTCACAGCAACCTCAAACTCCTGGGCTCCAGCGATCCTCCTGCCTCAGCCTCCCGAGTAGCTGGGCCTACAGGCATGCGCCACCATGCCCGGCTAGTTTTTTCTCTATATATTAGTTGGCTAATTAATTTCTTTCTATTTATAGTAGAGATGGGGTCTCACTCTTGCTCAGGCTGCTTTCGCACTCCTGACTCCGAGCAACCCTCCTGCCTCGGCCTCCCAGAGTGCTAGGATTACAGGCGTGAGCCACCACACTGGCCCATCTGGGCTTTCGGACCCCCTGCTGGGGGTCTCGACCCGGCACGCTGTAAACGATCCAGGAACGTTCCCTTGTTCTCCTTCTGCAAGCGACCTCCTCTGCTACCCCACGCAGGAGTGTGGGTCGGGTCCCCGTGACCTGGGTGCCCTCCCTGCGGAGCTGGCCCTGCAGCCCAGGTACGAGCACACTCGCCGGACCCTCATCCTGCGCCAGGCGGTGCTGTGGGGCGGCCGGGAGGTGGCCCTCGACGTGAGCCTCTCCGGGCCCTTCCCTGAGGCTGCCGGGAGTCCCGGCGTGCGGGCGAGTGTCCTCCGGGGGCTGCCGGGGGTCTCGGTGTGCGGGCGAGTGTCCTCCTGAGGCTGCCGGGGGTCTCGGTGTGCGGGCGAGTGTCCTCCTGGGGCTGCCGGGAGTCTCGGCGTGCGGGCGAGTGTCCTCCTGGGGCGGCCGGGAGTCCCGGTGTGCGGGCGAGTGTCCTCCGGGGGCTGCCGGGAGTCTCGGTGTGCGGGCGAGTGTCCTCCTGGGGCTGCCGGGAGTCTCGGCGTGCGGGCGAGTGTCCTCCGGGGGCTGCCGGGAGTCTCGGTGTGCGGGCGAGTGTCCTCCTGGGGCTGCCGGGAGTCCCGGTGTGCGGGCGAGTGTCCTCCTGGGGCTGCCGGGAGTCCCGGTGTGCGGGCGAGTGTCCTACTGGGGCTGCCGGGAGTCTCGGCGTGTGGGCGAGTGTCCTCCGGGGGCTGCCGGGAGTCTCGGTGTGCGGGCGAGTGTCCTCGGGGGTTGCCGGGAGTCTCGGTGTGCGGGCGAGTGTCCACCTGGGGCGGCCGGGAGTCCCGGTGTGCGGGCGAGTGTCCTCCGGGGGCTGCCGGGAGTCTCGGTGTGCGGGCGAGTGTCCTCCTGAGGCTGCCGGGAGTCTCGGCGTGCGGGCGAGTGTCCTCCTGGGGCTGCCGGGAGTCCCGGTGTGCGGGCGAGTGTCCTCCTGGGGCTGCCGGGAGTCCCGGTGTGCGGGCGAGTGTCCTCCTGAGGCTGCCGGGAGTCTCGGTGTGCGGGCGAGTGTCCTCCTGGGGCTGCCGGGAGTCCCGGTGTGCGGGCGAGTGTCCTCCTGGGGCTGCCGGGAGTCCCAGTGTGCGGGCGAGTGTCCTCCGGGGGCTGCCGGGAGTCCCGGTGTGCGGGCGAGTGTCCTCCTGGGGCGGCCGGGAGTCCCGGTGTGCGGGCGAGTGTCCTCCTGGGGCGGCCGGGAGTCCCGGTGTGCGGGCGAGTGTCCTCCTGGGGCGGCCGGGAGTCCCGGTGTGCGGGCGAGTGTCCTCCTGGGGCTGCCGGGAGTCCCGGTGTGCGGGCGAGTGTCCTCGGGGGTTGCCGGGAGTCTCGGTGTGCGGGCGAGTGTCCTCCGGGGGCTGCCGGGAGTCTCGGTGTGCGGGCGAGTGTCCTCCGGGGGCTGCCGGGAGTCTCGGTGTGCGGGCGAGTGTCCTCCTGGGGCTGCCTGGAGTCTCGGTGTGCGGGCGAGTGTCCTCCGGGGGCTGCCGGGAGTCTCGGTGTGCGGGCGAGTGTCCTCCTGGGGCTGCCGGGAGTCTCGGTGTGCGGGCGAGTGTCCTCCGGGGCTGCCGGGAGTCTCGGCGTGCGGGCGAGTGTCCTCCGGGGGCTGCCGGGAGTCCCGGCGTGCGGGCGAGTGTCCTCCGGGGGCTGCCGGGAGTCTCGGCGTGCGGGCGAGTGTCCTCGGGGGCTGCCGGGGGTCTCCGTGTGCGGGCGAGTGTCCTCCTGGGGCTGCCGGGAGTCTCGGTGTGCGGGCGAGTGTCCTCGGGGGTTGCCGGGAGTCCCGGTGTGCGGGCGAGTGTCCTCGGGGGCTGCCGGGGGTCTCCGTGTGCGGGCGAGTGTCCTCCTGGGGCTGCCGGGAGTCTCGGTGTGCGGGCGAGTGTCCTCCTGGGGCTGCCGGGGGTCTCCGTGTGCGGGCGAGTGTCCTCCTGGGGCTGCCGGGGGTCTCGGCGTGCGGGCGAGTGTCCTCCTGGGGCTGCCGGGGGTCTCGGCGTGCGGGCGAGTGTCCTCCTGGGGCTGCCGGGAGTCTCGGTGTGCGGGCGAGTGTCCTCCTGGGGCTGCCGGGGGTCTCCGTGTGCGGGCGAGTGTCCTCCTGGGGCTGCCGGGGGTCGCCGTGTGCGGGCGAGTGTCCTCCTGGGGCTGCCGGGAGTCTCGGTGTGCGGGCGAGTGTCCTCCTGGGGCTGCCGGGGGTCTCCGTGTGCGGGCGAGTGTCCTCCTGGGGCTGCCGGGGGTCTCGGCGTGCGGGCGAGTGTCCTCCGGGGGCTGCCGGGGGTCTCGGTGTGCGGGCGAGTGTCCTCCTGGGGCTGCCGGGAGTCTCGGTGTGCGGGCGAGTGTCCTCGGGGGCTGCCGGGAGTCCCGGCGTGCGGGCGAGTGTCCTCCTGGGGCTGCCGGGAGTCCCGGCGTGCGGGCGAGTGTCCTCCTGGGGCTGCCGGGAGTCCCGGCGTGCGGGCGAGTGTCCTCCTGGGGCTGCCGGGAGTCTCGGTGTGCGGGCGAGTGTCCTCCTGGGGCTGCCGGGAGTCCCGGTGTGCAGGCGAGTGTCCTCCTGGGGCTGCCGGGAGTCCCGGCGTGCGGGCGAGTGTCCTCCTGGGGCTGCCGGGAGTCCCGGCGTGCGGGCGAGTGTCCTCCTGGGGCTGCCGGGAGTCCCGGTGTGCGGGCGAGTGTCCTCCGGGGCTGCCGGGAGTCCCGGTGTGCGGGCGAGTGTCCTCCTGGGGCTGCCGGGAGTCCCGGTGTGCGGGCGAGTGTCCTCGGGGGCTGCCGGGAGTCCCGGTGTGCGGGCGAGTGTCCTCCGGGGCTGCCGGGAGTCCCGGTGTGCGGGCGAGTGTCCTCCTGGGGCTGCCGGGGGTCTCGGCGTGCGGGCGAGTGTCCTCGGGGGTTGCCGGGAGTCCCGGTGTGCGGGCGAGTGTCCTCGGGGGCTGCCGGGGGTCTCCGTGTGCGGGCGAGTGTCCTCCTGGGGCTGCCGGGAGTCTCGGTGTGCGGGCGAGTGTCCTCCTGGGGCTGCCGGGGGTCTCCGTGTGCGGGCGAGTGTCCTCCTGGGGCTGCCGGGGGTCTCGGCGTGCGGGCGAGTGTCCTCCTGGGGCTGCCGGGAGTCTCGGCGTGCGGGCGAGTGTCCTCCTGGGGCTGCCGGGAGTCCCGGTGTGCGGGCGAGTGTCCTCCTGGGGCTGCCGGGAGTCCCGGTGTGCGGGCGAGTGTCCTCGGGGGCTGCCGGGAGTCCCGGTGTGCGGGCGAGTGTCCTCCGGGGCTGCCGGGAGTCCCGGTGTGCGGGCGAGTGTCCTCCTGGGGCTGCCGGGGGTCTCGGCGTGCGGGCGAGTGTCCTCGGGGGTTGCCGGGAGTCCCGGTGTGCGGGCGAGTGTCCTCGGGGGCTGCCGGGGGTCTCCGTGTGCGGGCGAGTGTCCTCCTGGGGCTGCCGGGAGTCTCGGTGTGCGGGCGAGTGTCCTCCTGGGGCTGCCGGGGGTCCCGGCGTGCGGGCGAGTGTCCTCCTGGGGCTGCCGGGAGTCCCGGCGTGCGGGCGAGTGTCCTCCTGGGGCTGCCGGGAGTCCCGGTGTGCGGGCGAGTGTCCTCCGGGGCTGCCGGGGGTCTCCGTGTGCGGGCGAGTGTCCTCCTGGGGCTGCCGGGGGTCTCCGTGTGCGGGCGAGTGTCCTCCTGGGGCTGCCGGGAGTCCCGGTGTGCGGGCGAGTGTCCTCCTGGGGCTGCCGGGGGTCTCCGTGTGCGGGCGAGTGTCCTCCTGGGGCTGCCGGGGGTCTCGGCGTGCGGGCGAGTGTCCTCCTGGGGCTGCCGGGAGTCTCGGTGTGCGGGCGAGTGTCCTCCTGGGGCTGCCGGGAGTCTCGGTGTGCGGGCGAGTGTCCTCCTGGGGCTGCCGGGAGTCTCGGTGTGCGGGCGAGTGTCCTCGGGGGCTGCCGGGAGTCTCGGCGTGCGGGCGAGTGTCCTCCTGGGGCTGCCGGGAGTCCCGGTGTGCGGGCGAGTGTCCTCCTGGGGCTGCCGGGAGTCCCGGTGTGCGGGCGAGTGTCCTCCGGGGCTGCCGGGAGTCCCGGTGTGCGGGCGAGTGTCCTCCTGGGGCTGCCGGGAGTCCCGGTGTGCGGGCGAGTGTCCTCCGGGGGCTGCCGGGAGTCTCGGTGTGCGGGCGAGTGTCCTCCTGGGGCTGCCGGGGGTCTCGGCGTGCGGGCGAGTGTCCTCCTGGGGCTGCCGGGGGTCTCGGTGTGCGGGCGAGTGTCCTCCTGGGGCTGCTGGGAGTCCCGGTGTGCGGGCGAGTGTCCTCCGGGGGCTGCCGGGGGTCTCCGTGTGCGGGCGAGTGTCCTCCTGGGGCTGCCGGGAGTCTCGGTGTGCGGGCGAGTGTCCTCCGGGGGCTGCCGGGAGTCTCGGCGTGCGGGC
Organism: Microcebus murinus; assembly: GCF_040939455.1. Lineage (NCBI taxonomy): Eukaryota > Metazoa > Chordata > Mammalia > Primates > Cheirogaleidae > Microcebus > Microcebus murinus. The sequence continues at coordinate 9,029,529 of NC_134122.1, read as the reverse complement.
GAGTGTCCTCCTGGGGCTGCCGGGAGTCTCGGCGTGCGGGCGAGTGTCCTCCTGGGACTGCCGGGGGTCTCGGTGTGCGGGCGAGTGTCCTCCGGGGCTGCCGGGAGTCTCGGTGTGCGGGCGAGTGTCCTCCTGGGGCTGCCGGGAGTCTCGGTGTGCGGGCGAGTGTCCTCCGGGGGCTGCCGGGAGTCTCGGTGTGCGGGCGAGTGTCCTCCTGGGGCTGCCGGGAGTCTCGGTGTGCGGGCGAGTGTCCTCCTGGGGCTGCCGGGAGTCTCGGTGTGCGGGCGAGTGTCCTCCGGGGCTGCCGGGAGTCTCGGTGTGCGGGCGAGTGTCCTCCTGGGGCTGCCGGGAGTCTCGGTGTGCGGGCGAGTGTCCTCCTGGGGCTGCCGGGAGTCTCGGTGTGCGGGCGAGTGTCCTCCGGGGGCTGCCGGGAGTCTCGGTGTGGGGGCGAGTGTCCTCCTGGGGCTGCCGGGGGTCTCGGTGTGCGGGCGAGTGTCCTCCGGGGGCTGCCGGGGGTCTCGGTGTGCGGGCGAGTGTCCTCCTGGGGCTGCCGGGGGTCTCGGTGTGCGGGCGAGTGTCCTCCTGGGGCTGCCGGGGGTCTCGGTGTGCGGGCGAGTGTCCTCCGGGGGCTGCCGGGAGTCTCGGTGTGCGGGCGAGTGTCCTCCGGGGGCTGCCGGGGGTCTCGGCGTGCGGGCGAGTGTCCTCCTGGGGCTGCCGGGGGTCTCGGTGTGCGGGCGAGTGTCCTCGGGGGCTGTGGGCAGGGCTGGCCCCTCCGCTGCCATCCCAGGGCTGCTCTGGGCACCGGGCATCCGTGGGGAAAGAGGGTGGCCCAGGTCCCACGCCTCAGGGGACAGGCAGGGAAACACGCGTGAACAAAGTGACGTCGGGCGTGACGATTTCCGAGAGGGAGAGGGCTGTGGAGAGAGCAGGCTTTGCCTTGGGGCGCAGGGCTCTGGGAGGGCCTCTCTGAGGAGGCGACGACCGAGCCGGGGTGGCGCGGGGCAGCGGCAGCCAGCGCGGGGCTCTCAGTCGCCAGCTGGGGGACAGGGGACACTCGTCTCCTGTTGAGCCCGGGCGTGCCGCTGGAGGAGCGGAGGCTGCAGCAGGTCCCAGGGCGAGACGCAGGAGAGCCGTGACGCAGGGGGGCTCGTGACGGGAGTCGCTGTGACTGTCGGCCATGCAGGTGCAGCGTTGGGACCCCTCTCCGCCCACGCTCGCCTGGGTCAAAGTCGGTGGGTGGGTTCTTCCGTGCATGCGTGCGTGCGTGCATGCGTGCGTCCATCCTTCCGTCCAGCCTCCCCCCCCCCCACACCCTGCTCCGTAAGGGGACAGATGTTTACGGCCCCTCCAGTCCCTGCTGCAGCCACGCAGCTGTGCCGCTGCACTGCCAAAGCGGCGAGTGACAGCGCGGAGTGGACCCCTGTGGACCCCTGTGGCTGCGCCGCGGTCGAACTTTCTGCGCAGGAATTGGTGCCGAGCAGGCCGGCCATGAGCCCCGGCTCGCCAGCCCTCATCTAGCCGTCCGTGCACCCAGGACACGCTGGTGCCGGGCCCGCCCGGGGCAGGGACCCGGGCTGTGAAGGAGACAGGCCGGGGGCTGCCTCCTGGGTCGCAGGTAACGAGCAAGGGCCCCGGGGTCTACGGTGGGCGGGGAGGGGGGCAGTGCGGGAACGAGGCGGGGGCAGGGCACGGGGCCTCGCTGCTTGGTGCGGGCACAGCCAGTGCAAAGGCCCTGCGGCGGGGCCGTGCTCAGGGAGTTTGAGGGGCGCGGGTGGCCCTCACAGAGCGAGCAAGGTGAGGCTGAGGGCCAGCGCAGCCCCGGCCGTGCCAAGGCCGCCGGCTTGTCTTCTGCGTGCGGGCGGCGGGGCACCCTCTGACCTGCGTTTCTGGGAAGCCAGTCTGCTGCCGCGCGGAGGAGGGGCTGGGGGCCATTGCCTTATCGGGGTGGGGGGGTGGGGGAGTGCCCTGGCGTCCAGGCCGCGTCTGATGCTCTGCTGTCCCTCTGGGTCCTCCCTGGCTGGCGGGCCCCCACCGCCATCTGCTGGCCACCCTCAGAAGTGCAGGGGCAGAGCCGCTCTGGGTAGGGGCCCTCGCCGCCCGGGCCTGCCCGCATCCAGGCCTTCCGTGAGCGCGGGCGGCCGCTGGGCTGCCCAGCGCGAGTCCCAGCCCGCCTCTTGCTAGCCAACGTCGCTCCACCTCTCAGTATCCCTTTCCTGACCTGTGAAGTGGACAGCCGCCGTCGCACCTGCCCTGCCTCCCGGGTCGGTGCTGCAAGGACCGTGCGTGTCGGTGTGTGCGGGGCGCTCCGAGCGGTGCCGGATGCAGAGCAGCCACCGCACGAGCACGTGCTGTTGCCATGGGCCGTGGGCGGCCCGTCTTCTCTGTCCCCCTCCTGCCTCCCGGCAGCCCAGGGAAGTAGGGAGTTGGTCCATGTGCCCCCACCTGGCCACGTGGGCTCAAGGCGGAGCCTCCGTGTCCTCGTCTAGGGGAGGGCTCGGGTGTCTCGCAGGCTGGTCTGGGGCTCTGGGCGCCGCTTCCCTCTGCCCGCACGGAAAGGCGTGGGGCAGACGCTGCATCCGCGTTGCCGTCTGTGTCTCCCTGGCTGGGTGACCTTGACCTTGTGACTTTCCTTCTCTGAGCCTCAGTCTGCTGCTCTGGCAAATGGGAGCAAATCCTGCCCCCCGTTCAGAGTTAGGAGGAAGACCATGTCGGTACGGCATCTGTGCATGGCTGGCAGGTGCTCACATGGTGCCTCCTTCCTCGCGGCGCCGGAGCTGGACGGGTGGCGTTTCTGGGTTGGAGGGTCACTCAGCCCAGCAGCCATGGGCACGTCCAAAGAGCTTTTCTTTCCAAGGTCTTTATTCTCTGGGAACGACTATCGTCTCCCCGCTTGCCAGCCAGGCCCCCAGCTGCTCCGGGATCCGTAAGCCCAGTGCCCGATGCCGGCCTCCCTGGAGGTGGGGGCCTGAGCGTGAGCCCCCAGGGGCCAGGCCCATGTCGGATGGTCAGCAAGTGGTCAGTCTTTGTGCTTCCCTGTCCCCAAGTGCTTCAGGACAGCTGGTTCCGGCACCTCCTCACTTGCCCCATTCTAGGGTCTGTGGTGTGGACAGGGCCTCTCCCAGGCTTGTTTGGTCCTCACACCAACTGGTGGCCCCGGTGCAGAGGAGGGACAGATTCAGGGGGCTCAGGCACTCACTCAAGTTGCACGGAGACTGGCGAGGCCCTGGAAGTTCAGCGATAGCTACTGGGGCTGGGCTCAGATGCCGGAAGCCGTAGGGGGCAGACCCCGAGTGTGGCTGCAGAACAGCCCCCCGCCCCCGCCCTCCCGCCAGGCTCACCTCTAGCGCTGCTGGATCTCATGAGGATTCCTGGGCTCCACCCCCACCTCCAACTTGGAAATCTCTGGGGCAGGACCCTGCATGCTTAGGAAGGGCACTGTAGTAGTGTCCCGGGACCGTCGTTCTCAATAACCACCTGGAAGGCGTAACACAAACTTATTATCTAACAGTTCCAGAGAAGTCCAAGATCAAATTGTTAGCCAAGGTCATGCTCCCTCTGAAAGTCGTAGGGAAGAATCCATCCTTGCCACTTCTGGCTTCTGCTGCAGTCCTGGGCGGTGGCAGCGTCACTCCCGGCCTTGCCTGTGTCTGCACGTGGCCTTCTTACAGGGAGCAGTCATTGGATTTATGCCTACCTTATCTGTTTCCAAATAAGGTCATGTTCACAGGTACAAGGGGTCAGGACATCAACATATCTTTTTTTTTTTTTGGACAGAGTCTCATTCTGTTGCCCAGGCTAGAGTGAGTGCCGTGGAATCAGCCTGGCTCACAGCAACCTCAAACTCCTGGGCTCAAGCTGTCCTCCTGCCTCAGCCTCCCAAGTAGTTGGGACTACAGGCATGCACCACCATGCCCAGCTAATTTTTTCTATATATATTAGTTGGCCAATTAGTTTGTTTCTATTTATAGTAGAGACGGGGTCTCGCTCTTGCTCAGGCTGGTTTCGAACTCCTAACCTTGAGCAATCCGCCCACCTCGGCCTCCCAGAGTGCTAAGATTATAGGCGTGAGCTACCACGCCCAGCCATCAACACATCTTTTTGAGGAACACAATTCAACTTGTAACATACACAGTAATTCTGATTTTTGCTAAATTTGGAGAACCACTGTTCTACATCATTTCACAGATTTTGAGGCTGAGGCCCCGAGAGGGGGCACACTGATTCAAGGCTGCACAGCGTGTTAATTGCAGTGTCTAGAATATAGGGCAGTGGCGCCCAGGCCAGAATGGGCTCCCCTCCCTACCACTGCTTCTGGAGCAGCCCCTGCAGGGCCTCCTCGGCCTTTCCTGACTTGACCCCACCCCCTTCAAGACTCACCTGTCCTGGGTGTCCCTCTTTCAAGGCCGAGTGCCTGCAAGGATCTGGACGCGCTGCCCAGTGCGTGGGTCTGTATGCCGGCTTTACCCATGACGTCTTCTCCAACTTGCTAAGCCTGTTGCAGTGGGTCTCACGCAAACTTAGAAAACCTGCGCTGCAGGTAGAAATACCCGGATACTGGGCAGCTGGTGCTCAGTGCCCTCCCCCAGACCAGTTAAATCAGAGTGTCTGGGGTGGGAGCTGGGATCAGTGATTTTTAGGCCACTCTGATGGCAGGTGGTGCTGGGTTGCTGGGCTCCCCACTGGGTATTTTCACAAGTACTCTCTGACATGGGTGGGGACGCTAAGCCCTGTGGTTGGGTGGGGGGGGCACTCAGGCCTCTACCCTCCCCACCGCCCCAGCTCCGCGGCCCCAAGGCTTAGAGGGTTGGCCTGTTGGGCTGTGTCTCCGTCTAGCTTCTCAAAGCCTGGTCCGGCTGGAGGGAAACGGCACCACGGGTCACACAGTGAAGCTGTCCCTGTCCCGGGGCCCAAGCTGTCTCCAGGCCTCTGTGGCCCATGGGGAAGGTGAGTAGGGGCTGGGTCCCAGCTCAGCTAGCGGGGACAGGAGCCAACTTGGCCCAAGAAAGGACAGGGGTATTAAGAGCCCAGAAGTCAAAGTAAAACCCCGCCGGGGCCTCATGACATCCCAGCTGACTATGCCTTACCAGGTGAGGCTGGGCCAGGGCTGGCTGGCCTGGCCTGGCCTGGGCGGGGGGTGGGGGGGTGGGGGGGGCTGTCCAGGTGGCTCAGGAGGTTGATTTAGGTGGCACAGTTCAAGGCCCTCAGATGTTAGGGCCTTGAGGCTTTGCCTGGGGCAATGGGGAGCTATGAAAGGTTGTGGAGTGGAGGAGGAGTGTGCAACTGGGAGGCAGATGGAGAAGTCGTGGGTGTGACAGCAGGTTCCTTCCTGGCCCCAGGAATCAGCGAAGAGAGTGTGGTGCTGAGGGCCTGTGCCCACAGGCAGACAGCCGAGGCGGAGGTCCTGTTCCAGGACCGTGGGCAGCCTGCCCAGCCCCTGGGACGCTGACCCTGCAGGCTGCCAACCAGAGCCGCCTCCTGGCCGCACGCGGCTGCCGGGCCACCCTGCTGGGCCATGTGGAGGTGAGAGGGCCGGGGCCGGGGGAGGAGGGGTGCATTCCCTCCCTGGCAGAGGCCACAATGCCGGAACCCCAAGCCCTTTGGGCCAGCAGTACCCAGAAACAAGCAGAGCACAAGACCCATGGGGTGGCCCACACGCCCTCGGGCCCCTGCCACCGAGAACCTTCTATCTGCTTCATTCCTGCAGGGCCCTGAGGGAGCCCCACTGGTTCCCATCCCCACAGTCCAGGATTGCAGCAATGGGGTCCCAGGTGCAAGCCCAGCTGGGGAAGAGGATTCTAGGCGTGGACGCCTGTGCGAGCCGGTTCTGGGCCCCTGGGGGGTAGACCATGATGGGGGACACGAGGGGGTGGAGAGCTCTGCACGGAGGGCTCCCCACCCCCTACCGGCCCAGGACTCTGCCTCCCAGGCCTCCCACCCGGGCACGAGGGTCTGGAGGGCTCTGTTCCCCAGATGCCCGCACTGATCCTGCTCGGCTTCCCTGTCTAGGTGCAGCCAGCCGGCAGGCACCCTGGACAGCGTGGCGTGGCGGGCCTCCTCCTGCAGTGGTCCCAGGTGGGACTGGGGGCCGTGCAGGCGAGCAGCCAGGTGGTGGCCACCCTGTGGGGCTGGAGCCAGGCGCTGACCCAGCACCTGTCACTCCTCCTGGAGCAGCTGCAGGACGAGCTGGACCGTGAGTGTGGGGGAGAGGGCACCACCCCGTACCCAGCCCCCGCCCAGGCCCTATGCCCTCGCCCGAGCCCCGAGCTGTTTCAAGCAGAAGGGCTGCCTCGGCTCCTGGGGCCCGCACCCCGGTGTCTAGACTCCGCCGTGTTTCTTCCAGACCCCCGGCCTTTGTTTCCCTTCGGTCTGCCCTCTCCATTCTCGTAGGTCTCGAAGCTAGTGGCCCTCGGGCCTGCTGCCCAGGTGTCTTCGGCTCTCCGCCCGGTTTCCGCGAGCCCCACTGCCCTGGGACTCCGGGGCCTGGTGCTGGTTCCAGTTCCGTGTGAGCGCGGTGTGGCGTGGGTTGTCACAGGCTCTGTCCCGTTCCGTAAACAGCTGCTGCTCCGAGCGCCTTCCTAGCAGGGCCGGGAAGCTCTGGCCTCTCCATGATCTGGGGGGCCCGGGACTGACCTGGCCCAGCGCCAAGGAGGGCACCCCTCTGACAGCCGCATGCGTGCTGGACTGGTGGTCTCCCTTCAGCCCCCTGCGTGTGTCCCTGCTGTGCCAGAGTCCCCAGGGCAGTGATGTGCTAGGTGACCTCACAGGACTCCGTGCACAGTTGGGTCAGGGCTGTGACTTAGTGCAGAGAAAGGTCATGGGGGGGTGCTCAGCCCGGGGAAGAGACGCAGGGTGGAGGCCTGGGGCCAGCGAACTCTCCCAGTGAAGTCACACAGGTGACACTTGATTCCCCCCAGCACTGAGTCGTGACAACACATGTCACATGTTGTCCACCGGGGAGCCCATGAGGCCCAGTGCCCGGTGGTTGGGGCTGGGCACACGGGCGGCTGCTGCCTGGCACGTAGCAGGACTCCGGAGGGAAAGCAGGTGCTCAGCACAGCCACCGTGTGTGCGGAAACCGCTAGGTGCCGGGAGCCCGTCCGCCCCGTCCCTGGACTGGTGAGAAGCCTGCCGCGAGCCAGGCACCAGCCAAGGCCCTCCCTTGGGTGCAGGCCCCCAGGACAGGAACCGGCCTGCTGCTGACTCTCCGCCGCCGTCTCCGGTGCCCGCCGCCCTGTTTCTATTCCCTCTCCCACGGCCCTGTTCCTGGAACCAGGCCCCATCCCTAGAGGCTTGGGCAGGGCAGGGCAGGGCAGGGCTGGGCCGGGTTTCCTGCCTGGAGGCCTCACAGTGAGTGGCGGCTGCCTGTTGCAGGGGCCCTGGCCACGCTGAAGGACGCCTACTTGGAGGTGATGCTGAGGCCCCTGGACGAGGTGTGGCAGGAGCGGGCCAAGGAGGCCCATCGGGGCGGCCCTGGGGGCCAAGAAGGATGTCCTGCAGCTGGTGAGGTGCAGGGACAGGTGGGACGCAGCCAGCCAGGTGAGGACGGGCCCTGACAGCTCTCACTGCCCCTCCCGCTGCAGGCTGCCCTCCACGTGCTGTCTTGGGCTGAAGCCAGGTTGTCAGTTGTCTCGGGCACTGCGGAGGCTCTGCAAGCCCCTGCTGGGCCTGTACCGCCTCTCAGCCAGGTGACTCGGGACTGATGTGTTACCTGCTCCTGCCCCCCGCCCGGGTGCTGAGCACTCTCACGACCCCGAGGCCACACAGGCAGTTTCTTCCTGCATTTTACAGATGAGGAAACCGAGGCTCATTGTCCATGCAGGCCCTGTTCAGGAGCCGCAGAGAGCAGTGAAGAGACAGAGCTCTGCCCCATGAAGCTCATGTTTCGCTGGGGTGGGGGATGGGACAGGCGTCAGCCAGCCACACTGGGTTGGCAAGCCTTCCAACAGCGGTCTGATCGTAAACGTTTTCGGTTTGGCAGGGGATCCAGCTCTGCCTCTAACTAAGGCCACCCTGGATTGGCTCCCTGTGCCTCAGTTTCCCCAGCTCACAGGTAAGAGACACCATGTAAAAGTCCTGCACTGCGGCCCTTGTACTCTTGCGGTCAGCACGTGAGCCGAAGAAGGGAAGAGCCACACCCGAGGTGGGCTTTGGCCCGGGTGGAGCGATTTCCCAGCCAGGGCTGCTTGAAAACGGAAGGGGCTCCCTGGCGAGCGGGTGGGCTCCGCTCACCAGTGGGTGAGGTGCTGTAAAGGCTTTCCAGCAGCAGGGAGGGCTCCCAGGCTGCCTGGTCTTCCTAGAAGGTAGATGCGGCCCCTGTGTCGCCTCCCCCAGCACGAGAGCACGAAGCTTCCTCTTCCCATGGCCCCTCTGCAGAGAGCTGGGGTCTCCCTGCTCGTTCGGCCCCCGCCGGTCAGCTTGCGCCCTGGTTCTGCACACTCAGCCCCGTGGCCGATGCTGGCCTCGCCGCCCTTGGCGCCTTACACACAGGCCCCACCCCACGCTGGCCCAAGGCCCTGGGGCTGGGGCCCAGGAGCCCAGACCCCCAGCCTCTGTCCTCATCCTCTCACTATACTATCTCCGCACACGCAGCCCCTGCTCCGGTGCTCCCTGTAATGCCCAGACCCCAGAACTGCCACTCGGCAGCTTAGGGAACAAGACTCCCACGGGCACAGCGACTTGCCCTCTGTGTCCCTCCAGGAACTGCTCCGTGGTGGTGGCGCTGCTGCCTGCAGGGACGAGCACCTGGGCCTGGCCCAGTGCCCAGGTACCTGGTAGGGGAGAAGCTGCGGCGGCCGCTCCAGGAGCCGACCAGGGCCAAGTACTGCCGGCTCCGCCTGTTGGAGAGCCCCTCAGAGTGCGAGTCCTCCCTGCGGGGCACAGTGCAGGGCCCTGAGATGACTGGACTTCCTAAGGTCCTTGGGACGAGAGACGGGCCTCCAGGTCCTGCTTTTTGTCCAGAATGCTGTAAGATCTAAGCCTGGGGCCCTGGGCCCGCAGAGGGGCGTGGCGAGCAGTTCGGGGCTCCAGGCCAGCTCCCTGCCCCTGGCCCTGTGGGAGCAGACCTCCGGTTGTAGCCGGAAGACCACGAGTTGAGTCCAGACTCACTCATCAGGGCCTGCAGCCAGGGGCAGTGCTGGGACCACCAATGGCTCCGGGGCATTTGTGTCCCACTTGTGCTTGCTGTGTGACCAGGTGAGGCTGCTAACTTCCCTGGGCCTCAGTTTCCTTCATTGTGAGACGCAAGTGACAACATGGCTTGCTCCTCTAGGTGACAAGCGCGTGCTGTCTGAGCTCAAGCCCTCGATGCAGGGGAGTGGGCCCCACGACAAGGCTTGGGGCAGGCAGGCACCTCCCTAGAGTCCAGGCAGCACATCGACACTGTAGAAGACAGCCTGCTCCTCAAGGTCTGTGTGTGACCTTCAGCTCTGACCACTCCCTGACCATCCCTCCTGAGGATGCCAGTGCCTGGCCATGCACAGGTTGGACTGGCCCTGCTTGGGCTATCTTTTTTCCCCTTTGCAGGGGGCTAGGTCCATGGGGCACCGACCTCGTGTTTGGAGTCTTTGGGCAGTTTTTTTACCCCACAAACAGCTTCACTGAGATACAATTGATACATACATAAGTGTACAATTTGATGGTGGTGATGGTGGCTCACCAATGTTAGGACATTTTCATCACCCCAAAAAGAAACCATGCCGCCCCTGCCCCCACCCTGGCAACCACCCATCTGTCTCTGGATTCGCCTGCGCCGGACACTTCATATAAACAGAATCATAGGTGACCTTTAGTGACAGCTTTTTTACTTGCATTAAGTTTCCAAGATGCGCCCATGATGGAGCAGCTTCAGTACTTTGTCCCTTTTTACTGCTGAGTTGGCTGTAGGCCCTCAACTCGGGGAGCCCTGGAGTTCAAGTCGTCTGGAACCCATGATGGGCTCCCTGGCTGCAGGACAGGGCCCATGTCCCCGCTTGGGCTGCCCCCCCAGGCATTGGGCCCCACTGCAGTGAGCCCCACTCACCCGGCCTTTGGGCCCCCTCCTCCCAGACTGCGCCGTGGTGGCTGGGGCCCAGCACGTACGTGGTGACCTTTGGTGGTCGGGTGTGGGGCCTCCATGCCCAGTGCGGCAGCCTCCTGCTGGCCAAGGACTCTGCTCACAACGACGCTGAGCCGGGCAGGCTCGGGGCCTTGTCAGTGGCGCTGGACGGTGTGACCCTTGTCCTCTACCCCAGCCTGAAGGTAAGCATGTCCCCTTGAGACCTGTGTCCACCAGACCAGTGGCCTAAGGAACTGGCGCTTTCAAGCCTGCTGCCCGGCTAGTGGGGCAGACCTGCTCAGCCCCGTCCGGCCCCAAGACCTACAGGCTGGACCACTCCTCCCTGCCTGGGGACAGCTGCCTGGACCGCAGTCTGCCTCCTGCCAAGACGAGGAGAGGTGGCCCCAGGATCGAGCTGGCCAGTGAGGATGGGGTCTCTGTCTCCTGGGACGTGTGAGCCGGCCGCTGCAGCCTGACCCTGGGCCTCTGGCACCATGGTGGGTCTGGGCCCCAGGAGGGCATCTTTGGGGCAGATTGAGGTCAGCTTCCAGGGCCGAGGGTGGGAGGCCCAGGGGCTCCTCGGGGACCTCACAACCGATGCAGGCAAGAGGAGAACAGCCTGGATGCCTCAGAATGGGGCAGAAGCCCAAAGGCCCTCTCTCCCCCTACTTGGGGACAGTCCCAGCTCCAGGGCTGGCAGTACCTGTGAAGGCAGAGTGGCCAGTGGCCTCATTTCTCGCATTGTAACACGTGCATTCTGCAAGTCCCAGTCCTCACGGCTACCATCCCTGTTTCCACGTGACCTGACGGAGGCGCAGTGAATTCCCTGTCCCCGTGGCCTTCTGCCCCCTCCTCCCTGGGGGGCTCTGGGGGGAGATGGCTGTCCCCTCGGCCAAGGACAGGGGCTGGGATTCTGCAGTTCCTCTGTGTGACGCAGGCTGGGGCAGTGGGGGCAATGTGGCTGGCGGCCTAGAGGAGCTCCGGCTGACAGGTGAGCCAGGACCCCCGCCCTTTGTCCGTCCTGCGCCCTGCATCTCAGGGCTCTGTGGTTGGGGCTGGTGCTCTGGACACCAGGCCACGTGGGCCGGCCATGGGCCGGAGCAGCACAGGACCTGAGTCCTGGGAGAAGCGGCGGCCCTCTGGCTTTGCAGAGAACTCTCCTTAGGGCCAGGGTGGTGGGGTGTCCCGCTGAGGCACCTGGGGGAGCCCGAGTCCCGTGTCTGCCCCACCAGGTCGGTGGTGACTGCAGGGCCAAGGAGAAGACTCAGCGTGCATGCCAGGCCCTTTTCCAGGACCCTGCTCCAGCCTAGGAAACTGCTCCCGGGTGGCAAGTGTGAGGCTGGGCCCCTGCGGGAGGCCACTCAGCAGAGGGACCTGGGGCAGAAGGAGGCATTTGTCACGCCCTAGCCTACGCCCTTCCCTTGAGCCATTCCCACGAGGCGTGCAGGGGCAGTGACTCGGGTGGTCCTGATTCCGGGTGGACCCCAAGCCCTTCCTCAGCCTGTGTGTCCAGGACAGCTGTGGCCACCACCCACCTGTGCGCTGGACCCGCTTCCCCGTGCGGTGAGCTGCCCGGGCTGCAGGCTCCCTGGCCCTGTGCGCTTGGCCTCTGTCTTCCCCATGCGGGAGGGAAAACCAGTCCCTTTCTCTTAGCTCCCTGTATGACAGCTGAGTGTCTTCCCTCCAAGAGCTAAGAGTCAAAACGAAGTCCTATGCAAAGGTGTTCTTCGAGAAAGAGAGGCCCATACACCCGTCATTCCCTGGAAGCCCAGTGTCTAGAGTCCCCTGTAACGTCACCTCCTGAAAACGTCCAACCACAGGCCTGCCTTTGGGGATTTGCATGTACCCCACCCACGGTGTCTGGAAAGCCCCGGGGCAGACCTTCAGCCAGTGCTGCCTACGATCCCCGTGGCCACAGCAGTGGACTTCAGATGCCTGAGTTAGTGGCTGCCTGAGATGAGACATACAAGAAGAAATTAAAAATGATCAACATAATGCCAAAAAATCTTTTTAGAAATGAGAACTACTCACAGAATTTTTTTTTTTTGAGACAGAGTCTCACTTTGTTGCCCAGGCTAGAGTGAGTGCCGTGGCGTCAGCCTAGCTCACAGCAACCTCAATCTCCTGGGCTCAGCGATCCTACTGCCTCAGCTTCCCGAGTAGCTGGGACTACAGGCATGTGCCACCATGCCTGGCTAATTTTTTGTATATATATTTTTAGTTGGTCAATTGATTTCTTTCTTTTTTTGGTAGAGACGGGGTCTCGCTCAGGCTGGTTTCGAACTCCTGACCTTGAGCGATCCGCCCGCCTAGGCCTCCCAAAGTGCTAGGATTACAGGCGTGAGCCACTGCGCCCGGCCTACTCACAGAAATTTAAAAGTTAACAGATAAGAGAAAATTAGTGAGTTGAAAAATATGACAGAGGGAGGTGGAATGAGAGGGCCCAACATATCTGACCAATTCCAAAACAAAGAAAATAGAGATATTTGAGAGACAGGACCCCTTAGAGTCAGGAAGCATGGGGTGTCCCAAATATAATGAATAAATCCATCCTAAGACCCATGAGAATGGAAAAACCAACAGGTTCTAAAAGCCACCAAAGATGAAAAAGAGATGATCTTTCAAGGAAGAACGGGTAGGCAACTGATAACGAGACAGTGGACTAAGTCTTGAGAGCCTTAAGAGAAAATAAGAGTCAAGTTAGATTTTTATACCGAGTTAAACTGTTATTAAAGATGAGATAAATTCGCAGCATTACTCTGACTGGAACTGTCTTTGCCACCAATAGACACTTAAGGAAAATCTAACTAGAAGATGGCCAAAATGCGTGGAGACATGTCAAGCGACAGGACATACGGATGGCAAATAAGCACATGAAAAACTGCAGCAATACTAGCCTTAGGGAAATGAGCTAACACTACACACCTATTAGAACAGCTAAAATAAAGGCTGAAAGCTTCACCAAGAATAGGGTGGAACTGTCTGGCAGTGGTGCCCCCACTGCTTTCACATAGCCAAAGCCCTAAGACGTACAGAGAGACTAAAAGTAAGTAGAGTAAACTCCCCAAAAGACATGAACAGGATCCAGCTCTGTGCTCTCTACAGGAGACTTACTTTAGACTTAAGGACACACATAGGTTGCAGGTAAAAGGATAGAAATAGATATTCCATGCACATAGTAACCAGAAAAAGAACAGGGATAGCTATACTAATATCAGATAAAATACACTGAAGGTAAGAAAAATATTACAACAGTTATATATGTACCACTAAGCCAGGTGTAGTCCCAGATACTCAGGAGGCTGAAGTGGGAGGATTGCTTGAGCCCAGCCCAGGAGTTTGAGGCTGCAATGAGCTCTGATGGTGCCACTGCATTCCAGCCTGGGAGACAGAGACTCCATCTCTAAATACATAAACTAAATATTTAAAAATACACACACACTAAAACATATGCACTAAACATCAGGGCTCCTGAATGTACAAAACATTGATAAAATGGAAAGGAAAAACAGATGGCTCTACCATGATGGTAGGAGACTTTAATACCTAACTTTCAATATTGAATAAAATACCCAGACAAAAGATCAAGGAGGAAGTAGAAGGCTTGAACAATACTATAGACCACTGGACCTACACAGAACACTCCACCCAACAACATTCTTCAGAAGTGCACATGAATGTTCTCTAGGAAAGAACATATGTCCGGCCTCAAAGCATGATTTAATACATTTTAAATGATTGAAATTGTAATAGCAGAAGGAAAACTGGAAAATATGTGGACACAACACATTCCAAAACCACCAGTGGGTCAAAAAAGAATCACAATTAAAATTAGAGAATTTCTTGATACCAATGAAAACAAAACAATATACCAAAACTTATGGGATGCAGCAAAAGCAGAACTATGAGGGAAATTTCTAGATGCAAATGCTTACATTTAAAAAGAAGAGGCCGGCGCGGTGGCTCATGCCTGTAATCCTAGCACTCTGGGAGGCCCAGGCGGGTGGATTGTTTGAGGTCAGGAGTTCGAAACCAGCCTGAGCAAGAGTGAGATCCCGTCTCTACTGTAAATAGAAAGAAATTAATTGGCCAACTAATATATATAGAAAAAAATTAGCCGGGCATGGTGGCACATGCCTGTAGTCCCAGCTACTCAGGAGGCTGAGGCAGGAGGATTGCTTGAGCCCAGGAGTTTGAGGTTGCTGTGTGCTAGGCTGACGCCACGGCACTCACTCTAGCCTGGGCAACAAAGCAAGACTCTGTCTCAAAAATAAATAAAAAGAAGAAAGATCTCAAACCAACAACCTAAGTTTATACCTTGAACTATTAGAAAAAGAACTAAAATCCAGAGCTAGCAGAAGAAACAGGAAATACAAAAGCAAAAGAGAAAAATCAGCAGAACCAAGATTTGGTTCTTTGAAAAGATCAACAAAATTGACAAACATTTTTTGGCTAGAATGACTAATAAAGATGTCTCAAATAACTAAAATCAGAAGTGAAAGAAGAAACAGTACAGCTGATTTTACAGAAATAAAGAGGATAAGAGAATACTATAAACACTTGTATACCAACAAATTTGATAACCTAGATGAAATAGCTAAGTTCCTAGAAACACACAAATCATCAAGACTGAATTACGAAGAGATAGAAAATCTGGACAGAACTATAAACACCAAGGAGATTGAATCAGTGATCAAAAACCAGGCAACAGGCCGGGCGCTGTGGCTCACGCCTGTAATCCTAGCTCTTGGGAGGCCGAGGCGGGCGGATTGCTCAAGGCCAGGAGTTCAAAACCAGTCTGAGCAAGAGCGAGACCCCGTCTCTACTATAAATAGAAAGAAATTAATTGGCCAACTGATATATATATAAAAAATTAGCCGGGCATGGTGGCACATGCCTGTAGTCCCAGCTACTCGGGAGGCTGAGGCAGAAGGATCACTCAAGCCCAGGAGTTTGAGGTTGCTGTGAGCTAGGTTGACGCCACGGCACTCACTCTAGCCTGGGCAACAAAGTGAGACTCTGTCTCAAAAAAAAAAAAAAAAAAAAACCAGGCAACAAAGAAAAGCCCAGAACCACCAGTGAATTTTACCAAAGATTTAAAGAATCAATACCAATCCTCCTCAGACTCTTCTAAAAAATTGAAGAGGAAAGAATACCTCTAAACCTATTCTATGGGGGTGAGCATTACCCTGATACCAAAGCCAGACAACAACACTATAAGAAAATTACAGGCCACTATCCCCGATAAATGCAGATGTAGAAAAGTTTTCAGCAAAACATTAGTGGACGATAAAAACGTAATAAAAGGATTATACATCATGATCAAGTGGAATTTATTCCTGGAATGCAAAGGTGATTCAACATACAAAAATCAATGTATATGACATATCAACAGAATGAAGAAATAAAAAACACATGATCTTTTCAATTGATGCAGGAGAAGCATTTACCATTCAATACCCTTTCATGAGTAGAAAGAAACTAGGAATAAAAAGAAACTACCTCAACAGGCTGGGTGCGGTGGCTCACGCCTGTAATCCTAGCACTCTGGGAGGCTGAGGCGGGAGGATTGCTCAAAGTCTGGAGTTCAAAACCAGCCTGAGGCCGGGCGTGGTGGCTCACCCCTGTAATCCTAGCACTCTGGGAGGCCGAGGCGGGCGGATTGCTTGAGGTCAGGAGTTCGAAACCACCCTGAGCAAGAGCGAGACCCCGTCTCTACTATAAATAGAAATAAAATTAATTGGCTAACTAATATATATAGAAAAAAATTAGCCGGGCATGGTGGCACATGCCTGTAGTCCCAGCTACTTGGGAGGCTGAGGCAGGAGGATGGCTTGAGCCCAGGAGTTTGAGGTTGCTGTGAGCTAGGCTGATGCCACGGCACTCACTCTAGCCTGGGCAACAAAGCGAGACTCTGTCTCAAAAAAAAAAAAAAAAAAAAAAAAAAAAAAAAAAAAAAAAAACCAGCCTGAGCAAGAGTGAGACCACGTCTCGACTATAAATAGAAATAAATTAATTGGCCAACTAATATATATAGAAAAAACTAGCCAGGCATGGTGGCGCATGCCTGTAGTCCTGGCTACTTGGGAGGCTGAGACAGGAGGATTGCTGAGCCCAGGAGTTTGAGGTTGCTGTGAGCGAGGCTGACGCCACGGCACTCACTCTAGCCTGGGAAACAAAGTGAGACTCTGTCTCAAAACAAACAAACAAACAAAAAAAAAAAACACTACCTCAACAAAATAAAGACCATATATGAAAAACTCATAGCTAACATTATATTCAATGATGAAAGACAAAGTTTTTCCTCTAGGATCAGCAATAAGATCAGCAATTTAATAAGTGGTAAACATAAGTTTTTACCACTTCTATTTAATACTGGAAGTCCTAGCCAGAGTAATTAAGCAAAAACAAAACAAAACACGAATACAAATTGGAAAAGTTAAACTATCTCTATTCACAAATGATGTAGTCATGTATGTAGAAAATCCTAAAGATTGACAAATTCATTTATTTGTTCTAACAAGTTTTTTGTGCAAATTTGTAGAATGCAAAAACTCAACATACAAAAATCAGTTGCATTTCTATATATTAACAATGAACAATCCAAAGAGGAAAACAAGACAATTCCATTTGCAATAGCATCAAAGAATAAAATACTTAGGAATGAATAAACTTAACCAGGAAGTTGCAAGTTATACACTGAAAACTACAAATTATTGCTGAAAAAAATTAAAGACACTAATAAATGTAAAGACATGTCAATGATAAAAGTCTTCTATTCCACAGAGATGTCAATACTGCTCAAAGTGTAATGTAATCCCATCAAAATCCCAATGGCCTTTTTTTTCCATCATAGAAAAATCTATCCTAATATTTATATGGAATCTCAAGGGACCCCATATGGCCAAAATAATCTTGAAAAAGAACAAAGTTGAAGTCTCACACTTACCAATTTCAAAACTTATTACATGGCTGGGCGTGGTGGCTCACGCCTGTAATCCTAGCACTTTGGGAGGCCGAGGCGGGCGGATTGCTCAAGGTCAGGAGTTCGAAACCAGCCTGAGCGAGACCCCGTCTCTACCAAAAATAGAAATAAATTAATTGACCAACTAAATATATATATACAAAAAATTAGCCGGGCATGGTGGCGCATGCCTGTAGTCCCAGCTACTCGGGAGGCTGAGGCAGTAGGATCGCTTGAGCCCCGGAGATTGAGGTTGCTGTGAGCCAGGCTGACGCCACGGCACTCACTCTAGCCTGGGCAACAAAGTGAGACTCTGTCTCAAAAAAAAAAAAAAAAAAAAAAAAAAAAAAAACTTATTACAAAGCTACAGTACTCAAAACAGTGTGGGGCTGGCATAAAGACATAGACCAATGGAATAGAATAGGGAGTCCAGAAATAAACCCTAGCATAGATGGTCAAATGATTTCAAGAGGAGTGCCAAGACTATTTAGTGGGGACAGTCTTTTCAATAAATGGTGCTGGGAGAACTAGATATCCACATGCAAAAGAATGAAGTTGGACCTCTACCTTATACCATATACAAAACTTAACTCAAAATGGATCAAAGACTTAGATGTAAGACTTAAAACTATAAAACTCAGCCAGGCACGGTGGCTCACCCCTGTAATCCTAGCACTCTGGGAGGCCGAGGGGGGAGGATTGCTCCAGGTCAGGAGTTCGAAACCAGCCTGAGCAAGAGCGAGACCCCGTCTCTACTATAAAATAGAAAGAAATTAATTGGCCAACTAATATATATATATAAAAATTAGCCGGGAATGGTGGCACATGCCTGTAGTCCCAGCTACTCGGGAGGCTGAGGCAGAAGGATTACTTGAGCCCAGGAGTTTGAGGTTGCTGTGAGCTAGGCTGACACCGGGGCACTCACTATAGCCTGGGCAACAAGCGAGACTCTGTCTCAAAAAAAAAAAAAAAAAACTATAAAACTCGGCCGGGACCAGGCGAGGTGGCTCACGCCTGTAATCCTAGCATTCTGGGAGGCTAAGGCAGGCGGATTGTCGAGGTCAGGAGTTCAAAACCAGCCTGAGCAAGAGCGAGACCCCGTCTCTACTATAAATAGAAATAAATTAATTGGCCAACTAATATATATAGAAAAAATTAGCCGGGCATGGTGGCGCATGCCTGTAGTCCTGGCTACTCGGGAGGCTGAGGCAGCAGGATTGCTTGAGCCCAGGAGTTTGAGTTTGCTGTGAGCTAGGCTGACGCCATGGCACTCATGCTAGCCTTGACAGCAAAGCGAGACTCTGTCTCAAAAAACTAGAAAAAAAACTATAAAATTCTTGGAAGAAAGAGAAAGCTTCGTGACATTGAACTTGACAGCAAAGGCACAAGCAACAAAAGGAAAAATAGACAAATAGGGCTGTATCGAAGGACACTATTAACAGTGCAAATGCAACCTATGAAATGGGAGAAAATACTTGCAAATCATGTAACTGAAAAGGAGTTATTAATAGTATCCAGACTATATAAAAGAACTCCCACAATGCAGAAACAACCCCATTTAAAACTTTGCAAAGGACTTGAATGGACATTTCTCCAAAAAAGATATGCAAATGGCCAGTAAGCACATGAAAAGATGCTCAACATCACTAATCACTAGGGAAATGCAAATCAAACCCACACTGAGACACCACCTCAGACTCATTAGGATGGCTATAGTCAAAACAGAAAACAACAAGCGCTAGCAAGGACGTGGAGAAGTTGGAACCCTGTGCACTGTTGCCGGGAACGTACGATGGTGCCGCAGTTATGGAAAACAGTATGGCGGCGCGTAAAAAAAAACCAGAATTATCATATGACCTAGCAATTCCATTTCTGGGTACATACCCCCCAAAATTAGAAGCAGGGTCTCATACACATCATATTTATACACTGACACTCATAGCAGCATTATTCACAACAGCCAAAAGGCGGAAGTGACCCAGGTGTCCACGGACATTTGAATACATCAACAAAATGTGGTCTATTCATACAGTCAGGTGTTATTCAACCTAAAAAAGGCAGGCAGTTGTGACACATGCTACCACACAGATGAACCCTGAGGACACGATGCTAAGTGAAATAAGCCAGTCACAGAAGATACACGCTATGGGATTCCCCTCACCCACCCGAGGTAGCTAGAGTAGCCAGATTCATGGAGACAGAGGGTAGGATAGCAGTCGCCGGGAGCTGGGAGGAGCCGCACTGGGTCATTTAATGGGAGTGGAGTTTCAGTTTGGCAGGATGTAGAGCATGCCGGAGACTGTTTGCACGGTGCTTAGAAATGGTGCTTAGAAATGGTGAATAGGGTAAATTTTATGTTTATATGCATTTTACAATTTAAAATTTCTTCAATTAAATAATATATATTTCCTGAGCACCTACTCAGTGCTAGGCATGGTGACACAGCAACTGTAAACACTGTGCTATGAACACTGTAGTTAAAAAAAAAAATGTAGGCCGGGCGCGGTGGCTCACGCCTGTAATCCTAGCACTCTGGGAGGCCGAGGCGGGAGGATTGCTCGAGGTCAGGAGTTTGAAACCAGCCTGAGCAAGAGCGAGACCCCATCTCTACTATAAATAGAAATTAATTGGCCAACTAATATATATATAGAAAAAAAAAATCAGCCGAGCATGGTGCGCATGCCTGTAGTCCCAGCTACTTGGGAGGCTGAGGCAGGAGGATTGCTTGAGCCCAGGAGTTTGAGGTTGCTGTGAGCTAGGCTGACGCCACGGCACTCACTCTAGCCTGGGCAACAAAGCGAGACTCTGTCTCAAAAAAAAAAAAAGTCACTCTGAAGGGGACAAATTCTAAGTGCAAGGCCAGCCACAGACAACAATAGACACACATCCACAGGGACTCGGATCACAGCAGGGAACCAGAAATTATTAAAATTAGTAGTTCCTAAATTGAGTAAATCAGTTAATTTACCAATCACTAAAATTACTAATTAGTTCATCACTGAAAATTACATATCTAAAGAAGAACCAGGCAACAATCAAAATAGATACCAGAAAAGGCATTTAATAAAAATCTCTAATATCCGTATTTTAAACAATTCTCTTGGGGACAGAAAGGAACTTCCTTACCCTGGTAGCTCTAGGTGTTTGGTGCATACCCTGAACTTCACACTCGATGGTGAAGCATTAGAGGTGGCCCCTGTAAAGCCAGGACTGACACACGGAAGCCCGCGTCACCGCCTCCGCTGCCATACTGCCGTCCCATCCGCACAGAGATGGGAAAGGAAGCAGGTTTTCAAAGTCGCCTGCTGATGGGGGGAGGGGGGGCACCTGGGGTCTGTGACCCCCTAAGCTGGAGGGGTCCACGCCTCAGCGTGGGCCCGAGATCCAGGGCATGGGGCTGGCTCTTTCTGAAAGTGGAGAAAAACGGGGGCCCTCCCCTCTGGGCCCCATAGCACACCCTTACGTCTCGTCTCTTTACAGTTCGAGACTTTGCCTGAGCCAGCTCCAGGCTGCCAAAGACGTCAATCAAATTCCTTCACTGGCCGGGCGCGGTGGCTCACGCCTGTAATCCTAGCACTCTGGGAGGCCGAGGCGGGCGGATTGCTCGAGGTCAGGAGTTCCAAACCAGCCTGAGCAAGAGTGAGACCCCGTCTCTACTATAAATAGAAAGAAATTAATTGACCAACTAATATATACAGAAAAAATCAGCTGGGCATGGTGGCACATGCCTGTAGTCCCAGCTACTCGGGAGGCCGAAGCAGGAGGATTGCTTGAGCCCAGCAGTTTGAGGTTGCTGTGAGCCAGGCTGACGCCACGGCACTCACTCTAGTCTGGACATCAAAGCGAGACTCTGTCTCTAAATAAATAAAAAAAAAACTTCATCTCTGACCACAATTCCAGCTCCTTGTTTGGCAAGGTGGAGATTCTCGGCTGGGACAGAATAAGCAGCATGAAACGCCAGGAAACTCGGGGTGGGTGGGTGGGGACTGCCCTTGCTCCACACACACAAAGGAGGGGCTGTTTGCCATTACTTTCCAGACTCTGGGAAATTCTCTACCTTCCCTCACTGCACGCTAAGGGCCGGAAGGGGAGCTGCACTCCGGCCGCTGTTCTTGCCCAAGACGTTCACCCACTTGCTCAACAGCCGTTCCTGAAGCCTCCAGCGCGCGAGCCCTCGGCTGGCTGCGGGGGCCTTCTCTTAGCTGCTTGGCGAGGTCCCACTGGGTGGGCACCTTGGGACCTCAGGCCCCCAGGGGACGGCAGTCAACGTTTTTCACTTTGTTTTGGGGTGCAGGCTTTTCCCTTGAGCTTCCACTGAAGAATCAAGCTGGCAGAATGCGGGAGCAGGGCCCCTGTATTGCTGGCGTCGTCATCCACTCTAGGGATGGGGAGGCGTTTCGCCAACAGGGGGCGCCCTCGAGCCCCCTCTCCACTCAGACTTTGCCGGGCAGGGCCAGATCCCAGAGCAATGGGGCCATGTGTCAGCACGAGAGGGGGCAACCAGAAGGCCAGATGCCACGTGCAGGGGTCTTGGCCTCCCCGAACACGACTCCCTGGCACACAGCAGCGTTCAGAAGAAGGGCGGGCTGCTCCGAGTTGCGGAGTGCCTGCCATGGGGTTGTAAGTTACCACCAAAAGACCCCAGCGCCCAGGCACTACTTGGGTGCTCTGAAACATGTTTGCTTTTTTTCTTAGACCTTATAGTAGCCCAACGAGGCACGGATGATCCTCATTCAAAGAGGGAGACAAAGGCTGGGGGAGTTGGGAGGTGTCACCCGAGGTCATTGGACCAGCAAATGGCCAGCACGGCGCTGGCCTGAGCCTCTCTGCCCCTCAAGGCTGCCCGAGCTCAATCATCCACCTTCTGCTTCTGCAGTAATAGTCTCATGCTACCAGTGACTTTAAGAAAGAGAGTCAAGTAAACGTTAGCCAGGTCCCAAGCCATGATACGTAGCAGTTGCTCAAAACACCGCACACATCACGTCCTGCATGATCAGAAACGCACCCCCCACTTTCGGGACGCCGTGCCAGGCCCTGTTTCAGGGAACTCGGCCTGGGCGTGTGAGTGAGAGCGACAGTTCACGGTGGAAAGAAAATCAGTGGAACGAGGGGGGCCCTGGGCAGTTCAGAGTCTGTTGCTCCCATGGTTGGCAACCCACCGACCTGTTGGTGCCTACATGGTCTTAATGGATCAGGGATTGCTGGTCCAGAGAGGAAATGCAGGCGCTTTCCCCAACCTGCCTCCCACACCCGCTGATCCAGTATTTACCAGGAACACAGCAGCGGGCTGGGCCCCAGCGGAGATACAAAGAGGGAAAAGTATTAATAGTTCTTCCTTCTTGAGGCAGATTTGACAGCAACAGCACTTGAGATTTGTGTGTGTGTGTGGGGGGGGTGCGTGTAGGGACAGAATTTAAAGAAGAACAGATGGCAGGGGGAATGATGCCATCAACAAGACCAATACTACTCATGTCTGCCACATAGAAAGAGCAAGTACAAATAAAAAACATTGAGCTTTTGTGTAATTAGGCAAAGGACGGGAGCAGGCAGTTCAAAAGACCAGAAATACAATTGAGGAATAAACATCAGGGTGAACATTTAACTGGTGACCAAATGTGAATGAGAATAATGATTGTAACTTTACCCATTATGTTGCAAAATTAGCATTTAATGAATAGTGCCCAGAACTGGTGAGGCTCTGGCCAACCCAGTACCCTCGAATCCTGTGAGTGTGCAATTCAGCGAGTCCAAGTCCAGCAGTTTTAGAGTCTTAAAACCATTCAACTCTTTTGACCTAATAAGCTCACTCCTGGGACTTTATCTAAACAAGGCAGGAAAGGAAGGATAAGAAATATAAATGATTCCCCAAAATTTCAAAATAATTTCATTATTGAAAATGATTTAAAAAATTATAAATAGCCCATTAAGAAATAATTTTTTATGTGTGGTATATTAATTTGATGCACTATCTTAAACTCATTTGTCCAAAACTCCAATATGGGTAAATGTTTTAACAGGAGAAAAGATTAAACTCCAGGTAAAACAGAAAACAAGAACTGCATAAAAATCTGCACTAAGAATGACTATATATTGACAAAAACAGAGGGAACATAGAAAAATAGAAATGGTTCATAGACGAAGGGTAATGGCATTGTAGGTGATTTTTAAAAAAGTTCTTATGGTTGTTATGATGCTGTTTCTTCCAGAAATTTTCAAAAACTAAAAGGAGGGAGGGAAGGAAGGAGGAAGCAACTCAAGTGTCCATCAACAGATAAATATAATGTGATCCTATCCATGCATTCGAGTATTATTTAGCCTTCAAAGGCTAAATTGTAACACAATTAGGGGAACACAAAAAGGGGAAATTATAACACATGCTACAACATGGATGAACCCTGAGGACATTCTGTTAAGTGAACTAAGCCAGACACAGAAGGACAAATATTATGATTCCACTTCTATGAGGTGCCTAGAATAGTGAAAATCATAAGGTGGAAAGAGTAGTAGTTACCAGGGGCTGGGGGAGAAGGGAGAAAGGTTTTTATTTCAAGGGACAGAGTTTTGGCTGGGAAGATGAGAAAGTTCTAGAGAGGGATGGTGGTGGCACAACCACGCGAATCTACTTCATGCCGCTGAACTGTACACATAAGACGGTAAATTTTATGTTTTGTCAATTTTACCGCAAAAAAATTGGGGGAAAAAAAAAACGAAGGAAGAAAATAAGCAGCTTAGAAGAAGTTTTCTGCAATGGGAGGGGGAGGGGAGAGCAGTGGGTGGTTTTAGTGACAATCTATGGAGCACAAGTGGGAAGGTGGGACAGAAGGTGAGGGAGGGGGCAGGTGTGGAGGAGGGTGTGAACTAAAATAAAATTTTAAGTCTCACCAACCCCCCTACCAGCTGACTGAATGGACCCACTCATGGCCAAAGGAATATCCTAAAACTAAATTGTCTGCCAGGAGGAGGGAGGTCAGACATGCCTTATCATGACCCCCTCCCTTCTTGGGGACTTCCTTTGTAACCCATTAACAGGCCTAAGGGTATACAAGACACACCTGCAGGCCCTCAATTTACACAACAAATCTGTGTATGCCGGCGGCTTATCTCTGGTTACAGCTCCTTATGTTAAAACACTCCAAGCCTTTAGACAAAGCTTCCTGTCTTTAACCAATTACAATCCAAAGAATCTTTAAACCCACCTATAACCTGTAAGCTCCCCCCCTTCGAGATGTCTCGCCTTTTGGGGCCAAACCAGAGTACACCTCCCACATACTGATTCATGACTTTACCTGTAACCCCCGTCTCCCTGAAATGTATAAGAACCAAACTGTAACCCAGTCACAGCGAGTCCACTAGCTCAAGACCTCTTGGCAGTGGCTCCAGGTCATGGTCCTCAAATTTGGCTCAGAATAAATCTCTTTAACATTAGCTTACAGAGTTTGGCTTTGTTCCGTTGACAAGGGGAAAACCTTCCAAATCATTTCTCCAATCCCATCCTTGCCATCTGCTGGGGTTATAACCAAATTCAAGTGTGGCCATGGAGTTTTACCACAGAGAGGAAAAAAAACTCACATTCGACCTTTGTCTAAGTAAGGAAGGAAAGTGACTGAGTCAACACACAATTTAGGAAAAACTGAGTCAGCTTTTATTGCTGACCACGAGTTTCAAACATTCTTTACAGATAGAGGAGTAGGTAGGTGGAAGTGAGGTCACCCCACGGCATTCTGGCGAGCCAGCCTGGAATTCAGTGCCTTCGCTCTGCCTTGGGGGCTCTGGAGTTGAGACCTGTGTCTCAGCCCAGTTCTCTAAGGGCGACTTGGGAGCATGCCTGCATTTCCTGAAGGCCAAAATTTGCACAAGTCAACAAACTAAGAGAAGAATGGTGGCCTTAAATTAATCCAAACATTTTGTTTGTGGGGGCAGGGGGACTTTGTAAGTTAAGATGAAAGGGGGGCTATCAAGACTGTCCATGAAAGTGAACTTGAAAATCTAGAGGAAATGGATGTTTTCTAGGGAGAGTTGTTAGAAAGATATTGCCATCTTTCAAACCACGTGGTGGTGGGAGGGGCGAGGGGAAGAGAGGAGCTCAGGCAGGGATGTTTCTTAGGTGAAGTCAACCAAGCCATTAGCAATGCTAAGCCCCAAGCTTTGTAAACTGCTCCAGGGCCTAGGGAAGGAAGAAAGGCTCCTAAATTCTTTATTAGGAACTTGTAGAACTTGATATCAAAAATTAACCAAACAGTACAATAAAGGAAAACCACAGACCAACTTCGTTTACATATAAAATCAATGCAAAAAAATCCAAAAGGAAATGTTAGCAAGAAAAACCCACCAGGACACTCAAAGAAGTTACCAGAACACCAAATGAGGTTTGTACAGTGTGACAAAGATGGTCATTATTGGGATCTCTTTTAATTTCATTTATATTAATATATTATAGAAAAATCATGGCCAGGTGCAGTGGCTCATGCTTGTAATCCCAGCACTTTGGGAGGTCAAGGCAGGAGGATTGCTTGAGACCAGGTGTTCCAAGAGACAGGATGAACTGTACAGGACACGGACAATAGGTCTAAACCAGGACTTTTCAGGCAAACCATTTGAAGCATCCCTCAAATTCACTATGTTCAACTGAACCCTCCATCTTATTCTTCTAGATTTGATTTTAAAATTTTTCTTAAAGATCCCATGTTTCCACCTGCTCAGATCAAAATGTTGACATTGTCTATACCACTCTCTTTTAAACTTCCATTGAAACGATTGGTAAATTTTATTAGCTCTACCTTTGAAATATATCTAAATTCCAGCACCTCTCACTGCCTCCACTATCCCCACCTGGGTCCAAGGCTATTGTCTCCTATCAATTGCTCTCCTACTTCCAACTTTACCTCTCTTTAGTCTTTAAACAGAGCAGCCAAAAAGATCATTTAAAAATCTAAGTCACATCATTTAACTTCTAAACCAAAACACTCTGGCTTCCCAGGCATTAGAGTTGAATTGTACCCCCTAAAAAGATGTGATGATGCCCCACTCCCTAGTACCTCAGATAGTGACTTTATTTGGAAATAGCATCATTGCAGATATAATGAGTTAAGATGAGGTCATACTTGAGTAGAATGAGCTCTTAATCCAATATGACTCGGGTTCCCATAAGGAAAGGGAGACACACAGGAGAACACCATGTGATGACAGGCAGAGACCCCAGAGATGCAGGTGCAAGCCAAGAGTGCCAAGGACAGGTGGTCACCACCAGATATGGTGGCTCATGCCTATAATCCTAGCACTCTGGGGGGCCAAGACAGGAGGATTGCTGGAGGTCAGGAGTTTGAGACCAGCTTGAGCAAGAGTGAGACCCCAGTCTCTACTAAAAATAGAAAAAATTAGCCGGGCATGGTGGCGCATGCCTGTAGTCCCAGCTGCTCGGTAGGCTGAGGCAGCAGGATCCCTTGAGCCCAGGAGTTTGAGGTTGCTGTGAGCTAGGCTGACAGGGCACTCTAGCCTTGGGCAATAAAGCTAGACCATGTCTCAAAAAGAAAAGAAAGACTTTTTAATTTTTAAGACTATTGACAATCTGAAGCAAAAGTACTAATTCATGGTAGGGTTTATAATGTATAGAAAACTGTATAGAAATAAAATATATGGCAATAATAGCACAATGGATGGAAGGAGGTAAATGAAATTACACTGTTGAAATTAGCTGGACAATTAAAAAAATATATGTGTATATATATATTAGCTGGGCATGGTGGCACATGCCTGTAGTCCCAACTACAGGCCGGGAGGCCGAGGCAGGAGGATCGCTCAAGGTCAGGAGTTCAAAACCAGCCTGAGCAAGAGCAAGACCCCGTCTCTACTATAAATAGAAAGAAATTAATTGGCCAACTAATATATATAGAAAAAAATCAGCCGGGCATGGTGGCGCATGCCTGTAGTCCCAGCTACTCAGGAGGCTGAGGCAGGAGGATTGCTTGAGCCCAGGAGTTTGAGGTTGCTGTGAGCTAGGCTGACACCACGGCACTCACTCTAGCCTGGGCAACAAAGCGAGACTCTGTCTCAAAAAAAAAAAAAAAAAAAAAAAAAAAGAATTACATTAAAAATTACACCGTTATAAGGTTCTCACTTTATATGAAAATAGTACAGTATTTTTAAACAGATTTGTTGTAAAGGAGTGAAGGATGTGCCATCCCCAAATATGCCGAATTGATGTATTGATTATTTCAGGGGTTGAAAACACTGGAGAGATCGTAGTTGCAGAAAGGGCAAGCTTAGGCCGGGCGTGGTGGCTCACGCCTGTAATCCTAGCGCTCTGGGAGGCCGAGGGGGGCGGATTGCTCAAGGTTGGGAGTTCAAAACCAGCCTGAGCGAGACCCCGCCTCTACTAAAAATAGAAAGAAATTAATTGACCAACTAAAAGTGTATATATACAAAAAATTAGCCGGGCATGGTGGCGCATGCCTGTAGTCCCAGCTACTTGGGAGGCTGAGGCAGGAGGATCGCTTGAGCCCAGGAGTTTGAGGTTGCTGTGAGTGAGGCTGACGCCACGGCACTCACTCTAGCCTGGGCAACAAAAGTGAGACTCTGTCTCAAAAAAAAAAAAAAAGAAAAAAAAGAAAGAAAGGGCAAGCTGCCGTCTGTCTCTCCCTGCACGCAGCGAACCGCGAAGGTTCCTCTGGTTTCCCCAGGGTGGGTAAATGTCCCTCATCACTAGAGACTGAGAACGGGGCTGCAGTGGACCTGAATAAACCTATTTAACAGAGTTGCCCTTACCTTGCCCTAAGTGTTACACCCCCCACATATCTCCTGGTGACTGCCCTAGGAAAGCTACTGCCCCACCCAGATTGTCTTTGTCCTGTCATTTCTTCTCAAATTTATCATTCTGTCTACAAAGACTAAAAGCATCTCGCTTTGGCCACTCTCTTGAGATCCCCACGTGCAGGGAAACCTCATGGAAAGGGTGTGCTTTCTCCTGTCACGCTGCCTGGTGTCAGTCTGGTTTGTAGATCCAGCCAAAGAGCCACACGAGAGCTTAAGAGGGCTGGAGGCGATCTGAGTCCCCTACAACTGACGTAGGATTTCTATGCCATAGGGTCCACGCACTTACAGCGTAACTAACGAGCAATGGCTCGGTCTGCTCACAGTACTGGGCGTCCATCACCACAGCCAACTCGAGAACACCTTCGTCACCCCTAAAAGGAACCCGGTTACCCTTAGTCATCACCCCTCCCGATTCTTCCTTCCTCCCCAGCCCTAGGTGGCCACGACTCTGCTTCCTGTCTCTGTGGCTCTGCCTGTTCTGGGCATTTCCTATCAACATGTGGCCCTTTGTGACGGGCTTCTTTGGCTTCGCAGGATGCTGTCGAGGTTTGTCACAGCAGGAGCCAGCCCTTCCGTCCCTTTCATTGCTGTAGTGCCCGGTAGCACCATGTGGACTGTAAGTACCACGTATGCGTAAATCAGGGTGTGGTGGAATCCCCGAACAAAAAGGAAATATATACAGCCAGAAACATACAGCTAAAAGACAGACCCAAAAAGCCAACAGAGGAGATGAAAGAAAATGTTAAAAGTCGCTCCGTTCATCCAAAAGGAAGCAGGAGAGGAGGAAGGAGGGACAAGGAGCAAACAAATAGCGCGCACACACACACACACACACACACACACACACACGTTAGAAATTCCACTGGATGTAACTATCTAAACACACCCGATTGAGAGAGGGAGACTGAATTTTTAAAAACAAAACCATGACCCACCTATCTGCTGTGTAGAGGATACATTTGAATTAGAGAAACCCAGATAAGATGAAAGAAAGCCAGGGAATGAAAAAGAGACCCATATAAACACCAGCTATAAGAAAGCTCCATTCAGATCAGATAAAGTAGATATGTAAAACGTGGGCTTGGTACTTTTTGGTGGAACAGTTAAAAACACAGAATGGCTTTTTTTCATAGGAACATCAAATACTGTACTATCTTTTCCTGAACTTCTGCCTAAGTCTTTCTTAAAACCCAGGCCCAGCTTTGCGACTCCTGCAGTTTTCCTTAGCTGTCAAGTTCCTTTTGCTAAAAATTAGAAACTGATGGTTGAACAAAGAGTTGTCTCCCTGTACGATGGGATGTCATTCGATCATATAAAGAAGTTCTGAGACATGCCACGACGTGGTTGGACTCAAGAATATTATGCTGAGTGAGGGAGACCAGACACAAAAGGCCACATATTGTGTGATTCCATTTGAATGACATGTCCACAATAGGTAAATCCATAGAGACAGAAAGTAGACTCGTGAGGGGCATGGGGGGACGGGGGCGGCGACTGCTAATGCATCTGACGTCTCTTTTAAGGTGATGAGATGTTCAGGAATTACATGGTAGTGATGGTTGCACCATCTTGTGAATACGCAAAAAACAGTTGCGAATTGCACACTTCAAAGTGGTATGTTTTAGGGTGTGTGAATTTTATCTCAATGTTTAGAAAGAGGAACAGGACAAGGAAAGCATTACAAGGGATATCTTGGTTTCGAGATTAAACAGGACATCAGCCCCCACCACCCAAACGTCTTTCTTTTTTTTTTTGAGACAGGGTCTCATTCTGTCACTGTGGGTGACAGAGGGCAGTGGCATTGTCATCACAGCTCACAGCAACCTCAAACTCCTGGGCTCAAGCGATCCTCCTGTTTCAGCCTCTTGAGTAGCTGGGACTACAGGCACGCGCCACCATGCCCGGCTAATTTTTCTATTTTTAGTAGAGATGGGCTCTCACTCTTGCTCAGGCTGGTCTCAAACTCCTGTGCTCAAGTGATCCTTCCAACTCGGCTTCCTGAATAGCTGGGACTACAGGTATGTGCCATGATGCCTGGCTAATTTTTCCATTTTTAGCAGAGACAAGGTCTGAATCTTGCTCAGGCTGGTCTCGAACTCCTGCAAATGTCCTCTCTTTCAATTTCTGCAGACTTCCTCCTGCCCCTACCTACCCACCCACCTACAGAATCTTTTGTCCACTCCCATCCAAAGAGATTAGAGGCCCTTGTGTTTTATTTTATTTTATTTTTCTTTTTGAGACAGAGTCTCACTCTGTTGCCCAGGCTAGAGTGCCGTGGCATCAGCCTAGCTCACTGCAACCTCAAACTCCTGGGCTCAAGCAATCCTCCTGCCTCAGCTTCCTGGGTAGCTGGGACTACAGGCATGTGCCACCATGCCCGGCTAATTTTTTTCCTATTTTTAGTTGTTTGGCTAATTTCTTTCTATTTATAGTAGAGATGGGGTCTCGCTCTTGCTCAGCCTGGTCTAGAACTCCTGAGCTCAAGCAATCCTCCTGCCTCGGCCTCCCAGAGTGCTAGGATTACAGGCGTGAGCCACCGCCCCCAGCCAGGCCTTTGTGTTATAATTTCGAGGCCAGGTAGGTAAACTAGAAGGGGTCCCCAGTGAAAAGAGGGGAGTCACAGAGCCCCAGTGCCAGCTGAGCCTCCCACGCCCCATGACTCACTTTACTCCATAAAGGAACAGCTTCCTGTTCCTGTTTGCCATCTGGGAGAATAAAGTGGCTTTATTTTTCACCAATAATTTATAGAAGCCAAAGTTTGCAAACAATGGTTTCCTTAGCAACCTCTGACCCATTCTCTATAGATACAAATTGCTCTCTAGCAACAGGATTGTCCCTTTCCAGAAAATCTAAGTTCGTTTGGAAATCTCACTTAGAAAAGTTAAGATCTTCCCAAAAGTTTGCCATGAGCAATGTGTTTGCAGGAATGCATGGGGCTGAAG
This sequence comes from Microcebus murinus, assembly GCF_040939455.1. Lineage (NCBI taxonomy): Eukaryota > Metazoa > Chordata > Mammalia > Primates > Cheirogaleidae > Microcebus > Microcebus murinus. The sequence goes on along the minus strand of NC_134122.1, from coordinate 8,998,781 downwards.
GTCAAAAGCAAAGAAAACAAGGAGCAAATTCTTTCACCGGGTTTTGGTTTATCTTTCTAAGAAGCTGGCGGTTAGTATGGTCACTTGGCAGTGACAAATCTGTTTTTGAAGTTCATCAGTTTGGTCAGTTTTCTCTAATGGAAGCAATAAAAGATGCATGATACAAAATCACAAATAAAGTTGTTTTTTTTTTTTAAATGCTGTTGAAAGCGTTCACTTGGGTAGTGACAGTTTCAATGCATCACTGCCTGACCTTCTGGGTTTTACGCTGGATCTTGGGACAGACGATCAAGTCACGTGTTCAAGCTCGGGGACCTCCTGCCTAGAGAGAAGGCGCTGCCTGTAGACCACTCCCCCCCCACCTTGTTTCAACTTGTCACTGCATGTCACACTCAACTAGAGCGAGCCCCACTCCTGTCGTTACCTCACCCAGGGCAACTGCCCAGAAAAGATACGAATCGACCCAGAAGTGCAGGGTGACTAAGTTCCCCCGTGCTGTGGACCAGCTGCCTGCCTTGCACTCTCCCCCAGACCGGGCCGGCTGCGGGCCGTGCGCACCGTGCGGTCAGGGCCGTGCCCGCAGGGTCCCACGCTTGCTTGCACGCTCTGCTGTCCTCATCTTGAATCTTAATAATTTTGGAATGAAGGACCTGGAATTTTCATTTAGGGTTGAGTCCTGCACACTAAGGAGCCATTCCTGCTTCAGGGCCTCATCAGGAAGGTTCTCAGGTAGCTGGCACAGGCCAGGGCTTCCATAAACAAGGGGCTGGCAAGCCACGCAGCCCCCAGGCAGGGAGACCCACGGAGCCGTAAACAGCCTGGCGACCTGCCCCTCGACTGTTGTAACGCTGGCAGCCCACCTCTTCAAGCGCGGATCCATTTCACGTGACTGAATAATTAATAGTAAGCAGAGTGGCCAGTGCCACAGGGCAGGGGGCCAGTTACCCACGACCTGTCGGTGCTAAAGGTCCCTGGGAGGCACAGGACCCACATCTGTCCTCCCAGTGTGACCACCGGTCACTGTGACGTGGCCTGCCGTAGCAGAACAAGGCCTCAAGTGCCTTCTGCCAGAACAGGAGCATCTGCCAGGGGGAGCACAGGTGGCATCTCCAGGGTGGCTGGCGGGCTGGGCAGTAGGCAGCTGTGCCTCAGTGGCCCCGGCGGTTCACACCCGCGACCCGGCTGAGTGGGGCTGGGCTCCCACCAGCCCGGCTAGCGAGGGACAGCCGTTCCCAGCCGCACGCAGGGATCGCCAAGGCCCTTCCTCTCCCGCAAAGCCTCTTGCAGGGTTTCAGGAAGGAAGTGGAGACGGTGAGAGGAAACCACAAACCCATATAGCTCTAATAGTGTCACCTCCCATCCACTGCGGTGGTGGGGGGTGGTGCATTTCATCCCGAAACCACTGGGGCTTGGGGGCCGTCATTCTCCGCATCTCATAAATACCACTGCAGTGGCGCGGGAAGGGGAGCCCAGGACCGAGACCTGCCTGCAAAGCGGGGACGGGGACCGGGCCTCTCGGACTGGGGGTCTCAGCTCAGGCTGGCGGTTTCTGCAGGTCCCGGACCAGGGGGGCAGCACGGCCACCTCGGGCTGAGCTTCCAGGTGCGGGTGGATGCGGGGTTCCCTCCTTAGCACGCTGGCGGGGTTGGGGCCCCGTTGGATCGTCTGTCCCGGGAACATTCCCTTACAGAGAACGCCAGTGAGGAAGGGAAAGCAGGGACCACGGATGCTCGTGTCTCTGAACACAACTTGGTCAAAGTGCGCAAGGCCCCAGCGCTGCGCTGAGAATGAAAGGGTCGGCGATGCCTCAGCTCTCAGTGCTTAAAAACATCGCTGTTTCCTCTCCTGTCTGGGTCCCCAGCTCTGTCTCCAGAGCCTTGTTTCAGAGGCCCCATTTCAAGCCAGGACGGACGCCCCTGCTCCACCAGTCCAGCCCCTGCCCCTCTGCCCTCCCCAGGGAGGCCGGGACAGCCAGGGCCCTCGGTCCCCTCCCGGACCACGCTGGCAGCACCCAGAGGACACGCAGACACAGGCAGGAGCTCTTTGTCCCTGTCGGCCCCATGCTGACCGCCCTGGGGGCTGATCATGCCCCTGCAGTCTTCTGGGAACACTTACGGCCCTGGGCGCTGCGAGGAGGATTAAGTCAACTGAGAAGAGACAAGTTTTTCCAATTAGTTATAAACCACCCATGTTGGAATTTTTGCAAAACTGGCCAATTGCTTTCCCATTACTCAAGACTCCTCATTCTTTTTTTTCTCCATAAATAATATCACAAGGTTTTCAAGCAAATTTGGTACTAAGGGCCCGTACCCGTGGAATAGACAGGATGCTCCTGGCGGAAAGCTCAAGCCAAAGGCCCCGTCTTCCGTGGCCTCTGCAACTTCCACCTACAAACGCCCCCCACCTGGGCGCGCTAAGACATCAACTCGTGCAATTATGTTTATGTTTGAACTGTGAATACATTTTACTATCTACACACAGTTATAACAAGATTTTTCCACTGACATTTCTTTCTCATCCCAAGCCTGCCAAACCGGGGAGACCAGGATCCGGAAGCCACCAAGCTCGCTCTCCTTAAAGGGCCAGGCCACCGGCCAGAGAAGCGGGGGACATGGTGAGGGCAGGGAAGACACGATTCTCCTGCCTATGAAGACAAAGCAGGGCTCGAAACGGGCGTGGCAGCTCTGGGAGCAGGTGACGAGTGGCAGCGGAAACCAGTGTCACAGTGATACACTGAACAAGGCCATTCTTTTTTTTTTCCTTATTTTTTTCCAAGCTCTTTTTTTTTTTTAATTTTAGCATATTATGGGGGTACAAGTGTTAAGGTTACATATATTGCCCATGCCCCCCATCAAGGCCATTCTTATTCCCATTTTGCAGATGAGGACACAGAGGCCCAAAGAGGCTGCGGGTCCCAGGTCATAGGCTGAGCGGGAACGGAGCTGGGCTCCGCCACCATGTCGTCCGGCTCCAAAACCCCCCTGGGCTGTCCCATCCGGCAGGTCCCTGTGGACAGAATTCTAAGACACCCAGCTCGCCAACCCCCCAACCCACACGGTTCCCGCCCCCGTGGATACGCCTGCTGCAGGCATTCAATCACACACTGGCCCAGGCCTTGCTGGGAAGGGATTTTGCAGATGTAATCAAAGTCCTAAATCACTTGACCTTGAGGTGGGGCCCCTGATCTAACCACAGGAGCCCTTTAGATCTGGGCCCGGGACAGAGACCGGAAAGGGTGAGAAAAATTCGACACGCTCCTAGCTGGAAGACGGAGGAGCCCCCAGTTTGCAGCCGGCAAGGAAAGGGGACCTCAGTCCTACAGCCTCGAGGAACTGAATTCTGCCGCCCTGGGTGAGCCTGGACGCTCCTTCTGGACCCTTCCCAGAGCCTCCTGGACGCAGCTCAGCCCGGCGAGGCCTGGGGAAAGCACCCAGCCACGCCCTGTGGCGCCCTGGCCCACGCGGACTGCGAGATGGGAAGTTTGGGTTGCTGCTAAGCTGCCCAGATGGGGGCGGGTTGTCACATGGCATCACAGTCCCTGACCAGTGGACTCCAGCGCCAACCCCAGCTGCCACAGCCCATGGAAGACGCTGTGTCCTTAACTGCCTCTCCGGGCCTCCCGGGGGCTCCTGAAGGCCTGACGGGTGCTGTCCCCACGCTGCAGGAGCCACTCTGAGGCGGGGACTGGCCTTGGAACTATCAAGAGAAGCTTCCGACCAAATCCCAGCCGCCTAATGTCAACGCGATTCACCACTGTTGACATTAGCGCAATGGGGATCACCTGGCTGAGGCGGTTTGGCAGGTTTGGGGCTGTAGGGTGACTCTTTATCCCCTTCTATTCTGGAAGGAGGTCACTGCCACGCTGAGGGAGGGAAGGCGACCTGTGTCTGTCTTTACTGTGTTTGGCGTCGCTGCCGGTCATGCCAGCCACGATTCAAATACGCAACAGCTGTGCGAGGCTGGTGACTGCCACGCTGGGTGGTGCCGCCCTGCTCTGGGACATCAAGCGCAAGCAAACGGACTCACTTTTATGTCACGACCTTTCGACGTCCTTAGGGGAAGCCCAACACCGAACGTGCCGCAGGACGTCCAAGAGGCGGATTGGCACGGTTCCCCCACGGTGGCTCCTCCCATCCTTCGTTCCTTCTCCTGCCCGGGAGCCTGGGGACGAGTGGTCCCTGGGTCCTGGTCCTCTGGGCTCCAGGGTCCCCACCCAGGGAGGCCCCACACCAGTGCTCAGCCAGTGCCACGGGCAGCGCCGAGCCGTCCTGCTGCCCAGGTGCCCCCGAACCCGGGAGCCGCGGCCACCCACCCCGCGCCTGGCCGGTTCTGAGAGCGTGGTTCGTACCGCTCTGCTCACATGGATGCTAAAGGCGCTGATTAAAACCAGCCCTCGTGGCAGCGCTCGTCAGCGACGTCCCACGTGTGAGCGCTCCGTGCAGGGCCGGCAGCTCTGCTGGGCTCCGGAAAAGCCTTCACCTGCGCGGGGGCAGTTGCACCTGGGAGACCCCAGGTAAGGCCTGGCCCCGACTCTCTGTCCAAAACGGGCACCACCTACTGGGTGAAAACTGGCTCTGCCTTTTCCTATGTTCACAGGACACAGTTAGGAGCCCGCAGAACCTCCTGAGAAAACCCTTTCCTTTCCCGATTTGACCAGGAGGAAAGGGAAACTTAGTAGTTCAGTATTTCTGGGTACAGGGCCTCATTGTTTCTCCTTTATCTGTCTCATGTCACGTCTCAGGTCCCTAGGGCCAGGGACAGAGCTAGACTGCACCCGTTGAGCTCGCTGCCCATTGTATCTGGGGGCAGGTGACTTGCTCCGTGAGTTGCACAGGCTCACAGATGGGGAGGATCTGTGCTCAGTTTGGATTCTACCCTGAGGCTCTCCCTTACCAGATTTAGATGATTTGTAAGGTGAGATTTAGATGAGACTTTGGACATTGAGCTGATGCTGTAATGGGATGAGGCTCTTGGGCAGGGTGAATGCATCGTGCATTTGGGACAGACTTCCATCTTTGGGGCCCGTAGGGCAAGTGACATTGCAGAGGTGATTAAATTAAGGGCCTTGAGATGGGACATCAGCCTGGATGCCAGGTGAGCCCATTCACATCATTTACAAATTCTTTTTTTTTTTTTTTTGAGACAGAGTCTCACTTCTGTTGACCGAGCTAGAGTGCCGTGGTGCCACCTTAGCTCACAGCAACCTCAAACTCCTGAGCTCAAGCGATCCTTCTGCCTCAGCCTCCTGAGTGAATAGCTGGGACTACAGGCATGCGCCACCATGCCAGCTAATATATATAATATAAATATATATATGTATATATATATTTAGTTAGCCAATTAATTTCTTTCTATTTATAGTAGAGACAGGGGGTCTCACTCTTGCTCAGGCTGGTCTTGAACTCCTAACCTTGAGCAATCCACCCGCCTCGGCCTCCCAGAGTGCTAGGATTATAGGTGTGAGCCACCTCGCCCAGCCCATTCACAAATTCTTAAAAGCAGAGAACTTTCTTGGGCTGAAACAGGAGACAGAAGGCACAATGGGCGGTCGCAGAAGATGCACGGGGCGCAGAGACCTACCACGTGTCTTCTTCGCTGTGTACCTCCAGAGCCTGGAGCCCAGCAGGTGCGGAGTAGGTGTTTGGCGACAGAAAGGCCCATAAAGTGAACTTTTTTAAAGCACCTGCTCAGGCTGCCTGGAAGCCAGTTAACAGCCAGGTGGACAAGTAATTTAACCTGTCTGGCACCAAATCACCCCTTCCCTCCCGATACCAGAAATGAGGCTGGGGAGGTGCAGAAACTCGCCCACCCGAGGCCCTCCAGGCAATACACAGTGGGGCTGGGGTTTAAAAGCAGGCCCGTTAGTCAGAGCCCATCTGGGTGCCGAATGCAACGCCGCTCCCCCCCCCCACCCCCCCCCCCCCCCCGCCACAGTGGGCTGGACTCCCGGGTGGACAGCTGCCTGTGCTGTGCCTTGCTTCACTCTGCCACCTTTCACTCTGGTGACTGGCTGTCACCCCCGTTTCTGATGGCTCAGGGCGGCCAAACTGCCAGGACAGGCCGGCAGGGGGTGCTCGCGCCCCTGTAAAGACCACCAGCTCCCGGAGCTGCTCTAAGAGGAGCCATCGCAGTGCAGAAGGAAGGTCCTGGCCACCAGCAAAAACAGAGCGTCCCTAACGAGGGGCACCTGCTGGCCCAGACCCATCTTTAGGGTCTGCCGGCCAGATGCTCTTGGACAAAGGACTTCATCTCTGCGGCAGCTCCCACGGCTGCAAAAGACGGGTGGTGGAGGAGGGCACACCCCTCCCAAGGGTATTGACAGTAAAATGAAGCACAGGGCAGGGTGGGGGGTGGGGGGGGAGAGGGAAGGCTTTTAGCACTTAACTTAGTTGAATTTGCGTTCTTTATTAAGAGACGTTTAATGATTCTCGTAGGACTATCGTTTCAGATTCTGCCCAAACCACAGGGATCCTTTTTTGGACTTGGCTGTCTCTCTTCCCTTCCTCTGCCCTTTTATGTCTTTACCCTGGCTTCCCTCTGTACTTCAAAGGCTCTCAAACACCCCTGCCAGACCCTCCAGCCGTTATGCCCTTATAAACTACGCAGGGGTGTCCGGTTCAAAGGCCCTCTTAGGCAAGGCCTAGAAGGGGGTTCCTTGCTTGTGAAAACTGCTATGAGCCAAGTGCAGATTCGGGCATGTTGTGCCTTTGCTTGTCTATGAGTATTTCCTCTGTGTTCCAGCCTAAACACCAGCCAATCCTAACTACTGAGCTGCAAGGCCCCGTGCTGGGCAGAGAGACACAGATAAATACGATACAATCACTGGGAGCAACTCCAGTGGGGACAGAGATCCCAACAGACATGTCAGAACCACTTATGTGCCCGTCTGCAGAGATCTGCACTCAGCAATGGCATCTCAGCCAGTCCCTAAGAGCCCACCAGGTACCATCATAGGAAGACAGAATTCTCTCTACTTCACAGACCGACCTCCAAGCCCAAGGTCAGACAGGGACTGGACACCAGGTGTGACTATACTGCTGTCTCCCTGACCCTAAGCAGGCAGGGGCCCCTTGAAAATGTCCTCTTACACAGGATCCAAAACGTGTACTAAATGTAGGTCACTATGGCTGAAAATGCATGGTTCCCCTTATCCTTTCAACAGGCAGCTGCTCAGTGACTTTGGATCGTGGCCTGAGGTTTAGCAACACCAGCCCCTTTGGTGGCCCGGCAGATCTCAGGGTTGTGACCCTTGGAATCCGAAGGCTACTCTACACACAGACCTCTCCCAGGTTCTTTTCCCCTCCAACCATTAAACCACACACCAACAGGCCGGGAGACGAAACACTCCGCTATTTTCAAACGTGGCCATTCCTTTTCCCTCCTGCTTCACCTGATGCAGAAGAAATTTTCAGTAAAACTTCAGCTTTACAAGAACATGCAACAGAAAGGATTGGGGAACTTGGCTATCCCAAACCGGCCAGATGAGGGTTTTGTGTATGTATTTTTTGTAATGTAAAGCAGTTCCAAGAAAAGTGAAGTCACAGCCTGGGTTGCTTATTTTCAGTTCTTAGAAAAGAGCCGATTTCGAAAGGGAAGCGGGTCTGCTCGAGCGCACAGGCGCGGGCTGTCTGGCGGGGAGGGGGGCGCTCGCTGATAGACCAGCTGGGCTCTGGCACCGGGAAACTAGAACCTCCCGACACGCTTTCACTGGGTGATGTCAAGGAGGAAACACTAGCCGAGACAGTGAAAGTTATTAATATTCAGAGAAACCACACAGCTCACAAATAGAAGTGACTCCCCGCCTTCCCGCCCCCCCCCCCATCCCGAGAAGGTTTACTGCCCCGGCAACCATGTCGGCTCAACCAGCATTTTCCAATCGGGTATCGTTTACCAGAAGTTAGGTGAGGACAAACCGGGCAGGATATGGCTCTCCCCAGTGCGGGTCGGTTTTCTAGCAGAAAAGCAGATTTCAGATAAGGGAGAGCAGCGGGAGGAGGGGCAGATTTCAGGTTAAGCGACCTCAGGAGGCCACCACACACCCAGCTCAGCGGCTACTATTGGCCACCCCATGATAATTTTGTGGCAAAGTTTTAAACCTAAGAGTTCTGTAGCAGAGATCCCATGGTTTGCACCAAAGTTAAATTTCAATGCGATCAAAACAACCGATCAACTGTCTCAGCCAGGGAGAGACAGGATGACTGAATGGAACGTGGTGTCCTGGAACGGGACCCTGGACTGGAGAGGACATTAGGAAAACACTAAGGAATGTGAACAGAGACGAGACTTGGGTTAATAACAACAGCTCAACACTGGTTCGTTGGTTGTGACAGATGCACCATGCTAATGGAAGATGTTAACAATAGGAGAAGCTGGGGGCAGGTATAGAGGAACTCTTTGTTATTATCTTTGCAATTTTTCTGTGCATTTTTTTTTTTTTTTTTGAGACAGAGTCTCGCTTTGTTGTCCAGGCTAGAGTGAGTGCCGTGGCGTCAGCCTAGCTCACAGCAACCTCAAACTCCTGGGCTCCAGTGATCCTCCTGCCTCAGCCTCCCGAGTAGCTGGGACTACAGGCATGCGCCACCATGCCCGGCTAATTTTTTATATATATATATCAGTTGGCCAATTAATTTCTTTCTATTTATATTAGAGACGGGGTCTCGCTCTTGCTCAGGCTGGTTTTGAACTCCTGACCTTGAGCAATCCGCCCGCCTCGGCCTCCCAAGAGCTAGGATTACAGGCGTGAGCCACAGCGCCCGGCCCTGTGCATTTTTTTTTAAGGCAACTGATGGATATAAGCAAGAACTCACTGTTCCTCTTCCCAGCGACAATGATTTGATGCCTGCCATGTGCCAAGCACTATGTAAAAGTGATTTACATATATCTTCATTTATTCCTCCCACCGGTGCTATAAGCTGTGTATAAATCTGCATTTTGTAAGAAACTGAAGAACAGAGAGGTTAGGTAGCTTGCTCATAGTCACACAGCAAGTTCAGTGACAGATAACGGGCTCAAATTCAGGCCTACAGGACTGCGAAACTGCGAAAGCTCAGCACTATTGCCTGAAAACCCCCAAACTGTGAACATAAACCAGTTCAAAACAAACTGCATGTGGGCAACAAAAACAATGCACTTTTCAATCTGCCCCACTTTCAAAAAACAATGCTATATCTCAGTGTTGGGTTTTCTAAAAAAAAAAAAAAAAAAAAAAAAAAAAAAAGACAATGCTATGTTTAAAAACACAGCAAATCCCAAACACTGACAATAACAAATGTTGACAAGAACATGGAGCAACAGGAAGTCTAAGTCATTACTGGTGAAAATGCAAAATGATACAGCCACTTTGGAAGAAGTCTGGCAGTTTCTTACAAGGCTAACCATATGACCCAGAAATTACAATTCTAGGCATTTATTCCAATGCGTTGAAAACTTATGCCCACACAAAACCTGGGCATGAATGTTTACAGCTGTTCTATTCATCATCATCAAAGATTAGAATCAAACAAGATGTCCTTTGATAGGTGAAGTATTAATAAACTCTGGTACATCTATACAGTGGAATATTATTCAACGATAAAAAGAAATGAGCTATCAACCTGCTGAACAACATGGAGGAAACGTAAATGTGTATTAAGTGAAAGAAGCCAGTCTGAAAAAAATTACGTACTGAATGATCCAACTGTCAATACATATGATAGTCTGGAAAAGGCAAAACTATAGAGAGGTAAGGTCAGTGGTTGCCAAGTTGGGGGCAGTGGAGGGGCGGATGTCAGAGCTCAGAGGATGTCAGGGCAAATCGTTCTGCAGACACTGTGACGGTGGATACATGTCCTTATGCTTTTGTTAATACCAGACTGTGTAACACCAAGAGTGACCCCTAATGTAAACTGTGCACTTTGATTAACAGGAACGTATGTCAGTATTCTCCCATCACCTGTAACAAAGGCACCACCCTATATTAGACGTTAGCATTAATAATGGGGGACGGGGTGTGAGTGTGGAGTATATATGGGGACTCTCAGTATTTTGTTTCATTTTTCTGCAAACCTAAAACTGCTATAAAAAGTAAAGTCTATTTTTTAAAAAAACAGCATATAAAAAAATTTATTAGTGGTAAAAATCAGACTAAACTGCATGGCAATGTCAGAACGTGATCCGACTCCCTTGACGTTTACAAATCTAAAGAAAAATCAGGCACGGGTGACAAGCAGCTCGCAGAAACCCGGCGTTCAATACAAACATGACGAAAGGCCATTCCACACAAAACACGTAGGACCTCGAACCGGGAGGAGGCCGCCCCCTTGCAGCGTCTTGCCAAAAGTCACGAAGCGGAAGTTTAGCTAAGGCCTGAAAGTTGTTCTCAACCTTCTTTCATTTCAACGAGAAAATCTGAAAACGGCTCAACATCTCCGAGAGAAGGAAGAACGTGTCGCCTTCACGGAGGGAAAGGGACCTTACGTGTCTGAGCCTCGTGCGAAGCATAAAGGGACCTGCATCCTCGAGGGCCGCCGTGCCTGCCGCTGGGAATTGCCACGTGACTTGCAAACTGGACAGGGCGGCCATTGACGAGGACACCGAGGAGCCATGGCGTCACTCCGTTTCTACACAGCCTGTCTTCCTGCCCGTAGCCGCACTTCAGTCACCACGGGCAATGACTGGGAGTCAAATTTTGCATCGTAAAACGGACATGCAGCAGTCACGGAAAAAGTGTCATCACTCGTAAAATCTGGAAAATGCAACGTGAGATTTCTGTGTACTTTAGAGAGAGAGAGAGAGAATTAACACACACACAAACCAAAAAGGAAAAAAAAAACAAAACCGCATAGCATCTGCTTTTCATCAGCAAACACAGAGCAAGGGGCAGCGGAGGCGTGTTAACTGAAGGATCCCAGCATTTTCAAATTCCTACATCTGGACTCCTTGGTCAACCAAAGCAAAGCGGAGAAACTTTTGAGAAATACACATTGAACAATGTCCCGTGAAATCCGCAGGGTTATAAGAGCCTAAATTGTTTCAGAAATTCTAGGTGTTTTTAAGGACGGTTCCAACCTCAAGGAATATTCCTCTGTAAATCTTCCACTTCTAGTTCCCACATGCTTTCATGGATGGGATTATCAGAAAGATCTGTCATCTTCACAGCCAGAAGGCATGGCTCTGGGCTGCAGGCCTGAACCACGCCCATCACCATCACATACTTTCCTGGAAAAAGAAGAAAAGCCCATCGTTACCGTTCATCATAAGAGGGTGGGGAGGAAACAGATCCGGTCCTCCAGAGAGTCTAAGTTGGTCAGAGAGAGGGAAGTTAGGGACAGAAAAACATTCAGATAGTAGATATCAAAATGCAAGGCAGTCAGTGATCGGGATGCACATGTATATTAACTACAACATTTAACTTGGAGGATGACATCTGTATCACCTTTGGTTTCTGGTTTTAATGTGTTAAATGAAATCATCGTGCACACAGTAACCAAGCCCAAGAGATGGAAGAGACTCTTGCATCAGAGTTTGAGTTATAATTATTTTCCTCTAAGGTAGGGGCAGAAAACCCAAGCTTTTCTCTAATCCTGTTCCTTGCTCAATGCTCCAGAGTATGTGACTGGTCTCATTGCACAGGACGGTCCTCTTTCTGCAGACACACCCCCTGACAGCCCCAAAGCTAATCCAATTCTCCCTCAACGTTGCCAAAAAAGCTGGGCCAGCAGCATCCCCGAGCCGCCACTGTGCCAGCTGCCCAGGACTCATCCCTGCCACCTCCAGCTTTATCCCGACACTGCTGGGCACACAGGAGCAAATCCACAAAAGGGCAGGCTGCCACCGGGATGATCTAATGACATATTCACCGTGATTCTCTTCCCATCCCCTTGGGGAAGTGACTCTCTCCTTGAAAGCAAAACTTGGCCAGTCTTAATCACACAAACTCGATTGTGTAAAAGAAAACTCCCAACGCTGCAGGAAGGGCAGGCACGCAGCCAGCCCCGCCGCAGGGCCCTGAGAGGCCGCTGTTATCACACTGCACGTGGGGCCCCGGGCTGACTGAAGGAAGCCAGGCAAGCTGACCCGTGACCCTCGGGTGCTCAGCCCCTGGCAGGGTGTGCTCTGTGACTCTGAACTCACATGCTTGGGCCCCAGTGACAGAGGCTAGTTCTAAAAACGCGCTTGCCATCCCTCTGGACGGCCCTAACGTGCTGGTAGAGATGGAGCCGCCAGAAACACAATGACTGAGGCCCCAACCAGGTGACCAGGGGGTCTGCTAGGAGGGCACACACTGGACGGATGAGCTTGGGGCATGAGATCGCCCAAACCGGGGAGTCCCGCTCATTCTGCCCACCCCTCCCCCTTTCCCTGCAAAGCAGCCCCCACCACCTGCCCTCCTCCCCATACCCCCCTCCCTTGGGTAGCCCTGACCACGCCAATGGCTCCCGCTTGTCCCGCGGGCCTTGTCCTCCTCAAACCCATCCCCACCCCCTGCTGCAGCCCTCGTTCTCAAATCCAACTGCCTCCGGAATCTGGCAGGTCACAGTGAGGCTGGGTCATCTGTTTCTCTGCTCCCCCCACCCTGCAGACTGGGAGCAACTCCAGGGCAGGGAGAGTTTCCACTCTGCACCTGGGGTTTATGGACACAAACTTCTGGATGTGCCAGAGAAGGGGGCAGGGAACAGCTGGTGCACAGGCACGGCGAGTAGAGTTCAAGTCCGCCTTGAAGCGGGCAGGTCCTTCCGCAGGTGACCACTGAAGCTGGTCAGGATGGGACCTGCCTACCTTTCGCCGTTCCAGGGAGCACTCTCCTCCCACTGCACGTGGACTCGGGGTGCCCAACTGCCCCAGTGTTAATACGGAAAGCCCCACATCCTAGGACCCTCTCAGTCCTGGGCAACCCAGGAGGGTTGGTCCCCAGATACCTCCAACACATCCTTCAGTGCTGCCTCTTCAAGGGTGCCTTCCCTGACCCCTCGGCCGGGACCAGCTGTCCCTGCTCTGTGCCACAGCGCCCTATGCTCATGCCTACAGTATCACTTGTGTTTTAGTGGCCTGCCTACTTCCATGGCTTCCTGTCTGGAGGCAGTGACTCAGTTTTGCCAAATAAGACTTGGCATTAAACAGCAAGAAGAAGTGACATGGCCCCTGCTAGGGTGCATTCAGGCCGGTGGGTGTGTCACACAGGTTCACTGATGCCCATTTGTTCAAACATTGAGGTACCTACTGGGTACCAGGTGTATGTCAGGGCTGGGTGGGACCAGACATGCAGACTGCCCAAGCCTGCCTTCGAGGGGCTTTGCTTGGGGGCCAAGACACCAAGCAGCATGGGTTATGACTTACACCAAGTCTAAAGCCAAGGATTGGCAAACTTCTTCTGCAAAGGGCCAGACAGTAAATATTTTAGGCTTTTCAGGCCGTAAGGTCTCTGTCACAACTACGCGACTCTATAGATGTAGTGGGACAGCAGTCCTGGACATATGTAAGTTACCAACGCGTTCCAATAAAACTTCACTTACGAGCATTGGCATTTGAATTTCATGTAATTTTTCACATGTCATGATTTTTTTCAACCATTTAAAAATGTAAAGACTGTGTATAGTTTGCAAAGTGCATGAAAAGAGGCAGCCTGCAGTTCACCGATCCTGTGCTAGTTTAGCACTGCAGCTGAGGGCAGAGGCTGAGGGGTAAGGGACACAGGGGAGCAGGGAGTAGGGAGCAGCAGCAAGTTACAGTGGATGATAACAAGAGTCAAATTTTCTGAACCCTTACTATGAGCTAAGCAGCTAAGCGCTGAGTTAAGGCGATTGTTTACTTATTGAATCCACCCAACAGGAGGAATTATTATCCCCTTTTTAAGAAAGGATTATAAATCCAAAAAGGTTAAGCAACCTGCTCCAGGCAGCTCAGCTAGGAAGGGGTGAAGCCAGGAACTCAACCTAAGTCTGAGCCCAAAGCAGCCCAGGACAGGCCACGGGACCTATCTGCCTCTGGTTAGTGTCCAAGACTCTGAGCAGGAAGGGGTCTTAAAAAGAAGGGAATGTGGCCTGATTTCACGGGAGAAGGAACCAAGGAGAGGAAAGGCCCACTGGTCCTTCAGACCTCCTTGGCCCAGAAACCTCCCTGGACCACCTCCTTGTGGTTCCACAGGGATCAAAAATCCTCGGGGAAATCTGCTGTCAGTCTGTCGCCCAGCCAGGACGTATCTATCTGGGTTGGAGCTGCAGCCTAGTGCCACACATGGGGCCTCATGTCCAACCCATGCTCAATTAACAGCCCAGTGAATGAGTGACATGAGATCCTGGGTGCCCAATGCTTGTCAATCAAAACAACTGGCTCTTAGAGCCCTGTGTGCCAGGCACTGCGCCAGATGCTGAGGCCACAGCTGTCAACCACACAGCTCCCGCCCTCCGGCAGCTCAGTCTGACCCAGGGTTTTTCCAAGTGTGGCCCCCAGACCAGCAGCGACAGCATCACCTGAGAGGGTCAGAAATGCAGATTTTCAGGCCCACCGACTCAGAAGCCCTGAGGGTGGAGCCCAGCCACCTGAGCTTCGACAAGCCCTCCAGGTGAGTCTGATGCACGCTCAAGTTTGAGCAGCAGTGGTCTAGGAGGGGCCGACATTAGTGAACTACTACAGCCAAAGACAGTCCCAGGAAGGAGAGGTACAGGAGGGTCTCCCTGTTCGCAGGGAGTAGAGGGCTTCCCTGGAAAGGTACCTTTGAGTACAGACGATAAGGACGAGCAGAAGAGTCCTAGGATAGTGTTTCCCAAAAGTTGATGGGAAAAAGAAAATCACCTGTGGGGAGGGGGCTTGTGACAAACACGGATGCCGGGGCCCCTCCCCTGGAGATTCCCTCTACGAGGGCTGGGAGGGTCCCAGGATCCTGTATTTTTAACCGGGCCGCAGGTGATGCTTACCATCAGGAAGCCTGACCCAGTGAGAGACAGGAAGGAAGGGTAGTGAGGCGGCCGACCCGCAAGTGCGCAGGCCAGGGGAGGTACAAAGCGCCAAAGCCGGGTTCGAGTCCGGGCTCGGCAACTTCGCGGCAGAGGGGGGAAAGGGGCGCCGCCGAGGCTCCGGTATTACCTGGGGCGAGGCAGGGCCGCCCGCGGGGCACCCGCTCCAGGCCGCGCACCGAGAAGACCCCGCTCGGGTCCCGCAGCAGCGCCTCGCCGCCGCACGCCGCCAGCACCGTGCCCTGCATCCACACGGCCGCCAGCTCCAGCGGCCCGCGGCCCACCGCCGCCCGCGACAGCCGCCACGCGCCCGGGCCGCCCTCCGCGTCGCGCCGCAGCTGCTCCGCCAGCACCTTGAGCGGCGGCGACCGCGGCAACCGCACTGCCGGCGCGTCGGCGCGGGAAAGCGAGTCCGCGGCCGCGGCCATGCTGCCCGCCGCCGCTTTCACAACTTTGACGGGCAGCGAGGCCCGGCCCGCAGCACCAATCAGGAGCGCGCTGGCGGAGCCGGCCAATCGTCGGCCTCAGGAGGCGGGACCGCCGGGGCGAGCGGCGCTCTCCAGCCGCCAGGAGTGCGCATGCGTACCTAAAGCAAAATAAACACCGCGAGTTAGAAATGAATGGATGAAGTCATTAATTAAATGGGAGTGATTAAGTGAAGTTTGGGAGGTAAACGCATCTCAAAATTTGGCGTGCATGCTGATCACCTGGAGAAGGTGACTATTCATCTTTACCTCGCCTTACAGTACTTGGAGGTTAGTAAATACCTGAAATGAATTAGGAGGCCCATGTTTGTGGGGAGTGATCGAGAATCGAGTCAGGAGACGAGGCTGGGAAAGGAAGTGAGCACAGCTGGTGAAATTGCCCTTTCTTTGGTTATTATTTTTATTTATATTTTAGTCACATAAAATAATTTAAAAATTGATAAAATATATGACTATTTTATGCACAAAAGAAATGTACATTTATTGTAGAAATTTTAGAAAAGGAAAATCTAGAACAAGAAAAAAATTGCCAAGAGCACTCAGATATTCACTGTCAACTTTTGGGTGTATTAGCTTCCAGGTTTTAAAATATATATGTATATATATTCGATATAAAAACATTGCTTTGCATATTGTCTTCACTTAATAGCGGACATCCTTCTGTACCAATATCCACCTGCTTCCTGTTGAATGACTGCATAATGTTCTATTTATATCATCATGTATTTAACTGATATCCTATAGTTGGACATTAAGGCTATTTTCAGTTTTTCACTTTATAAATATCACCACTGTGAATTAGATTCACATTCGATTTAGTTAAAGCTAAGTCTTTGTGCACATGTTTCAGATAAAATTCCTAGAAACTGTTTTCTAAAAATTGGATGTTCCCAGTCAACAAAGTCCACAAATCTTAAATCAGGCAATCCTTAAAGTTAAGATTAGTTCTTGGCCGGCGCGGTGGCTCACGCCTGTAACCCTAGCACTCTGGAAGGCCGAGGTGGTGGGATCATTTGAGCTCAGGAGTTGGAGACCAGCCTGAACAAGAGCGAGACCCCATCTCTACTAAAAAATAGAAAAAGTTAGCTGGGCATGGTGGCACGTTGCCTGTAGTCCCAGCTATTCCGGAGGCTGAGGCAGGAGGATTGCCTGAGCCCAGGAGTTTGAGGTTGCTGTGAGCTAGGCTGACGCTATGGCACTCTAACCCGGGCAACAGAGTGAGACTCTGTCTCAAAAAAAAGATTAGTTCTTAAGAGAGACTTTGTCCTCCCAGGGCCTCCTGTAGTAGTACCAGGTATTCAGCAAGGGCGTGATTTTGGCAGTAGCCTCTGTGAGGTTTTAGCCTTTACACCACAACCCTGAGCTGTAGAGTAACCAGCTCTTGGGCTGAGAAGGAAGCAGGGACATTAACCAAGAGAGAATCCAACCGCTCATGCCTGGCGGGTCCTCACTGGCCTTCCCCAGGGCACCTGAAGGCCAGAGAAGAGATGGAGAAAGGAGTTGGGGTAAAGGCGGAGGCTCCCAGGTCTCTTGGCTCAGCTTGGGATTTCCCCACCATTCTCTTGGCCCCCAGATTTAGCCTCCCCCACCTCCCCCCAAGCCCCACAAGTCTGAGCACGTTAGCGCTGGGTTTGTAACCTTTTGATCGTGTAATCCACACACCAGGAGTGTGAGCATTCCAGGCAGAGGGAATTGCACATGGAGGGCCCAGAGAGTGGGGAGAGAGCAGGAAGCATTTGGCAAACGGCCAATATTTCAGACCTGCTGGGCTGCAGAGTAGAAAGGGAGGAGTGGGGATACCCATGCTGGGCCTACATAACCTCATTCCTTATCCCCATTTTACAGATGATGAAACTGAGAGGTTCAGGCCAACGACAAGCCTGAGGCCGCAAGGCTAGCGAGTGGTAGAATCAGAACTCAAACCCAAGCCCACCTGACCCCAAACTTCCTGCTCCTTGAACCGCAGGCTCCATCTCACCGTCCACACTGTCGCCCACCTCGGCGTCAGAGATGGCTCCGGACTTTTGCTTATGCTGTTCTCTACCTGACATGCTCGCCCTGAATCTCCCTCAGCCCGCCACCAAGACCTCTCTTCAGGGAGCCATTCTTGAGTCCACAACTGGAATTAATCCCTCCCTTCCAGATCAGTTTGCCGATGCCCCTGATCCAGGGTTCCTCAGCCTCAGCCCTGTTGACATTTTGGGCTGGATAATCTTTGTTGTAGGGGCTGTCCTGTGTGCATTGCAGGACACTGAGCGGCAGCCCTGCCCTCCCCCCAGTGCATGCCAGTAGCACCCCTCAAGTTGTAACAACCAAAAGTGTCCTCAGTCGGGCGCAGTGCCTCACACCTATCATCCTAGCACTCTGGGAGGCTGAGGCGGGAGGATCGCTTGAGCTCAAAACAAAAAAAGTGTCTTCAGACCTTGCCATTCACCCCTGGGGGCTGAGTCATCCCCATTGAGAGCCCCTGTTCCAAGCTGCAATACTTGCTGCACTCTTTTTTTGTTTTTTGAGATAGGGTCTTGCTCTGTTGCCTGGGCTAGAGTGCAGTGGCTTCATCATAGCTCGCTGCAACCTCAAACTCCTGGGCTCAAGCAATCCCTCTGCCTCAGCCTTCTCAGTAGCTGGGACTATAGGCACATACCACCACACCTGGCTAATTTTTCTGTTTCTTAGAAGAGATGGGGGCTCGCCCTTGCTCAGGCTGGTCTCGAACTCCTGGCCTCAAGGAATCCTCCCACCTCAGACTCCCAAAGTGCCAGGATTACAGGCATGAGCCACCGCACCCAGCCTGTCTTGAACCATAAATACTTGGATCTGTGTCTGTCTTACCAGTTAGGCCAGGGGACTCAAACTAAGATGCCAATAGTGGCCAGGCAGGTAACCCTACTGTAGCAGTGACAAGCTGGCCCTCGGATGTCCAGGCTAAAGGGGTCGATCAACTTGGTCAGTGGTGGCCAGGCAGGGATATGGGCCCAGTGTTGGCAGATCTAGGTTTTCAAGACATTTGAATGTACATTTCCACACATCAAAGTACGTTGGCAACAAATTCAACTCTAAAACAAACAAAGGAATTAAAAACAGACCACGCGTCCCTGGAAGTCATCTGTGGGTTGACTCTGAAACTGTCTCTAGCATGTGAGCCCTTCTCCTGGCACCAGGGTGCCTTGTGTGTGAACTAAGGTGCAGCTCCTTGGAATCTCCTGCAAAATATCCAAGGGGCTATCGTGTTTCATCAGCTCCAGGAGTTGCAAAATCGGTGTCTTAAATTGCTGTCGTGAGCAGACAAGTGGATCTGTTGACACAGGTTGGGTAAGCCTGCGCTCCTTGGAGGATTATCCCCCACCCGATCCTCCGCCCTCACCCCGGGCCTCAAGCAACCCTGTGCAGGCCTTCCCGAGCCCCGCCCCACCTTCCACGTGAGATCAAAGACCCCTGGAAGGGGGTTTCCTGCCACCTGCTCCACTGAGAACAAAGGTTGAGGCAAGAGGAATTATGAGCCCCGACTTCACACTCACCCTGCCCAATCGCCAGTTACCCAGTTACGAGGCCTTTTCTGCCTCGTAAATGCTCTGGTTGCCAGGAACAAAGAACCCAGCTGCCTGAAGCGGTTTGTTCCAGAAGGGTATCTATACAGTGACATCTCTGTAATCGCAGTCACTGTCATCGGCTAAGCCCTTACTGTGTGCCAAGTGCCACACCAGGCACTTCATGTGCAGAGACTCAGTCATTCCTCATGACAATCCGGAAAAGTAGGTACTTTCCTTATTTTAGAGATGGGGAAACTGAGGCTTGGACAGGTGATGCGGCCTGCCCAAGACCACACAGCTAGCAAGAGGCAGAGCCAGGGACCAATCGCCACCTGGGACAAAGGGTTCCTCTCAGGTGTCTTTCAATAATCAGGTTCCCCAAGTAAGGGGGGCAGTGGGTGTTAACCTAAAGTTTCAGCCACTCTCTTGAGTTGTCTCTCCAGGGAAGAACGCCCTGGGGAATTTTTCCAAAATATAGGTTTTATGGGAAAACAACAACAACACAATTTGAACTTTAGCCAATGCAATGCCTGCCCAAGTATGCATGGGGCCAGCGCATGGATGTCTTGCAACTTACTTTGCAATGCAACACAAAAGAAAGTGAATTGGTGCGTGGATGCACCGGCCATAAGGCAGGTACACTGTTCATTGTGGCATCTGCACGGCGTGCCGGTGTTCACGGCACAGGTTTCTCAATACGGTACCTGGTCTGCGGTATTTCAGTACAGCAGCCTGCATGGACCACGACATGCCTTCAGGGTGGCCGCCGTGTTTCCGCCATCCTAGAACAGCGTCTGAGCACAGCCCGCATCTTGGCTGTGCGCTGTCCTTCCAGGCTAATAATAGTAATGACAGTCACTGCTTCCACTACAGGCGGGGCACGGTGTCAGCGACCACATGCATGTCAGCTCATTTCAGCCACAAACCGCTGCCACGTACCGACTTCCACCCTCGCTTTACAGGTGGGGAAACTGAGGCTTAAAAAGGCACTAAGGCTACAGCAAACCTATGTGGTACTGACATCAGGACAGACAGATAGATCAATAGAATAGAATTGAGAGTCCAGAAATAAACCCACGCATCTACGATCAAGATCAACAAGACCATTCGATGGGGAAAAGATAGTTGTTCAATGAATCGTGCCAGAACAACCAGGAAAAGAAGGAAGTTGGACCTCTCTCTTGTGCCATATAAAAATGGACTGAGGACCTAAGTGTCAGCTAAAATTATAAAACTCTTTGCAGGACGGTGGCCATGGAAGTTGGACTCCACGAAGGAGTGTGTAACAACTCAGCTGCTGAATCAAGTAGCCAAAAAAATTATTATTTAAAATTGAAATAAAAATTTTTTAAACAAAGAAAATTTAAAAAATAAATAAATAAAACTCTTAGAAGAAAACATAAGGGTAAATCTTCATACCTTGGGTTTGGCAGTGGATTCTTAAGAGATGATAGCAAAAGCACAAGCTACAAAAGAAAAAATAAATTGGACTTTATAAAAATTAAAAGATTTTTTTGCATCAAAGGACATTATCAAGAAAGTGAAAAGACACCCACAGAATGGGAGAAAATATTTGCAAATGATATATCCAGTGAGGGTCTAGTATCCAGAATATATAAAGAACACTTGTAGGCCGGGCGCTGTGGCTCACGCCTATAATCCTAGCTCTTGGGAGGCCGAGGTGGGCGGATTGCTCAAGGTCAGGAGTTCAAAACCAGCCTGAGCAAGAGCGAGACCCCGTCTCTACTATAAATAGAAAGAAATTAATTGGCCAACTGATATATATATAAAAAATTAGCCGGGCATGGTGGCGCATGCCTGTAGTCCCAGCTACTCGGGAGGCTGAGGCAGAAGGATCGCTCAAGCCCAGGAGTTTGAGGTTGCTGTGAGCTAGGCTGACGCCACGGCACTCACTCTAGCCTGGACAACAAAGCGAGACTCTGTCTCAAAAAAAAAAAAAAAGAACACTTGTAATTTAACAACAAAGGACGAACAACCCCATTTTAACATGAGCAAAGGACTTGAATAGATATGTCTTCAAAGAAGGTATACAAATAGCCAGCAAGCACATGAAAAGGTGCTCAACATCATTAGTCACTAGGGAAATGTAAAAAAAAAAAAAGTACAGAGCTGAATTTGAGCTGTGTACTCCAGAGACCTGAGCTCCTGGGTCTGCTCCTGTTCCCTCCTGACATATGTCCGCACTGTCTAAGGGCCACACCGGGAGCTGGGGCCAAGTCAGGCCTCCCAGGGCTGGCACAGCAACGGTGAGGCCACAGATGAGATTCAGTCGTGGTGAAATCCAAAAACTGGATGGCCAACATCCCTGAATGAACAGTCCTGTTCGGCTTGGGGTCACTGCTGGATCCCGGAACAATGCCTGGGACATGGCAGTTCAGTGGATGGATGAGTGGATGGGCGACCAGGCTATGGCTGGGTGGGAGTGATAGGGCAGGTTCCCCGGGAAGCTCACCACGTAGCGAGCAGGGAGTTTATTGGAGAGGAGCACGTGAGAGGGAGTGTTGCCACAAAGATCCCCGTCATCGGCCGGGCGTGGCTCATACCTGTAATCCCAGCACTCTGGGGGGCCGAGGTGGGAGGATCGCTCAAGGTTAGGAGTTCAAAACCAGCCTGAGCAAGAGCAGGACCCCATCTTTACTAAAAAAAAAAAAATAGAAAGAAATTAATTGGCCAACTAAAAATATATAGAAAAAAAAAATAGCTGGGCGTGGTGGCACACACCTATAGTCCCAGCTACTTGGGAGGCTGAGGCAGAAGGACTGCTTGAGCCCAGGAGTTTGAGGTTGCTGTGAGCTAGGCTGACGCCACGGCACTCTGGCCCAGGCAACAGAGTGAGATTCTGTCTCAAAAAAAAAAAAGATAAGATCCTAGTCATCCCTCAGAAAGTTCTGGAGCTGGAACAGCCCCAGGGTAGGCGATTCCATGGCTGCTGTCACAGGCTGTGGCCCGGCTGGAAAACACCATTTCCTCTTCAGGGGGTTCAACCAAGAAGTCCAATAGTGCTTTAAGTCAAGGCTTCGGAGCTGCCAGGGAGGACGGGGACAGAGAGTGGCTGCTCAGTGCACACAGGCTTGCCTTTGGGGACACTGGAAATGCTTGGGAACCTGGACAGAGGTGGTGGTTGGACAGCATCATGAATGTATTGTACTAAATGCTACTGAGTTGTTTGCTTCAAATTGGTTAATTTTTTTTTTTTTTTGAGACAGAGTCTTGCTTTGTTGCCCAGGCTAGAGTGAGTGCCGTGGCGTCAGCCTAGCTCACAGCAACCTCAAACTCCTGGGCTCAAGCTGTCCTCCTGCCTCAGCCTCCCAAGTAGCTGGGACTACAGGCATTCGCCACCATGCCTGGCTAATTTTTTATATATATTAGTTGGCCAATTAATTTCTTTCTATTTATAGTAGAGACGGGGTCTCGCTCTTGCTCAGGCTGGTTTCGAACTCCTGACCTCGAGCAATCCGCCCGCCTCGGCCTCCCAGAGAGCTAGGATTACAGGCGTGAGCCACCGCGCCTGGCCTCAAATTGGTTAATTTTATATTATGTGAATTTCACTTTGATTTTTTTTTTTTTTACAAAGGCTCAAACTGGAAGGAGAAAAAAATATTCAGGGATAACTGTGCCCTAAATCTCCCCAAGGAACCCAGGCCTCAGAGAGGTTAAGTAACTTGCCGAAGGCCACACAGCCAGGAAGAGGTTGAGCCCGAACCAGCCTCCAAAGCTTGAGTCCTTTTCCACTAGACACAAGTGAGAAAATGGGTTAACTATTGCCCAAGGGCATAACCAAGAAACTCAAGCCAATATAGTATACCTCTAAAGGAGCGCTTTTCTCAAAATGACCACAGTTCTGTGAAAGCGGAGCTGTTCTAGAAAATCGAGACTGAGCATCACTTCAAATGTTTCCACAGAAAGAAAGAAAAAAAAAATTCTGAGAAAGGCAGTGAATGAGAATGCCGTATTTCATAGGGAAGGAAGAAAGAGTAGGGGACATGAGACATCGAAACGGCACCCCCCTGGGGTGGCAGGGGCATTTTTCCGAGTGGGTGTGGGGCAGGGTTGGGTGGAGAGGCAGGGGGATGGACACGGTGGCCACCTGCCAAAGCCCCTAAGCAGTTTCTCCAAACCAGATGCCCCAACAGCCAGGAAGCGGGGGTGTGTTCCCAGCCGCCCTGGGATTGAGGGGCTCTGGGGACCCCGGCCCTCATCACAGTCCACTGGGGCATCCAGCGCCCCTGCCCGGGGAGCCTCACTTCTGAACGACCCAAACCTTGCAAAATAGTGACACTTGAGTGAACCCAGCTGGGAACAAAGGAAGTGTGAGTCGGCCCCAAGAGTTTCTTTTACAAGGCTGTGTTAAGGGGCCGCAGCTGCGGGACTGGGAGACAGAATTTGCATGAGCCTGGGGCTGGGCTCCGGGCGGCCACCCTTCGAGGGACAGCCCTTCGGCTCGGGCACCCCCGGCCAGGGCGGGAGGCTTCAGAGAGCTGGCGTGGGTGGGCTCCGGGAGGGGTGGCCGGGTGAGCCCTTGGACCAGCGGGGAAGGAGCCCACTGCGTGCACACGCTACCTGTGGGCCACACCACCCCCGCCGGGAGGTGTGACGTGGTCTCTTTCTGCGGCGGGGAAGACTGAGTCTGGTTTCTTTACTCAACAAGCACTCACTGAACGCCTGCTGCATCCTGTTGCATCCTGCTGCCTGCGGTGGAGAACAAAAGCAGCAGGGACCCTGACTTGATGCAGTTTGTGGGAGGGAGCTAGAGTTGGTTTCGGGTGAAAAGCACGTGCACATGAAGGAAATAAACCCGGAGGGGTGGGGAGAGGGTCCTTCTCAGGCTCCTTCAGCGGAGACCCGGATGATAAGAAAGAGCTGGTGGTCCAGGGTGCTCCGGGCAGAGGGAGTGGCGTGTGCAAAGGCCCTGTGGTCAGAATGACCTTGAGCGTTTGAGGAACAGAAAGGCCAGTGCAGGAGGCGCGGTGAGTAGGGGTGGCGCAGTGAGTAGGGGTGGCGGGTAGGAAGCCCTGAGGCCTGGGCCTGGTGCAGGGCATAGTGGGAGGGGGAGGAACAGCCTGGCTCATTTCTGTCCACCTCACCCCTCTCCCCAGGCCCAATAAGGGGTGACAAGAGGATAGCCAAGGATGACACTGGGTTCAGGGCCTGAATGACTGGGGGCATGCAGCTGCCTCGACTGGGACAGAGATGGTTTGAGGGAGAAACCCTAGCCAGGAGCTGGCCATCCGTCCTTCTCCCTGGACCGCCCCCGTCCCCGACTCAGGAAGGCCCAACGCACTCGGGATGCCGGGACCTCCCGGTCCCCGCCCCCTGCGCTGCCCCCCAGGCCACAGAGCTCGCCCCACTCGCTCCCCAGGCCCCACCCCCACCCATGCCTTTGCTCAGGCCACGCTCCTCCTGCCAGTGGCCTCCCTGTCCCTGGGGCTGAGCGGGTTTGAATTCCAGCCCGACCACCTCTGAGCACTCGATTCTGAGCAAGTTCCTGACAGGACGCAATTTCTTCATCTGCAGAGCAGAAGGAAAACATAAGTGCCAGCCGCGGGGCTGGGGGCAGTCGAGAGATCCAACAAGGAGCCTTTGCTCACGGAGCTCCCCGACAGAGGCGAGCAGCGCGCTTCCCAGGGGCCCGGACGGCACGCGGAGGCGGTCGCGCCTTGCTGTTTCACGTGGCCGAATGGAAAGTGAAAAGGCTGTCACCCGCCGTCCCGTTGGTGGCCGAGTCTCCGGAGCCTCAGGGTGGTTGCCGAGTGGGCAGAGGAGGGGACGCGACCACCCTGCTCCCCGCAAGGACCTCCTGCTCTGCTTTTGTGGGAGGGGCGTGAGGCTCAGGCTGGGCCCTGGTGACACCGAGATTCCAGGCAGACACACGTTGTGTTGGAAATGCAACAGGGATTCTTTGGAGGGTTTTAAGAGAGACAGACAGACAGAAAGAGAGAGGCATGACTTGATTTTCATTTTTAGGAGAATAAGGGTGACCCCCATTTCCCAGGACAACCTTGCCCTCAGCAGCCCCGGTAACGGGTGACTCCCCTTGCACTCCCGTGGGTGGCTTCATGCCTCAGATGCTGAGGCTGGGGGGCTTGCAGCTAGCTGGGGGCCAGGTGTCCTGCCCTCACTCACATCCCCTCCACACCCTGCACCTGGAGGCTCAAGAAGGGGAAGCTGCAGGTCAGAGCAAGCCACGGTGCCCACCGTCACCGCTGTCTTTGCTAGAAATGAGACCATGAGGTTTACAGGAATCGGAGCCTCTGAGCAGCACTGAATGTGAAAGCAAAACTTACACGCTTGTGTGCACAAGCACACACGCACAGAGGCACAGGTGTGCATGCGCTTGCACGTGTGTGTGCATGCGCTTGCACGTGTGTGTGCGTGCGCTGTGTACACAGGCATGCACGCAGGCATACTCTCATGCATACGCACCAACACAGGGCACGCATGGACACAGAGGCTGCCGGGCCCCTGTGACACGTGGCTTGTCCGCTTGCAGCCCCAGACTGGCTCCCCTAGGCCTGCTCACACTCCCAGCTCTGGCTGAGAGATGCCGCCACTTGCAACCGTGGAAACACACACCCACAAACACGACAGAGCTGCGCACACCTGGGCGCCTCTCACCCAGCCGCCAGCCTCTCCCTGGAGCTCATGGAGGGGCAGCCTGGGAGACACAGGAGAACAGCTTGCTCAGCGCATTCGACTCCAGCCCAGTGGGACATCCCTGACCCCTCGCTGCCTTAGCCCCAGCTGGCATCAGAGTTCACAGACCTGGACTCCACTCAAGTGCGCCTCCAGCCTGGAACACCCTGTTCCTCCCCAGCCACAGCCCGCCGAAGAGCCAGCGCTCACCTGCCCCGTCCGTCCGCCAAAGCTCCCGGCAGTCACACCCGCCCCGACGTGCGGGGCCAGCCGGGCCAGCTTGTGCCTGTCCATGAGGGTCTAACCTCTCTAGACCTCGGTCCCCTCATCGCTAAAATCGAGATAGTTATAACCGTCATAGTAACCCTACTTCCTTGAGAGGGGTCACACGGCCAGCCAGGCACATAGTAGGTGCTCATTAAAAAGCTCGTTAAAAGAACGAAAATAATGTCCACGACAGATTGAGGCCCTGCCACGTTTACAGCAGGTGCTCAGGCTCTCCACGCAGCAGAAGAAACTGAGGCCCAGAGGGTGGCGGTGTCTTGCCCAAGGTCACCGAGGTCTGTGGAGGAGCCCGCGTCTCCCATCCCCACCCTGCCGTGCAGCAAGGGGAGGCAGGTCCAGGCCTGCCCAGGGCTGTGGCCCACACGCTCCTCACCGGCCCCTCGGGGGTCCCTGGCCAGCTGGTGTCCAGGCCAGTGAGCAGGGGGCCTGGCAGCTGCATGGTGGGGCAGAGGGGAAGACACAGAGGCCCAGAGAGGGGAAGGGATTTGCCTAGGGTCACCCAGCGTATCAGTTTCCTGAGGCTGCAGTAACAAATAACCACAAGCTCGGTGGCTCTAAACAATAGAAATGGATTTTCTCACCGTTCTGGGGGCCAGCAGTCTGAAGTCAAGGGGCGTGCAGTGTAAAAATTGATTCTAATGCCACAGGAGTTGCATATAACTCACACACAGAAAACAAAAAATAGCAAATTTTTCATTAAATTAGAAAGGATCGTTTTGTTTTGGAAGTGTTCGTTCTAGTTTCATAATAAAACACTGTGGGCCCCAGGGGAAAACAATGTTGTTTTTTTTTTCTAGTGTGGCAGGCAGTGTGTTACCCCACCACGCCTGGGAAGCCTTGGCCAGGCGGCGCTCTCCCGCCATCCCAGCCCTGACCTGGGGTCTCATCAGCGAGCCCAGGGCTGGGACAAGAGACGGAGTCTGGAGCTGCCTCGCCTGACTTTGAATCCTGACTTGACCTCTTATTTGCTGTGGGGCCTCAGGCAAGTGACTCAGCCTCTCTGTGCCTGTTTCTCTGCCTGTAACAAGAGGGTGGCAGTCCTTCCCTTGTAATGGAAACGAAATGAGCTGATGTAAAACCTCAGAACGGCGACTTCCGCAGCCTAGAAAGCTCTCGATAAATGGATACCTAAAGCCATGTCTGGCACACCCTGAACACCCCGCAACGCTGGTGTCGTCTGGGGACGTCCCCGAGGGTTCCTCTCCAGGCCCCTCTCGGGGTTCTCCTCCTCACCCCTGGCCGCCGTTCTCCCACTTGTCACGTGGGAATCCCAGTCCCCAGGCCTCGGGGCGCAGCCCTGGCGTCCTGCCTGCGGGAGGGCCGTGTGCCGGTCCCCGCTGTCCCTGGCGGTGTCTTCAAGGCAAACAGAGGGAACCAGGGCACGTCAGCAGGCTCTTCACGGAGCTGGGGCTCATCCCGGGGAGCGGACAGCCAAGAGCGGGGGTTCCCCAGGGTCCGGGCCCAGCTGCGCCGGCATCACCGGGGCCGTGCTGGGCGTGCGGGCTCTCAGGCCCACGGGGTACGGGGCCGGGTGGGGCTCTGCAGGCGAGCGGGGCGTGCCAGGTTTCGAGCACCCCCGGCCCAGGGGTGCAGTGGGGGCGCCGGCGCCCCGGGCTGGAGTCCCGGCTCCGCCACCTAACAGAACGTCACTTCGAGTCCCGGGCAGCCACTCCGCAGGGAGGTCACAAGCATCCAGAACAGTCCCCGGCACCGTCGGGACCGCTGTGATCTGACCGTGAGGGCAGACGCTCTCGTGCACAGCGCGCTCACGGGCGACCTCGCCTCTCAGGAGGGGCCGAGACCCGCGGATGCTATTTAGTTTCTTCCCAACTCCGTCCTTGGCACGTTTTTAAAATCGGTAGTTAACTCCGCCAGCCACCCGAGGTTTTCTTAAAGTCTGCAGATCCCAGGCACCCTCAAATCAGGGAGCAAGTGCTGGAGAGGTCTGGGGCCACGGTGGCCCTTTGACAAGGGGACAAACCCAGGCTCCCGGCCTCGCCCAGGAACCGGGACGGCAGCAGGAGCTGGCTCCGAGGACGCTCCCAGGCCGCCCCGCAGGATACACTGCCCGGGCAGGGCTCGGGAACAGAGAGTTCCAGGAGCTGTGTCATCCCAGGCGCCAGCCACTCCCCGGAATGTCGCCTGGGCAGAGGGACCCGCAGGGAGCCAGGGTGTGACTGGTCTCGGGCGCGAGGAGGCTCTGCAGGGATGATGCCAGTGACACTGCCATCGTGCCGGGCGCCACTCAGGGCCCCTGCTCCGTGCCGAGGGCCCGCTCTGCGGGGGGGACGGGGCTCCCAGAACTGAAGCAACAGCCCGAGATCACAAAGCTGCTGGCGGCAGAGCAAGGCTTGGAACCCGCGTGTGGGCCCCGAAGCCCGGATGGTTCCGGGTTTGGAGCCTCAGGCCCCTCCCGCAACCACCCCAGAGCCCCTCGGCCCCACCGGACCCTGACCAGGGCTGAGGAGGGGAGGGCTATGGCTCCCAGCACCATCTGCCTAATCTCCTGCTTCGATCCTTCCAGCGGCTTCCTGCCAGCCTCCCGGACCGGCGGGGCTGCGGCCGGGCCCCGCCCTTCTCCCCAGCACTCAGGGAGCTCCAGCCGCCCAGGCCTTCCTGCTCCTCCCCCACGCCAGGCTGGGCCCCACCTCAGGGCCTTTGCACGTGCCGTCGCCACGCCTAGTATACTCTTCACGTGCCCGGCTCCTCCTCCTCGTCCCATCTGATCACATGCAGCTTCTGCTGAGCGCCCTGCCCTGAGCTCGCGTGACCCTACCCCCTCGCTGGTACCCTTGGTTACGTCAGTCTCACTTCATTTCCTGTAAAACAAATCTTTCTGCTGTACTGGCTCGTTCCCCACCTGTCTGCCCCACTATAATACAAGCCCAGAGTTCTAGCCTGTGAGATGAGGGATTGAGTTTGCACCCCAGCTCTGCCTCCCTCTGTCCAGCTGTGAGTCTCTCGGGCAAGTGACTTTGCTCCTCAGAGCCTCAGTTTTCCTATCTGTAGAATGGAAACAGAAAGCCTTCCTCACCGGATGGCTGTGAGACTGAGAGACGGTCGTGGCCGTGAGGCACGCTGTAGTTGCTTAATCGAACCCGCTGGCTGTTGCCTGGTGTAGACGTTGGATGGCAGTTCTGTGTCCTGATCTCGACGTGCCCCGCCCCCACCCTCTGTCCCTCGCCACCTGCCAGTTCCGTCTCTGGGGAGCAGAGCGTGAGCGCAGAGCCAAGGCAGACCCGTGGTCTGCCACGGGTGGGCGGGGCGCGTTCTGGGTGCCGCCATCCCACCGGATTCCCAGGCAGACTACCCGGGCCTGCCTGGGAATGGGCAGGCCGGACACGGGACCAGGGGCCAGACTCCGGACCCAGAGAGGGAAGGGCGTGCCCACGGAGGCTGTTACATAAGCCCCGGGACCTCGTCCCCCTCATCCGCGAGACGGTTTCGCATTCCCCGTCTGGGAGTTCCGGAGTTCTAGGAAGCCACAGAAGATGCCACACTCCATTCCGTGGCTTGTCTCTGCCTGCTGTCCCCGGCGGGAGGCGGGGGGAGTCAGAGGGCGTGTGGGCTGGGTGAGGAGGCTCCAGAGCAGCCTGGCCTCTCCCGGGATGGGAGGTCCTTGTCCTCCCACCCGCCCTGCGGACAGACAGGAGCGGAGTGGGGGTGGGGGGAGTCAGGCTTGGCTTGTCCTGGGCAGGTCCAGCTCGCCAGCGTTCACGGGCGGCCCTGCGAGGGGGCGGCGGGCCTTGCCAGACGCTGGCAGAGCGAGTGACTGTGCCCTGCGGTTTATTGAGTGAGCACCTACTATGCGCCTCGAATTCTAACACTCCGCTTGTGTGTTGGCATTCACCCTCACGCACCACCCCACGACGCCAGTCTTCACAGGCGAAGAAACCAAGGCACAGAGAGGTAATGCAGCCGCCCGTGACTGCACAGCAAGTCAGTGGGGAGCCGATTCTGAGCTGTGTCACTCAGCTCCAGGCCTTTTGGGGGACCAGGACTCAGGTGACGGAATAAGCGAGCCGTTGGGGCGGGCGGGGCGACAAGGAGCCATGCAGGCTCGTCTGGGCTCCCCTACTGAGGGGACAGAAAGACAACCAAGGCCGGGAGCAGGCGGGTGGGCAAGGGAGGGCAGAGGGCGCTCAGAGGAGGCCCCGAGGGTCACCAGCCAGCGGGGAGCAGGAGGGAGGGACAGCAGGAGGGGGGCCCACCGCAGAAACAGCCGGCCTCACAGGCTGCGCCCGGGCAGGGACACGGCTAGCTCCCTTGGAGGCCGTAATCCCGCTCCCTGGACGCTCTCCCAAGGAAAGTCTCCCCTCCCCCCGCTGGGGGCCAAGCACGGTGGCAAAGCGGTGGCTTTGTTTCCTGGGGAGCGGACCACACGCATCCCCTGAGACAGGCGGGGCCTCCGTCCCACCGCACCTGGTCTGGGGGGGAGGGAGGGTGTGTGGGCGTCCACAGGGGGGTGGGGCGGGGAGAGGGTAGGGGCCCTGTGGGTGGCCGGGCCCCAGGGAGGGGTCATTAACCGTTCTCAGTTCATCTTCAGACCATTCCTGGCTGCATTTTTTCCCAGTGTTATTTTACGTTGTTTAATTCCCTGTCCATGTGGCATCTAGAATCATCTGTGCATGCGTGCGTGCCTGTGTGCGTGCGGCATGCGTGTGTGGAGTCTTTTCCACTGGAGCACAGCGTACGCAGAGCGCACCAGTGCTAAGTGCACAGCTCGATGACTTTTTAACACACCTGCGCACTCGTGTCAGCCACCACTCAGATCAGATTCTGATCTTGGCTACTCAAAGTGTGGGCCTTGGACTGGCAGCGCTGGCCCCGCCAGGGAGCTTGCTAGACCAGACATGCAAAACCGCAGGCCCCCCCCCCCCCCCCGCACCCTACGAGTCACAGTCTGCTGCACAAGCCCCCAGGGACCCGTGTGCCGGCACGGCAGGGACTGCGGCGTGGAACTAGGGGTGGCTGCTTCCAGCCTCGGAGCAGGCGCCGTGTGCCGGGGGTGGGGCGGCTCCCAGGTGCTCCTGCCTCACGTGTCACCCGGACCAGAGCTTGGAGGCCCAGCACCCCACACCACCGGGGACAGCCTTTCCTGCCCCTCAATTCACTGGCGAGGGCGAGGGACCCTCACGAGGTCACAGAGCAGGTCACTAATATAGGTCACGGCACCAGATGCCCCAACCGGGCCTCTCGCCTGTGACTTTGCTACTTGGAGCCTCAGCTCACCCACCTACACACAGGCACAAACATCCGTGCCCGGCCTGCCTCCCGCAGCAGTGGGAGCACGCGCTGTAGACACGGGGGCTGTCCAGGTGCCCGGCACCGTCTCAGGCGTGTGGCCGCGTCACCTCACTGAAGCCACACAGTAAGCCTACAAGGCAGGACCTCTGATTATCCTGTTAATATCGATGCATTAGTATGAATATCAGCGTATCCATAATGACATCGATACCGTGTCATTTTACAGGTGAGAAAACCGAGGCTGGGAGAGGCTAAGCGACTTGCCTGAGACAGCTGCGACGTGGGGCAGCCAGGACTTGAGTCCGGACTGCCTGACTGCAAAGCCCTAATTAGTTTTAACCTGGATCTCTCAGACAATGAGCAACATGGGGGGCCGCTCCAGGCAGCCAGCTGAAGAGAGCCAGCTTCTTTCCCTTGTCCCGTCCGCAGTGGGTGGAAAGCAACCGGCAATAATGCACGCACACGACTGAAACAGAAACGCAAAGCATGCGGAGACTTCTCAGAAAGAAGCCGGCTTCCCTCCCTCCCCTGGGGCAGCTGCCACGATCACTGTCGCGGGCGCCCGCACACGCGTTGCTCCTTCCCACGTATGTGAACGGGATCACATCCCGCCTGCACGCCTGGTCCCTGCACCCCTCATCGGCACACAGAGGCTGCCTGGCGGGCTACATGTGGCTGTCCTACTGTCCCCTGGCCGCCGCATGCCCCTGGGTGCGTGGCCTGTTTCTAGCTGTGTACGCCCATGGGCACTGCTGTGCCGAGTCACCTTGTGGTCCTGCCTCCCAGAGGTGGGACCGCCCCACCCCGGGTGTGTGTGACTTTGACCTTGGAAGATACCAGGGGCACAGTCTCTTATCTGCCACCCTTCCAGAGAGGCACAGGATGCCTGGCACCTCCAGCGCCGGCAGAGGAAGGGGAAGGGCAGCCCTTTCCAAGAAACTGAAAGTAAAACCACAGAAACGTGTTGGCAGCTCCTGAAAATCAGATGTGGCCGTGTGGCTGTCCATCCAGAGATAAGTGCCCAGAGGACCCCTTTCCGTGATAGTCCTGGGGTGACAGCCCGGCCTCCCCCCATCCCCAGCCACCTGGGCTTGAGCCTTGCTTGGACCAGGGCCTGGAAGGCGCTGGAAGCTTTTCCATGTGTTGCATCGGGCATCAACAGTTATGTGGCTCTGCGTGCCAGGCCACACCGGTGCCAACCCCCCTCGGGCCAGGCAGAGCCTTCGCTTTAAATTCTGCAGCCATCCGCTGAGCGCTAGCCGGCGCCAAGGCTGTGTCAAGCTCGGCACAGACGCTGGCTCCCTTAATCCCGTGCAGCCTATGGAGTGGGCGCTGCTGTTACGCCTTCACGAACCAGGAGACTGAGCCTGGATGGGGGAGCGCTGCGCGCAGGGCTGCGCAGCCAGTGAGTGGCTGTCCTCGCCACCAGGCCCTGGGCAGGGGCTGCAGGGCTGCTCCATCGTCCCGTGGGCGAGCGGAGGGGCTGACAGTCCGAGGGGCCCTTCACCGGACACGAGCTGGTTTTCAAAGCCCTCCCACCACAGCTTCTTCACGAGTGGCCTCAGGATGCCGCCCCCACCCCAAGCCTGTGGCCTGGGCTTCACCAGTGACCCCTAAGTTCCGTCACCTCAAATGAGGAGCTGCCCCCAACATACTTACCGGAAGGCGCAGAATGGAAAGGACAAAACCGAGCGAGGTGAGGTGGGAGCAACTGGAACTGCTGGTACGGCATTCTAGAAATCTGTTTGGCACCGATGTTTTGGGTCTGGACACGCGCACGGCTTAAGACCCTACACCGCCTCTTCCAGGTGCACGCCAACGACAAATGCATTTGCACGTGTCGGCGCCGCGCGTAACAGCTCCACGCTGGGACGAGCAGAACTCGCCGACGGCAGGTCGGATAAGCAAATCGTGGTCCCTTCATCCCGTGGGATATTATGGGATATTACACAGCAACGACAACGAAGGCACGTGACTGCGCCCGTCAACGCGGAGGACACGCAGGGACATCCCGTCCGGGGGAAGAAGCAAGACAGAAAGGAACACATGCCGCATGATTCTGTTTACGTGACGTTTGGGAACAGGGGAGGAACTCCCTGGGGACCGTCCGCTCTCCAGGGAGCTGGGGGAGGGGTAGCGGGACCGGCCGGGCAGGACAGTCGCCACACGCATGTGTGTGCACGTGCCCAATTCCACGGAAGATTTCTGCGCGTTTCTACATGTGTCATGCCATAACAATTAAAAAGTTTTCTAATTGCAGTAAAATGCACACACCATAAAATGTGCTGCCTTAGCCACTTTTAAGTGCATTAGTTCAGCGGCGTCATGTGCATTGGCGTTGTGCAACCGTACCCAACGTCCTTGTGCACAATCTTTTCATCTTACAAAACTGAAACCCGACACCCGGGAAGCAACTCCCCTCTTCCTCCTGCCTCCAGGCCCTGGCTGCCCGCCCGCCACTTTCTGTTTCTGCGCGTTTGGCTGCTCCGGGTGCTGGGCAGGGGGGGACTCACAGAATGTGTGCTCTTCCCTGACCGGCCGACTTCAGGAGCACCGCGTCCTCGAGGTTCATGCGCGTGGTGGCACGTGCCAGAATTTCCTCCCCCTTTGAGGCTGAATTGTATTCCGTCGTGTGTCGTCTTAGCCTGTTCGGGGCTCCCCACGACACAGGGCCGTCAGCCAGGTGGCTTATGAACAACAGAAATCTATTCCTCACGGTTCTGGAGGCTGGGAGCCCAAGGTCGGGGCGCGGGCAGGTCTGTCCGCGAGGGTCTGTCTCCCGGTTCCCAGGCTGTGTCTTCTTGCTGCGTGCTGGCATGGCGGGAGGGCGAGCAAGCTCTCCGGGGCTCCCTTCTAAGGACACTGACCCCACTGTCGAGGGCTCTGTCCACGTGACCTAACCACCTTCCAAAGGCCCCACCTCCTAACGTACCACCACCTTGCAGGTTGGTTAGAATCTCAACCTACAAGGGCTGTGCGGAAAGTATGCAGCCATGGTTAATATAACGAGAACATAGTCCATGGCTGGTTACTTTCTGGATAGCCGTAGTATGCATTTGGGGTAGGGGGACACACACATTCCACGTGCACAATCCACATCTCGTCTATCCATTCACCTGCTGATGGGCATTTGGGTGGCTCCCGCCCTCTGGTTGTTGGGAATAGCGCTGCTATGAACGTGGGTGGACAAACACAACGTCATTTCGCTTCACTATTTCACACGCCAAAACGGGAGGGCACTGGCAGGTGGGGCGGAGGCTATGAGGCCGAGTTCTGGAGCCAGGGGAGGTCGGAAACCCAGCCAGTCTCGCTCTGTCACCCGGGCTAGAGTGCAGTGCTGTCATCAAAGCTCACTGCAACCTCAGACTCCTGGGCTTAAGGGATCCTCTTGCCTCAGCCTCCCGAGTAGCTGGGACTACAGATGCACGCCACCATGCCCGGCTAATTTTTCTAATTTTTTTTTTTTTTTTTGTAGAGACGGGGTATCACTTTTACTCAGGCTGGTCTTGAACTCCTGAGCGCAAGGGATCCTCCCGCCTCTGCCTCCCTTAGTGCTAGGATTGCAGGTGTGAGCCACCGTGCTCGCCCAAAAGCCCTTGTTTTAAAGAGAGAACAATGTAATTCACACACTGAACGCGCTACTTTCTAAGCACCTATGACCAGCTAGGTGCTGGGGCTACAGCTGTGGTCGAGACAATGTCCTTGCTCCTAGGGACACTGTGATCTGTCAGACAGAGACAGGCAGCAAACCAAGAGGCGGGAGGAAGCACCCACATGGTTGGAGATCATGGGGACTCGGGCAGAGAGGGTAAGGAGGTGCCTGAGGCTGAGCCGGGGAGGGCAGAGCTTGGCCCAGGACATCCAGCTGAGATCTGGAAGGTGGGAGGGTCCAGCCATGCCCAGATGCAGAGCATTCCAGGCTGAGGGAACAGCCCAGAAAAAGCCCCCAGGCAGCAACGTGACTTCAATTCCAGGATGGCAGGGAGGCTTGGGACCTAGCCCTAATGGATGAGGAGGGCAGGGGAGATGGAATCAGGTGGCGTGGGCAGGCGAGTGGTCCCAGCCATGACTGGGACTGTGTGTGTGTTCGTGTGTCTTGCTCCTTTCGTGGGCAGAAGGGTGGCGCAGTGAGCAGGACAGCTTGGGCCAGCTGTCTGGGGCTGGGGGCGGACAGGCAGCGGGCAGCTGAAAGGTGAGGGTGGAGGCACCTGGGCCAAGGCGGGCAGGAGCCCGGGCTGGAGGCGGGGACAGCCACAGCCTCCTTTGCAGAGGAAGCGTCAGCAGCCAGGCTCGTGCAGACCAAAAGCGGCCTCTGTTTGCCAAAGAGAAAATGAGATGGAAGGTGTTTCGACAAAGTCCTGGGAGATCCCAGGGCCCCAGCTGCAGTCAGACCTGCTAGCAGTTTGCTAACACGTCCAAACCGGGCAAAACCGAAGCATCCAGATGTTTTCTCTGAGACTGAACATTTTACACGTATAAACAATGTTCCAGGCCCAGGTCCACATGCCACAATATTACTATCATTCACATCCTCAGTGTCACTTTCTAGATAGCTTCTTTGTTTTTTTGAAACAGAGTCTCGCTTTGTTGCCCAGGCTAGAGTGAGGCGTGCCACAGCATCAGCCTAGCTCACAGCAACCTCAAACTCCTGGGCTCAAGCGATCCTCCTGCCTCAGCCTCCCGAGTAGCTGGGACTACAGGCATGCGCCACCATGCCTGGCTAATTTTTTTCTATATATATTAGTTGGCCAATTAATTTCTTTCTATTTTTAGTAGAGACGGGGTCTTGCTCTTGCTCAGGCTGGTTTCGAACTCCTGACCTCGAGCAATCCACCCGCCTCGGCCTCCCAGATTGCTAGGATTACAGGCGTGAGCCACCGCGCCTGGCCCAGATAGCTTCTTCGGATTCCTTCTAGCACTTACCTGCATCCCAGGTGTAGTGACCCCAAAAAGGTAAGTCCACATCCAAACCCTCAAACCTGTGAAGGCGATCTTGTTTGTGAAAGGGGCGGCCTTGCAAAGACAACAGGAAAACACCTAATCCTGCAATCTCCCCCAGCAGTTAAAGCTCTGTCCTGTGAATTCTCTCACTGACAGGCGCCCTGCGGGAGTTCTGTTTTGCTCAACTTCTGAAAAGAGCTAAAGGGGTGGAGAAGAGATGTAAATCTCTGTCTTTCAGAATTGTTTTCTGAGAATCTGCTTTTACAAAGTTAAATAGGGTCTTTGCAGACGTGATCAAGTGATGGATCTGAAGATGGGATCATTCTGGATCAGGGTGGCCCTAAACCCAGCAGACGAGTGTCCTTATAAGAGAAGGGTAGAACACAAAGGGGACAGACCACGTGAAGGCAGAGCCTGGTGAGAGGCACCTACAATGGGACAAGGACCACCCGGCACTGCGGGCAGCGCCCAGACGCTATGGAGCGGCTTGGAGCCGGCTGACCCCTGGGCCCTCTGGGAGGAGCCAGCTCACCTGGGGCACCTTGATTCCGGACTTCTGGCCTCCAGAACTGTGGAAGAATACAGCTCTGTTGTTTTAAGCCATGGCTTTGTGATAGTTTGTTGCCACAGCCCCAGGAAACTGAAACAATGTATATAATTTATCAATGAGTTCACATACACAGAGGTTCTCGCTAATGTTTTATATTGGTGCAAAGAAGAGGATCAAACGTTCTGGGGAGCCCTGGCCGCCTCACGCTGAGTCTAGCACTTACTGTGCAACCTCCACCAAGCTGTTTGGCTTCTCTGGACTTTAGTTTCCTCATCTGTCTAGCGAGGGAACCAAAGGTTTAAATGAAACAGGACCGTGGGACTGTCAGGCTGCACGACGCCGTCAGCCCTGCCACTGCTAGCGGCTGTTGATGTCCAGGGTTGTGTCTACAGTTGCATCGTCAGTCAGATGGCCTCGGCCGGCCCTGTCGGGCCCCTACTCCCCACTTCAAGAAAGGGCGGAGGAGTAGGTGTGGGCAGCGGGTCCGGGTTCTGGGTGGGCGTCTGCAGAGGGAACATTGCTTCCTGGAAGATTCCAAGTTTCTAATACGGCGAGGGGGGCCTTCCAGGAAGAGATAAGGTGGTGACTTACGACCCGAAAAAGCCCAGCCAGGCTGACCCCGACCCCTCTGCTCGGCTCAGCGGGCACAGTGCCTGGGGTTATGACACTTTCAGCGGCCCACAGAAATGTTTTAAGTTCTTTTAAAAGAAATGAGGCAGCCTGGGCATAGTGAGCC
The DNA here is from genome assembly GCF_040939455.1 of Microcebus murinus. Taxonomy (NCBI): domain Eukaryota; kingdom Metazoa; phylum Chordata; class Mammalia; order Primates; family Cheirogaleidae; genus Microcebus; species Microcebus murinus. The sequence goes on along the minus strand of NC_134122.1, from coordinate 8,961,423 downwards.
CCCATCTCTTCGAAAGATAGAAAAACTAGCCGGTGTGGTGGCGCACACCTGCAGTCCCAGCTGCTCGGGAGGCTGAGGCAGGAGGATCGCTTGAGCCCAGGAGTTGGAGGCTGCAGTGAGCTGCGATGATGCCCCTGCACTCCTGCCTGGGTGTCAGAGTGAGACTTTGTCTCAGAGAAAAAACAAGAAACAAGGAAAACAAACATGATAATAATAAACATGTGATAATGCATCATAAGGAATCCAGCCTGGATCATGTTCTTGATATCAATGCAGGCATAAATATAATTTTATTTTTCATGGAGGAAGGTGTCACGGAGGCCACGATGGGTCCCAGGACAGACCACCAGGAGAGGGACGGAAGCTGAGGCCCAGAGGGCTTGGCCAGCCTCAGCAAGGCGTTTCAATCCAGACCAGCGACAAGCAGAGAGGCCGGATTTGGAAAACAGCCTCTGCCCCTGTCCTACTTGCCATTAAGCCACCGCTCCGGGAGGACCACTGCTCCGGGAGGGCCGCCACTCCTGGAGGACCACTGCTCCTGGAGGACCACCCTCGGGAGGGCCACCCTCAGGGAGGGCCACCCTCCGGGAGGAACGCTGCTCCGGAAGGGCCACCCTCCGGGAGGACCACCGCTCCGGGAGGATCACTGCTCCGGGAGGACCACCCTCCGGGAGGGCCACCGTTCCGGGAGGGCCACCGTTCCGGGAGGACCACCGCTCCGGGAGGACCACCCTCCAGGAGGACCACCCTCCGGGAGGGCCACCGTTCCGGGAGGACCACCCTCCGGGAGGGCCACCGTTCCGGGAGGACCACCCTCCGGGAGGGCCACCGTTCCGGGAGGGCCACCATTCCGGGAGGACCACCCTCCAGGAGGGCCACCGCTCGCTCTGAGAGGACCACCGTTCCGGGAGGATCACCCTCTGGGAGGACCACCGCTCCGGGAGGACCACCGCTCTGGAAACATCAAGCTCAAGCCCTCCCTGTGAGTGACAGGCACTGCTCGTGTATTTCATCCTCCCAACAACGCCGGGAGGTGAGGACCATTGTTGTCCCCATTTGACAGATGGGGAAAGTGAGGCCGAGAGAGCCCCTGCACACCGTAGGCTCCAAATAAATACCTGCTGAGTGTGAGTTGGATGAATAGAAGGGAGGTGAGGGCCTGTGCCCGAGGTCACGTGACTAGAAAAGGCAGAGCCGGGATTGGAACCAAGCAGCCTGCTCTGGACCCCTCGTGTTTACCTGGCGCCCTGCGTGGCCCCCGACCTCCACCCCAGGTGGGAAACAGGGGATGACCTCCTGCTGCCCCCGGGGGCACCTGTCCAGGCCTGTCCCAGGCGGTGGCTGTTAGAGAAACGGGGCTTTAGGGCACCAGACAAGGCTCTAGGGGGCGAGGCCATGGCTTCCTTCGCACCAGATCCCCCAGGGGGCACGAAGAGAACCTTAGACCCGCACCCCCAGCTGGTCCTCACTTGGGTAAGTCAGTTCATCTCCCACAGCCTCAGTTGGCCCATCTGTGAAACGGGGCTTCCATTAGTGGGTTCGGCAATAGCAGCGCCAGCTCGTATAATTCTGGAATGTAGGCCCTTGGGCCTGCCTCAGAACCACGCCGGCCTCAGTTTCCCCGTCTTTATACTAGGGATAATGGCGCTGATCCTGGCCTGGCCCAGTCGCCCCCATCCTAAGACAAGTCTGTGACATTTCTCAAATATGCAGATCCCTGTGGCTGGTCCCGTGTACCTGCACTTTAGCAGGTGTCCCTGGGGGTTCTCGCCACAGATCTGGGGACGTGACAGCTAAAAGCAGTTTTCGAAGCATTTTTTTGGTTCTCATTTCACAATTCTTTAAACCACAAAGCTACGGCCACACATGCTGGCACTCGTCCCCCAGGACAAAGGCGGGCGTGCTGAAATGCTAATTTCCTCTACTCCTGGGGGAAGCTCAGGCTGGTCTTGTACTCCTCGGCTCGAGGCATCCTCCCGCCTCAGCCTCCCAAGCAGCAGCTAGGATTACAGGTGTGCGCCACCAAGCCTGGCTTTTATTTTTTGTTCAAATCTTAAAAGTAAATAGAGCTAGCCCATCACTTGTCACGTTCTCTGCATCTTTTTCTGACCACCCTCTGTCTACGTCAATGCCCTGGGCACAAATGCCGCAAGTGCCTCTATCGCTACACTGGAAATATGGTGCTTTTAATCCCCTTTTTGCCGATGGGGAAACTGAGGCCCCAGTCTGGCGGGAGTCCAGGCTGCAGCTGGGGAGGAGAGCGTGGCGACTGGGCGAGTGGCGCTTGCTGCCTGGGCTGTCTTGGGCTCTGCGGCCCTTCCCGGGGAGGGCACGTGCAAGGGGCTGGCTGTGCGTGCCAGGGCCCTCACGTGCCCCCTCCCCCTGCCCTGCCCAGGCGGGCAGACCGCGGCCTCGGTCCCCTCCCGTGGAGCGGCCAGCTGCGCAGCCAGACTGCAGACCAGGCCGGGAAAGTGCACACGAACCCGGCTGGCGGCTGAGTTTCTCTTTCCCGTCAAGCAAGTGTCTGATCGTCCTGGGGGCGGGGGGTGTGTTTGGGGGGAGGGGAAGGGGGCCCCCGGGCTGTTTTTATTTTCTTGCGGAATAATATTTACATAATGAAGTCTATGAACTATGTCAGCCTCAAGTGTCCAGATTAGCCATTTTTGGATGCGAGGTATTCACCACTCAGATCAAGGTGAAGGTGGCTGTCAGCCTCCAGAGGCTCCCCCTGCGCCCCTCCCAGCCCACAGGCGGCCCCAGCAGAGCTAACCGCCCTGGCTCTATAAATATCCACCAGATCTGCCTGCTCTTAAACCGCATGCAAAGCAGTTAAAGTCACCCCGTGCGTGCCCGCTCTTGTCTGGTTTCTTTCACTGGATACGACGTGTGTTAGAGTGGCGCGTGACGTGGCGTGTAGCAGTGGCGTGTAGCAGTGGCGCGTGACGTGGCGTGTAGCAGTGGCATGTAGCAGTGGCGTGCTCTGCTGCTGCTGAGCACTGTCGCACTGTACCGAAGCCCCTCAGTTTGTTTATCCGTTGTCCCGGTGACGGTTATTTGGGAAGTTTCCAGCTTGGGACGACGACGACGAGGAGCAGAGGCGCTGGGAACATCTGTGCAGGCGCCTTTGTGCGGGCACGTGCTTTCTCTGCTCCCGGCAAAGGCCCAGGAGCAGGGCGCTGGACCCGAGGGCGGATGTTTAACTTGGTAAGAGCCTGCCAGCTGTTTTCCTCGCTGGCGGCCAGGGCTGTTTCCAGTGCTCAGAGGTGAGACTGGCACGACGCCGTGGGGGGCCCTGCCCCACATCAGAGCGAACCCACCAAACACTCCCACAGGCCACATCGGACGTATACTCTTGGGTGTAAAAATAGCTTTTTGAGGGGCTTTTCTAATGTTGCTGTCTGAAATTATTTGGCCCCGAGTGACCTCTGCTCTTTGGGTCTGCTGGAGTTTCTCAGCAAGCCTCTGTGGACCGTGTGGCAGAGGAGACAGCCCAACCCTCAACTGTTTGTCCTTTGGAGTGAGATTTTTATGAATAATATATCCAGCATCTAATGAATGTCCTTCCCGTTCTTGCTAGCGTTGTGAACTCCTATATACCCCTCAAAACCCCACTCAAAGGCCCATACCCCCATGCAGCCCTCTCGTTAATAGGTAACTGCAGCCCTCTCTTCCCCCCACTCCCCACCTAGAGCCTGATGTGTGATGCTGATGTCACGCCCTGGGCACCGTTGCAGCTGGTGCATTTGAGGGAACTGTGTCCAGAGCCCAGGGCCTGCCTGTACTTCTCTCTGTGCCCAGCCCATACCGGACACATGGTCTATCTTTGCTAACCTGACTTTCCCAGAGTTCTTTGCATGTCAGGTGCCCTTACCCAGGGCTGCAGGGCTGGATGGCAGAGGAGCTGAGACGGGCTTGAACATGTATGCAAATTATGGGTGTTGCAAGCAAGCGCCCTGGCTTCCCCCAGTTCCCCCGAGGTTGCCTGTGTTGCCAAAGGTTAAAGAATCTTTGCTTGCCCTGGGGGGACTGTTCCCTGGGAGAGGGCACCAGTGACTTGTAGCCATGGAAGAGAGCAAGGGAGGGAACAGAGAGCGCTCACTCATACCTTCATTCCATCCATTCATTCAGCAAGCATTTAGTATGTTCCTTCAGCACCTGCTTCAGCCTCCCGAGGAGCTGGGACTACAGGTGTGCACCACCAAGCCAAGCTAATTTTTCTATCTTTATTTTTGTAGAGAAGGGGGTCTCGCTATGTTGCTCAGGCTGGTCTTGAACTCCTGGCCTCAAGCGATCCTCCTGCCTCAGCCTCTCAGAGTGCTGGGACTATAGGCATGTGCCAGCAAGAAAGAAAAAGGCGTAGGCTCAATGCCACGTGGGTCCTACTTTGGATCCTTGTGTTTTTATAATGCAAGCCCTCCAGGGCAATCCGATTTATGCTAAAGTTTGAGAACATGGCATTTTGGGCTGAAGCAAAAAAAAAAAAAACTATTTAATAAAAAATAAAATAAGATTTGGCAACTACTAGTCCGCTGAATATATTCTAGAGAAATCCTTGCACACGGGCACAGAGACGGTCACTGCGGCAGTGTTTATATTGGCAGAAAATTGAAAACAGCCAAGTGCCCGCCAAGAGGAAATGTGGGCGTCAGACGGAAGGTGTCCACATGAGGGACACGGACGGGCACAGGGCAAAGGTCGGAAGCTCAGCCCTTCCTCATCCTCCCCCACAGTGTCACAGGGGCGAATCTCACAGGTGACACAGCAAACAAAGCAAGTTACGTGACACGCAGAGTGTGATGGCAGATGAAGATTTCAGCACCCAAAATCCGTCCTCGTTTGTTTGGGGACACAAAGTTTTCACTCCAGAAGAGTGTTCTGATTGTTTGGGGACACGTGTGTGTGTATAAAGATGGACTTGGAATGATAAACACCAACGGCCAGGGAGGGCGGGGGAGGGGAGTGACAGAGGGAAGGAGTAAACGGACTTCCGATCTGCCTCATGTGTTGTATTTTTTTAAGGCAGGGATTGGGGATAAGATACTCTTTGCATACCTGAGAAGCATCATTAAAATAAGTTTTAATTTAAAAAGTTAACAATGATCTAAAAATGATTCATAGTGACACATATAAAGTTAAAAGCAAGAGCCTCTCACCCCAATCCCATGTTTACCCTGAAAATTTGGTGAATATACTTGCAAAATTGGACCTATGCGTTCATTAAAATATAATGATGTGATGGCCGGGCGCGGTGGCTCACGCCTGTAATCCTAGCACTCTGGGAGGCCGAGGCGGGCGGATTGCTTGAGCTCAGGAGTTGGAGACCAGCCTGAGCAAGAGTGAGACCCTGTCTCTACCATAAATAGAAAGAAAATTAACCAAATAACTAAAAATAGAAAAAATTAGCCAGGCACAGTGGTGCGTGCCTATAGTCCCAGCTACTCAGGAGGCTGAGACAGGAGGATCCCTGGAGCCTAGGAGTTTGAGGTTGCTGTGAGCTGATGCCATGGCACTCTAACCCAGGCTACAGAGTGAGGCTCTGTCGCCATGAAAAAAAAAAAAATGATGTGACATTCTAGAAAAGGCAACATTATAGAGATAGTAAGAGGTCCGTGGTTGGCAGGGTTGTGATGGTGGCTTCATGACATTATGCATTTGTCAAAGCCCATGCAACACACAACACAAAGAGAGAACCCTGGTATAAACCATGGGCGTTGGTTATTAATAATGTATCAATATTGATCCATCAGCTGGGCGCGGTGGCTCACGCCTGTAATCCTAGCACTCTGGGAGGCCGAGGCGGGCGGATCGCTCGAGGCCAGGAGTTCGAAACCAGCCTGAGCAAGAGGGAGACCCTGTCTCTACTATAAATAGAAAGAAATTAATTGGCCAACTAATATATATAGAAAAAAAAACTAGCCGGTCATGGCGGTGCATGCCTGTAGTCCCAGCTACTCGGGAGGCTGAGGCAGGAGGATTGCTTGAGCCCAGGAGTTTGAGGTTGCTGTGAGCGAGGCTGACGCCACGGCACTCACTCTAGCCTGGGCAACAAAGCGAGACTCTGTCTCAAAAAAAAAAAATATTGATCCATCAATTGTAACACATGAACCACATTCATGCCTGATGTTAATAATAGGGGAAACTGAGGCAGAGGGAGAAGCGGACTTCTGGGTATTCTCTGTAAAGCTAATACTGTTCTAAAAAAATAAAGTCCATTCATTTAAATAAATAACTACACTCAAAAGGAATGTTTCCCTTCATGGGTTTTAAAGTGCAAAGCAGTTCTCAGAAACTGGCCGAGGCTACCCTCCCCGCTGGTGCCCTCGGAGCCGCCCCTCGCAGCGTTCCCAGGGACTGGCCCCAGTTTGCGGGCAGCCAGGCTGGCTCCCACTGTGCAGTTGTCACCAGCAGAGCTGAGACGAGTCTGTCACAGCTGAGCCTTTGCTCGTCCACGTGAGGTCATCTGGGCTGCGCTGTGCACTGCAGAGCCAGGAGCCACAGGTGGCCGCTGAGGACTTGCAAGTGGTGGATCCGAATCAGGACGTGCCGTGAGGGCGAAAGACACCCGGCATGTAGAGGACTTGGTGCAGAGAGAGGAACGTGAACCATCTCGCTTGTGTCTGTATTGAGGACCTGTTGAAGTGGTGATATTTTGGATGTATTGGCTTAAGTAAAATATTTACAAAAAAAATTTTTTTTTTGGAAATGGAGTCTCACTCTGTCTGCCGCCCAGGCTACAGTGCGGTGGGTCAGCACTGAGGTCAGCTCAACGGCAACCTCAAACTCCTGGGCTCAAGCGATCCTCCTGCCTCAGCCTCCCAGAGCGCTGAGATTACAGGCATGAGCCACCATGCCCGGCCAAAACATTAAAATTAACTTCACTTGTTTCTTTTCAGCTTTTTTAACGTGGCTACTAGAACATTTTAAATGACACGGCGCCCACACTTGCGGCTTGCGTTATATTCCTGCTGGATGGCCCCGACAGAGTGGGCAGATTTATGCGCTGGACTTTCTCAGCCCAGCGTTGCCGTGGAAACGCCGCCCAGACCTGCGCTCACCTTGCGGCTGCGCGTGCGTCGCAGAAGTGCGCCGGGATCCATGGTCTATCGGTTCTTTTTCAACCCGCCGTCTCCTCTGTCTCCTCATCTATTTTTCATTCTCTGTTGTTGCTTCATTGCCACCAGCAAACAAGTGTGCTCTGTCGTCCCATTGAAAGCCAAAGCCAAGCCTACCCACCGCTCCCGGCCGCTCACTCTGCAGCCTCCCCTCCCCATCCTCTGTCCTCCTCTGCAGCCAGCGCCCTGGCCAGAGTCAGTCCCGGCTCCCCCTCCCCTGCGTGCCCTCCCCACCCCCCATCAGGCCCTCCTGGCCCCGATGCCACTGCACAAGGCCCCTTCTTCTAAAGGCCACCGGTCACCGACATGCTGCCAAGTCCACGGGAGAGATGGGGAGACCCTCCTGGATTAATCGGGGGGACCCAGTGTAATGACAGGGACCTTCTAAGGGAGACAGGGAGGCAGGAGGGACAGGGTCAGAGAGAGAGGCGGAAGATGCCACGCTGCTGGCTTTGGAGACAGAGGATGGGACCGCGAGCCAAGGAGTGCCGGTGGCCCCGAGGGTCTGGGGAAGGCAAGGGAACAGACCCTGCCCTAGAGATCCCAGAAGGGAACGCTGCCCTGCCCACACCTTGATTTTAGCCCCTAAGACCCAGTGTGGGATCCCGGCCTGCAGAACTGTGAGGTAATAAATCTGTGTTATTTCAAGCTTCGAAGTTCATGGTACAGCGGCAACGAAAGACCAATACGGTGGTGCTGCCCAGCCCCGTGGCGCTAAATGCTGAGAATGTCACATGCGTCGCCTCCGGCCCCGACGTCAGCCTCAGACAGCGACCTGCCCACCGACACCTCCGTTGCCATGCCTGGATTCTGGGCCTTCCTCCCTCCGCCTCCTCCACCTCCCCCCGCCCCCAGCTCAGCTGGCTGCAACTGCATCCTGCCAGGTGCTGGGGCCACAGCCCCAGGCCAACCTTAACTCTCTCTCACCCTCCCCTTGTCCCGGCTGCCAGCGAGTCCTGCCGGCTCCATCCTTGAGACCCAGCGGAACCCGGCCGCTCCCCGCCATGCCGCCCCCACCACCTGGTCTGAGCCCCCACGGTTCCTCACCTGCCGACAGTCACTGCCTCCTCGCTAGGCTCCCGCCACCCCCTCTGCCCCGACGTTCTTCTTAGCGCAGCAGCGGGGGGCCCTTAACACAGAGAACAAATGCCACTCTTACAGTCCCATCTTATTCAGAGTAAAGTCAAGTCCTTAGAAGGCAGACAAAGGCATCCACGATGTGGGCCCCAACCCCTCTGCCACCTCATCTCCTACCGCCCCTCTCCTCTCTGCTCCCCCCACTTTGGCCTCCCCACTGTTATTTGAACATAGCAGAAGATCCCCACCCCAGGGCCTTTGCACATGCTGTACCCCTGCCTGGCGCACTCTTCCCTGATATCCTCACGACTAACTCCCTCACTGCTCTCAGGATCTGGCCAGATGCACCTTCTCCACAAGGCCTGCCCCGATCACCCTGAACTGCCCCTCACCCCAGCCACCTCCAGTTGTCCTTGCCCTGCCCTACTTTTTCTGTTTTCCTTTCAACATACTATACCATGTGCTTATCTGTCACGCTTGGTGTCTGTCCATCTCCCATGCTGGGACAAAAACTCCATGAGGGCGGGGATCTTTCTTTTGTTTGCTGGGCTCAGAACAGTGCCCAGCATAGAGGGCAGTCGACAGATAGTAACTGAACAAACGAATGGATGGAAAAGTGCCAGAGGCAAAGGTTAGCAACTCTAAAACCGCTATACACGTACACTAGATGGGAACAATTAAATACACGGTCGTGGCAGGACCTGGGTTTCCCACTGTTACGGTTAAGCAGGGGGAGGCGCCACGTGATTACCACGGATCGGAGTTGGAGACCTCAGTATGAACACGTGCTGAGCGACATGGATGATTACATACAGAAGCATTTACAGATACGTGCACCTACACAGCTTAGCACACACACAGATTTCCTTGCTCCATCAGCGAAAACAGCCAAGAAGCAAGAGCACCCCGTAGCTGTGAGCACACCTAGCGCCCAGATCTTGGTTTCTAACACCCTCCTCCAATAACATGAACCTTGGAGAAATGGCTGGCTCTAGGTCTGGGACAGGAAATGCACACGATGAGCCCGGAGCATCTCGCAGTGCTGGGACCCAGGGATGTGCCCAGCGGCTCGCAATGAAGGGGCAGGTCAAAGGGACACAGGGGCCCACTGAAAGAGCCGCCCCCCCAACCCCTGTGGCCAGAGCTGGGGCAATCTGAGCAACACATACTGTGGTACTGGGCTGTACCCCAGAGAATACAATATCCATGAGTCCACGCTGCTATAAATAAATGAGAGGAAAGAAAGAATTCCAATAACCGATGTCGATTCTCTGCTCTCAAAGAGGTGGAGTGCAGTCGCCCGTCCCGTACACGGGGGTTGTGCACAGTGACCTCTTCACAAAGAGCACAGCAGCCAAGAGGGAAGAAAGAGAAACTCTGCAGGACTGGAAATTGATGAACGCTGCCCAGCCAGGTGGTCACGTTGGGTCATCTCGAGAGCACGTGCCCTGGACAGAGAGCGAGCAGAGGGGCCCTTCTCCCCTGCAGTCTTCCTCCCCAAACATGGAACACCATGTCTTACACATGGGAAAGGCATAAGACAAGTTCCAGTGGAATGACCACTGCAGTGCAATGCTCATCTGCACCATTGTGCAAAATATCTGAGCAGCACTCCTTGAAAGTGTTAAGGTGATCCTAGACAAGGAAAGTCAAGCCCAGAGGGGCCTAAGGAGACATGGGGCCCTGGAACAGAAAAGGACATTGGGGAAAAATGAAGGAAAGCCGAATGAAACACCGGCTGTCGTTACTAACAAGGGATCCATGTCAGCTCATTAATTGTGACACAGGCTCCCTCCTTGTGTAAGATGTTCCTAGCAGGGGAAATCGGGTCTGGAACCCTGGAGTGGATCCTGGAACAGAAAATGGGTATTAGTAGAGAAACTGGTAAAATCCAAATATAAAGTCTGGAGTTTGGTTAATAGTGAGGAACCACTGTTGTTTTAGTCATGTCTAATGTCCCATGGTGATGTCAAAATGCCAGCCGTGGGTAAACTGTGAGAGGTATATGGGAACTCCCCATACTGGCTTTGTAACTTTTCCCAAAAGAAAAAGGTAATCAAAGAAAAAACAATAACCTCACAATGAAATGGGATCATTGCCTAGAGGAATTGCTTAGACAGGGGAATGGCTACTATTACTACTATTTTCTGTTGGTTTTTTTTGTTTTTTTTTTTTCTGATCATGGAAATAGCTCCTTCAACATTCAGCAACATGTCTTGCCATTTATACAGTGAGAAATTTCAAATCATACAGAAATGAAAAAAACAGAAAGTTGGGCCAGGTGCGGTGGCTCACGCCTGTAATCCTAGCACTCTGGGAGGCCGAGGCAGGCGGATCGCTCGAGGTCAGGAGTTTAAGACCAGCTTGAGCAAGAGCGAGACCCTGTCTCTACTAAAAACAGAAAGAAATTAATTGGCCAACTAAAAATAGATAGAAAAAATTAGCCAGGCATGGTGGCGCATGCCTGTAGTCCCAGCTACTCAGGAGGCTGAGGCAGGAGGATCGCTTGAGCCCAGGAGTCTCAGGTTGCTGTGAGCTAGGCTGACGCCACGGCACTCTAGCTGGGGCAACAGAGTGAGACTCCAAAAAGAAAAAGAAAGTGAAACCTTTCCTAATTCTCCACCCTAAGTTGATGTACCACATTCTAGACTTTTCCCTCTGCACAGGTGAGCATTTATTTCTAAATTTTTACAAACGTGGGATGATGCCCTACATGCTAGCAACTTGCTCAGTTTCGGTACGCTGTGGGTGTCCCTCCACGCCGGCACCTCCCGCCCGGCTCTCCCTCCCGAGCGGCTGCCAGCTGTCCCGCAGCACGGGAGCCGCCTCCCTGAGAGGGACACCCAGCTATTCCTGCCTCCCCGCCCCTCCCGGCAAGGCTCCATGAACATCCTCCTACTCATGCCGTCAGGGACACCTGAGGGCATTTCTGCAGGACGAACCCCTGCCTGTGGAATTGCAGGCATGACGGCACATTTGACAAGCTGTCACCTCACTGCCAAATTGCCCTCTCGTTATTTTGAGAATTAACCCCAAAGAGACGAAGGGGAACACATAACCCCTTCCCCTGCCTTCCCCTCTTTGGGGACTCTCTTCTTGAACCAGGTGGCTGTGGGTGGCCACTGTGACGTCACAGGTGTGGGGGAGGGGGAGGGCCAAGCACACCGTGTCACTGCCCTGCCAGGACCTCAGGGGACTGGACGTCCTTTTGTGATTCTCCAGGGATCATCTCTCGGCCAGAGGCCACACCCAGCAGAACTGGGGCAGCCGGCAGGGAGAGGCCGGGCGTCACTTTAAAGATCGCAACACAATTCCACGAGTTTAGAATTGGAAAAAGACAATAAGAGAGTTTCATCATCCGAACCATTTGTTTGCCATTCCTGTATTCATTCAACAGAGATCTGGGTTCCTTTCCTTTTATAGTTCTCAGCACTGGGGTGGCCACAGCGAACGAAGTCCCTGGCCTCTCTGAACTGTCATTCTCCTTGTGGGGGGGGCACAGATGTCACACGATAAGTATCAGTGAGTGGCAAGTGCTGTATTATTTAGGGTAACAGCCAGCTGCTGCAATAAACGCACCCCAACACTTCAGGCTCCGTGACCCTAGCCAAGGCCGAGTGTCCCCAGGGCTCAGCTCTGGATCTTCCTCCTCCCAGGACTCATGACTTATTTCTGGAATGATCTGACCAGGGCCCGTCCCCTCCGCTGGGCCTAGAGTTCCCAGGCTCGTTTCTTCCTCTGTGGCCACAGCGGCCCCCTCGCAGTCCCAGGCTTTCCTCGTCCCCGAACAGACAGAGACTCTCACCATCCAGGTGTCAGCTCACTGTCCCCTCCCGTGTGCGGCCGCCACCGGGCCTTGTGTTCTCCTGGGCACGTGTGGCGGGGGGCGAGAGGAACCCCAAAGTGTCACAGCCCCTGTCCACAGGCGGGGACTTGCCTACAAGCGAGGGGGGCGGGCGTCATGGGGCCAGTGACGTGGGAATAGAAGTGGAGCCTGTCACTGCAGGGCCGAGGCCGTCACTGATTGCTCTCCCTCCGTCCAGTGGCTGCACGTGGACGCTCGGGACACGCTGGGAGCCACGTGGCCAAGAAGGCAGAGCTGCGGTCGGCCGGGGTCCCCGAATGGCTGTGTGGACACGGCCACTGGCTCCCTCCTGCTGGAACACTCGCACGGGACAGGGGTGGCTCCGGCTTAGCACTCAGCTCTCGGCTCAAAGGTCACCTCCTCCAAAAGGCATCTCCCCAGCCCCTCCAGAAACCTCCAGTCATTCCCCGTCTCCTCGACGGAGTCTCCCCGCATTTGTGAGAGGTTTCAGGTATCTTGTCCTCCATTTGCTCGCGTGAATACAGCTGTCCCGACCAGCAGTAAGCCTCCCAGGGGCAGGAACCCTCCTGCCTTGCTCATGCTGTAGCATCTTCCTAGAACAGGGCCCGGCACATAGCACGTGCTCAACAAAAACGTGACTGAACAGACAGTCCGGCCCATCTGTCTCAACTCGCTCGTCTGTCCAACAGGGTGGACACCAGGAGGGTGATTTTTCAAAAGCACTGAGTATTAGAGGCTCAGGGGTAATATAACTTAGGTCAATCTAGACTTGAGTCAATACATGAAAATTTATTGCTGCCCTACTGGGTGCCGGTGTGCCCTCTTAGGAACTTAGCGAACTCTAGCTTCGAATGAGTGGTTTTCCCACCTCGCTGTGGGCGGGGGGCTGGGCTCCCCCCGCTCTGGGACGGAGCGTACTAAGCGCCTAGCTGGCGTCTGCCAGCCCTTCTCTTTGCTAAGAGCCCGCTTTATGCCAGGCGGCCCTGTGCCCGCAGGGAGGAGAGTGTTTGGAGGGGCGGTTGCTGGATGGGACGTGGGGAAAGCGCTTCGCGAGAAGGTGACCCCTTTCGCCGCTCTCCTCCTCTTCTTCCTCCCCCCTCCTGGGCAGTGGATATGGCCGAAGTTCCAGCAGGGCCAAGGCTGGCCCTAGTGTGCCTTTGTCCAAATTTGAGAAAGACTTCTGCTGGGAGCAGTCAAATTGGAAAAAAGACGGCTCCCGTGGGCAGAAGCGTCCCCGTGGGTGTGGGGCCTGGCTTGGCAAGCAGACCGTAACCTGGGTTTCAGTCTCTACCCAGTCCCTTCGGCAGGGAGCTTGGAGCAGTCCACAGACCGCACCACCATCCTGGGCAGCCCTGATCTTGGACTAGGAGGCAACGTTGAGGGTGAAGAGCATTTGCTGAAGGCAGAGCTGAAAGCTGAAAGAAGCCTGGATCTTTGATAAAGGTGAGCTCCCATAGGGGCCCTGAATCACCTTCCTCCTGAGTTTTTTTTTGTTTTTTTTAAAATAATTTTAATACTTTATTTTGCAATGATGTCAAAGTTTCAGAAGAGTTGCAAGAAACATAAAAAGAACTTCCCTTCCCCCAGACTGGCCAATTGCTAACATTCTATCCTGTCTGCTCAACTACTCCCTCTCTCTTCCTTTCCCTCCCTCCTTCTCTATGGATGTTTTCCAGAATCACTCGAGAGCAGCGGACAGACACGACGGCATCACCCCTCAATACTCCGGCGGGTGTACCCCCCGACGAGGGCACTCTAACACCGCCCACATCACCTCTGACTTCTTAAGGAAGACATAAAACTCCTTCCCAAGTGACTTATTTTGGATTTCTGTTATAAGCAGCCAAACCGAACGCTAACTGCTCCCCTCTGGACCCCTAAAGTCCACGGGGGGAGGCGGGAAAGGTCACGCACAGCCCCGGGTGGCCAGGCCTGTCCCACTCACGCTCCCCGCCACTCTCTGCCCCAGCCTTGGGGCCCTCCCACCTGCCCGGCACCTCTTGGCCTCGGAGCTTTTTCTTTTTCCCATTGAGGTGAAATTCACAAAACAATATTCACCACTTCCAAGCGTGCGATTCCGCGGCATGGAGCGCGCTCACAACGCCGTGAAACCGTCACCCCTACCCGGCTGCACGACGCCATCAGCCCAGAAGGCAGCACCGTGCCCACGCAGCTCGGGGCACCCCCACCATCAGCTTCTGACTCCGTGGGTTTCCCGTGTCTGGACCCTTCATATAAACGGGGTCACACACTCCGTGCCCCCTGTCCCCAAACGCTGTCAGCTCCTGCCACCCCGATGTCCGTTCGCCCTCCCTGCACCAGCACCCCCACCCCCCAGGGGGGCTTTTCCTGGAGGCTCACGTGAGGTCAAGTTCTCTCAACGAAGAGAAGACCCGGTCTCCCTTCTCGGCGCTTGTCACGATTACGATGACTCTGAGTGGTTGTTTCACGCGTGTCTTCCGCGGTCAGGGTATAAGGGATTTAGGGTTAGGGAGGGATGTGTGCGTCTTATTTATCACTGTGTGCCAGGCCCAGCCCCACACCCGGCACATACCGTGTTTCCCCGAAAATAAGCCCTACCCATAAAACAAGCCCTAGCAGGATTTCTAAGCATCTGCGCAGTAGGAGCCCTACCCCGAAAATGAGCCTAGTGACGGGCGTGGCTACGCAGCGCGTCTGCACAACCCGGGCATTTCCCCGCGGAGCGGTAAAGAAGACGAGCAGCCCTTCTCATCTGCCCCAGGAGAGCTCTGTCGCTCGACAGGAGAGATGGGGCCAACGGTTCCAAAGGAAATAGAGTCACAAGACATTCAGGATGGACTTCGGGGTTTGGAGAGTCATGATGATGTTCCAGAAGATGACGCCTTAACTCTATTTGAATAAATGTAGATTGTTGTTCCGTATTTTAAAAAAATAATAACACATCCCCTGAAAATAAGCCCTAGGGTGTCTTCTTGAGGAAAAATAAATATAAGACCCTGTCTTATTTTCAGGGAAACACGGTAGGTGCTGGGTGACATCTGGTTAACCGGATGGACGGGTGAGTGAGTGCCCTGACAGAGACGTCGTCTCGTGTCCCCTCGGCTATGACCTCAGAGGGCCCGGTGGGGGGGTGCCCGCCCTCCCGCACGTGCCCATATAAGGGCACGACTTGGGACAGGTCTGCCGTGGCTTGTGAGGTCCCCGAGCGCTGCGACCTCACAATGCCCGGGCGGGGGCCGGTGTCTATAAGAGGCCCAGGCGCCGGGCCCTGGCTCACAGCCCACAAGTTCCACCTGCTCACAGGTTGGCTGGCTCAACCAAGGTGGTGCTCCCTGCTCTGAGCGTCCAGGCCAACTCCATCCGGCGCCATGGCCAGATACAGATGTTGCCGCAGCCAAAGCAGGAGCAGATGCCGCCGCCGGAGACGAAGATGTCGCAGACGGCGAAGGCGATGCTGTCGGAGAAGGAGGAGGAGTAAAGCGGGGCCAGCCGGGGGCGGGCAGGGCAGGGCTGGGCTGGGCAGGGCAGGGCAGGGCAGGGCTGGGCTGGGCTGGGCAGGGCCAGCCAGGGGCAGGCAGGGCCAGCCGGGAGCAGGCAGGGCAGGGCAGGGCTGGGCTGTGCTGGGCGGGGCTGGGCAGGGCTGGGCTGGGCTGGGCTGGGGGACTCAGCCAGGGCTGAGCTCTGCCTTCAACGCCCCTCTCGTTCCCCGCCAGGGTGCTGCCGCCGCAGGTACAGGTGTAGAAGAAGAAGATACTAAATGCACAAAATAGCACGTCCACCAAACTCCTGCCTGAGAATTTTACCAGACTTCAAGACCCTCTCGCCACATCTTGAAAATGCCACCATCCGATGAAAAACAGGAGCCTGCTAAGGAACAATGCCGCCTGTCAATAAACGTTGAAAAATCATCCCACTCTTCTTGTCTCCTGTCCTTGAGAAGGGGGCTCGGCGGAGAGGGGCATGGGCATGGGAGGGGACAGCGGGAAGGGGACATAGAGTTATAGTTGTCACACTGGATTTTGTTGCAAACTCTCGGCAACACTGCACGTCACAACCAAAACCTGCGTCCGCAAACCTCCTCCCTGCACAGCGGGGCACTGAAGCCGGGGCGTGGGAGTTTCTGGGGGCAGGCTGCGCGCATCTCCTCCCAAGCCTGCATTCGCGACTTCGGTGGCAGCCCCCGGGGCAGGAGCAGTGACACTAGAACTGGCAAGGGCTGCACATCAGGTCTCCTCCGCCCCAGGGCCCCTGGACGGAGCCAGTTAAACATTGACCAGCCTGAGCGCATTACGCCCAGGACCCCCGGCCCCACGGTTTCCGCACTGAAAGGAAGGCATCTTTGGTTATAAGTAGATTAAGCCAGTTGTCACCAGAAAAATCATTCGGCTCAAAATGCTTTATTCCTCATTCGGCAGGCCTGTCATGAGTTCTCGTCCCCATGTGGGTACAGTGACAGCTTGTCCAGGCCGCAGCTGAGCTGCGCTCTCCACACTTAATCTCCAGTGGCTCCGCGAAGGAGACAGGTCACCACCCGCGTGAGGACACAAAGGTTCCCCTACCCACCTGGTCTGACCCAAGCCCACACTGGACCCACACGACACTGCCTGTGCCCAAACCCCAGGGACACGTGGAGATGGGTCACAGACAGGTCAGCGAGACCAAGACATAAGAACTCTGCTCAGGACAGCCCAGGACAGCCCGGCTCTCAGACACGTGACGCAGACCCGGGGTCACAATCATTTCATTGTGGAGGAGCACGGCCCAGGGCGCAGCGCCAGCCACCAGGGCGCTGAGACCCAGTTCCCCGAGGCGACACTCCCTGGCACCTGGGGACTGCCATGGCTGTGACTTCCATTTGTGAATCTGCACGTGTCACTTCCAGTCCTCACACCAACCTGGCGGGGCAGGGGTCAGCAGCCCCGCGGTTCCAGGTGAGCACACCGAGAGACCCAGAGCTCGCGTTCGACCTGGGGCCTGGTGACCCAGGGCCCTGGCCACTGCGGGAACAGCTTCCCACGCCCCATCGGAGGGGGACAGCAGGCGGCTGAACTTGCAGACCCCAGGTGACCTTTTTCCCTTATTTGATCATCTAACTCCAGCCACGGAGACTGGACTCAGCAGGACCTGGGCTTTTGGATTTCTACAGGGGAGCTTGGGGGCCACCCTAAAGCGCCTCTGTCCTCAAGAGGGGGGTGGCACACGGCGCAGGGGTGGCGACACCACCTCCCGCGAGGCCGGAAGGTCACCCTCCGTGCTTGCTTCCATCGACACCGTGGCAGTCGGCCACGGACGCCACGCGATGCAGACTCATCGTCTCCCACTGCCGCAGGTGACAAGTCCATAAGGGTCTTGCGAGAGTCAAAATCCAGGTGTCATTAGGGCTGAGCCCCTTCTAGATGCTCTAGGGGAGGAGAACCCGCCTCCTTGGCTCGTGGCCGGTCCACCCTCAACGCCAGCCGCGTGGCACCCCCAACCTCTCCTCCTGGGGTCCCCCTGCCTCCCTCCCCTGTCTTCTAAGGGCCCCGCGGCTGTGCTGGGCCACCCCGAGAGTCCAGGAGGGCCCCCCAACTGCAGGGCCCTGAGGTCCTCACATCTGCAAAGTCTCTTTGGCCACCTAAGGGGGACACAGTCACAGGCTCCGGGAGCAAGACGTGGCCGTCCACGGCACAGGCGTGGCTGTGTCCGCCACAGCCTCCCTCCCTTCCGTGAAAGGGACGCTAGTGTCTCAGCTGTGGTGACTCTGATTTGGGACGTTGGTGGGATCGCCGACGTATGGTGACGCCCCGGAACAGACAGGCGGGGGCCGAGCGGAGAAGATGCACGTGGAGGAGAAGGGGGCGCCCTGGCCCGGGACGGGGTGCGGCGCCGAGGGCGTGGCCTGAAGCCAGCTGCCGTGGGCCGCGTCCCCGCCTGCGTGTCCCCTTGTCTGCGCAGGCACCGTGAGTAGCTGCCCCCACAGAAAACGGGGGTGGTAACCTCGGGGCGAGGATGAGCGGACGCGCGGGAAGCAGACGAGCGCCTGGCAGGTGGCGACTCCGGGTCACTGGTGCTGTCCTAACTGGCAGCAGGCCGCGGGGACAGGTGGGGGTCCCTCCCCGCACGCTGGCGCCACGCGGCACCGCGCAGACGGCGCAGGAAACTTCTCTGTCTTTTCCCCCCAGCGTGTTATGGGGGTACAGATGTTAAGGTTACGTATATTTGCCTTGTCCCCCCTCCCCCCCTCGAGTCAGAGCTTCAAGCGTGACCATCCCCCAGTTGGTGTGTGTTGCACTCATTGTGTGTGTATATGCCCATCCCCTCCCCCCACCCGCCCGACACCCCATAGATGTTACTCCTATGTGTCCACTTAGGTGCTGATCAGTTAATACCAGTTTGCTGGTGAGTACATGTGGTGCTGGTTTTCCCATTCTTGAGATACTTTACTTAGTAGAATGGGTTCCAGCTCTATCCAGGAAAATACAAGAGGTGCTATGTCCCCGTTGTTTCCTGTAGCTGAATAGCACTCCATGGTGTACATATGCCACATTTTATTAATCCACTCATGTACTGATGGGCACTTGGGCTGTTTCCACACCTTTGCAACTGTGACTTGTGCTGCTATAAACATTCGAGTGCAGGTGTCTTTTTCATAAAGTGACTTTTGATCTTTTGGGTGGATGCCCAGTAGTGGGATTGCTGGATCAAATGGTAGATCCACTTGTATGGCTTTAAAGTATCTCCATATTGCTTTCCACAGAGGTTGCACTAGTTTGCAGTCCCAGGAAGCTTCTCAATGACCACACGCCAATGCCCACCAGCTGGGCATCCGGATGACAAAATGCTGGCACTCTTTCTTGTGACCCGAGGTCCCACCTGCTGCCAGGGAGCGGGGACACGTTTGCAGGCAAGGCCAGGGGGCTGCTTGTCCTTCCCACTGTCTGTTGAGTACCGGGGCCCTCCCGGGCAGGGTGGGGACAATGAATGGGGGGTGGGGCTGCCAGGTCACAGTGGGGGGTCCCCTTTATATAGCAGCCCCTCCCCAGAGAGCCCTTGCAAACCAGACCGACATCAACACCAACAGCAGGTGGGCAGGCCTCGGCCCTCCTCCCCACCCCCAAGGCCAGCTGCAGCCCCGGCCCAGGACCCGCCGCCCCTCCCACCACCCCTCCCGCCACCATGGTCCGGTACCGGGAGAGGAGCCCCAGCGAGCGCCCGCACCAGGGGTATAGGCAGCAAGGGCACGGGCAGGAGCAAGGCCTCGAGGGCCAGGAGGAGCAGGGCCTGAGCCCGGAGACCATCGAGTTCTACGGCAGGACCTACCGAGGCCGCCGCTGCAGGCGCAGGCGGCGCTGCTCTCGGAGGAGGCTGTGCCGGATCCACAGGCGGCGGCGGCGCTCCTGCCGAAGGCGCAGGAGACGCTGCTGCAGGCGGAGGCACCGCAGAGGTCTGCCCCCGCCCCAGCCCCCGCCCGCCCCGAGAACCCCCAGTGACCCCAGGCCCTTTGCACCTGCTCCACTGCTCGGGGAGGGGGGGCGAGAAGGGAGGCAGGGGTCCCACCCACCCGGCCGCCCCCGAAAACCCCCATCCCCACCCCGATGCCCCAGGCACCCCTCGCAACCAGAATTTTCTTTCCCAAAAGGCTGCAGAAGGAGGAGGAGAAGATGCAGAAGGCGCTACTACTGAACTTCCTGAGCCCACCACCCCTGGCTGGGAGTTAAGGAGAATCCACCTGCCTGGGAAACACCTCGCGAGGCCATAGCAACTCCCCCACACCAGATGCCCGAGCCCTGAGTTGCTGAAGAACCCACAAGATCTGAATAAAATGAGCAAAAGTCACCTGCCAAATAAAACTTGACGAGAAATTCGCTGGCCTGTCCGGGTCTCCTTTGTGCAGATGGCACAGACCTGGCTGCCCGGGGGCAGCTGGGGGCTGAGTGCTCCTGGTGTGTCACCCCGTGCCCCTGCCCTGCCCGTGGTCACGTGTCCTTTCCTGGTGCTGAAAGCCCCGTTGCTGCACTGCTGCCGTGACAGCCCCCACCCCTGGCCTGGGAGTCTTAAACCAGAGTCAGGCTCTCCTGAACCACTTCCTACCCCACGAAAGGGGTACAAGGCCACCTCTGGCTTCCCTGCGCAGAGACGGAGCCCTGACTCGGTCACAAAGACGTCTTCAGCGGCACACACGACAGATGTCCCTGGGCGAGAACCTTGGGTGGTCGGGGGGGAGTGTGACTTGTGGGAGGAGAGGAACAGCACGTGCAGGAGCCCTGTGGTGGGAAGCAGGTCTGGCGTGATCCAGCAAGAGTGCAGGGGCTGGTCTGTATGCGGCCGTGTTGGCCAGCACATTGCCCGAAGGCTGCCCTCCCTCCCGAGGCTCGGGGAGAACCACACTTCTGGGGGCTCCCTGCACTCCGTGGATTGTGACTGCGTCAATCCACCTCCCGTCTGAAAAAATCTGCCACTTGTGACCATCTCCCCCTCTCAAGATCCTCAGTGACATCTGTAGTTTCCAGGAACAGGACATGGACATCTTGGAGGAGGGTCATCATTCAACCTCCCATAGCCACTGAGGATGGGGGGCAGGAAATTGGCACGATCTGATTTACCTGCCGGAAAGTAGATTCCTGGTGTTTGGGAATGACCAGATTTAAAACAACGGTCCCTAGCTCCGCCACACCCCAGGCTGAGATTGTGCTGTACGGGCAGGTGCAACCTTGCAAAGGGAAGTTCCAAATGTCTTCAAAGAGACCTGTGACCCCAAAAAGCTTAGAAGCCACTGCCTTTCAAGGAGATTTCAGAGGATCACACTTCCAGGTCCCCGAAGGAAAGAGTCCTAAGGGTTCTTTAATTTTATGGAGACAGGGCTCATACAAAATGCACAAATTTTAAGCAGGCAGCTGGATGAATTGTTACCAAGTGTTACCAGGGCAAGAAACCCAACATTCCCCGCCGCCGCTGAAAGTTCCCCTGGTGCCCTGACCCACAGGCAGCCACTGTTTTGACCCCCTCTTTGAAAACTGTCAGCAGCTCCCCCTTGGCTGGGTGTTGCTGGATGGGAGGAGTCTGTGTGTGCCCCTCTTGCCTCCAGAAATTCCCTCCCCAACTCTCATCCTGGCTAAAGGGGGCCCTTTGCCAAGGCAAACAAAGCAGAGGGAGGCAGCACGCTGCAGCCGGCCTGGCGGGTGGCCTTCCTTCCCGCCCTGCCCTGTGGTTGGTGGGCTGTCCCCGAGCGAGCGGGGGTGGGCTGCAGGCCCTTTGTGATGTCAGCGCCCTGCCTCCCGCCCTCACGGCCCCTCACTGCCCCCAGCTGCCTTCTCTCCCATCCCAGAGACAGGCGAGGCGGACAATGGGCTCCCGCTGTGCCAAGCTCAGCACAGGCCACAGCTCGGGCCACGGCACGGGCCACGGCACGGGCCACCGGAAAGGCCATGAATCCTCCATGAAGAAGCTCGTGGCCTGTGTGAGTCAGGATAACTTCTCCCTGTCGTCGGAGGGCGAGGAAGATGAGGAGGAGGAGGAGGAAGAGGAGGAGGAGGAAGAGGAGGAGGAGGAGGAGCTCCCGGTTCAGGGCAAGCTGCTACTGATGGAGTCGGAGCAGCAGGAGGCGGCGGCCGAGGACAGCCCCGTGGCCCAGCAGAGCCCCGAGCCCAAGCAGACGCACTCCTGACCCCCGACGACAGCCCGGGAGGGGGTGTCCGCGCTGTTCCAGCCAGAACTTTCAGAAAAGAGTCAATAAAAAGTCTCCGAGGAGGCTCCCTCCTCTCTGGTTTCCCCTAACCCGTCCCTTCTGGTGCCATGTGCGCGCACGAGCGTGGGGGTGGGGAGGGCGACCACCTGCCAAGGCAGGCCCAAGAGCAGGGTTGGTGACCTTGTTCTGACACCCGACACCCAGAGAGATGTCCTCCCCGCTTTGGAGGTCTCAAATGCGGCAGCCGGGACTGGGACGCGTCTCCGCCAGCACTGCCCCCGCTTGGCTGCTCTAGCCAGTCCTTAAGAGCAAACCGCTGGGAGTTCAGCAGACGGGGTCACCGTCCTTCCTGCTAGCCGTGTGACCTTGCGCAGGCCACTGTGTCTCCGAGCCTCAGCCTGCCCCTCCCTGCTTAAGGGGGGCCTGATTGCGTCCCGGGGTCACTGGGCCAGGACACTCTGCTGAAGTGTGTGTGTGTGGGGGGCTGAGGCCAGACGCCAGGAGGAGCTGCTGGGGGCGGGGCGGTCCCACTGCCCAACTCCTTCTCAGCACTGACGCTTCCGTTGCCAGCCCGCTCCGTGACCATCTCTCTCCCACCTGGAGGCTCACTCTTGACCTCTTCAAGAGGTGCAGAGACGGTGCCCCCGTGAGTGAGCGCGGCGGGCAGGGGGAGCCCAGAGAGGCTGCTGGGCGAGGTGCAGAAGGGGCTGGGCGCACCTTCCAGGGGAAGCTCGGCTGTGTGTGCCACCCCCCGCCCGGCTCTCTCACCCCTGCCCCCAGAAGAAATGACAAAGGAGGAAGCACAGACTCAGGGCGACTGGAATCTATGCTCCCTGGTTAAAAAATTTAAAAAGTTAAAAATAGATTAAAGAAATGACAAACGACCCTGTCCAGGCGGTGGGGGTGGGGAAGGGGAGGCAGCATTGGGGGTGGGGCTCAGTTTCCCTGGGGGCTGTTTGAAGGCGGAGGTGAGGCCACCTGGGCCTGCAGAGGGCGAGGGCAGGGGGCAGGGGGCAGGGGAGGCCCTACCACCCGAGACCCTCCCCTGCCCCCAGCACAAATGACACAACGGGCCCACGTTATCTTTCCCTCCGAAGCCCAAAGGTGCCCCCGCCCGTGCGTGTGCCCAGCAAGCACTGGTCAGGCCCTGCCGGGTGTCAGAGCCCACTCCAGTCCCCAGGGCCCTAACGTGACAGTGACAGACGCAGCAGTCCTGAGGGACGGCCACTGTCGCGGGGGCGTGGCTGTCGGGGCGGTTCTCCTGGGGAGGGCTGGAAAGGTGGCAGCAGAGGTCGGTTTCCTTGGTTTCCACGCTGTGCGCTGGCCCGCAGGTGGGGAAGTGGGGGTCAGCAGAAGAGGAGCGGGGCCGCGGGTTAGGGCGATCCAGAGGCCCAGAGGGTCTCACAGCGTGGCCTGCACACTCCCCACGACCAGACGCAAGGAGCCCGCACAGGCGGGGCCCCTGGAACAGAGCTGCCCGTGCCCACGAAGCCCTGAGGACCGTCAGTGCCCATGGCAGGAGGCCACGCCTGGATTCAATCCCGGCTCTGCCAGTGCCTAGCTGTGGCACTCCGGGCTGGTGACCCAACCTCTCTGAGCCTGTTCCTTTCTAAAACACAACAATCATACCTGCCTCCCAGGATGCGTTCGTTTCTTAGGGCTGCTGTGTCGAAGTAGCACAAACCAGTGGCTGAAAAGGACAGGCATTTATTCCCCCATGGTTCTGGAGATCCGGAGTCGGAAGCCTCAGAAGAGAATTCCTCCCTCCCCTCCCGCTCCCGGTGGCTCAGCTCGTGGCCGCATAGCCCGTCCCGCTGCCTGCACCCGCACGAGGCCCCTCTTCCCTGTGTCACCCCTTCCGCCTCTCGCAGGGACACTCTCCGTGGACTTAGGGCCGCACTCTCTGGCACGCTCTCAGCCCAAGGTTCTTTGCCTAGTTCCACCTGCGAAGACGCTTCTTCCACATAAGGCCACAGGGACGGGTTCCTTGGGGTAAGCCGTGGACGTGGATTGGGGGGGGGCGGCATTTGGCCCATTTCACGGTCATGGTGAGGCTCGAGGACAAAGCCGCCTGGGAAGCGGGGGGCAGAGCCCCGGCAAGCGGGAAGCAGAAGGGTGGTTCTCCCCGAGTGATTCGACACATTTATTAAGAAATAAACTCCATAAAAGCGGGCGATAGCAGACAACAGGTGACGCTGTGTGTGGCTGGGGAGGGTCTGGGGACAGAAGGAGCTCTGTGGGGAAGAGGCGGGGGTGGGGGCAGGAGTGGCCCAGAGCTAAGCCGATGGCCTGAGCCCAGGCCTGGGAGCCCTGGTGGCTCTGGACGGACCCGGGAGACGAGGGGGTCACGGGGGCTGGTGCGCACGGGCTGGCTGGGCTTTCTCCCCGGCGCGGGGTGCGCAGTGTGGCAGGAACGCGGCTCCAGGGGCAGGGAGGGAAGCAGGGTGAGGGCGCAGGAACCGAAAGGAGGAAGCCGGGTTTCCAGGGGCCTCCTGTGGCTTGGCAGGCCTCTCGGGCTCACGATACCAGGAAAGAAGGACAGACACCCCTTCCGTCACATACGGCCACCAGGCCTTGAAAACCACGACAGCCCACCCAAGACTGGACATTGGTGCAAACTGGGATTTGAACCTTCGTCTAAATCTCCTGACTTTAAGTCTTGCTGGGCAGGCGGGCAGCAGGCCCCCACCTGTCGGTCTGCTCCATTACTCCGATCATCCATCGTTCTCCCATGCATCCGCCAGGCATCCGACAGATTCATCACCCGCCCGACGTCTATCCAGGCACTCACCGGCTGTCTTACAGACCACCCGCCACCCGCCACCGGGGTCAGGGCTGCACGACCGTCACCCAAGCTGCCGGGCGGAGGCAGAAAACGCAGACCGTGCCTGTCAATGAGGTTTACTGAGCTGTCACTGTGGCCCCGGCCTGAGCTAACCGCTTGACATAGATTTTCTCATCTAATTCTTCCAATGTCATACGAGGTCAGTACAATGATTGTCCCTATTCTGCAAGGATGGGGACACTAGGACTTGGAGAGGTAAGGGCTCAGGACTGTTCGTGCGGAAGCAGCAGATCTGGGATGTAGATTCGCCTCACTCAGGCCAATCTGACCCCAGGGCCCTTAACCCACAGAGGGGTCTGCCCCAGGGTGCCCAGAAAGCTGCCCCGCCCTGGGGGTGAGGGCAGGGGCTTTGTCCCAGCGGGGCTGCGTCTGTTACACCCTGAGCCTGTGCCATCATAATCGGCCCCGACTATATAACCAGGGGCCTCCAGGGTCTCTGTAAAGCTGGGCCTGCTGAAACAGGAGGAGGAGGAGGAGGCGGCCTCTGCCCCTCCGAGTGTGGCCTCCCATGGACACCAAGACGCAGAGCCTTCCTATCACCCACACCCAGCCTCACGGCAACTCTCGGCCCCAAAGCCACGCCTGCAGCCAGTGCAACTGCAGCCACCACTGCCAGAACTGCAGCCAGAGTTGCAGACGGAACAAGGGTTGCAGCCGGAGCCCCAGCCGGAGCCCGACCAGCCACCGCAGCCCACCGGGGTCCTGCAGCCCATCTGGCCGCCAGAGCCAGAGCCAGAGCCTGAGCCCCAGCCAGCCACCAAAGCACCACAAGCAGAGCATGCACTCCCACCACTCTCGCATGCGGCCCACCACCCACTGCAGCAGCTGCCCCAGGAACAGAAAGGCCTTGGAGAGCAAGATGAACAAGAGGAAGGTGGGCAAGAGGATCCAGCAGGTGTACAAAACAAAGAGGCGGAGCACAGGTACCCTTTGGGCGGGGGCAGGGGGAAGGGCCACGGAGGATAGGGAGCAGGTCACGGGACCTTGGGGGAAGCGAGGTGGACACCTCTGCCTCCAGGCCAGGTCACAGAGGAATCACAGGCAGGGGTAGGGAGGGGCAGGGGGAGGAGGAGGAGGAGGAGGAGGAGGAGGGGGAAGGGGACATAGTGGCCCAGTTGACGGACTGGCTCTTTCACTGGATGGGTTGATTGGGAGGATGGACAGACAGCAGATTAGCTAGATGGAGGCTCGGATGGGTCGAGAGGCTGGGTGGGTAAATCATCACTGTAAGGTTTGTTAGGTCAATGGATGGGTAATAGAAGTGATCTAGATGGATGGATGGATGGACACATCAGTTGAATGACAGGAAAGTTGGATGTGATTAGCTAGATGGATGAATAAATGGGATTGGATGGATACAACGGTTGGCTGGTTGGGTAGAGGGCTGATTTGATTTGGAAGGATATGGTTGGTGGATGAATTGAATGGATATGAGTTTTGACGGCTGAATGAATAGTTTACTGGATGGATAATTGGAGTAACTGAACTGATGGATGGGGTAGATATTTAGATTAATGGGGTAGGATGGGAAAGAAATGTTGACTAGAGTGAACTAACAAATGGGTGGAAGGGATGGGTGGGTGGGAGGGGGGATGGATGGAAGGAGAGTTCAATGACCGAAGTGCTCAGCTGTTAAAGGTCCTTCCCTCTCCTGTCCCTCAGGGCGGAGATACAAGTGACGAGACGGCACTCCCCGGCTTGTTCCTGTGTGTTTCACCCAGATGAGAAGTGCCATCACGCGTGGAATGCTAGGACAGAGTCAATCTTTTAGCAGGAACATGTTACTACGGTGATTTCTATGCAACATTGATTAAAGCTTGTACACTGGATGACTATCCTGGCATCGGCATTTTGATTTCTCTAGGATCAGGTGTCACATTTTGGGGGCCTGGTGGGGCAGCAGGACACAGGGAAGAGGTCATGTGGGGGCAGGGATGGGACCTCGTGAAAGCATAAGGGGTCTCTGTCAGCACAGGGGCGGAAATGAACAGGGGTGAGATGTCAAGAGGCCTTGAAAGTGATGGGCAATGCCGTGCTTGGCGACATTCCTCCCTGGCCCGCCCTGTATGTTCCCACATGTGTGCACACGTGCATAGACACACAAGTGACGCCCACAGACCCATATACTGCTCATGTGATCCGCAGGTATCTCACCCAGGATCACGCAGGAGACAGGAAGAGGGGTCAGGAACGTGCATTCTGCAGTCCAGAGCGTTCCTGAGCTCGAATCCTGTGCACTTATTGTGACACAGGCTGGTGGTCTCTGAGCCTTACTTATCGATTCTGTAAAACAGTGCTCAAAGCTGCCACTTCGACAAACGTTTACTAAGGGGCCAAGTCCGTCAGGGGCCACGCTAGGCTCTGGGAACACACAGAGGACACAGAAGGCCCTGTCCTCTTTGCAGTCCAAACACAAACACGGGACCTGCCGTTTAAGACAAGCTGTGTGACGCAGTGGGGCGAGGTGACGGGGGCCAACCCGGGAAGGCTCCGTCTGCCCAGAACAGCATGCGCCGGAGCCACGGGGAGGGAATGGGCTTGCATGCTAAGGACGGGAGAAGCTGCCCTGGCTACGCAGCCGGCGGGACAGGAGTGGGGGCCAGACCACTCGGGACACGGCTCCCAGTGCGCAGTGGTCACGGGAGGGGCTTGCTGGCTGGACGTCGGGCTCTGCTGAGTGTCAAAGACGGCACTGCCAGCCGCCTGGAAACTGGACCATGGGGGCAGGGGGCAGAGCGGCGGGCAGGATGGTGACCCACATTAGGCGAGCACTGGGGGTCTCCCACACGGCGGGTTGGAAGTTCCTCCCGGGAGCACGCCCAGAGTCCTGCCAAACACTTACCAAGTGCCGACTTGTACAGGCTTTGGGCCACGGCGCAGGAGGGCAGATAAAGGACCCCACACCCAGGTAGCTCCCAACTGAGTTAGGGGCAGCCGTGGACACAGATTACTGGTTTTCTCATCCACGACATGGGCGCAGGTGCTCTGGCTGGGCGGGCAGGGGCGGGTGCGGTGGCGTGTGTGAAGTGCCCGGGCACGCAGCGGGCGGGCAGCGAGCCTTTGCTATTAATTCAGCACAGAAAGGACTAGACGGTTTCTTGAGGAGGAGTGCTAGCGCCAGACAAAAGGATTTGGGAACTGTCAAAGTCTCAGCATGTAAATTAGCCTCTGACCTTCAACCCTATCAGCCTAGGTTTTAGGGTCAGACTCGGGTTTGCTCCGGCTCTGGCCAGGGGGACAGTGGGCCAGTCATGGCCACTCGGGGGCTCACTGGCCTGTCTGTCTGCTGGGGGTCACGGTTCTGACCTCGGGTCTCAGTGGGCTCCCCGCACCCCCGCCAGAGGCGTGGCTGCTGTGGTTGCCTTTTGTGTTTCATGTGGCGTCTGGGCTGCAGGAAGGGGGGTAATGGGGACAGGACGGGGTGCCTGTGGCCGGGGAAGGGCAGCCGTGGAGGAAGGCCTTGGGGAAGCCTGAGCTTTGCAGGACTCTGCGGAGCCGGGCCGGCCGAGGCATGCTGGCCGTGTCAGCGGAAGGCCCTTTCAGATCTGAGCCGTGTGAGCCTGAGCAAGTCTGTAAAAGGGGAGGCTGATGGCGCCTCCCTGGAGGGCTCCCTGTGGGGTTCAGTGAGATAAGGCCCCTGCAAGAGGGCCTGGTGCAGTCAGTCAATGTCACACAGCGCCAGTCTCCCTTCCTGGGCTCCCTCTATCCTCCCCTCACAGCAGGGAAACGTTCCAGGTTGTTCCTACGCACCCTGTGAGAGGCCACGGGGAAGGGCCCAACAGACTCGGAAATCACCATTTATTGAGCACCTACTAGGTGCCACAGGCTCTGGCATAAAGCTTTCTACTGAATCCACAGCCCCCAGCAGCAGGCTTTGTCCCCAGTTTACGGATGAAGAAGCTGAAACTCAGAGGTGAAATGACTTGATCAAGGTCTGAGGTTAGAGATTCATGTTTTGCCCAGAACTTTCCGGTTCCCTATTGAAAACGCAAGGCCACACGGAGCCATGACGGTCACTGACACCGCAGTGCAAAAAGCCCGGGAAGACCTTCTGGGGAGCATATTTTGCAAGAGGGGGCAGAGACAGAGGGTCAGAGGTCAGGCCAGGGCCTTTGAGCCTCACTCACCAAAGGACCTCCCTACTCCCTGGGCAGTGTCCTTTTATGATATGATTGCTGAAGGCAGGAGATCTCTTACTATGAGCAGATGGCCCGGCCACGTGTGTGGTGAAAACAGCCCTCAGACGAAAGCGGCGAAAGCACACGGACACCTGGTTGCACATACAAACAGGCACGCGGGCCCACTCGGACGCAGAGACTGACAGTCACGCGGGGACCCTGATACACACACGCCCCCCTCCACTCACAGGCAGGCCCCCGCACACCGACACGCATGTGCAGGTACGCACGCACCGTGCACGCCGTCCTCTTGGACACGCCAGGACAAGCGGGAAACCTCCGACCGCAGGCTCATTCTTTCACCGGCTTGGCTGGGGCGGGGACAGCAGGTGGCAGGTCTGCCGGAACCCCAGGCTCCGGAAACGGAGACAGATGATGGATCCAGCCAGGGAGAGGGCAGTGGATGCTGACTCCGGCGGAGAGATTCAATGTAAGTGGGAGACGGGGGTGAAGGGAGGTCTGGGAAATACTGACGTGTGGGCCGGCCTGTGGTGGGGCTGTCCGCCCCGTCACCTGGGGGTGTCGCCCCTGCAGGCCCAAGTGGTCGCTGCGGGGAAACCCAGAGGTCTCGGGCTGCGGGGGGAGGAGAGGCCAGGGAAGGGCAGCACGGACCAGGCTAGAGACGCCCATTTTCGGGAAGATTCGGGAGGAAAGACACCTCCACCTCCGCAGGCACACAGGCCCAGATTCCAACCCCAGCTCCCCTCGCTGGGCGCCGTAGGCCGGTCTCTTCACCTCTCTGGACCTGTTCTGCATGCCTTGCTTTATGGAGATTCCCCAGGGGCCGGGTCGCTGTCACTGCTGCGTCTGCAGCACACAGCACAGTGCCTGGCACATGTTGGGAGCGCGGGAAGTATTCACTGAATAGATGGAAGGAGGCGTACGCGCTAAAGCAACAAGGAGATGCCACTTGTGTACCCATCAAATAGGCGGAAACGGAAAAGCTTGCTCATAAGTGCTGGCGAGGGCACGGGAAACATCCCGCTGAATGCTACCGAGAACGTGCACAGGCGTGTGTGCCCGGGGCCACGCAGGAGGGCTCAGGGCCACGTTGTTTGCAGAAGCAAAAAACAACCTGTGCCCATCCGCAGGAGATGGCTAAGTGGCCACCCTGAGGAATATGTGGTTTTTAAGAAAAATGGGGTTGATCTATACATGATCCATGCAGGTTGCCAGGATATGCTACCCGGGGAAGAGGGTGCAACGGAGACAGATACACCACTCGCAGAGGGGAAATCCTACACAGAGCGACACAGCTTTTATGGATCAAAGTACATGCACGTAAGTGCACATAGAAAGATCTGGAAGCATACAGACTAAGCTGGTGTTTGGGGTTACCTCTGGGGAGGGGAAATGCTTTAGTTATTTTGTATGACGAAATGAAAAAATTAAAAAGCAAAGCAAAGAACGAGCATCCGCGCATGCATCTAATCAGGGCTTGGCAAAGCTTTGTTGGATCTGAGACGAGACAGCACAGGCATGCTGAATATAACATCAGCCTCCTTTCTGGGCTCGCTGTCTGGCCAAGGTGACCCAGCAAGCTCCCTAGAGGGACTCAGTGCCCCAGGGCAGGGACAGGCCAGTCCGGCCTGCTGCTTCCCCCAGACCTGCCCCTCCCATATGCCATCAGGGCCAGGCAGGGGCTGTCAACCGCCTCGACCGCCTCACTTCCTGCAGGCCCTCAAATTCTTGCCTTGTCCTGCCAGGAGCGCTCCCTTCCCCTCCCTTGGCGAGGTCCATCTTCCTTCAGAACCCAGTCAAGGGTGACCCCCTCCCCCAGCCTGCTCGGGGCCCTGCCAGCTGAGCCAGGTGCGACTGACGCCAGCAGACACTGGGCTTCCCATGTCACGGCATGTGTTGAGACTGCCACCGGTCTGTGTGCCCCCAAACGAGGTGCCTCCTTGGAGAGAACTGGGTCCTAACCAACCTCTCCTCCTGGCGCCTGGCCAGTGGCCTTTGTCACAGTGGGGGGCTTTGGATGTGAGGGTCTTCCTGCCCAGGCTCTAACTGCCCCCTGCCTGCTGTTTGTCAGTCCTTTGTCTAGCTTCACAGCTTCTGCAAATTCTTTTCTACATCAACTGCACTTGCTACTTGTCAGTTGCCGACACCTAATTTGTCCCTTATTGGGGGGGACTGGCTTGGGTTATTAGAACAGTGTATAAAAATGGAATAAATCAGATCTCCAGGGACTTACTGATGGAAAGGCACTGGGCATTCCATGCCTGGGCTTTGTGACATTTCTTTGGGCCACTGGGTTAAACTAATTTGCTTAAAGCCACATCACTGGTGGGGGTGGGGAGCTGGAACTGGGAACAGGGGAGTCTGGACCCTCCGACCAGTGCTCTCCGAGGTCCCCTTTCCTGCCTCTCTCATTCTGGAGCTGCTCACGTAAGCACTGAGACTGCTTTCTGAGAGCCAGGTAGTACTGGCCGCTTCACGCAACCTCTGACTTAATGTCTCCTGTCTTCACCTGTCACACAGGCACGGGGGGCTACGGGCAGAGTCTGGCCGAGCCTCCCCAGGACTGGCCTGCCCACTGCTCACCTCATCCCCCCTGGCCTTTCAGACCTTCCCCTCGGACTCGGTGCCCCTAGCTCGGCACCCCCCCCCCACCAAAACACACGCTATTTGCTGCTGTGGGAACAGAAGGGACCTTCTACCCCTGCGGTCCCCAACCCCCTGGGGCTGAAGCCCGATACTGGTCTGTGGCCTGTTAGGAATTGGCTGGACATCACCCCCCGAGCTCCATCTCCCCCTTGTCCCCTGCCGCTCCCTGTTCCACGCCCCCTCCCCGCCAGTGGACAAGTGGTCTTCCGTGAAACTTGGGAACTGGGGTGCAGCAGGCCAGCGAGAGAAGCTCCACCTGCATTTACAGCCGCCCCCCATGGCTTGCATCACCGCCTGAGCTCTGCCTCCCCCAACCCCATCCGTGGAAAACCTGTCTTCCATGAAACCGGTCCCTGATGCCAAAAAGGTTGGGGACTATTGCTCTACCCAACAGCAAAGCAAGCTCTCCTGACAAAGGCCTTCAAGCCAGGTTCCGCCAAGCCCCAGGGCTCCCCAAAATACCTTTGTCGAGGTCCCCCAACTCCCCAAGCTGTGCTTTACTCATTTGAGAAATGGCAGCACACGATTTCCAAATCACAGGGCCAAGGGAGAGATTAAATAAGATAATACACCAAAAAACTGTCCCCTGGCCTGTAGGAGCGGCTCAGCAAATGGGGATTTCTTCCCCAGGGTCTCCTGGGGAGGACTGACCCAAAACGTAGCCGTGGACTCCCCAGGAAGTGCTCTTTCCAAAGCATGAATGTCCCAGCTGGCCCTTACAACTATCTTCACTCCCATTTCAGGGGCTAGTATAGGGACACCCAAGGGGTCTCGGAATGAGGTGTGTCCCAAGTTCACCATGATAGCTCATGTGGCTAAACAATGTAGGCAGCCAGAGGTCTTTCCACACCCAATCCTATGATGGCTCCTGGCTTTGATGGCTGCCCCACCCTCTCAGGGTAAAATCCAAACCCCTCCCATCGTCCAGCAAGCTCTTCCCGATCAATCGGACCCTGGCGAGCCCCTACACTCACCCCCTTGCTCTCTAAACCAACTACACCCTTCTCCTTCCTGATCTTTACGCATGCCATCACCCCCACCACAGGGCCTTTGTATTGCCTGTCACCCCACTTTTAGAAAGAACTCATTGCCAATGTCACCTCCCCCAAGAGGCTTTTCCTATCTGCTTTGTCTCACCCCACAAACACCTCATCACCCCATTCTCCCTGTTCGTTTCCAACACAGCACTTAGCTGGATCCGAAACTGTCGTGTGAATTGCACTGTCTTCCTCCAGGTCTGTTTGAAGACCGCCGAGTCCCTAGTGCCCAGCATGCAGTAGGCGCTCAATAAATACTTGCTGAATGTTATAGCAACAGGAAATGGACAAAACATTTCTAGAAGAAAAATAAATTCTTAAATATTTATATAAAATAAAAATACCTGCTGAATAAATACTGAAGGAGTGAAATAGATACGTCACTACCCCTGTCTTACAGGTATGGAAACTGAGACGCACAGAAGCTAAGACGCTTGTTCCAGGACACACGCTTATGAAGTGACAGATTTAAACCCAGACCAGTGGACGGCAGAATTCATTCGGTGAGCCCCACAGCTCGGGGACCCCAGGGGCCCAGACTCCCACGGGAACCTCGCTAACCCATGCATTAGAGGAAAAGGAAGGCGAAGACCACGGGGCCGGTTTCAGGATTACGAGCCCTGGCGAGGGGCTGGGCTTCCCAGCACGGTGCTGCCAGAGCTGGAAAGAGAAACTGAACCGAGCTCCCTGGGCTGGGATCGTGATTCTCCCCAGCTGCTCACGTCTGGGCTACCAGGACCTGCCGCGCATCTGGCTGTGGTCTGGCAAGCTGTGGACACAGGGCTGACTCATCTGCCCTGTGACAAGAAGTCACGTGTGCCTAGCACTTGCTCTGTGCCCGGCACTTTGCTCTGGGCTTTGCATCCATTGCTGCTATGTGCGGTACGAAAGGTCCAATGCTCATTTTGCAGATGGGGCAAGTGAGGCCCCAAGAGGGCAAGTCGCTTGCCCAGGGTCCCACGCTGGGGGGCAGAAGGCCTGGGGCGGGAACCGGGCCCCACCTTGCTGGGGAGTCTGAGCTCCCGAGGGCTCCACGCCTCCTGGGTGCCCGGGCGCTGGTGCGCAGCCCTGCGGGACCAGACGTTTGTCAATCAGCACATTTCCTTCCTCTCTTCTGGCATCTGGATTTGGTTTCATTTTAAACTCGGGACTTCAGAAAATGAAACCAAAGGTAACTGTCACCGGTGGCCACGTGTACCTAGTTTATCCCCAAGCAGCTCTCCTCCTCCTCCTCTTCTTCCTCCCTTGCCATGCCTCCTTCCTCTGGCCTGTGCTCCCTGGGCTAGGGCTCCCAAAATGGACACGAGGGGTGAAGCCACGTGTCTGTGGGCTCCGACATGCTGCCACACCTACAGGCACCCTCTGAAGAACAACAATGGCAAACAGCTCCTGAGTGCTTATTATACACCAGGGGCCTTTTTCAGCACCTGACCCATAATCGCCCACTTGATCCCCACCCCAACCCTAGGAGGTCCTATTATTATCCCCATTTCACAGATGAGGAAGCCAAGGCAGAAAGGTTAATCACATGGTCAAGGTCACAGACTAGAAAGTTGCAGAGTTAGAACTAGCTCTGAGTCCAAAGTCTGGCTTTTAATTACACACACACACACACACACACACACACACACACACACACATTTTATTATTTTTGGAGACAGAGTCTCATTCTGTCACCTGGACTAGAATGCAGTAGAATCATCATAGCTCACAGCAACCTCAAACTCCTGGGCTCAAGCGATCCTCCTGCCTCAGCCTCCTGAGTAGCTGGGCCTACAGGGGTGACCCGTCGTGCCTTGCCTGCTTTATATTATATTTTATCCATCACCCAAGACAAGGTGTGGCCCCCCAGTGGTGCTCAGTCACCATCTCTAGAATGACCACAGCACCTGCCCCCTGGAGCACACATGGCTGTGCATCTTCTCTCTTACCGCACGTGTGCATACGCATGCACCCAAACAGCCACATCAGCGACTGTCACCAGCCCTGGCCACACACACAACTTCAGGGAGCTGATGGGGTCCTGAGCCAAGCTGATTCTGGGCCTCCCCCTTGTGTTCACGGGCAGACGCAGGAACCTGGGCTCTGCCTGGGGGCGCCCTGATGTGCTGAGGCTGAGGACGTGGGAAGAAGGGCCTGGCACCAGGACTTGGGGCAGAGGAGCCTCTGGGCTGCATCCTGAGAGCTGTCTGCAGAGGGCAGTGTGTGCCGGCGTAAGAACAGTCACCAAGCCCCCGCCAGCCCGGCGGGTCTTTTGTGTGCCCCCTAGTTTTGGGGCTCCCTATGGGCCTTCATTCACAAATACACACACCAGCCGGGACCTGCTCCATGGCCATCCACGACAAACAGAAGCGCTACATCACACACGTGCACAAATTACAGCCCTGACCACCGACCCCGCACCATCCCGAGCCCAAATATGTGTGTGGGGCTGGGAGGGCGGGGGTGAAGGGCAGGTGCTGGATGGAGCAGCGGGAGGGGGTAGGGGAGAGGAGGGCCAGGAAAGTAGGTTTTTTGATCACCATATCTGCAAATGCACCGTTTTTTCATGGGTCTCCAAAGTACGTTTGGAGGCGCCTGGCTGCTCTTTCTCCCCAAAATGAAAACAGGGAGGGTGAGAGCGGGGGCCGGAGCCCCCGATCCGCCAGCCACCGCAAATCACAGCCCCTCCCCAGGCCAGTTCCCCCAGCTGTCGCAGTGGGGGCGCAGGGCGGGCGGCCGGGCCGCTGGGGACCGTGAGCGCCCCGCCCGGTTTCCGAGGAACTGGGCCCGGCGTCGAGGCGCCCCTCCCGCCCCGCCGAGGGTTCCTCTGAAGCCTGTGGTCAGGCGGCCGCTTCCTGGGAAGCCCAAGCCAAGAAACGCAGTCAGCAGTCGCCGCTCCGGGGCCGCGCGGGGCGGGAGCCGTCCCGAGGGGACCTCCCGGGATTCCTGGCGGGATCCGGCTCCGCGCAGTAGGGGACAGCTCTGCCCCAGACCGGCGGGGAGGGGCGCGTGTGGCGGCCAGTCCAGAGCTTCCCGAAGGGCTCGGCCGCAGAAATCCGGGACTGAAGGGCACGGGCAAAAGTGGGGTCGCCAGGTCCGAAGGGGACGTTCGGGAAGCGGCCGGAGGTTCAGGGCCGGGCCAGCGCCCCCGGATGCAACGGTGCTAGGGCGGGTGCGAGGCGGAGTCGGGGTGCAGGGCCCCCAGCTGCAGAACCCCGGGAAGCGTAAACAGCAGGCAGGCACCGGCGCCACGACGGAAAGAGAAACCGAAAGTGGCGCTGGGGGCGCGGCCTGCCCGGGGCGTGGCCTGCCGGGGGCGTGGCTCCCACGCGCTTCGGGCTTAAAAGGCTGGTGCAGGGGCGGGCGCGGAGCACAGTGAGCTGCGGCCGTGGCAGCTGCACGGCTCCCGGCCCCGGAGCATGCGCGAGAGTCGCCCCGGAGCCCCTCGCCGGCCCGCGCCCCACCGCCAGGTGAGCCGGGCACAGGGCAAGGAGGCGGGAGGGAGAAGGGAGGAAAGGACTGGCGGCCACCAGCCGGAGCCGGAGCCGGAGCCGGAGCCGGAGCCGGAGCCGGAGCGCGAGCCCGGCCGGCTCCGGGACTGCGTGGTGGGGTCGCGGCCATCACGCCTCGGGCCGCCCCCCCCCCCCGGCCCCACCCAGGCCGCCCCCCGCGCGCGCGCGGGGTTCCCGCAGCGCAATCTTTTTGCTGCCTGTGCCCAAACCGCCCGGACCGGGCGCCGATCCCGGCCTGGCCAGCAGGCGGCGGCCGCGGGGCGGCGAGCCGCGGGCCTGACGGCCGGAGCCCGAGCGGGCTGCTCCTGGGCACCTCTCCACGCCCCCCTCTCCGCTCCCCGGAGGTGGACTCCACCCCCCGAGCCCCCACCGCCGGCAAGGGCTTCGCGGACCGCAGAGCCCGTTTTCTAGATGAGCCCGCCGGGGCTCGGACGGGCCGCGCACGCTTGGTGCTCCGCCCGCGCTGCCTCGCGGCCGCTCACCTACCCAGCCCCGGCCCCGCGGGGCGCTGCGGCTCACTGCCTCTGTCTCCCCATCAGCGCAACCCCGGACGCTATGGCCCACCCCTCCGGCTGGCTCCTCGAGTAGGATGGTAGCACACAACCAGGTGGCAGCTGACAATGCAATCTCCACGGCACCAGAGCCCCGACGGCGGCCAGAGCCTTCCTCCTCTTCTTGCTCCTCCTCCTCGCCCGCGGCCCCAGCGCGCCCGCGGCCCTGCCTGGCGGCACCGGCACCGGCCCCGACACCGGCCCCGGCCCCCGGCGACACGCACTTCCGCACATTCCGCTCGCACGCCGATTACCGGCGCATCACCCGCGCCAGCGCGCTCCTAGACGCCTGCGGCTTCTACTGGGGGCCCCTGAGCGTGCACGGGGCGCACGAGCGGCTGCGCGCCGAGCCCGTGGGCACCTTCCTGGTGCGCGACAGCCGCCAGCGGAACTGCTTCTTCGCCCTGAGCGTGAAGATGGCCTCGGGCCCCACGAGCATCCGCGTGCACTTCCAGGCCGGCCGCTTCCACCTGGACGGCAGCCGCGAGAGCTTCGACTGCCTGTTCGAGCTGCTGGAGCACTACGTGGCGGCGCCGCGCCGCATGCTGGGGGCCCCGCTGCGCCAGCGCCGCGTGCGGCCGCTGCAGGAGCTGTGCCGCCAGCGCATCGTGGCCACCGTGGGCCGGGAGAACCTGGCGCGCATCCCCCTCAACCCGGTACTCCGGGACTACTTGAGCTCCTTCCCCTTCCAGATCTGAGCGGCCGCGCCCGCCGTGCACGGAGCATTAACTGGGGCGCACTGTTATTTTCTATTATTAATTATTATTATTTGACTGGAACCACATGGGTGCCCTCCCCGCCTGGGTTGGAGGGAGCGGGTGTGGGGGCGAGTCGCCTCCCGCTCTCAGCAGGAGACGAGGCCACAGACCCCTCCTCACCTCTTGGGGATGCTTCCCTCTGGCGTTCCGTCTGGGTCCCCCTGGTCATTGTAGCAGCTTAACTGTACCTGGGCCAGGACCTGAACCCGCTCCTCCTACCTCTCATGTTTACATACACCCGGTATCTTTGCACAAACCAGGGCTTGGGGGAGGGTCTCTGGCTTTATTTTTCTGCTGTGCAGAATCCTATTTTATATTTTTTACAGCCAGTTTAGGTAATAAACTTTATTATGAAAGTTTTTTTTTTAAAGAAAAAAAAATGTTTCTAGAGCGTGTGCTTTGGCCAGAAGTTTCTCTTGGTTCTGAAGGGAGAAGGGTCCTAAGACGGACCGGCTCCGCCGGAGGTGGCGTGGGGGCACGTTCTGTGGCTGGACACCCCCCGGGATTCCACCTGGGACTGTCGGGGACAGAAACCAGGGGTCTCTCGTTTGGGTGTGTGCTGGGCGAGATGGGCGCTCGCGTTTGAGCCCACGCTGCGTGCCAGCCCCTAGTCTTTGCTTTCTGTGCTTACATGTACTTAACCCTATAGACATGCACCCTTGTGAAGGCCAGGCTCTCACCCCACCTTACAGAAGAGAAAACCCAGTGAGGGGCGCATTTGTGCGCACACCCTCGGAGACACTCAAGCCTTTTTTTTTTTTTTTTTTGGCTGTCCACCCAGAATCTGTTTCAAATGGATGACAGAGAGGAAACTTCTTTGCTTCTATGACCACAACAACTTCCAGGAAGAGCGTGGGGGCGGGCTGGGGGCTTGGTGAGCCGTTTGGAAGCGGCACATTCTGAAACGCCATCAGGGGAGACGTTTCGCATGGGATGGGGATTCGGTGCTGGGTCTGACTTCCTCCCCCCCCACCCTGCTCTGCCTTCTGTACTTTTTGGTGAACACATGGCTTGGAGCCAGGGAGAGGCTCTGTGGTCTGTGGTGGCAGGAGGGCCCTGCTGGTGGCTTTGGGCAATTCCCTTTGCCTCCCTGGGCCTCCACTTCTACCTCTGAAACGGACAACTTTGTGTGCGGGCCGGGGGCCGGGGGAGGAAAGGGTCAGTCCAGCATGTGTGTGGGGCGGGCCGTGGCACCAGAAACGGGTGCCCCGGACACGGGTTTGATGGCTGCTCCTGTGTCCACGGCCCCGTGTGAGCGATGGGCCGTGCTGGGAACTCACTGCTGAACACGGTGAACTGAGTTATTTCCAGGCTCAGGGTTAAGCAGCCTTGTGGACGCGTCACACTTTATCTTCAGAGGCGAGAAGCCTCGGACAGGCTGGTAATGGAGCGCGCTTGTGTTTAATAACACCTTTCAGACTCCAAAGTGGAGCATGAAATTAACTGCATGGTCCAAGAGCTGGAGCTGCCCAGGCTCGTCCTGGGGGAATAATAGGTTCCAGGCCTCAAGGGCTAGGCTGGCCAGGAGAGGATCAGGGTCTCAGAGCCGCGGGAGGGAAGGAGGTGATGTCCTGTCTCGCAAAGAGTCTCTGCTTTTTATTTTTAGCCACCCCCTGTCCTTCCTTCTCCGCTGTGTGGATTAATTAAGTCCTGTCCTTGTTCTTTCTTTAGCTGCTCCTGCCACCCCTCACCCCAGCCCTGGCCAGTGCCTGGGAAAATGGAAAAAATCACAGAAGGCAATGTTCGGGCTCAGGTTATAATGTCGGTTATAACCGCTGGGCCCCATGCTACCCTGTTCCAGCCTCCTGGCCACCCCGTAAACCCCTCCCCCATTTCATAGGTGGGAAAACAGGCCCAGAGAGGCGAGCAGGGCACACAGCAAGTGGCGGAGCCAGATCTTCCAGACCCATTCAGGACTGCTTCAGAGGCTGGGCCCCCCAGGCAACACAGTGCTCTGACGTCATGGCAACAGCAGCAGCAGCTGCTGATGTTTACATGTGGCACTCTGCAGGTGCGGGTCCCAGCTCTCTAGTCACTAGCTGGAGTACTCAGCCTCACCTGGGCCTTGCAGTGTAAGTGCTGTCAACGACCCATTTTACAGGTGAGGAAGGAGGTCCTCCTGCAAAGAGGGGCGAATTGGCAGGTAGCATACGGTTTGGTAAGGGTTTTTTTCCTCATTTGAAAAAGGTGTAAAAGTCCTATTTTCATTCCACAAGTGATAGATACCCAGACCCAGACCCATTCCCCTTACAAAACCTGAAGCGGAACCGATAAGAATAAAGGCTCTAGTCACGCTGCTCCACAGCTGGCCCCTTTGTCCCTTCAAGAGTCATTTTGGGGAAAAAAAAATCTATACTAACTTACAGTGACCTTAAAAGCCCCCAGGAAATGCAATCCAGGCCCTGTGTGACAAATCTAGTGCAGCACCACTGCAGGGCAGAAAGACCTGTGTGTGTGTGTGTGTGTGTGTGTGTGTGTGCACGCGCCCACCATGTGGCTTCCCGGGTGCAGATTCTCTGTCTCTCTCTCAAACCTCAGCTTCATGATTCAGCAGCGCTGACGTCAGTTTACGAGAATGAAAAGTGAGAGGAGGGTTTGTGTGCGCGAGGCCTGCGTCGGGGCGGCAGCCTGGGGCGGGCACGGGAGCAGCTCTTTGGAACGACAAGGACTGCGTGCAGGTGCACGAACAGCCCTGCACCAGCATCAGAGCCACCCCTAGGCTGGGCACCCAGATGAGGAAATGGAAGCTCAGAGAAGTGCAGTCACCTACTCGAGGTCACACAGCTCAACAGTGACTTGCACCAGGCCCACCCCACTCTAAACAGGACAGGTTTCTGAAACATCGGGGGAGGGAAGAGGAAGGAATCCCGTGACAATGTGTATCACAGAGCACTTGGCACAGAACGTGGCATGTGGCAGGTGCTAAGTGTACCTCTGAATGACGAGGCGCTCAGTAAGTGACAGCTGAGGTTCCAATAACATGCACTGACTGAGCACTTGCTGTGACTCTGACCCCGAAGGATACAGGGATGAACGAAATGGCGCCTGGTCTCTGTGCGTGGGACTCACAGAGCCTCGGATGGTACCTAACTATATATGAGTAAAGGCACAAGAACATTCTAAGAACATGGCGACAGCATTCAGGTGGAAACTCAACGGGGTGGTCGGGCAGCGGGTGGTGGGGCTAGTTTAGAGAGAAAGGGCAGAAAGGCTCCTTCGAGGTGACACTGAAATTGTGCCCAGAAAGACAGACAGGCAGGAGCCAGCCCGGTGAGGGCGGGAGGTGGGCGCTCCAGGCAGGGGTGCTGGGTGCTGGGTGAGGGCCGAGTAGAGGGAGAGGAGGTGGAAGGGGTGGGCAGGGGCCAGAGCACTTGGGGCCCTGCAGGCCAAGGTGCCAAGTGTGGATTGGAAGTCTGATGGGGAGCTTGGGGGGGGGACAGATCTGGCCGCAGGGTGACACGGCTGAGGCTTCCTGCCCATGTGTAGGTTGGAGGGAGTAGTTCGTTCTCCACCAGACCCCTAAGCACCAGCCAATCGGGTCCGGCAAGAGGAAGACCTGGACCTGCCCCCGGAATGCCGGCCGGGGTGGGCAGGCCGCAGCCGGAAGCCCGGTCTGAGCAGAGCCCCGTGAGCTTCTTGGGGCAGCGCTTGCCCGGGCGGGGCGGGGCCCACCTCCGCTTCCGGGAGGGCCGCACAGGACCGGACAGGTGTGTGTGGCCAGGCCCACTGGATGCCTGCCTGGCAGCCCCTCACCTGGCCTCCCACTGCCATCACCCAGAGCCTCCCAGGGCTCAGAGCTTTCCAGGAATAATTTGGTGGCTTGCGGGGGACGGGGGTGTCTCAAGTTCCCTCAGAGAGGGAGTGCAGTTTTCATCAAAGCAAAGTCACATGTGACAACAGTGCCCAGGGTGGGCGCTCAGACTGCCTCTCTCAACCCTGGTCCTGTCCCTGGGACCCGACACATCCCTCATGGGAAACGGTAGCGGGCTCTGCGATGGACGTGTGGCCCCCGTGCAACCGCACCTGCCCGCCCCTCCCCCTACGCCAGCACGGATCCAGCTGGCCACCCTCAGCCCTCCCATGGCTCGGGAGTGGGCCCTGCTCCCCGGGAGCCCCAGGGGTGTGGCCCAGACACTCACCCGCTCCCTCCCGCCTCGGGTGCGTCCCAGGTGCCTTTGTGCCCAGGCAGCGGAGCCGCTGGGCTGGGTAGGGTTGGCGTGGCCCCTGCTCAGCCCCTGTGTGCTAGGGCCACCATGTGTAATGCTGGTGACGTCACCGCCCCACCCCTGCCGCCAGCCCCCGCCCCCAAATGGTACTTGGCCCCTCTCACCTCTGTGGGGTTCCGGGCCCACCCAGCACGTCCTGCCCGCTGCGCTCCAGGCTCCTGCAAGACCACGAGGCCCAGGCAGCGCATGTCCCAAGCACCTGCCTGATCAAGGCTGCAATTGCGAGCCCTCCCCCAAGCTCCCACCCTTTGCAGGCCACTCTGCCTCCCCCACCTCACGCAGCCCCAAGTCTCGAACCTTCTCACCTGGGAATGCTGCTCATAACTACCCACCCCAGGCCGAAAGGTGCCCGAAAGTGTGAACACGTGACGCTAATTGGTATCAGCCCTCTCTGCGTCTGGGCTCTTGCATAGCTGCTGGGTTAACACACTGACTGCCACGTGAGTTGCATTTAACTCATGATTGTTTCGAGCCTCATGAAGCGAAACCCTGCAGTTGCAAAATCCTGCAGTTGCTTCGTGAAAATCTTACTTGTTGATGTTCTTACTGTTACAATTAATGTTGACAATTTAATTCTAAAAACGTGGCTTGTGTTGCATATAACTCAGGCACAGAAAGCAATAAAGGGTAGCAGATTAGAAACGATTGTTTTGTTTTGATAAAACACCGTGGCCCCAGGAAAAAAAAATTTTTTTTTCTAGTGTGGCAGTCAATGTGTTAAGATAATGCGATTTATTGAGCACCTAATGGGTGCTAACACTTCGCCCAGGCTGTGTCATGAGGAAACTGAAGCTCAGAAAGGTAAAGACATGGCCCCGACTGCAGTGTGTAGAAGGCAGGGCCAGAGTTTGCCCAAGCGATGCCGAAACTCATGACCTCACGCTCACTACACAGTGCTCAAGGCGCCGCAGGTTCATGCTCCATTTCGGGCACCTAGGCCCAGCCCGGAGGAGCCAGCCGGAGCTCAGAGCATCTCAGCGGCCCGGTCTGAGGCTGAGGGGCCAGGAAGGGCAGTGGGCTGGTGACCACCCTGCAAGGCTGCACGAGAAGGCTGCCAGGACTGCGTGCTCAGGACCCCTGGGCAGTGGCTCTGGGGCGGCCAGCAGCCCCGGCAGCAGGGCTGGGGGGTGGGGGATGGGCACGGAATCGAACGAGGATGAGCCAGAGCCAGACAGCAGCGTCCTACGCCAGGATAGGGCTGGGAGGGTGACATTCAGGGCTGGCCCCACCTGGGGACCTGCAGTGGCCTGCGCCGTGAGACGCCCCCCCCACACCGGGGCGCAGCGGGGAGGGGCAGTCGAGGCTCGGTGAAGGAGAGGAGGGGTGAGGCCTGGATTCAAGCCCGGACTCGGCCAGCTGCATGGCCGCAGTGGCTTTGTCTCCAAAGCCACCATTAGACGCCGTGATCCCCACTCTGCTCTGCCTGGCAACGGCCGTGAGGACTGCGCCAGTGGAATGACACTGGATCTCCACCCGGGTGTGGGGGCTGTCACACGACCATCATTTTGCATCGCGCCCCTGCCCAGATGGATTTGAACCAGCGCAGCCACACAGACAGACAGACCGGGGCCCGTTTCAGCTTTGCCACATGCTGGCAACGGCAGTGGCTGCCAGGTCACCCATGTTGAATGGTCGCTGTCTGGGCGCTAGACTAGACACTGTTCTGAGTAACTCATTAATCGTCAGGAGAACGTGTGAGCGGGCGCGATGGTCAACTATCTAACGAGGAACCCGCTGCCCGGGGCCGCGCGGCAGGCGGGCGGCCCAACCTGGCGGAGGTGAAGTCTAACACCGGCGCCCGGCCATCAGTCACTGAGCTCTGTTTTTATGGTTTTTTTTTTTTTTTTTGCCAGATCTATCCAAGCTCCAGCTGTTCTGTTATGCAGTTAATGTTTTCTTCCAATCAAGTTACTTGGTTT
The DNA here is from genome assembly GCF_040939455.1 of Microcebus murinus. Classification (NCBI taxonomy): domain Eukaryota; kingdom Metazoa; phylum Chordata; class Mammalia; order Primates; family Cheirogaleidae; genus Microcebus; species Microcebus murinus. Next base: position 8,918,147 of record NC_134122.1, on the reverse strand, counting down.
CCTTAAGTAAATTTTATTTCAAGGGAAATGTATCATTACCGTACCTGAAAAGCCGGGATTTACCTGCCACAAAGAGGTGACCCTTAGACTATGCAATGAAACCCAGTGTCGGTTTCCAGCTAGACACTGAGGTCTTGGTCTGCTCTGAGCAAGAGGTCTGTGCTGAGCTTGGGGGCGGGGGAGAAGGGGGAGGGGGAGGGGAGGGAGAGGGATGTCAGCAAGTGTCACAGAGGTGTTTAAGACACAACAGCACCAACGGGAGACTTTCTCCTTGGCTTGAGCAGCAAGACTACAAGAGAACGAAAATGGAAAATCATGTTTTGTGCAGGCGGGAGGGGTTCTCAATGTTGTATAAAAGTGTCTCCGTGTTCCACCTAAAACCACCACCCAGAGACCCTCCAGGGCACCTGTCCTGCACCTGGGGCACACTGCCAAGCATGGCTGCCAGCTGTTTTGTGGGCAAGTAGTCCCTTCTCCACTGTGGGCCTCAGTTTCCTCACCTGTGGAGTGGGGTAGGTGTCCAGAGATCACAGGGTGTGGAGGGTTACACGGAAGCGATTATGAAACAAAAACCACAGAGTACCTGCTCGGGAATAGGCTCTCGCTGTTCCCGGGGCCAGGAGCAGGGTTAGGGGGCCCTGCCCTGGTTCCCAGATTGGGCCACCGAAAATGAAACCCCAACACGCCCAGCCCTGGGCGCCTCAACGTCTTTCGTCTCACCTTGCCAAGTCCTCTGCTCGCTGGCCTGCTGACAAAAAAGGCTCCAGTTCCCAGAAGGCGGGTCAGAGTGAAACTGCCTCAGGTGCAGCCCGGAAGGGCCTGCTGGGCCCCCCAGCCAGGCAGCAGGGGTGGGGGGGAGGGGAAGGCACACTGGAGCCTCCCAGCACACTCCCTTGCTCTGGATTCCAGATGGGGAAACTGAGGCCAGAGAGGTGGGCTCTGTTCCTCTTTGCAGGCGTTAGGAGGGAATGAGGTGGGACCACCCAAACGGCAATCTGATCACCTCACACCCCCAGGCACACCCCCCTCTGCTCCCATGCATATCTAGCACTTTCTAGGTAGGGGCCATCATTGTCTCATATTACAGGCAAGGAAACTGAGGCCAGGAGACCTTAAATTTCTTGTCCATGGCCTCACAGCTGGTACAAGTAGTAGAAGCAGTATTTGGACCAAGGAGGTGACCCCAGAGCATTCTAGTAGCTCTCAGCTGCCAGACACTAAAATACAACCCTTTTCCCGTGGGATTTGAGGCCCCTGGTCCCCTGTCACCTGGTTCCACATACATTTCTGTCAGACTCTGCACCTACTCCCATCATCCCAAATTTCTCATGGTTCCCTAGGCCTTTCAAGCCCCCAAGGGAAAGCCTTTGATGTTTCCCTTGCTGCTGCTTCTCTTAGAAAACTCCTATTCAATCTTCAAAACCCAACCCAGCCATCGTCTCCCCTAGGAAGCCCTCCTTGTCTCTCTGCTGGGCCCCACTGCCTCTGTGAAAGTCCACACGAGATTGCCAGGAGGTTTGCTCTGTCTTCTAGCTTGTGAGTGCGGGGGCCGGGGGCAGGGACCACCTCGCTAGCATAATCCCTCTGTGATACAAGCAAGCTTTCTTAGCCTCTCCATGCCTCAGTTTCTCCATTTGTTAAGTATGGATTATTATTGTGACTCTCTCCTAGGACTGTTAGGGGAGTAAATGCATTAATATGTGCAAAGTGTGCAGAAGCATGCCTTGTGCCAGGAAAGTTCTAGAGAGGCAGGATAACGATCCCAGGTGGAGCATAGATGACCGGCTAACTCGGAGAGCCACGGGCCGGGGTTGGGGTGGTGGTGGTGGTGGTGAGGACCACCCAGGGCACCTGCCTGGGTGAAGGAGACATTATAGTGCATATTAGGGGGAAATCTGTCACCTCAAACCTGAGATGTTATGGCCATTGCCACCTGAGACAACACTAAAGTAGATACTTAGATTTTTAAAAAAGTTGCTGGCGGAGGGCATTTGGTTTAAAAAAAAAAAAAAACCATGGTAAACAGGTGGGGCGCGGTGGCTCATGCTTGTAATCCCAGCACTTTCAGCGGCCGAGGCAGGAGGATCACTTGAGGCCAGGAGTTTGAGACCAGCCCGAGCAAGAGCGAGCCCCCATCTCTACAAAAATTTAAAAATTAGCCAGGCATGGTGGTGGCACCTGTAGTCCCAGCTACTCGGGAGGCTGAGGCAGGAGGATCGCTTGAGCCCAGGGGTTTGAGGTTGCTGTGAGCTAGGCTGACGCCACTGCACTCTAGCCTGGGCGACAGAGTGAGACTCTGTCTCAAAAATAAAATATGTGGTTAACAGATGGTCGTAGGTGAATGACGAAGTTTGAGGAAGGCTGAACAAAGAACAGAACGTGAGAGAGAGGGGTGGGGACAGCAAGACGAGAGGGACAGAGTGGGAGAGAAACAAAGGGAGAGAAATGGGGAGACGGGGGAAAGGGACGGAGATAGCAAGAAAAAAAAGGACGGACAAGGAGGAGCAGGGGACAGACGGAGAGTCGCAGACAGGGGAGAAGGGGAGGGTAGTGGAGGGACGAGAAGAAAAGGAAGGAAGGAAAGAGAAGGATGAGAACCTAAGGACAAAAGAAGAGACACATGGACAGGTGAATGAATGAATGGGTGAAGGAATGAACAGGTGCATGAATGAATGATGCGAGGCATGTATAACATAGAGGGCAAGGGGGGAGGGGAGCGTTGGTGGCTGAGCCAGGTCACAGGCCCTTAGGTGCAGGCTCCTGCTGGGAAGCCCCAGCCCTGGCGGCCCCTGCACCCACCCTCGCGCCTGTGTGGCCCCAGCCCTGCCCCACGTCCTTCCCGGACTGCCAGCTGCATCCTTGACCCCAGGAAACCGTGCCTGCAGCACCCTCCCTTCTAGGCCAGAACCCGGCTCCGCTCGAGCCCCAGGAAACTGAAAGTAAAAGCCATCCGAGCACCCCTTGCCCCAGCCTTCCTGTCCCTCGCTGGTTTCTTAGAAATCGGCCGCCTGTGCTTCCAGATGCCACTTGGACTTCCTCCCTCCCCCGAAACCCCCTCCTCTGCCAGCAGAGACCGGGCCGGCGGCCTGTGCTGGGGCCGGGTGGCCCCCAGAGAGCCTGCAAACGTTCATTTGGTGCCTCCCGCCTGCCAGGCTCTCGGGGAGCAGGTGCTCTGAACCGTTCACAGAGTCAGCATTAAAAGGACTGAGGCACGGCTTGGGGACGACCTGGCCCGGGCAGGAGTGGGCAGGAGTTCACGGCAGCCGTGGTGGGGAAGGGCATCTCAGGCAGAGGGCACAGCAGCGGCAGAGACTCAGAGGTGTGACCTCCGGGGATGGACCCGAGTCATCTCCCGTCCTCCGTATGGCTGCTCCGAAGTGGGCGCATGCTGTGGTTCGAGCGTCTGTCCCCTCCCAGGCTCGTGCTGAAACTTACGCCCCAATGTGGCCTGGCCATGCTGCCAGGTGAGGCCTTCCAGAGGCGATTCCCCCATGCATGCATGACTCCGCTCCTGCACTGAAGGAGTCATGAGTGAGGGTTGTCAGGGGAGTGGGCCCAGGGGCTTTGTGGGAAGAGGAAGAGAGACCCGAGCTAGCACTCACCCAGCCCCTCGCCATGGCAGGCGCCGTGCCACCTCCGGACTCCGCAGAGAGTCCCCGCCAGCAAGAAGGCCGCCCAGGCGCGGGCCCTCGGCCTTGGACTGCTTGGCCTCTGTAGCTATAAGAAATACGTGAGGCCGGGCGCGGTGGCTCGCGCCTGTAATCCTAGCGCCCTGGGAGGCCGAGGCGGGCGGATTGCTCCAAGGTCAGGAGTTCGAAACCAGCCTAAGCAAGAGCGAGACCCCGTCTCTACTATAAATAGAAAGAAATTAATTGACCAACTAATATATATAGAGAAAATTAGCCGGGCATGGTGGTGCATGCCTGTAGTCCCAGCTACTAGGGAGGCTGAGGCAGGAGGATGGCTTGAGCCCAGGAGTTTGAGGTTGCTGTGAGCTAGGCTGACGCCACGGCACTCACTCTAGCCTGGGCAACAGAGTGAGACTCTGTCTCAAAAAAAAAAAAAAAGAAAAGAAAAGAAAAAGAAATAAGTGACTTTTCTTTATACACTACCCAGTGTCTGCTAGAAGCGTCACGGATAGACTAGACAGCGTGTCTCTCTCCTTTTTGCAGGTGGGAAGGTGGGGCCTGGGGAGTGTAACCCTTTACGTGCCGAAGACCGCACGGCTGGGGGAGGCACCAGTGCGGCCCGAGCACCGTCCTCCCCTCCCCTGTCCCCACCCTGGCTGTCCCGCCTGCACCAGGCCCCCGGCTCTCACTGGCCCGTTAGTGACCAATTTAAATCCCTGACACCCTCCTGTGGGACGACAGGGTCGGGAAGGAAAATAAGGTTCAGAGAGTTACACTGGCCTGCCCAGGTCACACAGCTTGGATTCATGCCCAGGTGTGTTTCGTCCCGAAGGGCCTCCTCCTTCCTCCGCATGAGGCGGCCCAGCCCTGGGAACACAGGCCTGAGCTGACAGCCCCCGCCCCACGTGCTAAGGAGGCGGGCACAGAGGCTCGGCCGCTGGAAGCAGGAGCCACTGCGAGCTGCTTGATGCTTCTCTCTCAAGGAACTGTCCCACCCCCATCCCGTGTGGGCCTGAAGGAGCTGTCAATCACAGTGCCCTGGCCATACGTACGTAGGCATGGACCAGGCCTGGCCAATGAGAGTTCCCCATGCCCCAGTTCAGGGTAGGCACATGACATAAGCTGGACCAATCAGAGACTTTCTTGAGACTTTTCAGCTGAAACTAACAGGAACTCATTCCTCTAAATTGAGGCCACTGGCAGCCAGTGTGCCCAGCACTTCAAGATGATTGAAGAGAAAGAGGACAGGACAGAGCCTTTTTTTTTTTTTTTTTTTTGAGACAGGGTCTCACTTTGTTGCCCAGGCTAGAGTGAGTGCCATGGCATCAGCCTAGCTCACAGCAACCTCAAACTCCTGGGCTCAAGCAATCCTGCTGCCTCAGCCTCCCAAGTAGCTGGGACTACGGGCATATGCCACCATGCCCGGCTAATTTTTTCTGTATATATTAGTTGGCCAATTAATTTCTTTCTATTTATACTAGAGACGAGGTCTTGCTCTTGCTCAGGCTGGTTTCGAACTCCTGACCTTGAGCAATCCGCCCGCCTCGGCCTCCTAGAGAGCTAGGATTACAGGCGTGAGCCGCGCCCGGCCAGGACAGAGCCTTGATGCAGCATGTGAGCTCCTGCCTCCAGCCGTGCCTGAAATCCACCTCTGGACTTCCTTGTGAACACGTACCACATTACCTTTTTGGTTTATGCTTATCCGAGTGAGGTTTCTGTCACTTACAACCCAAAGAGTCCTGGGTTATCAGCCCTGGAAGAGCAGCAGAGGTCAGAGGTCAGGTTTGGCCCTAATGAAGTTCAAGCGAGTAAAATGGAGCCACATGTCTTAAGACAGGGGTCCCCAAACTTTTTAAACAGGGGGCCAGTTCACTGTCCCTCACACCTTTGGAGGGCTGGACTAGAGTTTAAAAAAAACTGAACAAATTCCTACGCACACTGCACATATCTTATTTTGTAGTAAAAAACCAAAAGGGCCGTAGTTTGAGGACGCCCGTGGAAGAGGCGAAACCACCTTCTGGTGTGGCAGGGCCAAGACCAGTTGCCAGGAGCTGGCGGCCCCTCACTGATGCTTGCTGTTGGCGACAGCTCGGAAGGGCCACCGGGACGTGGGGCTGCTGCCCTTTCGCACCTCCTGATGCATGGTTGCTTTTAATAACTTATTTTTTTTTAGGGAAGTTTTAGGTTTACACCAAAATGGAGTGGAAAGTACGGAGAGTGCCCGCACACCCCTGCCCCTCGTCCACAGCCAACCCACCCCCAACAGCCGCCAGCAGTCCACATCATGGCTTAATTTCCAGTCTTTCAAAAAAATGTTAAAGAATCTGCCAATAATATTAGTATTAACTACATTTATTTATATATATACACATACATATATACACACATACATACATACATATATACACATGCATACATATATACACATACATACACACATATATACACACATGCATATATACATACACACATACATATACATACATACATATACACACATACATACATATATACACACATACATACATATATACACACATACATACATATATACACACATACATGCATACATATGCACATACATACATACATATATACACACATACATACATATATACATACACATATACACACATACATACATATACACACATACATACATATACACACATACATACATATATACACACATACATACATATATACACACATACATACATATATACACACACACACATACAGGGCTCCCTCCTGTCACCTGCTTCCTCTCCAGGAAGGCCTCCGTCCACCTGGGGGTCCCCCGGTGCTGCCCCAAGCCTCCGGGGCCCCCGGTCGCACCCCTGCAGCAGACGACGCGGAGATTTGCAGAGGCACCCACGGGAAGGGCCGGTGGGGTCTGGCCCTCAGGGGCCGCACCTGGCAGGGCCAGAAACATTTGTTATTTGAAGACATTAATGGAATGCCCTACATTTGAGTTAAAAAAAAGTTGCCCAGTGCAGACTGACTTCTGGCCTTACTGCTACGGAAGGCTGGATGCTCAAGGTTAACTGTGAGCACGTGTGGCTTGCACGCGCTGACCCGGCGGCAGGCCCTTCCCAGCGAGCGTGCGCACGGGGAGCCGTGAGCCAGCATGGGGCAGCGCTGGCATGCGTCCTTTGTGCACGTGAATGCCGGACCCTAGCACCACGCCTGCACACGGGCGACATTGACTATCGGTGACTGAGTAAAGAATGCTCTACCTGCCCTGGGTGCAAATGGAGGCCGCTGTGGGTCTGGGGAGGGGAGGATGGGTGAAAGAACTAGCAATGCTTAGGGCCATTATTATCAGTGGTGACACAGTGCTAGATAGGGGATTATAAAATGTGCATTATTGTATAACATGAGCGCTATTGTTTATTGAGCACATACTATATGCAAACACTGTGCTAGGTACGTCACAGGATCTCATTTAGTTCTTCAGCCTTCCAGGTAGATTGTGTCAGGCTGACTGGTACAAAATTGCTGATTTTGTAGGTCAAAAACATAAGAAGCACCTGTAGTCCCAGCAACTCAGGAGGCTCAGGTGGGAGGATCCCGTGAGGCCAGGAGTTCAAGTCCAACCTGGGCAACATAGTGAGACCCCCCCCCCCCGTCTCTTAAATGAACTGACGGAGAGTATTGGCAACTTCATATGGTTCAATCTAATATCATCTTTATTTTCTAGATGAGGAAACTGAGGCCCAGGAAGACCACATGCCTGAGGGACTTTACTTCCAAAAAGCAGGCCAAGGAAACCCCGCTGGCAGGGCCTAGAAGCTTCTGCCTTCTCAAGGGACTCAGGCTTTGTCCTTGGTTCCTCCTCACTCACCACCTCACCCTGCCTGCTCACTCGCCCACCGCCCCGCCCCGCCCCTCCCCGCTGCCGCCGGGTCTATATTTACAGCTGGGTTTTCTGTGAACTGGGGAGTTGAGGAAGTGACTTATTCGGGAGTCATCACAGCCACCCAGAGATGATGGTATCCAAGAATCTGGGTTTCTGTACCACCCCACCTCCGCCAAGTGGGATTTTTCCCCCCATCTGGATTTCCAGGGCCCAGCTAGACAGAAACAGAAACCACATGCCTGCCTAAGAGGCCCCTGTCTGATGGGCCAGTCGAATGGGGCGGGAGATTTGCGTCCATTTCTCTGCGAGTAACACTGAGGCACATCTGTGCCGAGCCTGGTCGCCAATTGCCCCGGACGGCTTGTTCAGGGGTGGAGAGGAGAGGGGCTGGGTTTCTGGGAACCCAGGGGGCCCAGCCTGGTGCCCTGTGGGCTGAGCATCCCGGAGGCCGGAGGAAGAACCTTCTGGACCAGCCCCTGCCCTGCGCGCCCCTGGCGATGCTGTCGGACTGGCAGCTGACCCGCGCTGCGGGGCGCCGGGCCGGGGGCAGGGGCTTCCAGGTAGTCAGACTGAGCTAGCCGAGGCAGCGGGGGAGGACGGGGGCAGCCTGGTCCCCACTGCGCAGCCCGCCCGCCCGCCAGGCACAGCCGGTCTTCGGGGAAGTCGCCGAGTCGGAGTTCCAGGAAGCGATAACGCTTGTTGAAACCTCTTTCTTGTGGCCTGGTCTCGTCACACGGCTCGATGGGGACCAACACCAGGCAGGGCCGCAGCCTGGGCCGCTCGCAGCAGCACCGGCAGCCGCTGCCACCCCCGGCTCTCCCGCGGAGGCTGGGAGGGAGCGGGGCCGGGCCGGAAGGTGGGCATTTGCGGCTCCCCCTCCCGGGCGCCTGGCATGGGCCGAGGTAGGCAGGTGCCCGCCGGCTGTTCTCGCCCCTGCGACAGCCCCTGCAGGCTGCCTCAGCCTCAGGTGCCCACGCCGCCAGGGAGCCCGAGGCCGCAGGGTCGCTGTGAAAGCTGACAGCTTCCTGCTGCCCGCGGCACAGGGGCTGAGGGCCCGAGACCCTGACTCCCTCCTGTGAGGTCTCACGCGGGTCGAGGGCAGCAGTTTTGACCTGACGTTCAGGGCTGTCCTGTGTGTTGTAGCGTGTAGGCCCCATCCCTGGCCGCTACCCCCCACGCCAGCTGCACCCATCCCGCTCCCCATCTGTGTGACCCCCCAAAAACGTCTCCAGACATGGCCGACAGTTCCCTTGGCTGCGGGGGGCAAAACCCTGGCCTAGGCTCGGTGCCCGGTGCACAGCGGGTGCTCAGCAATCAGAGGTCTTCAGCGCTCATGGCCGAGCATGTCCAGCTCATCTTTAGACCCCCACCACCTGGCGTCACTCTGTCGGCACCGTCTAAATAGAAACTGTGGCTGGGGGCGGTGGCTCACGTCTGTTATGCCGGCACTTTGGGAGGTCGAGCTGGGAGGATGGCTTGAGGCCAGGAGTTCAAAACCAGCCTAGGCATTATAGCAAGACTCTTGACTCTAGAAAAAATAATAATAATAAAAAAATTAGTTGGGTTTATATTGGCTCGTGCCTGTAGTTCCAGTACTTGGGAGGCTGAGGCAGGAGGATGGCTTAAGCCCGGGAGTTCGAGGCTGCAGTGAGCTACGATCAGCTACTGGACTGTAGCCTGGGTGACAGAGTGAGACCCTGTCTCTTAACAGGTCAATAAACAGGGACTGCACTGAGGCTTAGAACTTGAGGACGAAGCACTGAACTGAAGGCAGGTCAGTCCTGGAATGAGGGCCGAAGGCAAAGACCACGTGCTCATCCGTGAGACGCCCCAGCCCCAGCCCCGGGCTGGTTCCCCAGGAAGCTGCCAGCCTGCGAGGGGTGTACTCAGGAACGGACACGTCAGATGCTGGCTTTGGGGTCCGACAGCGACAGCCAGATCCCGCCCGGTCATGTGGACAAGCCTCACCTGTCCTGCCCACCAGCGCCTGCTCTCCAATATGAGCTCGCCACGCAGAGGCGCCGGGCACCCGAGGGAAGCCTGTCCTCTGAAAGTCAGGGGCCAAAGCCAACAGAGGGGAAAAGAAACTCCAAGAAAACAGAGCCAGGGCAGGGAGCAGGAAAAACCTCCAAGGGGAAAAAAAAATCCTTAGAGAAATAAAAGATGTCGCATCCGTAAAACAAGAACACGAGGCTATGAAAAGAAACGTTCTGAGAACAGAAAAGAACTGGAAAGATGACAGCAGAAACAAGCACTTCAACATAAGCACTGGAAGAGCAGGGCGAGGAAGCGTCCCAGGGAGACAGAAGGGTGGAATACGCGCGGGAGACTTTCTCGGCTGGGGCCGGAAGAGGAAGTCAGAGATTTGAAGCAGGGGCAGGAGTCCCTGCCATGGCTGCACTGAAAGTGGAAGGAGTCACACGGCAAGACGCGCAGTGGCCGCTGGAACAGACAGATGCTCTCAGGTGACGTCCAGCCAGGAAACCCCAGGAACCGAATTTTGCCAAAATCAAGAATGGACTTGGAAATGGATTTCCCCCCTACAGCCACCAGTTGGGAACTGCGGCCCGGCGAGACCCTGAGCAGAAAACCCAGGCATGTCGTAGCCGACTTCTGCCCAGCAAAACCCCTGAGATGATACGTGTGCTGTTTTAAGCTGCTAAACTTGTGGCCATTGGTCACGCAGCAAGAGAAAACCACTATAGCAGCTTCAAACAATGAACACTGATTATCCGACACAGTTTCTGTGGGCTGGGAATGTGGGAGTGACAAGGTTGCAGTCAAGATGTCAGCCAGGGCTGCCGTCATTGGACGGGTTGACTGGGCCTGGGGAACCCGCACCCACGTGGCTCACCCACGTGGCTCACCCACGTGGCTCGCCCACGTGGCTTGCCCACGTGGCTGTTGGCTGGAGGCCTTGGCTCCTCCCTGTGAAGCCTCCACACGACTGCTTGTGTGTCCTCCCAACATGGCGGCTGGCTTCCCCAGAGCACCTGAAGGGGACAGGGCAGAAGCCACACGTCTCCTTATGACCTGGTGTTGGGAGTCCCACTATTATCATCATCCTCATCCACCGCGATATATTCCTTCCCAGCCAAGTGACCTTGGGAAGGTCCCTTCTCCTCTTTGAGCCTCCATTTCTACATCTGTGAAATG